>NC_052155.1:155754617-156470867 GCF_902713615.1 Scyliorhinus canicula | reverse complement strand
AAGTTCTCTTTGTATATGCTTCTGCATATGCTTTACAGAACAACAGTAGCAGTTGAGTGAAGGAAAGCTGCCTGCTCTCTTTCTCACTCGATCTAAAGACTGAGCTCTGTCTACAAAATTGTACCTTCGTTGCTGTACCGGACAAAGTTTTATTTTAAAGACTTCAATTTTACAGCAGCATCTGCGGGGAAGACGACGACACCAGCTACAACTTTAAACCACCTCAGTACTGGAAGAGAGGACTTTGGAACCTATCTACAACCAGACAAGACAACAACCTACAAACCGTGAATTTTGTTTATCTTTGTATGAATCTAATTTGGCCCCATTTTCCCTCCTCTATTCTATAATCTGTATTTGTGTATGTGCTTTTCGAGTGCACGTGTGTTGCAGAAGCATATTTTATATTTTATTTGGGATTTTTTTTAGTGGAATAAAATTAACCCCTTAACTTTGATAAACTCAAAAAAAAAAACCTTTATAATCACAGAAAGTAAACACTGAACCGGAAAGCGTAAACTTTTAAAAAAAACAAAAACCTCGCTGTGGTCAAATGGGGAGAGGGAAAAGAGGCGAGTCCATCCACGATTCCTCACCTGGTTGTGGCAACCATTTATGTGACTGTAGACAGCCGTCCTGACCTGTCTGCATACTCTGATATGCCATTCTCCTCCAAAATCACTTCTCCTTCATCCAACTGAATGGCACGATCCTCTGTTCCCTGTAAGAACACTATTCACAATGCCCTATGCTGCTCTTGTTCATGTATTTGCAATGCCCTATGCTGCTCATGTATTTGTTTTCTTTGGCCCCTTGTTCCACACTGTAACCAATCATCGTTTGTCGATGTATCATTTGTCAATGTTCCCTGTTGATTATTCTTTTTGTCTACTGTGTACGTACTGTGTACATTCCCTCGGCCGCAGAAAAATACTTTTCACTGTATTTCGGTACATGTGACAATAAATCAAATCAAATCAAACCAAACCTGTTTCAATTCTAATCTATTCTTCTATAGACGGAGAATCTTCAACAATGGTTCTCTTCCCATTCCCGCAGTTACCTCCCACGTTCCCCAAAACAACAACCAAAATATGTCAGATTCCACATACACTTACCGAGCTCAGTTCTACCTCATCAACAGCTCACTTAACCCTTCCACGGGTCTAATCTGTCACGCTGCTGACCAAACATCCAGTGTTGCAAGAGTGGAAATTTCGTCCAATTGAACATTGCCAAGTCTGAAGGCATTTTCTTAGTTCCCTGCCACCCAACTTAATTTTCTAACCATGGACTAATTTTCCATCCCAACTACTGATTGAGGTTGAGTCACAATGCTTGCAACTCAGGTGCTCTATTTCACTCTGAGCAGAGCTTCTCAACGAAAGCTTTTCCAATTTGAGGCTATGGGGACATAGCCTCAAAATAAGGGGAAGTAGATTTAGGACTGAGTTTAGGAGGAACTTCTTCACCCAAAGGGTTGTGAATCTATGGAATTCCTTGCCCAGTGAAGCAGTTGAGGCTCCTTCATTACATGTTTTTAAGGTAAAGATAGATTGTTTTTTGAAGATTAAAGGGATTAAGGGTTATGGTGTTCGGGCCGGAAAGTGGAGCTGAGTCCACAAAAGATCAGCCATGATCTCATTGAATGGCGGAGCAGGCTCGAGGGGCCAGGTGGCCTACTCCTGCTCCTAGTTCTTATGTTCTTATGTTCAATCACCATGGCCACCTCTAAAATTTTGCCCATCCCTGCATCTGCTGCAGCTCATCTGCTGCTGAAACCCTATCCATATCTGGTGAACTCTGGATGAAACCATTCTCATGTTCTGCTGGTTTAGCCTCCCGCCTTGTACCCAATGTAAACTCCAGCTCATCCAAAACCCTGCGGTTCATAGCCTCACCCCTCACACCTGTGTTTACTAACTTACATTGACTCTCAGTCCCCTCAGCAAAACCTCTAAAATTATCATCCTTATGTTCAAATCCCTCCATGAACCTGCCACTCCCGATCTCGCGACCATCTCTACTCCAGAAATCCTCCAACATCTTTACTTTTCTAATTCTGGCCATTTTGGCATTTTGCAATGATCAGTGCTGTATCTTCACATACCTGGTCTGAAGATCACCTGGTCCGAAGATCTGGAATTCCATCCTTAAACCTCTTTGCATATTTACCCCTCGCTCTTTCCTCAAGATGTTTTTAAAACCTACTGCATCTGTCCTAGTTTGTGGCTTGACATCAATTGCTATTTAAAACACACTCAGTATGTTTTCGTATCTTAAAAGCATAATGTTTAAGGCCAAGAAGTTACTTTTCTGTTTGGGGCAATTTTGTCTAGTTTTGTTAAGTAAGACACTACTTCAAACTACAAGACTGGAGGGAGCATTATCCACCAAACTAAAGGCTCAACAACCATCATCTTACCAGTTGTGAATGTGAGCATAAAATCTTGCATTGAGTGCTCCAAGTTCTGATCCCACGAAAATGAAAGGACTATTCAGCTTAGCTTCTTTAACAAGTCTGTGCAGATCGTCTACCATTCTTGAAAAGAAAAATTGAAGTCAAGTTCAGTGGGATCAACATTGACATTAACAGCTCATTAAAATACAGCACATTCATTTTGTTTCCAATCACAGGAAAAAGGGAAATGTTAAGTAAGAAGTGAGTAGTGCAAATGGTTGTGTGTACCTTAGTCTGCTTACACATTTTTTTCTTCACCTTTCAGCTCAGAAAACCGAGAGGTGTTAACGGTGTGATGTGGGCAATGGGGCTTCTGGGACCTTAATGCATGACTGGACCAACAGTGTATCTCCTTCATCAATGGGATTTAAGCATTGACAAAGAAACAGCGGAACAGCAGAAAAATAAATGACTCAGCCAAATCAGGTACAGAAAGAGGGAGGGAGAGAAAGAACAAATACATTGAAAGAAATGAAAAGAAAAGAATTGATAATAATTTAAAACTTCCAGCAACAATTTATTACCTGCAGGAATGAGATCCATGGTTTCAATCTTTCCCTTTCTGGGCCAGAAAGATCGAGTGGAATTGAAGCAACATAAATTTTGGCCTTTAATACCAACCTTAACCTTTGTGAGAGCTTAATTTGTATTAATATGCAAATGCAGCAATTTTTTGAAACTCATAGCAATGGCGATCAGTCATTTTGGCAAACCCAACTTTGAGGTGGCGGAGCAGAAAATATCCATCAATACAGAACATTTCTTCCTAGCCACAGACTTCTGCACATTTAATGCACTAATAATAGTGTGCAGTAAACTCAGTTGCATTTTGTGAGAAACTTTTCGCTCAAAACGTTAAAATATCCAACGTGAATTATTCACACATTTTCAGTGAAGACAATGCTGGCCACGATTAGATGATATAGTTCAGACTCTGGAAGGGTTCAAAATTAATATGGTGGTGGTATTGGATAGGCTGGCTACTTAAAGGTTGATGAGGCACCAGGACTGGATAAGTTGCATCCAACTTGTGAGAGCGAAATTGCATAGGAACTTTTCAATTTTCCTTGGGCTTACGGGTGGTGCCAGAGGACAGGAGAATTTCAAACGTTACACCCCTGTTCAAAACTGGATATAAAGATGAACCCAGGAACCACAGGCCAATGAGTTCAATTTCAGTGGTGGGGAAATTTCTGGAAACAATGATGCAAGACAAAATTGATAGTCACATGGACAAATTTGGGTCGATTAGGAAACACTAGCATGGATTTGTTAAGTGAAGAGAGTGTTTAACTAACTTGCTGGAATTTTTTGAAGAGGAAGCAGAAGGTTGATGAGGGCAATGCTGTTGATGCGATGCACAGACTTCCAAAACACATTTGATACAGTGCTGCACAACAGGCTTGCGAACAAAGTATTATCTCATGGAATAAAAGGGACAGTAATAACACGGATACAAAATTGACTGAGTGACAGGAAACAGAGTAGTGTGTAAAGTGTGTTTTTCAGACTGGAAGATGATTTGTAGGGGAGTTCCTCAGGGGTCAGTGTTGGGACCATTGCTTTTCCTGTAAATGGAACTTGGTGCAGAAGGCACAATTTCAAAATTTGCAGATGATACAAAATTTGTAAACATTGTGAACTATGTGCAGAACTTCAAAAGGACATAGACATGTTTGTAGAATGGGCAGAAAGGTGGCAGATAAAGTTTAATGTAGGGAAATGTTACAGAGATTCATTTTGGAAGGTTGAACATGGAGAGACAATTAAAATAAAGGGTACAACTATAAATGGG
Source organism: Scyliorhinus canicula (assembly GCF_902713615.1). Taxonomy (NCBI): domain Eukaryota; kingdom Metazoa; phylum Chordata; class Chondrichthyes; order Carcharhiniformes; family Scyliorhinidae; genus Scyliorhinus; species Scyliorhinus canicula. The sequence goes on along the minus strand of NC_052155.1, from coordinate 156,466,611 downwards.
GTGCAGGAGCAGAGAGATCTGGGTATATATGTGCATAAGTCATTGAAGTTAGCAAGACAGGTTGAGACAGCAGTTAATAAAACATATAAGTGAATGCAATACGAGAACAAAGAGGTTATATTGAACTTATAAAAAAAAGAGAATAGCTGAGCCTCAGCTAGAGTATTGTCTCCATTCTGGTCACCGCACTCCAGGAAGGATGTGAAGGGGCTAGAGAGTGTAGAGAAGATTCACAAGAATAGTTATATTTATTTCCTCTCATCCAATGTCCGTAAGCAGAAGATATTTTGATGCATTTTTAAAGTATGCAGTGGCATGTTTTCCCAAACCCTCAAATGTGCCTGTGGTCATGTGACTTTGCTGCAGCCAGCCCTTTTTTTGGTTCAGCAGAAAGTACATTTTTAAACATGGAAAAACATGGGGCGGGTTTTTGCCCGAACCGGTGGGACAGGCCCCACGAGGAGTGGCATGAACCACTCCAGCGTCAGGCCGCCCTTCAGGGGCTAGGCTGGTGCCGGCAGGGTTGGCGCTGCGCCAGCCTGCGCGGAAGGGCTTGGCGCCATGCCAGTCGGCGTGATTTGGCGCATGCGCGGGAGTGCCAGCGTGTGCTGGCGTCATCCCAGCGCATGCGCAGGGGGTTCTTCTCCACGCTGGCCATGGTGGACCGTTACACCAGCCCGCGCGGAGGGAAAAAGTGCCCCCACCGCACAGGCCCGCCCTCGGATCGGTGGGCCCCAGTGCCATAGAACATAGAACATTATAGCGCAGTACACCCACCTGTGAAACCACTCCAAAGCCCATCTACACTATTCCCTTATCATTCCATATGTTTATCCAATGACCATTTAAATGCCCTTAATGTTGGTGAGTCCACTACTTTTGCAGGCAGGCCATTCCGTGCCCTTACTATTCTCGGAGTAAAAAACCTACCTCTGACATCTGTCCTCTATCCATCTCACCTCAATTTAAAGCTATGTCCCCCTTGTGCTAACCATCATTATCCGAGGAAAAAGGCTCTCACTGTCCACGCTATCTAATCCTCTGATCATCTTATATGCCTCAATTAAGTCACCTCTTAACGTTCTTCTCTCTAATGAAAACAGCCTCAAGTTCCTCAGCCTTTCCTCATAAGATCTTCCCTCCATACCAGGCAACATCCTGGTAAATCACCTCTGCACCCCCACGTGTTCATCAATAAAACATCATTCTAGTTAAGTCACCAGCAGTTCTATGTGCATCATTGCAACAGCAAGACAACAGAATACAAAAGGCTGGTGCAACACAGTTACATACCTCATAGGTCTGTGACCTCCTGGAAATGTTTTGGCTTTGGATAGGGAGAGGCATCGCATGTCAAGACTAGGGGTCCAGTTGGGTCATAATGGGTGAGGAGTTGAGGGGATGACAGACGCCTCTTCACCCCAGCGAATGCTGCTTCCTATGAGGCTCCCCAAACCCACTCTTGTTCCTGTTTTTTTTTAAAACAGTATTGGGGGGGGGGGGGGGGGGGGGGGAGATGCCAACAGGGTGGCCAGTTTTGAGATGAATTTTACATAATAATTCACCAGGCCCGTGAATGATGGCATGCATAGCTTGGGTGGCCCTTCCGTTTGGACTCCATGATATCGGTCACGGCACGGTGCAGGTCCGGCCAGAATTCCTCCGCCCGGGTAGTCTCCGAGGCAGATTTCTTCAGTTGCGGGCACTGCTGCAGTCTGGTGGCATATTACACCTGAGGAGGACGGTGAGAGCCAGCTGCCACAAGGCCATTATGGTCGATGGTCTCATGAGGACTGCCCGGTGTGGCGCAGTGCACACCGCCCGCGACAGCAGAAGCGGTCACCCTGGATGAGGGCTTTGCACATGGACGCTCAGGACAGCGACGACTACTTGACGCAGTTGAATAGTGTTTTGACTCCAGTGTCGCACAGATTTGGATTACTTTGCAGGTTAATGGACACCCAGTACCGGTGGAGATGGATACAGGGGCTGCCATCTCCACTGTGGACCTCCACACTTTCCAACAGCTGCATAGAAGAATCATACCGCTGACGTTGTGGGATACCAAGATTCGACTGGCCATCTATATTCAAATTTAGTGGGAAGAGACTGGTCATGTGTGCTTCAATTCGATTGGCAGCAAATCTTTCAAATGAGCTCTTGCAAAGTTCCGACGTGTTGAATAAATATCCAAAGGTTTTTCAGGATGGTCTGGGCAGGGTTCAGCATATCGAAACCCACATCTATGTCAATCCTACTGGTCAGCCCCGATACTTCCAGGCGAGGCTGGTTGCGGTTGTGCTACTATCCAAGATGGACACAGAATTGCACTGGTTGCAAGATCTAGGAGTCATCCGACCCATACAATTTGCGGAATGAGCTGCGCCAGTGGTGCCAGTAATGAAACCTAATAAAAACCGTCCGGCTGTGTGGGGACTTCAAGCCTACTGTAAACGGGGCTTCACGATTGGACTGCTACCCGATGCACCTGGTCAAAGATCTATATGCTTGGCTGGCCAGGGGTTTATGGTTTACAAAGCTCAATAGAGCCATCCGAACCTACAGGTGGTGCCTGACCTGGAGTATCAAACGTTTGCCATTGTAGGAGTAGATGGTTATTACTGGCGGAGTAGATGGTTATTAATGTATACAACTGCGTAGTCAGCTGCAGATGTTGTGGAACTAAGTTAAAGTATATGTGAAAAACAACACGAGTTCAGTGGCTCAGTAACCAACATCACCGAAAACACAATAGGTTGTATGTGATTAAGACATAAACCCAATCAGTGAGGGGACATACCCAATCAGTGGGGGTAACGTCCCACTGCGGCATATTACACCCAATCCGTGTAAGGAACGGACACACTCACAGCCCTACCTCTGAAAGCAGTTATAAAAGTTGTGAAAGTTGTAGGCATTACAGAGAAAGAAGCAATACCAGCACGTAACGTTGAAGACTGAATAAAGTTTTGTCCGATTATACAACAACTCCCGCTCAAGCCCCGTGAATATAACACCACGATAAATACACATAGAGATTGTTTGAATACACCCATCTTACATTTGGAGTTTCGCCAGCCCCGGAGTGTGATGGAGAACATCTTACAAGACTCGCCAAAAGTGGCCGTCTTCATAAATGACTTTCTTATCATCGGTTCCATAGAGCAGGAGCAGATGACAAATCTCCAGGAGGTACTCTACAGGTTTGCCCATGTGGGCACCCAACTAAAACAAAATAAATGTGCTTTCCTTACCTCAGATATTGCATGGATAGCAATGGGCTGCACCCAGGCAAATATGGGCTGCATCTAGTCGAGGATAAAGTCTGGGCAATAAAGGGGGACTCCATCCCATAGAACAACGCTGAACTCCTGTCCTTTTTGGGCCTCGTTAATTATTGTGGCAAGTTTATCGCAAACCTAGCCTCTTTATTGGCCATGTGTTGTTGAGGAGATCAGAAATGGTGCTGAAGCACATCCCAGGATGAGGCATTCGCAGCCATGAAAAGGCGTCTATCTTCCAAACAACTCTTGACACACTATGACCCGACTAGACCCCTAATTCTAACGTGCGATGCTTCCCCTTATAGCATCAGGAGAGTGCTGCCCAATGTGTGGAGTGACAGCATGGGACGCCCATTGCGTTTTACTTGAGAACCTGGGCGGACACCAAGCACCAGTATGCACAAATTGGAAGGAAGGTCTGACTTATATTTGGAATTAAGAAATTCTACCAATATGGGTATGGTCAGCATTTGATTATCATAATGGACCACAAGCAGTTGCTCGGCCTATTCCGGGAGGACAAGAACATCCTACCTATTGCATCAGCTAGGATCCAGCGATGAGCACTCCTGCTTGCCACTCACGAGTACACTTTTCAAACCGTTCAGGTACCAGGATCGCCCATGTGGACGCCCTCAGCAAGTTCCCGTTGCCCGTGAGCACCCCTTCCCACCTGTGGCAGATGAGATAATTGCAGCTTTGAATTTTAGGACACCTTACAGGTGATGGCTGCACGAGTGCGTGCATGGACGCAGAGGGACCCAGCATTGATGGGACTTCGCCTTATGTTCCTCGGTGGCAGTAAAAAGATTGCGTTTCCACCGTCTCTGCAACCATTTGCTCAGACGATCTCTGAGCTGAGCTTGGAGGATGGAGTAATATTGTGGGGTGCTCACGTGGTCATTACCCTGAGGGATGGGAAGCCCTGTTGTTGGATTTGCATGCTGGCCATCCAGGGGCTTCCAAAATTAAAAATGTTGGCACAAAGCTATGTTTGGTGGTCGGGTACAATGTGGACATCAAGCATATGGTACAAAACTGCCCAGCATGCTGGAATTGCAAAATCTACCCTTGCGAGCACCTCTCCACCCATGCGATTGGCTGGGCCGACCATTGATGCGCATCCACACGGATTGTGCTGGTCTAATCATGGGCTCCATATTTTTAACAATTGTGGACATTCACGACAAGTGGCTGGAACTTTTCAGGACGTCTTCCACAACATCCAGGGCTCTTATTGAGAAACTGAGGGGATCCTTTGTACTCACGGACATCCGGAGGTGCTGGTGACAGACAATGAAATTCCTTTCACCATCGAGGAGTTTGCCATTTTTACGCAGGGAAATGGCATTCGGCACATCCCTACAGCGCCATATCATCTTATCGCTAATGACAGACAGGGCGGTCCAAACTTTTAAATGAAGTTTAAAAAAGCAGTCGACCCAGTCTGTGAACAAGCAGTTGACGCGCTTCTTATTCAATTATCACCACATGTGACCACTGGGATTGCTCCAGCAGAACTCTTGATGGGAAAATAACTCTTTACTCCTTTGAGTCTTACCCTTAATATTAATAATAATCTTTATTAGTGTCACAAGTAGGCTTACATTAACACTGCAATTAGGTTACTGTGAAAATCCCCTAGTCGCCACATTCCAGCGCCTGTTCTGGTACATGGAGGGAGAATTCAGGATGTCCAATTCACCTAACAGCATGTCTTGCGGGATTTGTGGAGCAAACCGGAGCGCCAGGAGGAAACCCACGCAGACACGAGGAGAATGTGCAGATTCCACACAGACAGTGACAGAGAATCGTACCTGCGACCCTGGAGCTGTGAAGCAACAGTGCTAACCACTGTACTACCGTGCCGGCCACCTTGGGGCAATGGTCGAGCAGCATAAAGGGTCGCAGACGAATCACCCAGTTCATGGACGTCGGGGCAAACGTTCAGTGCCAGAGATACCATTTATATATGGAATTTTGGTGTGTGTCCCGGGAGTGACACTGGTCAGATGGCTTTGTCTTGTATAAGGTCCGAGTCCAAGGGGAGACCCTTAAAAAGCATGTGGACTATTTGACCAGGCATGAAGCTGCCTGTCACGATGTTCTGCTGGTGGCAGTACCGCTGTCACCACAGCATGAGCCACCCCCTTGAGTTGAGGGCCTGGCCATCTGGGTTGTCACGTCGGGCCCAGCAAGTGTGCTACGACTCAGGTTCCGATATGGACACGTGGGTATCCACGCCGGCAGACGACAACTGTCTCTGGCGCCGAGACTCCTATGGTTCCGCTTCGGTGGTCAGTCAGGAAGCTGCGTGCAAAGACCCGTCACACTGCACCCGACCCAGATCCCCCGCAAGCAGATGCTCAGCTGCAGGATAAGCACCACAAAAGGTCTCCACCAGTGTCAGCTGTCGGGGGACTTTCGGACTCTGGCGTAGAGGGGCGTTATAACCCCCTTAGGACTATGGGGAACCAATCGTAGATCACGGAATACGAGCTCGCTAGGTAGGCAAACCACCTGGGGCTCATTAAGGCAGGTGATAAAAGCAGGTCCAACTCAGGGCCTGATCAAATTGATCCTCCCAGCAAGGTCTACACTGTGAGTGAGATGCATGTAACTGTAAATAGTAAATAAATTCAGCTTTGTTCCGGACAGCTTCTTTATGAGTTATTATAGCCACACAATTAGTATGTTTTTTAAACTGTGAATTAACTGCATCTAATATTCATTGTAACATTACTCAAAATGTTACTATTCCATTGTTCGATAACATCATTATACAACCTTCTGTCCATTCCAAGACTAATGTACTCATCCTAGCAGATCTCCAACACCAAAAGCCTTTACTGCAGGAGTAAATGCTCACATCAAAATGCCACACAGTCACGTATTGAATTTAGGAAATTGATTATTCCATCAATTCAGGAACTGCTGCCTTGGCTCAATGCTATAACCTGTACTGCTGTCAGATAAATTGCTACAGATCTACTTACATTCAGAGGCAGTGGATTGCTTTATAGATCACCATCAAGTTACTGCAGGCTGACAATTATAATCAAGTTACCAGTAGATATTTTTTTCTAAATGAAAATGTACATAGCCTTATAATTTAGTTATTTCATTTCCTATGCCTGGGATACAGATTATTGTTTATAGAAGGTCAGGGTTTCACAATTTATAGAACACCCACGGTGCAGAGGGAAGCCATTAGGCCCATTGAGTCTACACCAACCTTTCTGAAATTGCACTCTACCTCAATCTACTCCCCCGCCCTATCTCCATAACCCCACGCATTGATCGTGGCCAATCCACCTAACCTGCACATCTTTGGACTGTGGGAGAAAACCAGAGCACCCAGAGACAACCCACGCAGACACAGGGAGAACGTCCAAACCCCACTCAGTTACCCAAGGCACTAGCACTGTGAGGCAGCAGTGCTAACCACCGTATTACCATACCATCTCTGTTTTGTTCCTATCCCCAACCTCTACCAGGAAAATTTTAAGCTGTAGCCTATTCGACCAGGTGTAGCAAGACGTTTTACAACACCAGGTTAAAGTCCAACATGTTTGTTTCAAATACTAGCTTTCGGAGCACTGCTCCTTCCTCAGGTGAATCGGGTATAACAGCTGGTATAACAGCTGGCTCAAATAGTCTAATTTGTTAAATAGTTAATTCTAAATAGTTAATTAATCACTTTTTAACAATCTTTGTTACTGTCACTTTTGTGAGCTACAGCAGTATATTTTACAAAGCACTCCATAAGAAGAAGCATATCTGTACTTGTGCTAGCAGGGCAAGGGTGTGCTGTTACTGTAACTATTTTGAAGTATGCAGTGCTAATACGCAGACTACACTAACTATATGGCATTCGGGATGACATTCAGACCAAACTGTAAACTCTGCTACTCTAATTATATCTTTAGTACGGAGGACTTTTTCCTCGGACTACGCTAACGCTAACTACAGCACTGTCATTTCACTTGAGCTTGCAACTATTGCTAGGCTCATCCTCCCATAGCCCCCCTGAGAAAATAAGAAACTGATGTATAAAGAATCACGAGTTAAAATTAAAGCTATCTTTCAGATTTAAGTTTCAAAACAGAGGGCAGTCTCCAGAGGGACATTGCAATTTAAATTAGGACGAAGTAGCAGACCCCAAGATGTCCTGGCTGGGGACTGAAATGCAAAGAGACTGGATGTCCAAGGTGAAAAGGGGATGGTTAGAGTCAGAAAACTGGAAATAATTAAAATGACGTTCTTTCCTTGAACCTGTCTCCATTCACCAACAGTCTCCTTCGGAACTTGTTCTTCCGCTAGACAACAACTCCGGAGACACCTTTCACTTCCTCCAATTAGAAGGCATCATTATAGGAATCTGCATGGGATCGGGCTATGCTTGTTTACAACACAGGGCTTAGGGGTAGGTCATTTCACCCTCTGAGCCTGCTCCACCATTCAATAAGGTCACGGCTGATTGGATATCTCAACTCCACTTTCCTGGCTGCCTGGCCCCTAACCCTCAACTTCCTTGTCTTACAAAAATCTGTATAACTCAGGCTTTAATTAATTCACTGACCCAGCCTCCATTACTTTCTGGGGAAGAGAATTCTAAACTAACATCCTGAGAGAAAACATTTGATCTCTTCACCATCTGAAAAGGGAAACCTCCTTTTCTTAAATTGTACCCCTGTTTCCAAGTCTCCCTCACAAGAGGAAACATACGCCCAGTGTGCACCCTATTAAATATCCTCAGGATCTTGTATGTTTCAATAAGATAACCTGAATCTTAATAAAGGAAACTATGAAGATATGAGGCGTGAGTTGGCTATGATTGATTGGGAAACATTACTTAAAGGGATGATTGTGGATAGGCAATGGCGAACATTCAAGGAGCACATGGGGGAACTGCAACAATTGTTTATTCCTGTCTGGCACAAAAGTAAAACAGGAAATGTGGCCAATCCATGGCTTACAAGGAAAATTAGAGATAGTATTCGATCCAAGGAAGAAGCATACACATTGGCCAAGAAAAACAATTGGGAGCATTTAGAATTCAGCAAAGAAGGATCAAGGTTTAATTAAGAAGGGGAAAATAGAGTACAAGAGTAAGCTAGCAGGGAACATAAAAACTGGCTAATAGTTTCTGCAGGTACGTGAAGAGAAAAAGATTGGTAACACAAATGTCTTCCCTTACAGTTAGAAATAGGGGAATTTAGAATTTATAATGGGGGGCAAAGAAATGGCTGAACAACTAAATACATACTTTGGTTCTGTCTTCACAAAGGAGAACACAAATAAGATACCAGAAATGTTGGGGCACGCAGGGTTTAGTGAGAGGGTGGAACTGAAGGAGGTTAGTATTAGTAGAGAAATGGCATTAGGGAAACTGATGGGATTGAAGGCTGATACATTCCCAAAGCCTGATACATCCTTGAGTCCTTAAGGAAGTGGCTCTAGAAAGAGTGGATGCATTGGTGGTCATCTTCCAGGATTCTATAGACTGTGGAACAGTTCCTGCAGATTGGAGGGTGGCTAATGTAAAAAGGGAGGTAGAGAGAAAATAGGGAATTATAGACCATAAGCCCGACATCGGTAGTGGGGAAAATTCTAGAATCCATTATCAAAGGTTTTATAGCAGAGTACTTAGAAAACAGTGGGATTGGACAGAGTCAGCATGAATTTAAGAAGGGGAAATCATGCTCTACAAATCTACTGGAATTCGTCACGGTAGAGGGGGAGCCCGTGGGTGTGGTTTATTTGGGCGTTCAGAAGGCTTTTGACAAAGTTTGGCATAAGAGATCAGCGCATGAGGTTGGGGGGGGTGTATTTAGATGGATAGAAAACTAGCTGGCAGACGGGAAATGAACAGCAGGAATTAAAAGGTCTTTTTCAAACTGGCAGACAGTGACTAGTGGGGTACCGCAGGGATTAGTGCTCGGACCACAGCTGTTTACAACATATAATGATTCAGACGAGGGAACAAAATGTAATATTTCCAAATCAGTTGGGTGGGAGGGTGAGCTGTAAGGAGGATGCAGAGATTCTTCAGTGTGATTTGGACAAGTTGAGTGAGTGGGAAAATGAATGCCAGATGCAGGATAATTTGGAGAAATGCGAGGTTATCCAGTTTGGCCGCAAAAATGAGAAGGCAGACTAATATCTGAATGGCCATAAGTTAGGAAATGGAAATGTGCAACGAGACTTGGGTGTCCTAGTACACCAGTCGCTGAAGGTAAGCATGCAGGTGCAGCAGGCGGTAAAGAAGGCAAATGGCCTTCTTTGCAAGAGGATTCGAGTGCAGGAGCAGGGATGTCCTGCTGCAATTGTATAGGGCTTTGGTGAGGCCACACCTGGAATATTGTGTGCAGTTCTGGTCTCCTTATCTGAGTAAGGATGTTCTTGCCATAGAGAGAGTACAGAGGTTTGTAAGACTAATTCCTGGGATGGCAGGACGGGCGTGTGAGGAGAGATCGAGTCGGTTCGGAATGTATTCACTGGAGTTCAGAAGAATGAGGCAGGGGATCTCATAGAAACCTATAAAATTCTAACAGGACTAGACAGGGTAGATGTCAGAAGGATATTCATGATGATGGGTCACAATCTGAGGATATGGGGTAGACCGTTTAGGACATAGATGAGGAGAAATTTGTTCACCCAGAGAGTGGTTGGCCTGTGGAATGAGTTAACACAGGAAGTAGTTGAGGCCAAAATATTGTATGTTTCAAGAAGCAGTTAGATATAGCACTTGGGGGCGAAGGGAATCAAAGGATATGCTGGGGGGGGGGGGGGGGGGGGGCAAGAGCAGGATTAGGCTATTTAGTTGGATGATCCGCCATGATCATAATGAATGGTGGAACAGGCTCGAAGGGCCGAATGGCCTCCTCCTGTTCCTATTTTCTATGTTTCTAATCTCTCAATATTCTAAATTCCGATGAGTATAGGCCCAACCTGCTCAACCTTTATTCATAAGATAAGCAGTTCATCTCAGGAGTGAAGCGGTTGAATCTTCTCTGGACTTTGAGAAAGCAATTACATCTTTTTTCAAATACAGAGACCAAAACTGCACAAAAGGTACTCAATATACTCATAGGCAATCAAGAGATATGGGTAACGAGCAAGGAAATAGAGTTGAAGACTGAGATCAGCTATGATTGCATTGAATAGCAGACCAGGCTCAGCGGCTCAAATGGTCTACTCCAGCTCCTATTTTTTGTGTATCGGGTCTTACGGAGGTCCTGTACAGCTGCAGTAAAACTCTCCTACTTTTTTTTTCCCTTCCCCTTACAATAATAATTACAGGGATGGCTGTGGCATCGTGGTAATGTCACTCGACGAGTAATTCAGAGTTAAGAGGTTAATGGGTTCAAATTTAATTAATAAATCTGGAATTAAAAGCTAGCCTAACAGTAACCACAAAAATGTTGTTGGTTGTCGTAAAAGCCAAACTGGGTCACTAATATCCTTCAAGGAAATGAAATCTGATGTCCTTACCTGTTCTGTCCTACCTATGATGCCAGTCCATAATGTGGCTGACTGTTAAATGCCCTCAGAGATGCTCCACCAAGCCACTCTGTTCCATCAAAACACAACAAAGTTTAAAAGGAATGAAACTGGACGGACGACCTGGCATTTATCTTGGCACTGAAAATAACAACGGCACACCCAGCCCCTTCATTGTCAGCTTCATATTGATGAACATTCTCCAACATGTTGCGTGGAACTACCACTGTACTAAATTGGCGAGAATTTAAACCAATCTAACAACTCAAATCTGGGCAACCATGGGCTCTGTAGGTCATCAGCAGAATTGCATACAATCTGCACCTTAGGGCCCTGCATGCCCCCCTCTCTACTATGGACATCAAGTGAGAGGATCAACCCTGATTCAACAAAGAGTGCAGGAGAGCACGCCCAAAGCAGCACCAGGCATACCTAAAATTGAGGTGCCAACCTGGTGAAGCTACAACACAGGCCTACTTGCAAGCTAAACAGCAGAATCAGCAGGCAATAGAGTGAGCCAAGTGATCTGACAAACAATGGATCAGATCTAAGCTCTGCAGTCCTGCCACATCCAGCCATGAATGCTGGTGAACAATTAAACAACTCACTGAAGAAGGAAGCTCCACAAATGTCCCCATCCTCAGTGATGGGGGAAGCCCAGCACACCGGTGCAAAAGATAAGGTTGAAGTAGTTACAGCCATCTTCAGCCGAAGGATGACTCATCTTGGCCTCCTCCTCAGGTCCCCAGCATCACAGATTGCAACATTTAGCCAATTTGATTAACTCCACATGATATCAAATAATGGCTGAAGGCATTGGATTCTGCAAAGGCTATGGATCTTGACACCATTCCGGCAATAATACTGAAGATTTCTGCTTCACAACTTGCCACTCCCCTAGCCAAGCTGTTCCATTATAGCTACAACGCTGGCATCTGCCTGACAATATGGAAAATTGCCCACGTATATCCTCTCCACGAAAAGTACAAACCCAACCCAGCCATCTGCCACCCCATCAATCTACTCTCGACCATCAGCAAATTGAGATCATCAGCAAAGTGATGGAAAGTGTCAACTGCAGTGCTTTCAAGTAGCACTTACTCAGCAATAACCTGCACACTGACAGGTTCTGACACATTCTGCCAGGATCATTCAACTGCTCACCTCATTACAACATTGGTCCAAGCAGGGAAAAAAAGAACTGAGCACACAAACTTTACCAGTCCTGAGTGAGATTGCCAAGTTTATATTAATAAAGCAACAGCAAAAGTTCAACAAGTTCATGCAGAGTGACACAAAAGGTCTCAGGTTGCATGCCAGGTCCATATAGATCTTGGCACTTGCTGACTCTGGGGTACGAAAAACGTATTGTGTACATATTAAGGTTGGGGGTGGGAGGGATGCGTAAGAGAATAAAGGGGACAAAGATGGAAAAGGGTGCAGCATGGGCTGGTGGAAGAGAGTGGTGCAGCTGCTCCATATTCTTTGTAAACATGACCATGGTTGTTAACTGTTCCGATCTGCTTTCTTCTTAAAGTTGTGTACAATGACATTCATACTTAAGGATTATATCTGGAATATAATTATTCCTGGATTTCTAGAAATGAAACCAAAGCAGATTAACAGAAACTATCACAAGCATTTAGAGACATAGCAACAGGAATGGGCAATTTAATTTCTTGAGCCTGTTCCACCAATCAATTTCACTTCCTATCTGGCTGATCTGTATCCTACCTCCATTTGTTTGCCTTGGTTCCAAATCTCTTAATAATTTTAGCTCACAAAAATCTCTCCATCTCAGTTTTGAAACTTTAAATCGTTTTTGCCTCAACAGCTTTTTGAGGAAAGTGTTCCAGATTTCAACTACATTTTTGCCTAAGTTATCAGTAACAGGCAATGTAGATAAAGGGGAGTCTATGGATGTGGTCTACTTAGATTTCCTGAAGGCAGTTGACACCAGTTGACAAGGTGCCACACTAAAGGACATAACATAAAATAAGAGCTCATAGTGTAGGGGGCAAATTATTGGCATGGACAGCATTGACACGGAGTGATAAACGAGTCAGATAAATGGGTCATTTTCAGGTTCGCAAGATGTGATGAGTGGAGTGCCACAGGGATCAGTGCTGAGGCTACAACTATTTACAATCTTTATTCATGACTTAGATGACGGGATCTAATGTACAGTTGCTAAATTTGCTGGTGATACAAAGATAGAGAGGAGAGTAACTTGTGAAGATGGCATGAAGGCTGGAATTCTCCATCCATCTACGCCTGCAGGATTCTCTGGTCCTGCTACAGTGATTGACGTTTTGGCTGAGCACCAAATTCTCACTGGCGGCAGTGGTGGGGCAAACTTGGATCGGAGAATCCTGGCCAACGAGTCTACAAAGGCTTGCAGATAGAGTATACGCGTGGGCAAAGATTAAGCAGATGGTGTATAATGCAGGAAAATGTGAACTTGTCCATTTCAGCAGAAGAAAAATAAAACAGCATATTATTTAAATAGGGAGTGATTGCAGAGCTCTAACGTCGAGAGAGAATTGGGTGTCCTGGTACATGATCACAACAAGTTACTATGCAGGTACAGCAAGTAAGTAGAAGTCAAGTTGAATGTCAGGAGTCTTACAGATAAAATAGATGAGTAAAGGGCGAGAATGGAAACATGAAAATGTGATTTAGTAGTCATCACGGAGATGTGGTTGAGGGAGGGGCAGGATTGGCAGCTCAATATGCCGGGATATAGAATCATCAGGCGAGACAGAGGAGGGGCTAAAAGAGGAGGAGGCATTGCATTATTAGTTTAAGGAGTCAGTTACTGCAGTGAGGAGAGATTATATCTTGGAAGGGGCATCAAATGAAGCTGTGTAGGTAGAGCTTTAGAATAAAAAACGGGACAGCCACATTTCCAGTGTTTATTATAAACCCCCATATAGTCAATGGGAAACTGAGGAGCAAATATGTGTGCAATTTGCAGAGAGGTGTAAAAATAATTTAGGATAATTCTATCAGGTAATTTCAACTTTCCCAACATTAATTGGGATAGTCATCATGTTCAGGTATTGGATGGAGTGGAGTTCTTAAAATATAGACAGGCAAACCATTTAGCTCAACATGCAGAGGATCCAACAAGGGGCAATGCAATGCTGGATCTGGGGAATGAAGCCAGACAGATGGTTGACATGTTGGTGGGGGAGCATTTTGGTGATACCGATCACAACTTGGTACAATTTAAGCCTGATTTGGACAAAGAAATGGACAAGTTGCAAAAAAGAAAAGGTTTTGGATTGGGATAGAGTGGATTTTAGTAAAATAAGGTAGGATCTGACCACGGTAGGCTGGAAAAAGTGACTGAAAGGGAAATATACAGAAGAGCAGGGTGGAGGGAGGGGTTCAAAAAGGAAATTGGAAGGGTACCGGCCCAACATGTTCCCTCTAAGGTAATAGGAAGGAGTAACAAGCCCAGAGAATCATGGATGACTAGAGATATTCAGGATACGATTAGAAGGAATAGAGGGACTTTTAGGAGAACAAATCAACGGAGGCATTCACAGAGTACTGAAAGTGCAGGATGATGCTTAAGAAAGCAATTAAGAGAGCAAAGAGTGGATATGAGAAAGCTCTAGCTCGCAGAAGTAGGGAAAGTACAAATACTTATATTTATATATAAGCAGGGAAAGTATAAGTGGCAGCACGGTACCACAGTGGTTAGCACTGTTACTTCACTGTGCCAGGGTCCCAGGTTCCATTCCAAGCTTGGGTCACTGTCTGTGCGGAGTCTGCACGTTCTCCCTGTGTCTGCGTGGGTTTCCACCGGGTGCTCCTCCCACAAGTCCCGAAAGTCGAGCTGTTAGGTGAATTGGACATTCTGAATTCTTCCTCAGTGTACCCGAACAGGCGCCGGATTGTGGCAACTAGGGGCTTTTCAAAGAACAAAGAAAAGTACAGCACAGGATCAGGCCCTTCAGCCCTCAAGGCTGTGCCGACCATGCTGCCCTTCTAAATGGAAATCTTCTGCACTTCCAGGGGTCCGTATCCCTCTATTCCCATCCTATTCACGTATTTGTCAAAATGCCCTTAAATTGTCCCTGCTTCCACCACCTCCTCCGGAAGCGAGTTCCAGGCACCCACTACCCTCTGTTTAAAAACAACTTGCTTCGTAAATCTCCTCTAAATCTTGCCCCTCACACCTTAAACCTATTCTCGAGTAATTGACCCTCTACCCTGGGAAAAAGCCTCCGACTATCCATTCTGTCTACACCCCTCAATTGCGTAGACCTCTATCAGGTCACCCCTCAACCTCCGTCGTTCCAGTGAGAACAAACAGAGTTTATTCAGCCTCTCCTCATAGCTAATGCCGTCCAAACCAGGCAACATCCTGGTAAATCTCTTCTGCACCCTCTTTAAAGCCTCCACATTCTTCTGGTAGTGTGGCGACCAAAATTGAACTATACTCCAAGTGTGGTCTAAGGTTCTATACAGCTGCAACATGACTTGCCAATCTTTATACTCAATGCCCCGGCCAATGAAGGCAAGCATGCCGTATGTCTTCTTGACTACCTTCTCCACAGGCCGCTTTCAGTGACCTGTGGACCTGTACACCTCGATCTCTCTGACTGTCAATACTCTTGAGGGTTCTACCATTCACTGTATATTCCCTACTTGCATTAGACCTTCCAAAATGCATTACCTCACATTTGTCTGGATTAAACTCCATCTGCCATCTCTCCGCCCAAGTCTCCAAATGATCTAAATCCTGCTATATCCTCTGGCAGTCCTCCTCACTATCTGCAATTCCTTTGTGTTGTCTGCAAACTTACTAATCAGACCAGTTACATTTTCCTCCAAGTCATTTATATACTACGAACAGCAAAGGCCCCAGCATTGATCCCTGTGGGACACCACTAGTCACAGCCCTCCAATCAGAAGAGCACCCTTCCATTGCTACTCTCTGCCTTCTATGACATAGCCAGTTCTGCATCCATCTTGCCAGCTCACCTCTGATCCTGTGTGACTTCACCTTTTGCACCAGTCTGTCATGAGGGACCTTGTCAAAAGCCTTACTAAAGTCCACATAGACAACATCTACTGCCCTACCTGCATCAATAATCTTTGTGATCTCCTCAAAAAATTCTATCAAGTTAGTGAGATATGACCTCCCCTTCACAAAACCATGCTGTCTCTCGCTAATAGATTCATTTGCTTCCAAATGGGAGTAGATCCTGTCTCGAAGAATTCTCTCCAGTAATTTCCCTACCACTGACGTAAGGCTCCCTTGTAGTTCCCTGGATTATCCTTGCTACCCTTCTTAAACAAAGGAACAACATTGGCTAATCTCCAGTCCTCCGGGACATCACCAGCAATTTCCTCTCTAGCCTCCTTCAGTATTCTGGGGTAGATCCCATCAGGTCCTGGAGACTCATCTACCTTTTTCAAGGTGCCCAACACCTCGTCTTTTTGTATCTCAATGTGACCCAGGCTATCTACACACCCTTCTCCAGACTCAACATCCACCAATTCCTTCTCTTTGGTGAATACTGATGCAAAGTATTCATGTAGTACCTCGCCCATTTCCTCTGGCTCCACACATAGATTCCCTTGCCTGTCCTTCAGTGGGCCAACCCTTTCCCTGGCTACCCTCTTGCTTTTTACGTACGTGTAAAAAGCCTTGGGATTTTCCTTTACCCTATTTGCCACTGACTTTTCGTGACCCCTTTTAGCCCTCTTGACTACTTGCTTAAGTTCCTTCCTACTTTCCTTATATTCCACACAGGCTTCGTCTGTTCCCAGCTTTCTAGCCCCGACAAATGCCTCCTTTTCCTTTTTGACGATGCCTACAATGCCTCTCGTTATCCAAGGTTCCCGAAGTTTGCCGTATTTATCCTTGTTCCGCACAGGAACAGGTCAGTCCTGAATTCCTTTCAACTGTCATTTGAAAGCCTCCCACAAATCAGATGTTCATTTACCCTCAAACATCTGCCCCCAATCTAGGTTCTTCAGTTCCCACCTAATATTGTTATAATTAGCCTTCCCCCAATTTAGCACATTCACCCTAGGACCACTCTTATCCTTGTCCACCATCACTTTAAAACTTACTGAATTGTGGTCACTGTTCCCGAAATGCTCCCCTACTGAAACTTCTACCACCTGGCCGGGCTCATTCCCCAATACCAGGTCCAGTATAGCCCCTTCCCTAGTTGGACTATCTACATATTGTTTTAAGAAGCCCTCCTGGATGCTCCTTACAAACTCTGCCCCGTCCAAGCCCCTAGCACTAAGTGAGTCCCAGTCAATATTGGGGAAGTTAAGGTCTCCCATCACAAAAACCCTGTTCCTTTTACTCCTTTCCAAAATCAGTCTACCTATCTGTTTCTCTATCTCCCGCTGGCTGTTGGGTGGCCTGTAGTAAACCCCCAACATTGTCATTGCACCCTTCCTATTCCTGATCTGTACCCATATAGCCTCACTTCCCTCTGAGGTGTCCTCCCACAGTACAGCTGTGACATTCTCCCTAACCAGTAGCGTAACTAAGTTTTCACAGTAACTTAATTGCAGTGTTATGGGCAGCACAGTTGCACAAGTGGCTAGCACTGTGGCTTCACAACGCCAGGGTCCCAGGTTCGATTTCCCGCTGGGTCAGTGTCTGTGAGGAGTCTGCATGTGTTCTCCCTGTGTCTGCGTGGGTTTCCTCCGGGTGCTCCGGTTTCCTCCCAAGTCCAAAGACGTGCAGGTTAAGTAGATTGGCCATGATAAATTGCCCTTAGTGACCAAAAAGGTTAGGAGGGGTTACTGGGATAGGTGGAAGTGAGGGCTTAAGTGGGTTGGTGCAGACTTGATGGGCCGAATGGCCCCCTTCTGCACTGTATGTTCTATGTTAATGTAAGCCTACCTGTGACAATAAAGATCATCATTATTACATCAATGGGAGGAGGATAACCAAGGAAAGAGCAGGGCCCAAGGGGGAAATCTGTGGGTGGAAAAGGAGGACATTGGTCGGGTGTTGAACAAATACTTCACATCTCTTTTCACACAAGAGAATGAGGAGGTAGATATGGAACTCTGGGGGAGAGACTGTGAGGCTCTTGAGCAAATTGTCATTCAGAGTGACAAGGCATTAGAGGTTTTGGCAGGCTTTAAAGTGAACAAATCTCAATGTCCAGATGAATCGTGTCCCAGGAAGTTGTGGAAGACGAAGGAGGAGATTGCAGGGGCTCTGACTGAAATTTTTAATTTCTCTCTGGACACGGGGGAGGTGCCAGAGAACTGGAGAACAGTAACGTGGTCACATTATTTCAGAAAGGTTGTATAGATGAGCCAGTGAACTACTGGGTTGTTTTCACTGAAGCAGAGGAGACTGAGCAGCGACCTGATCGAGCTGTACAAGATTATGAGGGGCGTGGACAGGGTGGATAGAGAGCAGCTGTTTCCCTTAGTTGAAGGGTCAGTTACGAGGGGACACAAGTTCAAGGTTAGGGGCAGAAGGTTTAGGGGGGATTTGAGGGAAAACGATTTTTACCCAGAGGGTGGTGAGGCTCTAGAATGCACTGCCTGGGAGGGTGGTAGAGGCTGGATGAACACTTGGCACATTATAACATTCAGGTGCTGGCAAATGGGATTAGGTAGACAGGTCAGGTGTATTTCATGCATCGATGCAGACTCGACGGGCCAAAGGGCTTCTTCCGCACTGTATTATTCTGTGATTCTGTGGATGCTATTGTTTGTTGCTAGGGGAAGGAAATATAATAGTCGGGGTATTTTGCCACAGTGATTTAGGTTAATGGCGAGACCGCATCTTGAGTACTATGTACTGTTTCATGTACTATGTACCTTATTTAAGAAAGCACATCATTGCATTAGAAGCAGTTCAAAGAAGGTTCATTCAACTGATTCCTGGGATGAGGGGTTTATCCAATGAGAAAAGATTAAAACAGTTGCGCCATTGAAGTTTAGAATAATGATAGGTGACCTTATTGAAGCATATAAGATCCTGAGGGGACTTGAAAGAGTAAATGCGGAAAGGATGTTTCCCCTAGCGGGAGAAACAAGAACCGGGGACACATTTTCAAAATAAGGGATCTCGGGGCAGCACGGTGGCGCAGTGAATAACACTGCTGTCTCACGGCGCCGATATCCCAGGTTCGATCCCAGCTCTGGGTCACTGTCCGTGTGGAGTTTGCACATTCTCCCCGTGTTTGCGTGGGTTTTTCCCCCACAACCCAAAGATGTGTAAGGTAGGTGGATTGGCCACACTAAATTGCCCCTTAATTGGAAATTTTAAAAAATGAATTGGGTACTCTAAATTTAAAAAAAAAGGGATCTTATATGCGATTATACTGAATGGCACAGCAGGCTCGAGGGGCTGAATAGCCTACTCATGCTCCCAATTCACACATTCATATATGCATGTTCTTTTAGGTAAAGAAGTGCTTCCTGTCACCTAACTTTAAGGTTTTTGCCCTTGTTCTGGACTTCCTCACTGGCAGAAATAATTTATCTCTACCTAAGGCAGAAAAGCCTTTAATTATCTTAATCATCTCAATTAGATCATCCCTTAATGTCCTATACTTAAGGGAAAATAAGCCTTGATTTATGAACATGGTCTAATAATTTAACTAATCTCCATCATAGAATAAGTTATCATTTGTTTATTTCCGTCAGAATGTAACTAAGACAGGAACACCAGGCATGCGCCAACTAAAACAAATGCAAACTATGAACTTAGTGGGCTTAATTGCATTCTATACTGGTAAAGAAGTAAGACAGGCGGTCATCTCAAAATACAAACTCTCAAACAAAATTGCCATTTTTGCTTCGTTTAAATTTAACTATCTCAACTTATTATTTATTCCACTGATTACCTTCCTGTTGTCGACCCCCTCCATAACGTTTTCAGTCCAGCTGTTTCATTCTGGAATATTCTCTTACTGAAGCCAAGTCCAGCTCTGTCATAAATGCATGCCTGCAGAACAAGACAGAGTTTATGACAAATCCCAACAGCGGGGGAATAAAATAATCAAGTGTCTGATAAATTACATCAAGTGTACTGACATCAATTGTCAGTATGGTAATATGGTTATTGTCACAAGTAGGCTTACATTAACGCTGCAATGAAGTTACTGCGAAAAGTCCCTAGTGGTCACATTCCGGCGCCTGTTCGGGTACACAGAGGGAGAATTCAGAATTCTCAGCTGGTACGGGAATTGAACCCACACTACTGGCCTTGTTCTGCATCACAAACCAGCTGTCTAGCCCACTGAGCTAAACCAGCAAGATGGTTCACTTTTTCCATCTTTCAACTGGCTGCAGATAGCTGTGTTCTAAAGAGCAAGTGTTTTAATTACTTGAGTGTCGACTTTCAAGAACAGGCAAACAGAATAATAGAATAACAGAATAATACAGCGCAAAAGAGGCCCTTCGGCCCATCGACTCTGCACCGGAGCATGAAAAACACCTAATCCAATTTGCCAATACTTGGCCTATAGCTTTGAGTGCTATGACGTGCCAAGTGCTCATCCAGGTACTTTTTGAAGAATGGGAGGCAACCGCCTCAACCAGCCTCCTAGACCATCACCAGCCTCTGCACCCACTTACACATTGTTATCAAGCGGCAATTGCATAGCAATAACCTAGGCTCATCATCCTGACTTGGAAATGTATTACTGTTCCTTCATTGTCACTAGGTTTAAACACTAGAACTTCCTCCCCAACAGCACTGCAGGTGTACCTACACCACATAAACTGCAGCTGTTCAAGGTAGCAGATCACCGCCACCTTGTCAAGGAAACTCCGTGATGGACAATAAATACAGGCTGAGCCACATCCCTTGCATGAATAAAAGGAAAATTAAAGCTTGAAACGTTGCAAGACTGATAACTCCCTTTTGGTTCTCTAAAGAAATGGAGGCTGGAAATTTCTGATAACGGATTCATAGTGGCTTACTGCTTAAAGCAGCAGCTTCACTCTAGTTTTTCAAATCCTGCTGGTGGATTTTAGGCTTTACTTTGCTGGGTTGCGTCGGTTCCCTCCTCGCTCGTTTCCCAGACTGTCTGAGGCTGCTGTCACAAATGTGTATTAATAAAATGCTCCTCATCACAATCTGGTTTCTGTCAGGTAACCACAGTATCTGTATCCCATTTGCCATGCAAGTAGTCTCTGACGACATGAGCACTAATGTACAATAGTGTTCGATTTCACCATTAGCATTTCCTTGTGATAGAATGGCTTTCACCTCACACCCATTCTGTGTCTTACAGCCAAGAAGTCTGCTGGGCTATTGTGATCCAGCTTCTGCAGGTATTTAACAAAAGCAGCCATTAAATCCACAGAAAGATTTGTTGCATTTTGTAACAACCCTCATGAGACCGATGGGGATGACCCAATTGATCTCCCGGGATGGCTCATGGAATACGAGCTCCCCAGCTGAGGGGCGGAGACCTAACAGCTGGCACTGGCTGAACTTGGCAGTTAAAAGCGGCCAGGATTGAAACCAGCTTCAGGCGATTCCAGCTGGCCTTATTTTTCTTTAAGAGAATAAACTTGTGTGCTTAAACCTTTTCGGGACTCCTGTGAATATTATACATTTTAATGCCTTCTCAATGGAACGTTCCAAAAACATTGCATGCATTTTAGCATCCTGTCCGAACAAGCAGACTAACTTCCAGCCTTGTGTGGCTCTATTCACATTGGCAGACAATAAAGGACCTCTCAACGCCAAAGCAGATTCCCCATACTCCATTTTGTTTTATCCATTTTCCTTAAATCCATAAGTATCTTTGATTTCTCACACTAGTAAAATCTTGCTTAGAATCTTCCTGGAATGGATCTATAAAAAGAGATTGCTGATGAGCAAGCTGAATTTTGATATGAAAGAGGAACCAGAGATTAAATCACTAATGTTAGGATCATAACGTGCAAAGTTGAGGAACATGGACTTTGGGAAGGTATTCAATTTGGCCTCACGCAAGAGGTTCTGATTGACAATGCTAGACATGGGTGCACCCACCATATTTTATCGATTTTCCAGACAAGCTTTATCATAAGCAATAAGCTAGGGTCAGAGTTGCCGGCACCCTCTCAGAATGGTTCGGAGTCAAAAGGTGTGTTGAACAGGGGTGGGTCCACTCACCACATTCATTCAACATCCTGGGGCTATCCTAGGGGCTGTTTAGCACAGGGCTAAATCGCTGGTTTTGAAAGCAGACCAACAGCACGGTTCGATTCCCGTAACAGCCTCCCCGAACAGGCGCCGGAATGTGGCGACTAGGGGCTTTTCACAGTAACTTCATTTTAAGCCTACTTGTGACAATAAGCGATTTTCATTTCATTTTTTTTCATTTTTCAACATCCTGGCAGAAAGAGAGACACATGATGGTTATGAAGGTGGGATCCCAATGGGTGATTGGCGAGTTTTGAATGTTCACTATGTTGATGACAGGCGGCATGGTGGCACAGTGGTTAGCACTGCTGCCTCCCAGCACCGAGGACCCAGGTTCAATCCCAGCCCCGATTACTGTCCGTGTGGAGTTTGCACATTATCCCCGTGTCTGCATGGATCTCATCCGCACAACCCAAAGAAGTGCAGGGTAGGTTGATTGGCCATGCTAAATTGCCCCTCAATTGGAAAAAATTTGAAATATATTTTTTTTAAATGTTTTTAAATTGACAAGATGAAAATGATGTGGATGAGTGGAAAGACCTACAAGGTTCTGATTAATAGAATTCAGCTTGAACAGATTAATACCTTCCACTAACTTTGTTCACTCGGGCAGCACGGTGACGCAGTGGGTTAGCCCTGCTGCCTCACGGCGCCGAGGTCCCAGATTTGATCCTGGCTCTGGGTCACTGTCCGTGTGGAGTTTGCACATTCTCCCCGTGTTTGCGTGGGTTTCGCTCGCACAACCCAAAGATGTACAGGCTAGGTGGATTGGCCATGCTAAATTGTCCCTTAATTGAGAAAAGTGAATTGTGTATCCTACATTTAAAAAAAAAAAACTTTGTTCACCCAGCGCAAAAGAAATTCAGGCAAGACTTAAAAAGGGGCATTGCGTAAACTTTCTTAAAGGAGTATGGAATAGCCACAGCATCTCAATTACAATTAATATTAGTTTTCTGAAAGTTTTATGCGGCCGGTGACAATGTTTGGCTGTGAAAGCCAGACCATCGAGTAAACGTGCCACGGCTCAAGTAAGAGCATTTGAAATGAAAGGCCCCAGACGGATATTACGTGGATCATGGATAGCCAAGCAGACAAATGAATGGGAGTGCAAGAAAGCTGGTGTTAACAGGAACATGTTTAAGGTAGTGATATCGAGGAAACGCACATATTTTGGGCATGTGATGCGAACAGGAAGCATGTGTTTATAAAAGGAAATAATGCAAGGCAAAACAGCTGGAAAATTCACACAACGAAAACACAAGATGGCATGGACAGATAATATCAGAATGTGGACTGGCCTCTCGATGAGACAGGCAGCGGAGAAAATAAATTAATGGTGAAAGATTGTTGATACTGCAGCCAACGCTCAGAACAAGAATGGATGGAAGACAAGAAAGACGACGAGTATAACTGCATCAATATGACAATGGTGACAGTTCCGTAAAATGAAATGCGTCGAAGAAACATTTATTCAATCATCCATACTACTGCTGGCAACTGGCCTCAATAATGCTGTCAAAATGAGGAAAGACTGGTGTCATTGTCATAAATATTCTCACTGCCATAGCTCCAAATGAAACACAGAGTAGCATAAATTATATTCTGCAAGCAAGCATAAAAGGTACAAACTACCTCTGCTTCAAGCCTCTTTTTCTAAACTCCATCTAACGTGTCAGCAAATACAAGAAATGATTGATCAGGAAACTTCCCGTTCAACTTTTACCAAGCAAAGCATATTAATCAGTTGGGCTGCCTATATTGTGAGCAACTGACAGATTAAATTTATTGTCAGCACAACTGATTTTAAACAGAATACATTTGGAATGAAAATCTTGCAAGTACACCATGGTATATTCTATGCAATAAGTCTTGAGATCACATACGCAACAAAGAGTCAGAGAGTGATAGTGGTCCACAGCATCGAAAAGGCTCTTCAGCCAATTGTGTCTGCACCAGTCAAAAATAACTACCTAACTATTCTAATCCCAAATTTCCAGCATTTGGCCCAAAGCTGCATATGCTTTGGCATCGCAAGCTCACATCTAAATACTTCTTAACTGTTATAAGGGTCTCTGCCTCCACCACCCTTTCAGACAGCGAGTTTCACATTCCCACTACCCTCTGGGTGAAACAATATTCCTTCACGTCCCCTCCAAACCTCTTGTCCCTTACCTTAAATCTATGCCCCCAGTCCTCCACCAAAGGGAAAGGTTTATTCCTGTCTGCTCTATCTATGCCCCTCATAATTTTATATATCTCAATCATGTCCCCTTCAGTGTCCTATACTCCAAGGAAAACAACCCAAGTCAGGCCAATCTCTCTTCATAACTAATCCTTTCCAGCCCAGGCAACATCCTGGTAAATCTCCTCTGCACCCTTTCCAATGACCTACATCCTTTCCAATGATATCACATCCCTCCTATAATGTGGTATCCAGAACTGCACACAATATCTAGCTGTGGCCTAATCAATGTTTTATACAGTTCCAGCATATCTTCCCTGCCCTTAAGATAAGTATACCATATGCCTTCTTAACCAATTTATCCATTTGCCCTGTAAGGGACCAGTGTACATTCACCGCAAGATCCCCGATTCTCGGTGCTTCGCAGGGTCCTGCCGTTTATCATGTATTTCCTTGCCTTGTTTGTCCTGCCAGGTGCATCACCTCACATTTATCCGGAGTGAATTCCATTTACCACTGATCAGCCCCTCTGACCAGCCTGTCTATATCCTCTTGCAATCTGAGGCTATCCTCCTCACTATTTCCCACCCTACCAATTTTCACATCACCCATGAACTTACCGATCAACCCTCTTGCATTCAAGTCTAAATCACTTATCTCAACCACAAACAGCAAAGGCCCCAACACTGATCCTTGCGGAATCTCTCTGAACTCAAGACTTCCAAACAGAAAAACACACCTCGACCATCATCCTTGATTTCCTGCCACTGAGCCAATTTGCCAAATTCTCTTGGATTCCATGGGCTCTGACCTTCGCGATCAGTCTTCAATGTGGGACCTTATCAAAGCCTGGCTGAAATCCACTTAGATTATGTCAAATGCATTGCCCTCATCTACACACCTGGTCACCTCTTCGAAAAATTAAATCACATTGGTCAGGCATGACCTCCCCTCAACAAAACAATGCTTGATTAATCCCTGCCTCTCCAAATGCAGATTAATTCTGTCTCTCAGAATTGCTTCCACTAAATTGCCCACCACTGAGGTTAGACTGACTGGCCTGCAGTTTCCTGGTTTCTCCTTTCCTCCCTTCTTGAATAATAGTCCCACATTGATTATCCTCCAGTCCTCTGGCACATCTCCTGTGGCCAGAGTGGAGTTGAAAATTATTGCCTGAGGCCCTGTTATTTCCTCCCTTGCCTCATTCAGCAGCCTGGGATACATTGCATCCGCCACTGTAGATGTATCTACTTTTAGGCCTGCCAGACCACTCAGAACCTCAGACTATGCTAATTTATTTAATTCTCCCCGATTTCTATACCCACACCGACCCCTTCAGTAGTGAACACCAACACAAACCACTGATTTACGCCATACACAAATTACCACCGTGGTTCTTAATGGACCCTACTCTTTCCCTAATTATTCATTTACCCCTAAAGCACTTGCAAAACAACTTAGATTTTTATTTTATTTTACCTGCCAGTATCCTTTCATGTCCCCCTTTTTGCTCTCCTAATTTTCTGTTTAAGTTCCTTCGTGCACATGCTAAACTCCTCTAGGGCTTCTGCTGTTTTGAGCGCTCGATATCAGCCATAAGCTTCCCTTTTTCTCTTTATTCAATGCTGTGTATATCCTGGTAATCCCTTCAAGAGATGGGGCAGTGCTGCACCTAGATTTAGGGAGTGAAGCCAGGCAGGTGGTAGAAGGTTCAGTGGGGGAGCATTTTGGTGACAGTGACCATAACTCAGTCGGATTTAAGGTAGCTATGGAAAGGGACAAAGATGGATCAGAAATAAAGGTTCTGAATTGGGGGGAAAAGGCCAATTTTAATAGGATGAGACAGGATTTGGCAAAACAAAGGGCAGCTCGGTAGCACAAGTGGCTAGCACTGTGCTTCACAGCGCCAGAGTCCCAGGTTTGATTCCCCGCTGGGTCACTGTCTGTGCGGTGTCTGCACGTTCTCCCTGTGTCTGCGCGGGTTTCCTCTTGGTGCTACGGTTTCCTCCCACAGTCCATAAACGTGCAGGTTAGGGTGATGCTAACTTGCCCTTAGTGTTCAAAACAAAGGTTAGGATGGGTTATTGGGTTATGGGGATAGGGTGGAAGTGAGGGCTTAAGTGGGACGGTGCAGACTCAATGGGCCGAATGGCCTCCTTCTGCACTGTATGTTCTATGTTCTAAGTCGGCTTGGAGTAGCTACTTGCAGGTGCAAGTGCCCTGTTGATTCCCTTTTGTTATTTTCACTGTTATCATTTTGATCCATGGATGTTGAATGGGCATATATCTTTAAGACAAGCAGGGGAAATGAGGAACTCAAGGTACGTCCTTGTACATTGTGCTAGTTTTAAGCAGCTAAACTCAGACTTTTTGGCATCTGAGAGATCGGTGGGCTTGGTTTGATTGGTAGGATGTTGGCCAACGAACTGGCCAAAAGGCCATATTCTGCCTGGTAACAGACGGTGATTGGGTCCTGCCTGAGTGGGATGATTTTCAGAGAGCCAAAGTGTAATGAACTCCTATTGGCTTTATTGGTTGGCCAATTGGAGTATGAGCTCCCTCAATGATAGCTCATTGAGGGGGCCCATATAAGCACCTGTGTAGGCTTTGCGATCCAGTCTTAAGTTGACTGGACTGCTAGCAGCACTGTTTGTAGCTGCTCCTGTAATATCGTTATTGTAAATAAATATTGGTGTGGTGACGGAACTCCTGCCTCCCGTGGATTACGACACAAAGGAAGTTTAGTTGGAGTCCGGCACACTCAGAGGAAAGGATATGTCCCCTCTTTCTTCCTTGTTTTTCACCAGAAAAGCTGTATAGCTGCTGTATTTCTGAAACTGCAGAGACCTCAATGAATTACAGTGAAAACCATTACAGACTTGAAACAGGGGCCGGGATTTTTCGAGCCTCCGCGCCGAAATCACACTTGGCGTGGGGGCAGAGAATGGGGTCTCAGACCTGTGATCGGCTCAGACGTCGGGACGCGATTCTCCGGCAACCGGCGAATCGGCCCCCGTCGCGGCACCGGTCGGGAGCCATTGAAAAAGGCCCCCGCAGCGATTCTCCGCGGTCGACCGCTCGAGTTCCACCAGCGTGCTTCCAGGAGCTCTGACTCGCGGCCACGGTGGCCGTCCTGGTGGAGGGGGGAAAAATAATCAGACTCCGGTGGGAGAGGGGGGCTTCCACGACAGCCAGGCCAGCGATCGGGGGCTTCCGATTGGTGGGTGCTCGCGATCCGGGGGCCTATCTACTTCCACGCCGGCCCACTGTGTGGCTCCACCATGTTGCGCAGGGGCCGGCACGAAACCGGCCGCTGCGCGCAACCGCAGACCCGCGGCCGGAATTGCAGGGCCCCATATCGGCAGCAGGAGCTGCGGGGCGCACGCCGGGGCCCGGCTATCCCTCTTGAAGTCGGAGTCACTCTGGACTTTTTGAAAAAAGTCTGGAGTGATTCGCGCCCGTTTTCCACCGGCGTGGCGATGTAGCCCCATTTTCGGAGAATCCTGGCCAGGAATCTTGAACTGAAAGCCTAGGTTGAAGGAAGGTGTGCTGTAAGAGAACCATCTGAAACAAAGACTTTTATCCCTTTTACTTATTAATTTACCCCCCTCTTCTCCCCTCTGTGTTTAAGTGGAGGGGGGTTAGGAATTAGATAATGGTTAACCTGTTGTATTTGCTGCATGTAATTATAGTTATTATTAATAAACTTAATTGTGTTTACATTTACAAACCTGGTGACTGTAGTTATTGGGCAACTAAGGGCCAAAGACTTTGGGCCTTTTTCTAAGAAATATTTATTAATTTCAATTATGTTGCGATTCTGCGTCAAGTGGGGCTGGAATTGACCGCGCACTAGCCCAGGGGGGTCATAACATATGGAAATCTACATTAGAGAAGTGGGATTCATTCGAAAAGGAAATGGAGACAGCACAGAGCTCACATGTTCCCATAAAGGTGAAGGGTGGGAGCAACAAGTCCAGAGAACCCTCAATGTCAACAGATATCCAGAGACGGATAAAGAACAAATAAAGAAAGAAAAGGGGGGCTTATGGCAGATGCTGAAGAGCACAAAGAGTGCAGGGGATTACTTAAAAAAAAATTACGAGAGCAAGGAGGGGGACATAAACAACATAAATAAAAATCTAAAAGTGTTTGTAAGTATGTTACGGGCAAGAGGGTGACAATGAAAGGAGGGCCCATTAGCAGTCAACATGGCAATGTGTGTGTGGAGCCGGAAGATGTAGGGGAGGTTATAAGGAGTACTTTGCATCTGTGTTCATTATGGAGAAGGACAATGTAGGTAGGTATAGATCAGGGAGAGGGACTGTGATGTACTTAAACAAATTAACATTGAGGGAGAGGCGGTATTAACAGTTTCAGCAGGCTGGAGAAAAAGGAGAAACCCCCAGGCCCAGATTTGATGCAGGCTGCTGTGGGAGGTAAGAGAGGAGGTTGCAGAAGCTCTGACAATTTTCAAGCCTTCTCTGACCACAGGAGAGGTGCCAGAGGACTGGACAGGGAATATGGTACCATTATTCAAGAAGGCTAATGGGTGGGGGGTTTGCGGTGGCGGCCATGGAGTGAGTGGCCGCATATTTGGTGGATGTTTTCAGTCCATCCCCACCCTAATTGTGTGGTGTTTGATGGCAAAGGTGCACGAGTACTGAGGGAATGTCCTCTGATGGGACTGGTTTATGGTTCACCGGACGAGGAGCGCAACGACAAAGAGGCAGCAGCTTGAGCAAGAGAGTTTAAGATGGCGGAGAGTAGGGGGTCAGTGCTGCCACCCCTCCCAGTGGTCTATGGGGCAACTGGTGGGATTCGTTAATAGCAAGTTACAGCAGCAAAGGAAGGAGGCCTTTGAGGACCTCGCTAAGGTAGTGGAGCCGCTCAGGGCGGCGATTGAGCGTATGGAGAAGAGGCTGGAGACACAGGGCTTTGTGATCCAAAAGATGGAGGACGCGGGGTGTGGAGGGGTACAAAGGTCAGTTGACCTCACTGGAGGCGGAGATGGGGATAGTGACGAGCCACCAGAAAAGGCGAAGGGAGAAGTCGGAGGACCTTGAGAACCGCTCCAGAAGGCAAAGTCTCCTGATCGTGGGGATGCCGAAAGGTATTGAAGGATCGCAGGCCACCGCGTACGTGGCGAACATGTGGGAGAGCTGATGGGGGGAGGGGGTATTTGACTGTCCTCTCGAGCTGGACCGAGCGCACAGGGCACGGAGGAGGAGCCCACAGGTGGGGGTCCCACCGAGGGCAATGGTGGCAGGCTGCATCATTTTCTCGAAAAGGAGAAGATTATGAGGTGGGTGAGGCAAGACAAAGTAGCACATTGGAAGAGAACGAACTGCGCATTTATCAACAGACCTGGAGGCCGGGTGCCACCGGATCAAGGTCGCTCCAAGAAGGGAGTGAAGTTTGGGGTTCTGTATCCAGCTCATCTGGGTTACACATCAGAACCAAGAGTTTCTTTTGACTCGCCGGAGGACGCAAAAGTTTTTATGAGAGACTATGGACTGGTAAGGGATGAGGACATTGAACTTTGGAGTGGTGTTTTGTATCGAGTGTGGACACATAGGGTGAGTGGATTGGCGAATGTTCCGATGAGGGGAGTGGAGCGGGTGAGTGTGACTTTTGTTTTTTCTCATAGGTTTGGGGTTTGGGGGGATGGGGGGGGTAGCCAAAGGCCCTGGGCAGGGGCCACCATGCTAGCTGGTTGGGCTCGTTAATGGGAGTGACGTGGGAGGGGGGTGGGGGGGTTGTCAGGAGGAGGGAGTGGGAGAGGGGGCAATAGGTTGGTTCTTTGTTCGGTTATGGGGAGAGAGGCTGGATGCTGACGTGCGGGGTTGGTGTGGCGCAGTTGGTTCGGGAGGGATGGTGGCAGACATCTTGGGGTAGGCCCAGAAAAGTGCAAGACACAGGCCCAGGGGGAGCTGGCTAAAGAGGGTTGTGGCTGATCAGCAGGGAAGTGGGGGCGGGGAGCCCCCGACCCGATTGGTTACATGCGGGGTTGAATGGGCCGGTTAAACATGAAAGTGTTTTCATACATTTGGGCAGTTTGAAGGCGGACATTGTATTTCTTCAGGAGACACACCTGAAATTGGGTGAACAGACGAGACCGAGGAAGGGATGGGTTAGCCAGATGTTCCACTCGGGGTTGGGCATGAAGACGAGGAGGGTGGCAGTGCTGGTCAACAAGAAATTGGCCTTTGAGGTTGACAGTAGTGTAGCTGACCCCGGAGACAGATGCGTGGTGGTTTGTGGGAAACTGGAGGGGACGCCTGTGGTTTTGGGTGAACGTTTATGCCCAAAGTTGGAACAACGTGGATTTCATGAGACCGGTATTAGGGAAGATCCCATATCTGGACACGCACTGGCTGATAATGGGGGGAGTTTTTAACACGGCACTGGATCAGAGGCTGATCGGTCCTGTCCCAGGTCATTGAAGGTTTTGCCACCGTCGAGCAAGTTGAGAGGGTTCGTGGACCATATGCAGGGGTACGGGAAAACCTGTGGAAGTTTGGGAGACCGAATGAGAAGGAGTTCTCGTATTTTCCGCATGTGCACTGGGTGGACTCCCGGATTTAATTTTTCGTAATGGATAGGGTGACGTTGGCCGGTGACCCATTCGGTGATCGTGGTCTCTGATCATGCACCGCACTGGGTGGCACAAGGGGAGGCCCAGGGGTCGCAGTAGAGGTTAGATGTGGGATTGTTGGCAGAGAGGGTGAGGGCGACCATCCAAAGTTATGTCAAGCTGAATGACACAGGGGAGGTCACAGGCTCCATGCTGTGGGAGACACTTAAGGCGGCAGTAACGGGTGAATTTATCTCAATTCGGGCACAGAGGGTGGAATGAGAGGAGAGAGTGAGGATTGTTGATGAGATTTTGAGAGTGGATCAGAGGTATTCGGTGGTGCCAGAGGAGGTGCTATTAAAGGAGAGACAGAGGCTCCAAATAGAGTTGGGTTGGTGTCCATGGGGAAGGCGGTAGGGCCAGTGTATGAGTATGAGGAAAAAGCGAGCAGGATGTTGGTGCACCAACTTTTACAAAGGTTGAATAAGTCGGAGCCTCCACTTGCGTTGAAGGCATAAGGCAGTTCTTGGATGGGACGGAGTTCCAAGAGTGGATGAGGAGAAGGTGCAGGGGTTGGGGGCCCCGATTGGGCTGAGGGAGATGATGGACTGTGTGGGCTCAATGTAGGCAGGGGAGCCCCGGCCGAATGGTTTTCCAATCGAGCTCTATAAGACATTTGGTGCGGAGCTGGGGCCTTTGCTTGAGAGGATGTACAATGAATCGAGGGAAGGAGGGGTGCTTCCCCCTACACTGTCGCAGGTATTCATTTTGTTGATATTAAAGAAGGATAAGGACTCAGTAGTGTGGGTGTACCGCCCGATATTGCTGTTAAATGTGGACGTGAAGGTGTTAGCGTCCTGGATAGAGGATAGTGTGCCGGGGGTGATGGGAGAGGCTAGATGGGGTTTGTGAAGGGGTGGCAGCTGTCGACAAATGTGCAAATGTTGCTCAATGTCATTACGGTGCCATCGAAGGGGTAGGAGATGGAGGTGGTGGTGGCAATGGATGTGGAGAAGGCTTTCAATCGGGTGGAGTGGCCGTATTTGTTGGAGATGCTGGGTTGGTTCGGGTTTGGCTGTGGTTTCGTGGATTGGGTTCGACTGCTGTATAGAGCGCCAATGGCATTTCACTGTGACAGATTTCCACACCCCCCTATATACAGATAATGTCTGCTGCCATCCCTTCCAGTGCCCACTCAGTATTCCTCACTCTTCATGATCTTCTGTGGTCTAGTGTTAGATCTAGAATGCATCAGGGGTGGAGGCAGCCTGCTGCTTTCTGTGCCATGTGGTCTTTGATACCCTTGGCCGACGTAAGGGCCTAGAGTAAGAGGTGCCCCGGCCGACTTCCCGGTGTCACTGGCTATACTGTTCTGCACGCTGCCTTTGGGATGCGCCGGTGTAAAGATTGGGATTCGGAAGAAATGGAGACGGCCATAGTTTCCTTGGTGACAGGCCTGGGTTGACCTCAACTGCTTCCTGCTCCTTGATGATGCCCGTAGGGACCTGGGGGACTCCACGGGACGAGGGGCAGCTGGAGTGAACTCCAGAGGCCACTGAGACATCTAGCACTGCCAGTCCTGGAGACTCCCCATTGGTGTCAAAGCCACTAGTCCGCGGACACCGTGCGAATGTTTCATAAGACCATAAGATATAGGAGCAGAATTATTCCACTCGGCTACACCATCAATCATGGCTGATATTTTTCTCATCGCCATTCTCCTGTCTTCTCCCCATAACCCCATATCCCCTTATTAATCAAGAACCTATCTATCTCTGTCTTAAAGACACACAGTGAATTGGCCTCCACAGCCTTCTGCAGCAAAGAGCTCCACAGATTCACCACCCTCTGGCTGAAGAAATTCCTCCTCATCTCTGTTTTAAAGGATCGTCCCTTTAGTCTGAGATTGTGTCCTCTGGTTATAGTTTTTCCTACAAGTGGAAACATCCTCTCCACGTCCACTCTATCCAGGCCTTGCAGTATCCTGTAAGTTTCAATAAGATCCCCCCTCATCCTTCTAACCTCCAACGAGTACAGACCCAGAGTCCTCAACCGTTTCTCATACAACATCATTTTCCAGTGCAAAGCCACCCTACCAGTGTTGCCCTCGGTGCCACGCATTGTCGGCACCATCTCCTGTGCCAGCAACCTTTGGGACCCCTCCAATCGGCCTTGCCATCAGCTGGAATGTTGCTGACACCCCCTTCTGAATCTCATGGCCGTGTCCTATCATATGCATCAGCTCTGGGATAACCTTGTCCAGAGGTTTGGCATTTGGCTGGGACCCAGCTGTGTCCTGCTGTCTCCCTTGGAAGATTCTGCCTCCACCTGATGTGCATCAACAACTGTGGTGCTCTCTGTCCACTAATGTCGCCCACCGAGGTGTCTATCTCTACGCTGATGGAAGGTGCGGGTGATAGCAATGGCAGCTCGCCAGTGGTCTTCACGGAGCTCTCCTCGAGGTGGTCTCTTCAATGGCTGGGGTGGGGTATGACTCCGGATGGGGTGCCAACCTCGCTATCAGTGACTGCTCTCTCCTTGGGCAACCCTGCAATTTCCAGGGCCCCTTCCTCATAGGGGTGAGGACTTGAATCTCTGGGATTCTCCCCCGTATCTTGGCCCTTTTCTGTTGATTATGGGCTATCTCCACCAACGGGGATGAAGAGTGTGCTTTGTGAGCTGCACACTTGATTGCAGATAGCATGTGTGGGCACCGCACATAGACATGAAGCATTCTGCTGGTGGATACCAGGGGGTTCGGAGGAACAAGCACGAGCCAGTTGATTCGGGAGGTGATGTTTGGAGGTATGGCAGGTGGAACCGATGCCAGGGGAGTGGTGGTAACTTACCCTTGCAGCTCAGCTCGTTGGTCTTCTTCTAACATTGGACAGCAGTCCTCCTCATCATGCTGCCGCATTGATAGGCCCTGCCACTGCCACATTGCTGACCCTTCAATCCCCTTGGGGGAACATGGTGCCCTGCCTCTCATCCACAGCTTTGAAAAGCCTTGTGATTTCGGCATCCCAAAGTGAGGAGCAGGTCTGTGCGTTGCCATGCTTGTGCGTTGACTGGGAATGAGTGGTGAGTAAGCAAGTCTTAAATATTAAGAGGTCTTACAACACCAGGTTAAATGCCAACAGGTTTGTTTGGAATCACTAGCTCACTAGCCTGTTGAAGGAGCTGCAGTCCAAAAGCTAGTGATTCCAAAGAAACCTATTGGATTTTAACCTCGAGTTGTAAGGCCTGGTACTGTGCCCACCCCAGTCCACCACATCTTAAATATTAAGAGCAAATCAATTGCTTTCAGTTCCACCAGATTGTTCCCTTACCACTGACTTTGTTTTTCCACCAGGACAGAATCTGAGCCTGACAAGACCATGTGCAACCTTGATGTCATATTTGATCCAGAAATTAGCTTCTGACCATGTATCTGCTCGATCACCAAAAGCAACTACTCCCCCCCCCCCCTCCCCCCATGTAACACTACTCCAACTCCATCCCTGCCTCAACTCGTCTTCTTAAGCTCTGATCTAGCTTTGCTACATCTAGACTTCACTATTCCAGGGTTCACATGGTCAGCCTCCCATATTTCACTTTACAAAGATTTTAGCATGCCTAATTTTCTGCTGTCTATATCCTAACTGGTACGATTCCCATTCATCCACAAACCCAGTGCATATTGAACTACATTAGCTCAGGGTCTACAAATGCCTTGATTTTAAAATTTCATTCTTAATTTCAAATTTCTCCATGGTATCACCCCTCTCCATCTGTAAAGCTTTCTCCAGCCGTACAACAGTCCGAGATCTCTGCACTGCTCCAATTCTGCCCTCTGATGCAACCCCGATTTGAATGGCTTCACCACTGGTAGCTGGGCCGTCACCTGCTTCGGCTACAGACTCTGGAATTTCGCCATCAGCTTCTCCATCTTTCGATCCAACATGAAGATGCTCCTTAGAACATATTTCTTTGATCAAGCTTTTGGCCAAAGTTTTTGATTCTCCATTCTCACTTTTGAAACACCGTTATGGAGAAAATGTGCAAGTGGCAGCTTTTATTGAAACAATGTGGCATAATGATGTTGCAGGCTGATTTTTGCCCACAACTGCTCCAGGTAAAATGTTTGGCCTGCACAAAACTCCTTTAAAGATGCAGAGCATCTCCAGCCCACAGTCTAGCTACGATCGAGAATAAAATAGAGAATTGCAAGTCAGTCAGCATTTCACTGATCTATGGTTATCACCTGGTACTACTGCACTATCCACCTCACTTTTTGCTAAGTTTGATGTGAATCATGAGAATGGAAACACAAAGACATTTATCACATTCTGAATTCACAACTAAAGAATTTTAACACCACAAGACTACGTTGCAATTAGTACCAATAAAAGATTTTGCTGTTCAGCATGTTAAATTCGGAAAGACCCCAATTAAAAATAAGCAAATTTATTATTGCAATTTGCAATCTCAGTCAAAGGCAGATAAATTTGCAGGTGATACTGTTGAAATTGAGGAGACTGCCAACACTTTTCACAGAGCTCATTAGAAGCAAATCTGTAATGAGTAGTGGGAATTGTAATTTAATATAGGCAAGTGCAAGGAAATGCATATATTACAAATAAAATTAGGATGCAAAACTATTAAACTGAAAGAAATTAGTTGTAGCAGTATTCACCTGCATCTAAACATCAGTCTTCAAAAATAAGACAAATGGCCAACTTTCATATTACTTTTTTTTTTAATTGATTGACAGGATGTTGGCTAGGCCAGCATTTATTGCCCATCCCTAGTTCCCCTCCAGAAGGTGGTGGTGAGCTGCCTTCTTGTTCCTGAGGTGTAGGTAATCCCCCTGCGCTTTTAGGAAGGGAATTCCAGAATTATTACCCAGTTACAGTGAAAGAATGGCAATGTATTTCCAAGTCAGGATGGTGAGTAACTTAGAGAGGAACCTACAGTTAGTGTTGTTCACAGGTGTCTACTGCTCTTTTCCTTCTCAATGATAGTGATTGTGGGTTTGGAGGGTGCTGTCTAAGCAACCTTGGCAAGTTCCTGCAATGCCTCTTGTAGTTGGTACACACGGCTGCTATTGTTCATCGATGATGGAGGGATTGAATATTTGTGGACGGGATAGCAATCAAGCAGGCTACTTTGTCCTGGATGGAATCGAGCTTTTTGAGTGTTGTTGGAGTTGCACTCATCCAGGCAAGTGGAGAATATTCCACTACACTCCTCGCTTGTGCCTTGTAGATGGCGAACAGGCTTTGGGGAGTCAGGAGGAGTAAAGCGCTACAGGATTCCTAGACTTCCTTGTCACTTGTTAGCACAATCTGGATATTGTTCAGATCTTGCTGCGTTTGGACATGGTCCAATTCAGTATCTGAAGAGTTGAGAATGGTGCCGAACGTTGTGTAGTCATCAACGAACATCCCCACGTCTAACCTAATATATTATATAACCATATATATATATATATATATTTGAAATTAAGTTCGCAGAGGTGATACTAAAGTTATGTAGCACTGTGGATTTTCAGAAATACCAAGCCTCATTTAAAGGTCGCTCATATAGTCAGAGAGGTCTACAGCACAGAAAAGGCCCTTTGGCCCACCACATATGCACTGGTCAAAAACAACCATCAAACTATTCTAATCCCATTTTCCAGCACTTGGCCCATAGCCTTGTATGCCTTGGAAAGGAATTCTGGAATGCTCCAAAGCTGCAAGCCACCAATATCCAACTCATTAGTTTTGCTCACTACAAAGGGCTCTTAATCTATAAAATGTAACCTGTTTCACAAACACTTACTTGTGTTAATTGGGACACATCCTTTTGAATCCAGAGCCAAACATCTGAAGACATACCAGTGGGTGCATCAAATATCACTGGGCAGATGGAAAATAAACAAATTAGATCAAAGCTTCAATCTCAAACCATACTTTATCCAAAACGTTCAATAAAAAGGTCATACTTGAAAATATCAAAACTTCTCTTTTCTCTTCTAAATGATGATATGTTTGTGTATTCTGAGTACTTCTGTTATTTTTAGAGATTCCCAGAATTTATTTATCAAAAAGGGCAAATTCATCAAAGTGATGACAGGAGGTTTAGGGAGGGGGGGTTGAATTATAATGTTCATCGTGCCAAGAGACAGCAGTACTAGAAACACAATGCTTTGCAATTTTAGCACCTATTAGGTACCTAGAAGCAGTTTAAAGCACTCCTACTGCTGCACGCCTCGTGGAGGTGCCATTATACCGCAGATGCCACTATTTAAGCAGATATATCCCAGCAATGCCCTGATTAGCTTGTCTGACTGGAGCTACAATTAGTCACAGGGACATGCAGAGATCTTCTTCCAGTTGTTAGGATATAGGACCAGACCCCAAATTTTGTTGGGATACTGGATGAGAAACCCCAACAATTTTTCAATTTGTAAAACTGTGAAGAATTTTTCACCAATGAGTAATGACCCTGACCAATAGGTATCCTTTATGTTAAAACAAACTTTAATTTATAGACAGAATTAACTATGTTATCAAAGAATTGGCTTTATAATTAACAGTTAAACAGTTCTTAAATAAAAGTAAAACTTTAGCTTACGATCCACACCTGCCACCATATTCCAATTAAGCAACCCAATATAGTTCAAATGCCCTTCATAGATAAACTTAATAATCACGGTTGCTTGTTGATCTGTTCAGACCTTTGGAGAGAGACCCGTTCAGGGACAACCTAAAAATCATTCTGTCTTATCGGACTCAAATCCTACGGCAAACTGCTGTTGAACAGAGCTAAGCAATTCCACAACAAACGCATCAGATCTAAATTCTGCAATCCTGACACATCCAGCCGTGAATGGTGGTGGACAATTAAACAACTCATTGGAGGAGGAAGAGGCTCCACAAATATGCCTATTCTCAGTGATGGAGCCCAGCACATCTGAGACAAGGCTGAGGTATTTGCATCAATCTTCAGCCAGAAGTGCCAAGTGGATGATCCATCTTGGTCTCAACTGGAGGTCCGCAACATCACAGATCTCAGTCTTCAGCCAATGCTATTCACCCCATCTGATATCAAAACAGCTGAAGGCACTGGCTACTGTAAAGGCAACAGGCCCGGTCAATATTCCGGCAATTGTACAGAAGACTTATGCTCCAGAACTGGCTGCACCCCTAGCCAAACTGTTCCAGTACAGCTACAACACTAGCATCTACCCGGCAATGTGGAAAATTGCCAGTTTTGCCCTGTACACGAGAAACAAGACAAATCCAACGCAGCCAATTAATGCCCTATCAGTCTACTCTCCATCATTAGCAAAGTGATGGAAGGAGTCATCAACAGTGCAATAAAATGGCACTTACTCTGCAATCACCTGCTCACGGATGCTCAGTTTGGGTTCTGCCAGGGTCACTCCTGACCTTATTACTGTTGCACATTTTACTTGAGTGTATCACGCGTTTATTGGAGTGTATTAACACGCCTCCGTTTAAAGGCCGTGTGCTTAACGCTACTACAGCTCTGTGTATGTATTTTCAGCTCGGAGTCGCCAGGTGCCGTATTTAGACACCTCGCAAGTATTTCAAGGTCAGGTTCAAAGTAATAAAACTATACACCGATTAGTAAGTTCAAACGATTGATATTTATTATACAAATATAATAAATACGCATGCATACGCTAAAGACTAATACTTATTTCTACTATTAAACGACTAAATACTTATCTAAGTAGGAACCAGCAAGGTCAGGGGACAAGGCCTTTGTTCCTTTCCGGACTGCACCTTCTGTTCTCTAATAGTCAGCTAGAGTATAGGTAATGCCGGGGTCACGTAGCGAGCGTCGTTTGGCACTTACTGAATGATGGCTGGTGCTCAACGGCTGGTGATGAAAGACAGGATCTGGAGGCTGGAGTCGGAGTCAGAAGCGGAGCCGGAGCAAAAACAGACAGAACCATGTGCGGGGTCTATCTTTATAGTTCCCCCAATGTCCGTGCCTCTTCGGGGCGGGCCTCTACCTGCCATGTATCGATTGGGTCATTTCCCAATCGATATCTTACAAATCCCCCAATCTGAGGGTCTCTTCTCGATGGGTGGGGCGGTCTCTAGGGTCTTTTGTGATGGATACTTCTGGTGCTGTTTTGTCTGGGCGTCCACTCAAAGTATCCATTCAAACTCAAATGTTTCTATTGTGTGGGCCCAGATCTGGATCACCTCATTACTATGCAAAGCGTTGTGCCATTTACACCTTTGGTTGAGATCTTGCACCTGGCCATAAACTGGTTTCGATACGTGCAGAATGCTAATTAGCCTTTTGCAAACTGCTTGTCCTGGCTAAAACTGTTGTCTCCCTACAGCCTTAGCAGTTCTCCATTTTGTTAGCCCAGTGTCCATCTTAGGTGGCTACATTACAGCCTTGGTTCAAACATGGACAAAAGAGCTGAATGCCAGAAGTGAGGTGAAAGTGACTGCCTTGACATCAAGGAACCATTTGACCGAGCATGGGATCAAGGAGCCCTAGCTAAACTGGAGTCGATGGGAATCAGGGGGAAACTCTCTGTTAGTTGGGCTCATACCTGACACAAAGGAAGATGGTTGTGGTGGTCGGAGGTCAATCATCTCAGCTCCAGGGCATCATTGCAGGAGTTCTTCAGCGTAGTGTCCTAGGCCCAACCATCTTCAGCTGCTTCATCAATGACCTCCCTTCCACCGTAAGGTCAGAAGTGGGGATGTTTGCGATGACTGCACAGTGTTTAGCACCAGTCCCGACTCCTCAGATAATGAAGCAGTCAGAGTCCAAATGTAGCAAGACCTGGACAATATACAGGCTTGGGCTGAAAAGTGGCAAATAACATTCGCGCCACAGCAGTGCCAGGCATTGACCATCTCCTGCAAGAGAGGATCTAACCATTGTCCCTTGATATTCAATAGCATTACCATCACTGAATCCTCTACCATTCATCAAAAACTGAACTGGACTAGCCATGTTAATACTGTGGCGACCAGGGAAGGACAAAGGCTAGGAATCCTATGCCAAGGAACTCACCTCCTGACTCCCCAAAGCCATCTACAAGGCACAAGTCAGGAGTATAATGGAATACTCTCCACTTGCCTGGATGAGTGCAGCTCCAACAACACTGAAGAAGCTCAACACCACCCAGGTCAAAGCAGCCCACTTGAGTGCACCCCCTTCCACAAACATTAAAACCTTTCATCATCGATGAACAGTGGCAGCCGTGAGTACCATCTACAACAGTGCATCTCAAACTATCTGATGTGGTGTACCGGCAGTTTTTTTTTCAATGTGCCAGGGACCGGTAAGCGAAACAAGCCAATCCAGGATTACTGTCTCTTTCTTTTCTGGAAACACTCCAAGTACCGGCAGACGATGGCTCGAGTACCGGCACCGGTATGCGTACCACACTTTGAGAAGCACTGATCTACAAGATGCACACCAGCAACTCACCAAGGTTCCTCAGATAGCACCTTCCAAACCCACAACCACCATCTAGAAGGACAAGAGCAGCAGATACCTGGGAACACCACCTCCTTAAGGGTGTCCTCCAAGTCACTCCCCACCCTGAATTGGAAATATATCGCCGTTCCCGTCACTGGAGAAGCATCCTGGAACTCCCTCCCTAATAGCACCGTGGGTGTACCTACACCTCAAGGACTACAGCAGTTCAAGAAAGTAACTCACCACCACCTTCTGAAGGGCAACTAGGGATGGGCAATAAATGCTGCCCTAACCAGCGATGCCCACGTCCCGTAAAGAAAGGAAGGCATACAACATGCTTGCCTTCATCGCAGGACATAAGAGTATAAAAATTGGCAAGTCATGCTGCAGCTGCATAGAACCTTAGTTAGGACACACTTGAAATGTAGTGTTCAATTCTGGTCGCCATGCTACCAGAAGGATGTGGAGGTTTTGGCGAGGGTACAAAAGAGGTTTACCAGGACGTTGCCTAGTATGAAGGGCCTTAGCTATGAGGGGAGGTTGGATAAACTTGGGTTTGTTCTCACTGGAACAACGGAGGTTGATGGAAATCTACAAAATAATGAGGGGCATGGACAGAGTGGATAATCAGAAGCTTTTTCCCAGGGAAGAAGAGTCAATTACTAGGGGACACAGGTTTAAGGTGTGAGGGGCAAAGTTTAGAGGAGATGTACAAAGGCAGTCCACTAGTAACACCTGCCTACTTGAAAATTATCCATTTAATCCTATTCTGTTTTATGTCCGTTAACCAACCTTCTATCCATGCTAATGTATTGGCGGGATACTCCATCCACCGACTTCAGAATCGCAAATTGCGATCGGCGGAAAATCGGGTGTCAGCCGAAAGTCTAGGTTGGTGCCGGGCACCCAATGGCATGCCGTGCTCCTGCGCCTCGATAGCGATGTGAATGCAGTCCATGCTGCATGCCAGCGTGGACATGTAAAATGTACAGTAGCATCTATGGCAGAGTGCACCTCACCTGGCGGTCGCATGCACCATGGCAGTCGGCACCTACCCTGGCACACTGCCCCTCACAGGACAGACATCCCACCAGTGACATCATCTACCTCACCCCACAGGACCACCTGATGTCACCAAGCCTGCCTGCCCACTGCAGCCTGCTGCCATCCATCCTGCCCTAGACAACTAGGCACAACTGTTACGCCACACACTTGACCCAAAGCACCAATCGGCTACAGACCCAACAGGTGCCCATCCCCCAGCCGAGCCCTCCTGTGGATCTGCCCGCATACCAAACACGGCGCCGGTCAGTGGCGCACTGCGCCCAACGCCGCCCCCCCCCCCCCCCATCACCTGGTGCCACCTTGCTGGTGGGGTAGCACATGGCCCACCCAAAGAGAACCCTCACAATAGACCCCATAGGAAGGTGCAGGACAGGGTCACAGAGCATACTATTGGCATGGGGAGCACCATCAATGTATCCATGCTGGCAGGACAGGTGGCGGGGTTAGAGGCTCCCCGGTACCAGGCACCAATGGGGCCAGGGGCACGGTGCAGAGGGCAAAGTGTCAGGTGGAACAGCTGGGGGTGGGAATATGAGGGGCATGTGGGGGAAGGGGCTGCAGTGCAAACCAGAGCAACCGTGCAGCCTGTTGGATCCAGTTGAGCACCAGGGTACTCACTATGCAATCATGTTTGCCCTTTACCCCCTGCAGAAAATGGATTTCAGTATCGAGCCAGGAGTGGTTTGCATCTGCCTATATGCCACAGCTCTGGAGGACGCAATGAGGCTGCATGAGCAGGAGCTGCTCGGCGAAGGCCCTGCAGAACAGGAGCCTGCACCAGAGGTGCAGGAGCCAGACGGTGTCGATGGAGAGCCGACCGACCAACAGGCTGAGGAGGTAGTGGGAAGGAGGCATCGTAACAGGTCCCATGTATACCGGCAGGGCCTATAGTTTGAGGACCTGCCTGATCGAGCATGTCGGCGAAGCCTCCAGCTGATCAGGGAAACCGTATCGCATATCTGCACAATGGTGCATTCTGGAGCCGCAGAGGTATATTGGAGGACACCCGCTACCGATGACCGTCAAGGTGACTGCCGCCCTGAACATTTTTACCTCGGGATCCTTCCAGGCGCCGAGTGGGGGCCTGTCTGGGATCTCCCAGAGCACTATGCACAGCTATATCGATGCCATAACGGAGACCCTGTATGCCCGGACAACACAATACATTCACCTGGCTATGAACCGAGCCCATCAGGTTGCCTGGACAGCGGGATTCACCACTATCGTCGAGATGGCCCAAGTCCAGGGGCCGATCAACGGGATGCATGTCCCCCTTCGAGCACCATGGGCCCTTCACAAACCAAAAGGCATTCCACTTCCTCAATGTGTAGTTGGTGTGTGACACCAGCTGCACACCATGCACTTGTGCACCTGGTATTGCACAACGCCTTCATCGTGGCACACTCGACAATGCCAGATACTTTCGAGGCACTCCACCCGGTGAGGGGTTGGCCTCTTGGCGACGAGAGTTATCCACTGCAGTCGTGGCTGAAGACACCTATCAGGAAACCACAGACCAATGTGGAGAACTGCTATAATGATGCCCATGCAGCAACCAGGAGTGTTATCGAGCGGTGCATCGACATGCTGAAGAAGTGGGTCAGGTGCTTTGACCATTCTGGAGGGGCCCTGCATCGGCGAACCTCGGTGTCGACCTCCCAAAGGGTGGCACCTTCTTGGCTGGAATGAGAGTGTGGGGAGTGAGACTGCTTATATGCAGCTACAGCCCATCACGTTCTCGAGTGCCAATCCCAACCCCGGCGAATCACATGGCGTTGTGCATTGGAATCGTAATGTACCTCATGGTGCCGGTTCTGGCCTATGAGCATGTCCTGAATGGGACATGGGGCCTCACGGTAGCATGGTGGTTAGCATCAATGCTTCACAGCTCCAGGGTCCCAGGTTCGATTCTCGGCTGGGTCACTATCTGTGTGGAGTCTGCACATCCTCCCCGTGTGTGCGTGGGTTTCCTCCGGGTGCTCCGGTTTCCTCCCACAGTCCAAAGATGTGCGGGTTAGGTGGATTGGCCATGCTAAATTGCCCGTAGTGTAAGGTTAATGGGGGGATTGTTGGGTTACGTGGGTTTAAGTAGGGTGATCATTGTTCGGCACAACATCGAGGGCCGAAGGGCCTGTTCTGTGCTGTACTATTCTATGTTCTATGAATGGCTCTGGGACTAGCACTGCCATCAGAATGATAGAACACCCGCAATATAGACCCGGGGTCAGTACTTAAGTCTCTGAAATGAAAAGACCCGCCCATTAATTTCCACAAGTCCTTATCTTGTGCTACAACCTTTCCCTCTAGTATATTATCAAATGCCTTTGGATAATTCAAATCTTCAACATCCATTGGTTCCCTTTATCTAGCCTAAAAATTACATCCTTAAAAAAAACCCTTTTCAAGATTTATCAAACATGATTTTCCTATCATAACATCATGGTGCCTAAACCTAAACTTACTGCGATATTCACAAATACCCTGTAATGACATCCTTAATAATGGATTTCAATATCTTCCATTGATCTGGCGGCACACCAGCTAGACTATAGTTCCCCGTTCAAATGTTTGCTACCTTTCAGTGGAACTGCTCCAAAATCTAGAGATTTCACCCCCACAACCCAAAGGTGTGCAGAGTAGATGGATTGACCATGCTAAATTGCCCCTTAATTGGAAAAAAAATAATTGGGTATTCTAAATTTATAAAAAAGCTTTTTGGTTCCAGGAATTTCTTCAGCACTTCTAATATTAATCACTGGACATTCCTCACTCGCATTAGACCCAAACGCCCCCACTACCGAATCAAAGAATGTTACAACACCAAAAGAGGCCATTTGACCCTTCAAGACCATACTCTCCACAAGAGGAATATAGCTTGTTCCACACCTCAAACTCTTTATCAAATTTGAATTTGACAACCTCATGGTATGATTTTGTGCCTTCAAATGAGAAGATGGATGGATACCATTTCCTTATTCTCAAATTAAATTTCTCTTGTCTTTACATGACTCAAATTCACATTCGCTTTTGTCTGCTTATTTCTGACGAGTGTACTCCCATATTTTCTTCACCTTTGTCAATTTTTTTTTTACGAATACTTGGATGAATTCTAAAACTCGCTAAATTTTTAGGCATACTATGTTTCTGAGAATAATAATAATCTTTATTGTCACAAGTAGGCTTACATTAACACTGCAATGAAGTTACCATGAAAAGCCCCCAGTCGCTACATTCCGGCGCCTGTTCGGGCACACAGAGGAAGAATTCAGAATGTCCAATTCA
This sequence comes from Scyliorhinus canicula, assembly GCF_902713615.1. Classification (NCBI taxonomy): domain Eukaryota; kingdom Metazoa; phylum Chordata; class Chondrichthyes; order Carcharhiniformes; family Scyliorhinidae; genus Scyliorhinus; species Scyliorhinus canicula. The sequence continues at coordinate 156,422,110 of NC_052155.1, read as the reverse complement.
CTGAACAGCACGTCTTTCGGGACATGTGGGAGGAAACCGGAGCACCCAGAGGAAACCCACGCAGAAACAGGGAGAACGTGCAGACTCCGCACAGTGATCCAAGCCTGGAATCGAACCTGAGACCTGCAAACGTGGGACCATTATAACCTAGAAACATTATCGAACCTCTTTAATTAGCCACGGATGGATCACTTTTGCTGCGGGGTTTATATTTCCCAATGGAACATGAGAATTTTGAAATATTTCCTAAGGCTTGCCATTGCTTCGTTAATTTTTAAAATCTACCTTAGCCAACTCACCCCCTCAAGCTTATGTAATTTGCTTTAATTATATTTAAGTCTCTAGCTTCGGACATAAGTATGTCAATCTCAAACTCAACATGGAATTCCATCATATTTATGATTACTATTTCCCAAGTGAAATTATGAAATTATTAAATAATTTCACTATGAAATTACTAATTAACCCAGTCTGAGTCTGACTACATAAGACAAGATATAAAATAGCCTGCTCCCGGGTGGTTCCATAAATATTGGCCTGAATTTTATACTACCTCACCCGAGGGTTTCCTCCTGTTCCCGCTCGCACTGACCTTGGAAGTGATTTACACTGTGACGGATAAAGTCTCGGACAAGGAGCATGCCCTTGCCCAAATTAAGGCCCTCTGGGCCATTTCCCACCCAGTCTCCATTTTCAGGCTGGTGAGCAGATTGAAGATTCATGTGGGAAGGCCGGATATGATCCATGTTAGAGCTGGGGTGGGAAGGATGGGGGGACACCTCCATCGGAAAACCCCTTCTGACTGTGAATGACACCTCCTGAAGGCCCAGTGACCTATGGAGGTCCCTGTGCACCCTCCTCACAACCTCCAAGGCCTTCCATACGCTCCTCGCCCTAGGACCACTTTTTTTTTTTTTTATCCAAATTTAGAGTACCCAATTCATTTTTCCAATTAAGGGGCAATTTAGTGTGGCCAATCCACCTACCCTGCACATCTTTGGGTTGTGGGGGTGAAACCCATGCAAACACGGGGAGAATCCACACGGACAGTGACCCAGAGCCGGGATCGAACCTGGGACCTCAGCGCCGTGAGGCTGCAGTGCCAACCACAGCGCAACCGTGCTGCCCATAGGACCACTTTTTCCTTGGGTTCCCGGATTTGGTCTCAGACCATCTGGTGCAGTTTTTCATCCAGCCCCTGCAGCACTGCCGGCAGCTGTCAAGGCAGAACTTCCTCCAGAGAGGCTGAAGTCCTGCCAATCAATGCGAGCATTAAAGGCAACATGTCAGCCTGAGTCAATGGGGGTCAAGCACTGCCATCCTAAAAATTAAGGACGTTGTTCTATGTTGAATGCATTCCACAAACTTCAAGGCTATTTTTGCCACTTTGAATTGTTCAATCCTTAAGAATATTAAGGTTCCCACATTTTTTGCACTGCCTTTGTTATGAGCTCCTATCATTTCTTGCTTAATTCATGATCCACCAAAAAATTTAAATAAATAATACCTTGAAAATTTAAGTTTATCATTTAATTGCACATTAACTTATTAACGTCCAGGATACTCATAATGCCGGAATAGATCATGTTGGTAATTTAACAGAAATATTTTAATGTTTAGTTAATGAAATACAAATGTTGTTAACTCCTCATCTCCAATATTAATCCATTTAATTTCTCCATACAGGAAGAATGGATTTGATTTTTTCTCAAATATCCAGACACATTTACATTTTTGCAAAGGGCAGTCCTTTTCTGCAAATCTTATTTCCTGTTGTCACAAATTTTCCCATTTATGTTATTTACGTTATCTATCCCGCCGGAACAAGTTTCTGAAATCTCCATCCCAAATTAATTGCCATCTTCCACAGAAAAAGTAACTCGCATCCATCAACCGACCATGATCAACATGACAGAGAATTTACTAGTCGCGCCAAATGAAATTAAACAGAAACATAGAAATCATAGAATCCCTGCTGTGCAGAAGGAGGCCATTCAGCCCATAAAATCTGCACCCACCTCTGAAAGAGCACCCCACCTAGACCCACACCCCCATCCTAACCCCGCAACTCAGTAACCCCACCTAACCTTTTGGATACTAAGGGGCAATTTAACATGGTCCATCCATTTAACCTGCACATCTTTGGACTGTGAAAGGAAAGCAGAGCAACCGGAGAAAACCCACACGCAGACTCAAAATCCACACAGATTGTCACCCAAGGCCAGAATGGAACCTGGGTCCCTGCCACTGAGGCAGCACTGAGGCACCGTGCCGCTCATTATTATACTAAAGTTCCACTCTGCTCACTTTCACACTGAAGACATTTTTTCCTCAAGCTCATTTCTAAAGTAAAAAATCCTGCCTGCTCATCTAGTAAGCCTTTGTACCAGCCCATACTTTCTTCTTTTACTTGTCCCATTGTTATTCTCTTCTTTCTCCCCATCTTCCTCTCCCTCTCTTGTAATTACAGAGTAATAGATTCTTACAGCATGAAGAAGGACATCCAGCACATCATGCCTGAGCCATTGCTTTGAAAGAACTGCTCAATTAGTCTCTTTCCTCTGCTCTTTTCCTATGGTCTGGCAATTTTCAAGTATTTATCCCATTTCCTTTTGAATGTTACAACCGAATCTGCTTTCACCACTCCTTCAGGCAGTGCATTCCACATCATAACTCCTTACGGGCCTTTTGGCCAAGATCAAGTGTAGCGCTTCTTGGCCTTTTGGCTAAGATGAGTGTGGATTCAGGTGTAATGCCTGGATCTGGTATGTCTCTCTTGTGGAGACCATGAATTGGATTCAATTTGAAATCGTTTTTGGAGCAGGCAAGGAGTTGGATTAGGGGTTCGTCCCTGTCCACACTCTGACCTCTGGTTTTGTAACTCTGATAAAGTAATGGATAAAAACAAAAAACCACTTCCCTTCTGGTTCTTTGGCCAACTCCCTTAACTTTTTTCCGACTGATTACCAATCCTTCTCCTAGTGGAAACAATTTTTCCTTATTCACTTTCCTAAAATTCCCATCATTTTAAACGCCTCTATTTACTGGTGGGGTTACTGGGTTATGGGGATAGGGTGGAGGTGTTGACCTTAGGTAGGGTGCTCTTTCCAAGAGCCGGTGCAGACTCGATGGGCCGAATGGCCTCCTTCTGCACTGTAAATTCTATGATAATCTATGATAATCTATGATTTACCTTCCTTGCTGAACAAAAAACCCAGAAAACCCAGAATCTTTCATCTCGTTATGTAACATATTCCTTGCTACCATTCTAGCAAATTGCCTTTGCACCCTCTCTCAGACTTCAATATCCTTTCCCAAAAGTGATGCCTAGAATTAGACTCAATATTCCAGTTGAAGCCTAAACGGTGATTGATAAAGGTTTAACAAAGGTTTAACGTCCTTGCTTTTGTACTCCCTGCCACTCTTCATAAAGTCAAGAATTTTTTTTTTTTTTTTTTTTTTAAATCAGCATCAACTCGCCCTGCCATCTACAAATAACTTCATATAAACCCAAAAATGTCTTTTTGTTCCTGCATCCCAAATAAAATTCCTATTTAGTTCATATTGACTCTCCCTCACTGCATAACTTCACACTTCTCTACCTTAAATTTAATTTGTCATGTCTGTCCAATTCACCAGTCTCTCTACATCCTCGTATCACTCTTCAGTACTTTTACGAAGTCTATGTCATTTGCAATCTTTGAAATTATTCCCTGTACACGGAAGTACAGGTCATTAATATATATCAAAAAGAGAAGTGGTCCTAATATCAACCTTCAAGGACACCACTATACACTTTATTACGATCCCGGACCAGACCCCAACAGTGGCTAAGGTACTGGACAGAAACCCCAATATTTCATTTTACTTGCTCCAGGAGTGATTGCACTCAAAATAGGGATCTAGTTTATTAAAATAAACTTTATTTCTAACACAGTATTACAATATCTTTAAGATCACCCAACAAGATAGCTTACAATTACCCTTAAAGAATGCTAATCAATACAGGTGACATAATAACCCTTAACTGCTATCTTTATTCCCACTCAAACAACAAAACCATCTCAGCTCTCAATCCACGTTTAAATACAGTTAGCACTCAGACATACTTCAGAGATGTTCTGTAAGACAGTTTTGAGAGATAGACTTGAATCCTGTCAGAGCAATGAAGGATCTCTAGCTGAAGTCCTCAGAAACTGCCTTCATGGTTTGACCGCCAATAACCAACTGAACAATCTCGGTTTCTCTGCTAAAATGCCTGATACTCTAGCTCCTCCCATAGTTACATCATCTTACCAATTGAACACCAAGGTCTCTAATTAAATACTGCACAGGAAATCCCTTAATCCAACAAAAAAAATGCATTAGCCCAAGCTTTTACAATGCTGTAATTGCACCTCTTGCTGCCAAAACATTTCAAAAGAGGATTATTTTAAAACATGACTACAGCAGTCATACACATACTATTCCAAGCTTTTAACCCTTACTGCACTAAATATATAATACAGTACTTCTGAAATTCCTACATTCATCACAACTTCCTTTCAGCTTGAAAAACACAACTCCATTTTCTGAATTTTCGTCTTGGTTCAAACATGGACAAAAGAGCTAAACTCCAGAAGTGAGGTGAGAGTGACTGCCCTCGAGGCTGCATATGACCGAATATGGCATCAAGAATCTTGAAAAACTGGAATCAGTGGGAATCAGGGGGATCACTCCCCATTGGTTGGAGTAATACCTGGCACAAAGGGAGATAATTGTGGTTATTGGAGTTGTGTCATATCATCTCCAGGACTTCACTGCAGGAGGTCCTTAAGGTAGTGTGCTGGGCCCAACCATCTTCAGCTGCTTTATCAATGACCTTCCTTCCATCGTAAGGTCTGAAATGGGGATGTGCGCAGATGACACCTGTTACAACACCCTCCACAAGTGCACACTCAATTCCAGCCCCAAAGACCCCAGAGTCTCAACATAAGTGAATTAACCCATAATTCATATACATTTTTTGAGATCTTTGACTGCTCCAATGACTTAAGGGCAACAGATCTGGAAGTAAAATTTAACAGCTGTTTATTGAAAACAAGAGAATAGATAAACACATGATGGCGATCATAGAATAATGGTCTGCTAATCTAATTATTCCCCTCTTCACCGCCCCACCCTCTCCCTGCACACACACACACACACACACACAGACACACACGCATAGTGGGGAAGGGAAGGATAAAAATAAGGGGGATTAAAATCAGAATGAAAATCATAGAATCCTTAGTGTAGAGGGAGGCCATTCAGCCCATAATCTGCACCGACACTTTGAGACAGCACCCTACCTATGCCCAATCTCCCACCCTATCCCCGTAACCCCACCCAACCTTTGAACACTTAGGTGGAATTTGTCATGGCCAATCCACCTAACCTTTGGACTGTGGGAGGAAACCGGAGCACCAGGGGGAAACCCACATGGGGAGAATGTGCAAACTCCACACAGACAGCCACCTGAAGTCGGAATCGAACCCGGGTCCCTAGCGCTGTGAGGTAGCTGTGCTAACCATTGTGCCAGAGATGAATATCTTCTCTCTGTAGTCGGCTATCTTCTCGGGACACAAAGTGTTGAAACCCACCGGTTGGATTGAACCTTCTGGTTTGTGCCTTCAACTAGAACCCGCAGACTGTAGAATTTTCTCTGGGGAGTCACTTTCACTTGACTGACCTGTATCAGATTGGCTCTGTCTTCCTGAGATAAAATTAGAAGAATTCTATGCCTGAGGATTTCTCCTCTTGACCACTGGCCTGCTCTTTCTGCAGATCAGAACTAACTATAGTGGAGAGAGAGAGAAAAAAAAAAGGGTATTTTCTTCAAGAGCCCTAGAGATCTCAGGGGAGATATCAGCCTGGGCTTTCTTCAGTCTTTCAAACTGAGGTTCTTTTACAGATGACCTACATAGAGAGTCTGATTGCAGCCTTTTAATAGAAATTAAACTTTCACAGGCTGGCTGGAGAGAATTTTAATCGTCAGGCATTAGCTGATAAAACATAGAATAGTACAGCACAGAACAGGCCCTTCGGCCCTCGATGTTGTGCCGAGCATTGTCTGAAACCAAGATCAAGCTATCCCACTCCCTGTCATTCTGGTGTGCTCCATGTGCCTATCCAATAACTGCTTGAAAGTTCCTAAAGTGTCCGACTCCACTATCACAGCAGGCAGTCCATTCCTCACCCTAACCACTCTGAGTAAAGAACCTACCTCGGACATCCCTCCTATATCTCCCACCCTGAATCTTATAGTTATGCCCCCTTGTAACAGCTACATCCACCCAAGGAAATAGTCTCTGAATGTCCACTCTATCTATCCCCCTCATCATCTTATAAACATCCATTAAGTCGCCTCTCATCCTCCTCCGCTCCAAAGAGAAAAGCCCTAGCTCCCTCAACCTTTCCTCATGAGACCTATCCTGCAAACCAGGCAGCATCCTGCTAAATCTCCTTTGCACCCTTTCAAATGCTTCCACATCCTTCCTATAGTGAGGTGACCAGAACTGCACACAATACTCCAAATGTTGTCTCACCAGGGTCATGTACAGTTGCAGCATAACCCCGCGGCTCTTAAACTCAAGCCCCCTGTTAATAAGCGGTTCTATCCACTTGAGTGGCAACCTTCAGAGATCTGTGGACATGAACCCCAAGATCTCTCGGTTCCTCCACATTCCTCAGAACCCTGCCGTTGACCCTGTAATCCGCATTCAAATTTTTTCCACCAAAATGAATCACCTCGCACTTTTCAGGCTCTTCATCTGCCATTTTGCGGCCCAGCTCTGCATCCTATCAATGTCTCTTTGCAGCCTACAACAGTCCTCCACCTCATCCACTACTCCACCAATCTTGGTGTCATCAGCAAATTTACTGACCCACCCTTCAGCCCCCTCCTCCAAGTCATTGATAAAAATCACAAATAGCAGAAGACCCAGCACTGATCCCTGTGGTACACCGCTGGTAACTGAAACTGAAAATCCAGTCTGAAAATTTTCCATCCACGAGCACACTCTGTCTTCTATGTGATAGCCAATTGGCCAAATTTCCTTCTATCTCCCACCTCCTTACTTTCTTCATAAGACGACCATGGGGAACCTTATCAAACGCCTTACTAAAATCCATGTATACGACATCAACTGCTCTACCTTCATCTACACACTTAGTTACCTCCTCAAAAGAATTCAATCAAATTTGTGAGGCAAGACTGACCCTTCACGAATCCGTGTTGACTATCCCAGATTAAGCTGCATCTTTCCAAATGGTCATAAATCCTATCCTTCAGGACCTTTTCCATTAACTTACTGACCACTAAAGTAAGACTGACCGGCCTATAATTACCAGGGTCATTCCTATTCCTTTTCTTGAACAGAGGAACAACATTCGCCACTCTCCAGTCCTCTGGCACTATCCCCATGGACAGTGAGGACCCAAAGATCAAAGCCAAAGGCTCTGCAATCTCATCCCTTGCCTCCCAAAGAATCCTTGGATATATCCCATCTGGCCCAGGGGACTTGTCGACCTTAAGGTTTTTCAAAATTGCTAATACATCCTTCCCCAGAACATCTACCTCCTCCAGCCTACCCACCTGTATCACACTATCATCCTCAAAAACATGGCCCTTCTCCTTGGTGAACACTGAAGAAAAGTATTTATTCAATGCCTCTCCTATTTCTTCTGACTCCATGCACAAGTTCCCACTACTGTCCTTGACCGGCCATAACCTCACCCTGGTCATTCTTTTATTTCTCACATAAGAGTACAAAGCCTTGGGGTTTTCCTTGATCCGACCCTCCAAGGTCTTCTCATGCCCCATCCTAGCTCTCCGAAGCCCTTTTTTTTAAGCTCATTCCTTGCTATCTTGTCATCCTCAAGCGACCCAACTGAACATTGTTTTTTCATCCTTATATATGCTTCCTTTTTCCTCTTGACAAGACATTCAACCGCTTTTGTGAACCACGGTTCCCTCACACGGTAATTTCCTCCCTGCCTGATAGGGACATACCTATCAAGGACATGCAGTATTCGTTCCTTGAACAAGCTCCACTTTTCATTTGTGCCTTTCTCTGACAGCTTCTGTTCCCATCTTATGCTCCTAATTCTTGCCTAATCGCATCATAATTACCCCTCCCCCAATTATAAACCTTGCCCTGCCGTATGGCCCTATCCCTCTCCATTGCAATAGTGAAAGACACCGAATTGTGGTCACTATCTGCAAAGTGCTCTCCACAAACAAATCTAACACCTGGCCTGGTTCATTACCCACGACCAAATCCAATGTGGCCCCCCCTCTTGTCAGCCTATCCACATATTGTGTCAGAAAACCCTCCTGCACACACTGTACAAACACTGCCCCATACAAACTGTTCGACCTATAGAGGTTCCAATCAATATTTGGAAAGTTAAAGTCACCCATGACAACTACCCAGAGACCTCCACACCTATCCATAATCTGTTTTGCAATTTCTTCCTCCACATCTCTATTACTATTTGGGGGCCTATAGAAAACTCCTAACAATGTGACCGCTCCTTTACTATTTCTAACTTCAGCCCATATTACCTCAGTAGGCAGATTCCCTTTGAACTGCCTTTCTGCAGACGTTAAACTATCCTTGATTAACAATGCTACTCCTCCACCTCTTTTAGCACCTTCCCTACTCTTACTGAAACATCTATACCCCGGACGTTCCAACAATCATTCCTGTCCCTGTTCTAACCATGTCTCCGTAATGGCCACAACATCGTAGTCCCAAGTACCAATCCACGCTCCAAGTTCACCTACCTTATTCCGGATGCTCCTTGCATTGAAGTAGACACACTTCAACCCACCTTCCTGCCTGCTGGTACACTCCTGCGACCTTGATACCCTCCTCAGTACCTCACTACTTTCAACACTGGCTTCTGGACTACAGCTCGTTTTCCCATCCCCCTGACAAATTAGCTTAAACCCCCCCCGAAGAGCCGTAGCAAATTTCCCTCCCAGGATATTGGTGCCCTTCTGGTTCAGGTGGAAACCGTCCTGTCTGTACAGGTCCCACCTTACCCAGAATGTGCTCCAATTATCCACGTAACAGAAACCCTCCCTCCTACACCATCCCTGCAGCCACATGTTTATCTGCACTCTCTCCCCGTTCTTCTCCTCGCTAGCACGTAGCACTGGAACAAACCAGAGAAGACGACATGGTTTGTCCTGGCTCTCAGCTTCCACCCTAGCTCCCTAAATTCCTGTTTTAAATCCCCGTCCCTTCTCTTATCTATGCCGCTGGTACCGATGTGTACCACGACTTGTGACTGTTCCCCCTCCCCCTTAAGGATTCTGAAAACACAGTCTGAGACTTCACGGACCACGACACCCGGGAGGCAACATACCATCCGTGAGTCTCTTTCGTTGCCACAGAACCGTCTATCTGTCCCTCTAACTATTGAGTCCCCAATAACTATTGCTCTCCTGCTCTCCGTCCTTCCCTTCTGAGCCACAGGGACGGACTCAGTTCTGGAGATCTGTTCACCGTGGCTTATCCCTGGGAGGTCGTCCCCTTCAACAGTATCCAAAGCAGTATACTTGTTACTGAGGGGAACGACCACAGAGGATCCCTGCACTGACTGCTTCCTCCCAGCCCCTCTCGCCGTCACCCATCTATCTGGATTCTTCAGAGTAACTACGTCCCTGAAGCTGCTTTCTATGACCACCTGTGACTTCCGAATTATCCAAAGTTCATCCAGCTCCAGCTCCCTAACACGGTTTCTGAGGTGCTGGAAATGGGTGCACTTCCCACAGGTGAAATCAGCAGGGACACTGACGGTGTCCCTCACCTCAAACATTCTGCAGGAGGAACATTGCACTGCCTTCCCTGCCATTCCCTCTAGATAAAACAAGAAAAAGAAAGAGCTTACCTGCTATTCACTCTCGCTATAGAGTCCAAACCTATGTTCCTGCTCTCTCCCGAGTCAAAACAGAACTAAATTCAAAATGGAGTCTGCCTTCTTCGTTCAGAATCTTCTGGTGCTCTCTACCAATCAAAATTGAGAACCACTCAACTCCCGAGATTCCAAAAGAGTTAATTGGCTGCCAGCCAAGTCCATCAAAATGTGATATCACGGGACCAAATAGCTCATTGCCCTGGGTATTTCCTTGGACCAGACCATGTAGCCCCTTGAACCAGGGAATGTTTCAGCAATCGTCCAAATACAAAAGTTAAAAGCCAAAAAGGACAGAAATTACAGAAGGGAAATAAGGGGACTGACAAGAATTTACAAGAGGTTCCTTACACTGCACAATGTTCAGCACAATTTGCAACTCTTCAGATACTGAAACAGTGCGTGTCCAAATACAGCAAGACCTGGACATGATAGAGGGTTGGGCTGATAAGTAGCAAGTAACATCCATACTACACAAGTGCCCAGGCAATGATGATCTCTAACCAGACAAAATCTAACCATCGCCCCTTGACATTTATTGGCATTACCATCATTGAATACCACACCATCAACATCCTGGGGGTTACAATTGACCAGAAATGGATCTAGACTAAACATGACAATACTATGATTACAAGTGCAGGTCAGAGGCTAGAAATTCTGCCGTGATTAACTCACCTCCTGGGCAGCACGGTGGCCTAGTGGTTAGCACAACCGCCTCACGGCGCTGAGGTCCCAGGTTCGATCCCGGCTCTGGGTCACTGTCCGTGTGGAGTTTGCATATTCTCCCCGTGTCTGCGTGGGTTTCGCCCCCACAACCCAAAAATGTGCAGAGTAGGTGGATTGGCCATGCTAAATTGCCCCTTAATTAGAAAAAAAAAAAAAAAAAACTCACCTCCTGACTCCCCAAAGCATGCCCACAAATCTACAAGGCACAATTCAGGAGTGTGAAGGAGTACTCTCCACTTTCCTAGATTAGTACAGCTCCAACACTACTCAAGAAGTTTCAAGACAGCATCCAGGACAAAGCAGCTAGATTGATTAGTACCTCATCTATCAAATCTTAATCTCTGTGCCTTTTAACGGTCCATAGAGCTCTTGTTTTGGATGCACTTTCCTCCCCTTGTGGGCATATATCTAGCCTGTTTTTAACCTATCATCTTTTCACAGCTTTCAACTGCACATTTACGGTTTCACCCATCAATGTTTCATCCCATTCCAACACAATGAATGCATGGAGGCACAGTGGCTAGCACTGTTGCCTCACAGCACCTAGCACTGTTGCCTCACAGCACCAGGGACCCGAGTTCAATTCCGGCCTTGGGTGAGTGTGTGTGTGGAGTTTGCACATTCTCCCCATGTCTGTGTGGGTTCCCTCCGGGTGCTCCGGTTTCCTCCCACAGTCCAAAGATTTGCAGGTTAAGTGGATTGGCCGTGATAAATTGCCCCTTCGTGTCCAAGGATGTGGTTAGGTTAAGGGGTTATTGGACAGGGTGGGAGAGTGGAGTGCTGTTTCAGAGGGTCAGTGCAGACCCAAATGGGTCAAATGGCCTCCTTCTGCACTGTAGCAATTCTATGATTTTATGAATCTGTCTCCATTTCGATTCACTGAAATTACCTCTTCAGCTAAGTATTTTGACATTTTATTGTTCATTATTCTTTTCAAAAACTACTCCAAACCTAATGATTAATATTTCTCAAATGCTCTCTCACTGAAAAATACTTCACTTGTCCCCAGAGCTAGGTCCAACTAGGAGACTATTAGATAATCAGAACAAGACATTGAATACTGAAGCAATCTGTCTTTGGTTAAGAAACAGGCAGAAAGGCTCTCTGCTTCCAACCTGCTGCAGCCCCCAAGGTATGTAAAGATTGATGGCAGAATTTTATATAATTATTGTATTATATTCATGGCTGAGTTAGACAGATTTTTATCCCAACATAAACTACGCAAGTTATGAAAATGCAGTGATAGAAACAGACAAAATAAATGTAGCCCAGTATTTCTTTACACAGTGTGCTATGGACGCCATTAATGGAGAAAAGGCACATTTCAACTTGGTTCTTGCAAGTAATCAACACACGCTGATAAATAAAGTGGAATTGATGAGGATGAGTGATGATAAATAATTAAAATTGAAATTACCTAGAAATACATGCCTGCTAAATTATTAGACTGCTCGTCTGGGATTCAATGCTGGGGGAGTAGAAATTTCATCCAATTAAGTATTGAGAGGCCACTTTCTTTTAGCCTGCACTATGACCTCTATTCTCTAGCTATGGCACAAATTAAAGCATGAGGTATGATGCCATTGCTGTCACTGCAAGATGGTTGGGAGAGGGGCAGGATTGGCAGCTCCATTTTCCAGGAGACACGGTCTTCAGGCGAGAAAGGCAAAAGAAACAAAACAGGAGGGTGTGTCACAATTTTGATCAGGGAATCAATTACAGCAGGAAGGAGGGATGACGTCTTAGAAGGCTCTTCAACCAAAGCCATAGTTCTCCAAAAAGGAGCAATCACATTGCTGAGAGCATTCTATAGGCATCCAAACAGTTTGAGAGAAATAGAAGATTAGATAAAAAGCAAATTTCAGAGAAGTGTAAAAGTGATAGGGGAGAAGTAGTCGGGGATTTCAACTCCCCCAACATTAACTGGGGTAGCCAAGTTGGATGATCAGCCATGATTGTGATGAATGGCAGAGCAGGCTCGAAGGGCCAAAGGCCTCCTCCTGCTCCTATCTTCTATGTATCCTTGATAAAGTTCCTCATGTGAGAATCTGGATTAATCAGTCGGGGATTGAGTAAACCTGGCAGGAAGCATTAGACTTGGACATGAGGAACATGCTGGTTGATATGCTGAAGGCAGGCTCCAATGTGACATCAGGGTTGCAAAGAGTCTAGTTCTGCCCCAGGCAGTTGTCAGGGAGAAGGATTGAGTCAGAAGGGTCTACAACACAGAATAGGGCCTTCAGCCCATCACATCAAAACAACCACCTAACCATTCTAATCCCATTTTCCAGCACTTGGCCTACAGCCTTGAATGCCATGGCAACGCAAATGTGCATCTAAATACTTCTGAAATGTTTTGAGGGTCTCTGCCTCTACCACCCTTTCAGGCAGATTCCCACCACCCTCTCGCTGAAAATATTTTCCTCACATCCCCTCTAAACCTCCTGCCTCTTACCTTAAATCTATGCCCCCTGGTCATTGATCCCTCTTCCAAAGGGAAAAGTTTCTTCCTGTCTACTCTATCCTTAGTGCCCTTAGTGTTGGGTGGGGTTACTGGGCTATGGGGATAGGGTGGAGGTGTGGGCTTGGGTAGGGTGCTCTTTCCAAGAGCCGGTGCAGACTCGATGGGCCGAATGGCCTCCTTCTGCACTGTAAATTCTATGATCTATGAACTCAATAGCCTAATCCTGCTTTCTCCCCATAACCTTTGATCCCATTCTCCCCAAGTGCTATATCCAGCCGCCTCTTGAATATATTCAAAGTTTTAGCATCAACTACTTCCTGTGGTAATGAATTCCACAGGCTCACCACTCTGTGTGAAGAAGTGTCTCCTTATCTCTGTTCGAAATGGTTTACCCCGAATCCTCAGGCTGTGACCCCTGGTTCTGGATCCATCATTGGTAACATCTTCCCTGCATCTACCCTTAAGTCTCTATGAGATCCCCCTCAGTCTTCTGAACTCCTGCAAGAACAATCCCAACCTAGTCAGTCTCTCCTCATATATAGTCCCGCCATCCCTGGAATCAGTCTAGTAAACCTTGGCTGCACTCCCTCGATAGCAAGAACATCCTTCCTCAGAGAAGGAGACCAAAACTGTACACAATACTCCAGGTGTGGCCTCACCAAGGCCCTGTATAATTGCAGCAACCCATCCCTGCTTCTATACTCGGAACCTCTCGCAATGAAAGTCAACAGACCATTAGCCTTCTTTACAGCCTGCTGCACCTGCAGCGACTGGTGCACAAGGACACCCAGGTCCCGCTGCACACTCCCCTCTCCCAACAACCATTCAGGTAGAAATCTGCCTTCTTGGTTTTGCTTCCAAAGTGAATAACCTCACACTTATCCAAATTATACTGCATCTGCCATTGATTTGCCCACTCGCCCAACTTTCCAGATCATGCTGTAGGAACCCTGCAACCAATGGTGGAGGCGTTTCCTGCCGAGAAGTATGAAACAAAAAATAATGGGCACGATCTTCCCAAAAGGGAACAAAGTCCCCCAGCAAGCACATATAGCCGCGTATTTCCCGTACTTGCCACCTATAGCCCAGTTTTTTTACAACGGGGATCTCCACACGCTGGAACTCCCCGTTGTAGCGAGAGATCGGAACACCGTTTTTAAAATGGCGGCCCAATTTCCAAGGCCCACAAAAAAATCCCGACCTCCCCCAGCCCGAACGCAACATAGGAGGGTTCCCCGCTCAACATCCATGGTGGGAAGCCCCGGCCCAATCATGCGTGCAAATAAAATGCCAGCTTGGCACCATGGCAGCGCCCCTGCCAGCTGGCAGCGCCAAGCTGGCATTGCCAAGGTACCCAGTTCTCCCAGTGTGTGCGTGGGTTTTCTCTGGGTGCTCCGGTTTCCTCCCACAGTCCAAAGATGTGCAGGTTAGGTGGATTGGCCATGCTAAATTGCCCTCAGGTGTTCAAAAATTGCCGTTACTGTTGCGTGGGGTTACTGGGTTATGGGGATAGGGTGGAGGTGTGGACTTGGGTAGGGTGCTCTTTCAAAGAGCCGGTGCAGACTCGATGGGCTGAATGGCCTCCTTCTGCACTGTAAATTCTATGAAAGGTGTTGCGAGCCGGGTGGATCCCGGCAGCGGAGTATCCTGGCTTTCACTGGCCACGCTTCGCCCCTGCGAGCTGCTTTTCCAGCATAGCGTGGCCTGAAGATCGTGCCCTATATATCAAGATCATCGTGGCTATTATACAACATTTTTAAAAAAATATAATGGACAAAGGCTTTGCACTGACTGAAGCCATAACTGGATCGACTCAGACAAAGACATTTCTAGCCTTTAGAAAATCACAGCATATTCATTACCTGTGGTTCCATAATGTCACTGGCTGCAGAAATCAAACTCTAAGGAACTGCACAAAGGTCCTTTACATTTCTGAGGTTAAACAGAAACAATCCATCTGTGAAGGCAAAGGACTTTGAAACCCCTGGTAAACATATTAATGGAGGAAACATTAACCATCTCAAGACTCTAGACCAGGAGTATATATCCTTTGTTCAAACCAAGAAAAAGTAGTGGGAGCTGTGTCACTATCTTCCATCAACAAAACAGATGCCGAACCAAGTGCCTGGCTCCCATATACACTGTTTCTACTAGATCATGTGAACTTCTGTACCAGTACCTACTGCAAGACTAATTAATCTCCAAATGCTCCTCCCTTCGTGAAAGTCAGCGCTATTGAAAAAGTGGATTACCCCACATCAGCTTCAGCCTGCTCACCATTCTGAAGGAATACAGAGACATTGATGCAAGCGTCCATTTAGCTTCTCTTAAAAAAGGATAAGGACCCGGTGGAGTGCAGGTCGTACCGCCCGATTTCCCTACTAAATGAGGATGGTAAGATATCGGCCAGGGTGCAAGCACTAAGGCTGATGCAGTGTCTCCCTCAAGTTATTGGGGATGTTCAGACGGGTTTCATTAAGGGTCGGCGATTGTTGTCTCAATGTGCAGCGGTTGTTAAATGTGGTGCTTGCCCCATCGGGAGGGATGGAGCAGGAGGTCACTGTTGCACTAGTGCTGAGAAGGCTTTTGATAGGGTAGAATGGGGGGGGGGGGGGGGGGGGGGGGGGGGAAAGAGTAGAATGGGGGTATTTGTTTGCAGTATTGAAATGGAATGGGATGGAGCCTAAGTTTACGTCATGGGTGCAATTGTTGTATACAGCACCAAAGGCCAGTGTCTGCTCAAACAATGGGAGCTTGGGGCATTTTCAGTTGAACAGGGGAACGAGACAGGGGTGCCAAATGTCCCTCCCTCTTTTTTGTGTTGACGATAGAACCTTTGGCTATTCACCCCGAGGGCTTCAGATAGGTGGCAGGAGATAATGAGGGGTGTGGGGGGCGTGGAAGATGTTCCAGTACGCTGATGATCTGCTACTGTATGAGACAGACCCAATGCTTATCATGGGCGATATAATGGCACTGCTGAGGCACTTTGCCTCTATTAGGGTACAGGTTGAACCTGGAGAAAAAAAAGTGAGGAGTGTTTCCTGATTACTCCCTCCAGGAGGGGAGTCAATCTGGGAGTGTTGACGTTCCGCTTAGTGGGTTCTCATTTTAGATATTTGGGGATTTAGGTAGCTCAGGACTTGGCCCGACTTGATGGGCAGCGTCAAGACCAATTTGCAGAGGTGGGATAGTCTCCATCTGTCCTTGGTGGACAGGATTCAGTCAGGGAAGTGTTATGGGCCAGGGTTGAGAGAACCCCAAAGTGTATCATGGAGTTCACCTGACCCACAACTTCTAATAGATTGTGGTATGGGGAGCATACGGCCCACTCTACAGGTGTGGTACAGCAGAAATGGAAAAGTATTTTTTAAAAGTAAAACAATGTTTATTCTATGAACTCAAGTTAACATTATTAAAACATAGTGTACATCTTAGCAACCATCAATTCAAATACAGCCCCCAAAGAATACAACACTAAATAATGCTTAAGCTGTCCTTTTAACATCCATAGGACTTTAGAAAAAATAGAAAGACATCAGGCTTGACTTCACTACTGAGAAGTTACCACGTTGAAATCAGCAAATGGACATTCATAAGCTTGCAGAGATTCACACACACATCCTGCTGTGATTGCAACTTCACCAAAACTAAAATCAAACCAAACCCATCCTGCAGCAAAAGCCTGAAACGAAAGTAAAAAGCTGACAGACAGCCCAGCTCCATCCACTCTCTGACATCACTGCAGTAATAAACACCCATTTCTTAAAGGTACTCTCACATGACAGAAGATAAATGCTGTCCCTACATTTCTGTTCCTGTTCCAGTATTTGCCGGTTTTTCTTTCAAAGCCCTTTTTATGGGAGAGTCAAGAAATTGAAATTGTCTGTAATTTGGGCGGGCAAAGTGGTGTGGATTCGAAGGACAGTTCTTCAGAGGGACCGACAGTCATGGAGCCTAGCATTGCTGAGTTTGATATATTATTACTGGGCGGCGAATGCAGAGGAGGTGTTGAGATGGAGTGGGGATCTGGGGGCTACCTGGGTACGGATGGAGCCAAAATCATGTAGGGGTCTGGGTTGAGGGCACTAGCGCCGACCGGTGAAATATTTGGCAAATCCAGCGGTTGACTCCACCCTGAAGATATGGAGACATTTATCGGCAACATTTTAATTTGGGGCGGTATCGAAGCTGGCTCCAATCTGCAAGGATCATATGTATGAGCCTGCAAGATTGAATGCAACATTCGGGGGTGGGAAGAGAAGGGGTTGGAAGGAATGGGGCATCTGTTCTTGGAGGGATGGTTTGCGAGTTTGGAGGAGTTGACGGAGAAATTAGAGCTCTCGCGGTCGGACTCCTGCAAGTTCACAATTTTGCAAAATGGATTTTTCCAACATTCCCTACGGCGCTGCCAACCTCGTTGATGGAGAGGGTTTGTTTGCTCGCAGGGGATCTGAGGAAGGATTACGGCCAAAGAAGCAGTATCTGTGCAGGGGCTCAAGGCCAAGTGGGAAGAGGAGTTGGAGCTGGTGTCGGAGGATGGGGTGTGAAGTGAGGCCCTGCAGAGGGGGAACTCCACGTCCTCATGTGCAAGGCTTGGCCTAAATACACCTTTTGTGTAGGGCTCATTTGACTAGGTCTAGGATCAGTAGGTTTTTTTGTGGGAGTGGTTAACAAGTGTGAGAGATCCAGCTAACCATGTGCACGTGTTCTGGTCTTGCTCCCAGCTTGTGGGGTTCGGAGTCTCCTTCTTTCGTACCATGTCGCCGATTATGAAAATTGAATTGGAATCCTGTCCTTTAATGGCCACATTTGGAGTGTTCGACTTGTCGGGGCTGTAGACGGGTGCTGGGGTCGATGTCCTGGCCTTCGCCTCATTAATTGCTCAGAATCGAGTGCTTATGGGATGGGGATCAGCTTCTCCATCCAGCACCTCTGTGTAGCTGGGAGATCTGATGGGAGTTTCCATACCTTGAGAGAGAGTCAAGTACACAGTGAGGGAAGGAATTCAGGGGCTCTAAGATGGCATCCGCTTATTCTGTATTTCAAAGTGCTGGTCATTATTAGTTGCGGGGGTCAAGTGCATTTAGGGGGATTGTTTTTTTCCAGTGGGGGAGGGTATTGTTTTGGTTTGGCATTATGTATAAAATATAAAACATTTTGAATAAAAATATTTTTAGAAAGAAATTGCATAAAACGCTGGTGAGGCCAAAACTGGAGTATTGTGTACAGTTCTGGCTACCACATTACAGGAAGGAGGCAATTGCTCTGGAGAGAATACAGAGGTGGCTTCCAAGAATGTTGCCAAGGCTAGGAAAGTGTAGCTAAGAGGAGAGATTTGATAGATGGGTGTGATTTTCCATGGAACAAAGAAAGCTGAGGGGTGACTTTATTGAGGTGTACAAAATTATGAAGGGAAGAGATAGAGTGGACAGGACAAAATTCCAGAACCAGGGGACATAGATTCAATATAAATTGCAGAAGATGGAGAACATACAGTGCAGAAGGAGGCCATTCAGCCTATCGAGTCTGCACCGTGTCGAGGGGACATGAGGAAGAACGTTTTGCATAGAGGGCAGCGGGCGTCTGGGATTCGTTGCCTGGCAGAGAAAGTACCCAGATCTGCACCTTAAGTGCATAAAGCAACAGGGTTATGGGCTGGGTGCGAAAAGACAGGCTTAGAAAGGGCACCTGGATGTCCTCAGGCTGGCATGGACAAGATGGACCTAATGGCCTCCTTCTGTGCTGTAACCTTTCTATGGCGCTATTTGAAGGTGGGAGAGTTTGGAAATTGGAAGCAAAATTGAAACATTTTTCCAGGACGAGGCAAGAGCATGAAGCAGCACCAATATAGTCATCAATGTCATGGAAAAAGAGTTGCGGGGATGGGCCTGGAACAAGGAGTGTTCCATACATCCCACAAAATGTCAGGCATAACTGGGGCCCATGCAGGTACTCACAACAATACCTTTTTATTTGTATGAAGTGAGACTATTTAAAAGGAGAAATTAGTGAGTGACAGAACAAATTCAGCAAGGCAGAGGAGTGGTGGATGGGGATTGTTCGGGCCTCGGCTCCAGAAAGATTGGAGAGCCCTCAGACCATTCTGGTGGGGAATGGAGGTGGAGAATGACTGGACATCCATCGTGAAAAGGAGGCAGTTAGGGCCAGGGAACTGGAAATTGTTGATATGACATGGGGTATCAGAGGAATCAAGAGTGGGAAGATACTGGACAAGGGGAGAAAGGATGTAGACAAGATATAAAATAAATATGTTCCGTGGGGCAGGACAGGCTGATACGATGGGTCTAACTGGAGGAAGAAGAGGACTGTGTGAGGTTGGGGGGATATGAGGTTGAAGATCACCAGAGGAGATGACATCAGTGACCATCCTAGAAACAAAAATGGCTTGATGTTTGGTGGTGGGGTCATGGTCCAAGTTGAGGTGGGAAGAAGTGTCTGAGTGTTAGCTCTCAGCCTTTGCGAGGTAGACGTCAGTACGCCAGATAACAATGGCACCATACTTGTAACAGGGTTGGTCTTAAGAGAACGAATTTCAACAAGTTCAAAGGGAGGCAGGTTAAAGTGGGTGAGGAGCAGAGAAATTGAAACAGATGAGGTCATACCGAAAGCACGCAATAAAAGATTGAGCAGAGAGGAGCCCAGTGGATGGGGTCCAGGTAGAGGAAGAATACTGGAGGTGGGTGAAAGAATCCACTGAATGGTCAAAGACATAGAAGTGAGCATGGGGACTGACGCAACAGAAGAGTTAGCATTGTGCCAAGCCCGAATACTGTACCTTACATGTGCAGCACTATTCCTCACTGAAATAACTTGCAAAATAAAATGCATCACTAAATATAAAAGAAATACTGCACAATATGGTTTACAATAAAAAAATACACTCACCATATTTAGAATTACAAGACTATTTTGGAGCAAAAATTGGGCGTTGCAGTTATCAGCTGAATCCCTGAACTACCTGCATTGACCAACTCTTGCCATGAGGTGGAGCCCAGGAATTCAGCACAGGGGAAGACCGTAGTGGAGCCAGCAGCGAGGAGAAGAACAGACGCTAGCGTCTAAGGTAAGAACAGAAGGCAGGTAGGCTAGGGAGCCACGAACAGGAAAAAATAGTGGGAGCCAAGGGCAGCAGGTGGGGATGAGAGAGGGGCGGTTGCCAAGAAGGTTTTGTGAGCAGGCATTCTCAGCAAAAAATATCCGAGTTCAATGTTGAAGACGGTATCCTGTTGTGAACCATCGTTCCAAGGGCTAGGACTCCATCTTGCGGGATTTGCATAACGGACAACTAGGAGCGTCTAAAATAAAGATGCGCACTCGCAGCCATGTTTGGTGGCCAGGCCTGGACGCAGAGATTGAAAAGGTGGCCCAACAATGAAGGGTTTGTCAGCAACAGCAGAAGCTTCTGCCGGAGTGGCCAAGGTGGCCTTGGGTGCGGCTACATGCCGGATGTTTCCTAGGATTTATGTCCTTGATTATAGTGTGTACACACTCGAAATGGCTTGATAGAATGGCGTTGACTGCCTTGAGGGCACCCATTGAAAAATGAGGGCTCTTATTCAGCACGCACTGTATCCCAGAGGAGTGACCATAAGACAAAGACATAGGAGCAAAATTAGGCCACTTGGCCCATCGAGTCTGCTCCGCCATTCAATCATGGCTGATATTTTTTCATCCCCATTCTCCTGCCATCTCCCCATAACCCCTGATCTCCTTATTAATCAAGAACCTATCTATCTCTGTATTAAAGATACTCAGTGAATTGGCCTCCACAGCCTTCTGCGGCAAAGAGTTCCACAGATTCACCACCCTCTGGCTGAAGAAGTTCCTTCTCATCTCGGTTTTAAAGGATCGTCCCTTTAGTCGGAGATGCTGTCCTCTGGTTCTAGTTTTTCCTACAAGTGGAAACTCCTCTCCATGTCCAGTCTATCCATGCTTTGCAGTATCTTGTAAGTTTCATCAACAACGGGGCACCTTTTACCAGCCAGGAATTCACAGGATTTACGAAGGCAAACCGTTATATCCATACAGTACCATATCACCTGTTTCAAGTGGGCTGGCGATAAAGGCGATGCAAACATTCAAATGGGGGCTAAAAAAGCAACCTTTGGGATCGACGGACACTCGATTGACAAGATTCTTGTTCAAATTACCAAACCACACCACATACCGCAACCGGGGTAGCACCGGCGGAATTATTGATATGTTGGTAGCTACGGACCCATCTCAGTCTTGCGTTCCCAGATGTTGGCGCAAAGTACACCGCAGCCAAGAGCAGCATGTGCATCGCCCAAATGGACATAAGCGGACCAGACTATTTGTACCAGATGATGTAGTCTTGTTCGAAACTCCACAGATAGCACCTAGTGGATCTCGGGAAAGGTTCTTCGCCAGACCGGGCCAGTATCATACCAAGTTCAAGCACAAGGTCACTTCATGAAAAAACACGTTGACCATATCAGACACAGGAGACCAACCGTTCACAGCCAATTACTGACCAGCCTACTCCAACTCTTCAAGACTTAAGAGCATTGCCCCAAGGGGGGGCAGGGTACAGATATGCGGGTGGTTGTTGATACGGATTTGAACATGGAGACCCGGGCGTAGGAAAAGTTTGATGGGCAACAAGCCATTCAGCAGCCTCCAACAGTACCTCCATCACAGCATTTGTTGCGGAAACGACGTTAACCATCCAGGTATATGCAGGCGCAGCCATGAGCGAAGAGGCAGCAGACATCCTCCTACTCCTCCATCATTGGGAGTGTCTTCGGACTTGGGGAGGGGATAACCTGCACTAAATCCACAGAGTCGGTGCAATTAGCCTCCCCATGAGCCCTGTTCCATTGTGGTGCCCATGGACATTCCAACGGTTGGCCAGGTTTGGAACCAACATCTCAGGCCTGGCTAGGATCTGAGGAGTATTGTACATACTGTTACTTCATAATAAAACTGATTTCTCTTATCCACGCCCAACACCCTTTAAGTCAGACACAGTGGAACATTTTTCATCTTCAATAAATATTGCTATGGACTCGAGATCAGTAATATTTTATTTCACGTCTCTTGCCTTTTATTTCATTCCCTCCCTTGTTCCCTGATAGAACAAAAAGTTAATAATTAAACCGTAACAAAAAATCTAACCAAATGAAAATTTTTACTCACCCACAGGATGCCCCTTCCCTTGACAGTTTAAGTACAATTTCTGACCGAGTCCAATGTCAACCAGCTCACCTTCTGTCAATAAATATACTTGAAAACTTTAGGACAATGACAGTCTCAACATTTGAAAATAAATTACAAAAATCACAAACACCACTTCAGAGAAATGTAGCAGCAAAGTAACAATGTAAGAGAGAAAAAGAGACAAAGAGAATTAACCTTTTATTTCAAATTTTAAATCTGACATCTTTAAAATCTCCCAAAACAATTCACAACCTGACGGCCACTATTAGTTGTTCACTTTACGGGCAAGAGTAGTTAACTGTCGGTCATTAACAGTTATTAGATTGTTTAAAGGTACGGAGACGTTAATTAATGGTCCTCAGTGGAGTATTGGAGAGAGAATTTGAGATGAGATGATAAACCCAGGCTCCATCTGTCTGCTCTGGAAGCTCAGAAAAAGATCTGGCATTATTTTGAAAAACAGCAAAGTTATCCCCAGTGTCCAGAATATTTATCCCTCAATCAACATCAAAACAACAAATTAACTGGTCACTATCGCTTTGCTGCGATAGTGGAAGTTTGCCGTACACAAAATTAGCGGTCGTATTTTTTGCATTACAACAATGACTACACTTCTAAAGTACTTTATTGACCGTAAAGCGGTTGGGAGATATCTAGTGATCCTGAAAAGAGCTATATAAATGCAAGTCTCTGGGCGCGATTCTCCACCCCCCCCACGCCGGGTGGGAGAATAGCGGGAGGGCCTCCCGACATTTTTCACGCCCTTCCGCTATTCTCCCCTCCCCCACGCCCGAACCACGCCACGAATTGCCGCTCACCATTTTTTACAGCGAGCGGCGATTCTCCGAGGCCGATGGGCCGGCCCTTCACGCCCGTTTCAACACTGCAGCAAACACACCTGCTGGCTTCCGTCGTGAAACGGACGCCAGATGCCCGTTTGGGGCATCTAGAGGCCCGACTGGCACGGAAGCACCACAGCTGTGCTCGGGAGGGGACAGGCCCCCGATCGGTGCCCACCGATCGTCGTGCCAGCGTCCAAAACAGACGCACTCTTTCCCCTCCGCCGCCCAGCAAGATCAAGCCGCCACGTCTTGCCAGGCGGCTGAGAGGAGACGCCAACTGCGTATGCGCGGATTCGCGTTGTCCAACCTGCGCATGCGCAGCTGACGTCATCGGCCACGTCAGTCGCCGTGATGCTTGACGTGCGGCTGTGACCGCGCTCCTAGCCCCGCCTTGGGGGGGGGGGGGGGGGGAAGAGAATCGGCCCCGGATGTGGCCGTGAAGGCTGGCGTGGGTCACGGCCTGTCCCACGGCAGCCTTTACGATTCTCCGCATTTGCGGACAATCTCGCCCTTTATCTTTACTGTAATAATGCCCCGATGCGGAGTGATTGGTCTCCCATCAGCTAGAAGCACCTTTCTTTGTGCAGTGTGTACAAGTAATTGGTAATTTGAATTTCAATTCTAATAGTGTTCATTTGAGAACTTAACCGGTACAATGTTGTGGGCATCAGGGAGATGTGGCTGCGAGGGGAATAGGGCTGGGCTCTAAATATCCCAAGGATAAATATCCCATCGAAAGGACAGGCAGACGGGCAGAGTTGCATTGTTAGCAAGGAATGAAATTAAATCGATAGCATGAAGCGATATAGGATCAGAATACATAGAATCTGTGTGGGTAGAGTTGAAGAATCGCAAAGGTAAAAACATCCTGATGGGAGTTATGTACAGGCCCCCTAGCAGTAGTCAGGAGGTGGGGCAGAAAATAAATCAGGAGATAGAAAAGGCATATGAAAAAGGCAATATTACAATAATCATGGGAACTTCGATCTGCAGGTGAACTGGGAAAATCAAGTTGATAGTGGATCCCGAGGAAAGGAATTTGTGGAATGTTCAAGAGATGTTTTTTTGGAGCAGCTTGTGACAGTCTACTACGGAACAGGCATTCTGGATTTGATGTGTAATGAATCAGACTTAATTGGGGAACTTAAGATGAAGAAACCCTTAGGGGGCAGTAAACACAATATGATAAAATTTACCCTGCAGTTTGAGGGGAAGAAGCTGGAATCAGATGTAATGGTATTATAATTAAATAAAGGTAACTACAAAGACACGAGGAAGGAGCTGGCCAGAACTGATTCGAAGGGAAGCCTAGCAGGGAAGGCAGTGGAACAACAATGGCAGGAGTTTTGATGGGGGCGTTATTCAGGAGGCACAACAGAAATCCATCCCAAGGAGGAGGTAACATGCCAAGGGGAGGATGAGGCATCCAGGGCTGAAGAGGAAAGTCAAGGACAGCATTAAAGCAAAATAAAAGCATGCAAAGTGTCAAGGATTAGTGGGAAATCAGGGGATTGGGAAGCCTTTAAAAGCAAGCAGAGGACAACTAAAAAAAGCAACAAGGGGGAGAAGATGAAATATGAGTGTAAGCTAGCTAGTAATGTAAAAGAAGATAGGAAGAGTTTTTTTCAATATACAAAATTTAAGAGAGCCAAGAATAGACATTTGACCACTGAAAAATGAGGCTGGAGAAATAGTAATTGGAAATAAAGAAATGGCAGAGAAACTGAATTGTTACTTTGCATCAGTCTTTACGGTGGAAGACACCAGTGGGATACCAGGCGAATCAAGGGGCAGAGTTGAGTGTAGTGGCTATCACGAAAGAGAAGGTTCTGGGGAAACTGAAAGGTCTGGAGATGGATAAGTCACTTAGACCAGATGGACTACACCCCAGGGTTTTGAAAGAGATAGGTGAGGAGATTGTGGAGGCATTGGTGGTAATCTTTCAGGAATCACTGGATGCAGGGAGGTTCGCAGATGACTGACAAGTGGCTAATGTAACACCGCTGTTTAAGCAGTGAGGGAGGCAGAAGACAGGAAATTATAGGCCGGTGAGCCGGACTTCGGTCATTGTTAAGTACTTGGAAGCGCACAATAAAATAGGACTGAGTCAGCGTGGCTTTGTCAAGGGGAGGTCATGTCTGATAAATCTGTTAGAGTGCTTTGAGGAAGTAACAAGGAAGTTAGATAAAGGAGAATCGGTGGATGTGATGTATTTTGATTTCCAGAAGGACTTTGCCACACAAGAGACTGTTAAATAAGTTAAGAGCCAATGGTGTTAAGAATACAATCCTGGCATGGAGAGAGGATTGGCTGACTGGCAGAAGGCAGAGAGTGGGGATAAAGGAGTATTCTTCAGGATGGCAGCCAATGACTAGTGGTGTACATCAGGGGTTGGTGCTGGGACCACAACTTTTCGCAATATACATTAACGATCTGGAAGAAAGAACTGAAGGCACTGTTGCTAAGTTTGCAGATGATACAAAGACATGCAGAGGGACAGGTAGTATTGAGCAAGCAGGTGGGCTATAGAAGGCCTTGTCAAGCTAGGAGAGTGGGCAAAGAAGTGGCAGATGGAATACAATGTGGAAAAGTGAGGTTAGGCACTTTGGAGGCATAGATTATTTTCTAAATGGGGAAACGCTTAGGAGATCAGAAGGACAAAGGGACTTGGGAGTCCTTGTTCACGATTCTCTTAAGGTTAATGTGAAAGTTCAGTCAGCAGTTAGGAAGGCAATTGCAACGTTAGCATTCATGTCAAAAAGAGGGATGTACTTCTGAGGCTGTATAATGGTCTGGCCAGACCCCATTTGGTGATTTGCGAGCAAATTTGGGCCCCGTATCCAAGGAAGGATGTGCTGGCCTAGGAAAGGTCCAGAGGAATGATTCCTGGAATGAAGAGCTTGTGATATAGAACATAGAGCAGGAGGCCATTCGGTCCATCGAGTCTGCACTGACCTACTTAAGCCGTCACTTCCACCCTATCCCCGTAACCCAATAACCCCGACGAACCTTTTTAGGACACTAAGGGGAATTGAGCATGACCAATCCACCTAACCTGCACGTCTTTGGACTGTGGGAGGAAACCAGAGCACCCGGAGAAAACCCACGCAGACATAGGGAGAAAGTGCAGACTCCGCACAGACAGTGACCAGCAGGGAATCAAACCTAGGACCCTGGCGCTGTGAAGCCACAGTGCTATCCACTTGTGCTACTGTGCTGCCCCTCACAGTTGAGGACTCTGGGTCTGTACTCGTTGGAGATTGGATGGATGAGGGGGGAATCTCGTTGAAACTTACAGGATACTGCAAGGCCTGGATAGAGTGGAAATGGAGAGGATGTTTCCAGTAGGAAAAGCTGAACCAGAGGACACAACCTCAGACTAAAGGGGCGAACCATTAAAACAGATAGGAGGAGGAATTTCTTCAGCCAGAGGGTGGTGAATCTGTGGAACTCTTTGCCGCAGAAGACTGTGAAGGCCAAATCACTTGAGTGCCTTTCAGACAGAGATAGATAGTTTCTTGATTAATAAGGGAATCAGGGGTTATGGAGAGAAGGCAGGAGAATGGGAATTGAAAAATATCAGCCATGATTGAATGGCAGAGCAGACTTGATGGGCCGATTGGCCTAATTCTGCACCTATGTCTCATGGAGACTTTAACCATTCAGTCTTCCATCTCATGCAAATCTGAACCCTGGAGGGTTGTGCTCCCTGTCTCACGGATGGTGGACAAGAGGAACGTGGGGCTACCTCTGGTGCAGGTTCCCTGGCATTGAGATGGACCATGTGTTTGCATGCAGTCCGTTCTCTGGTTTTGACTTTATGGGAAAGTGGTCCTGTCTTCTCCACTATGATCCCCGGTATCCACCAGATGCCATCTCCAAAATCCAGGACATACACGGTCTCATGACTTGAGCCCTCTGTCGTGCTTCCGGTGGTCATGCTACCTCTTCAGAAAGTCTTGTTTCTTCTCCACATTCCCAGCAAGGTTGGGAAATGTGAAGCTTAAACGGGTTTGGAGCTGTTGACTCATTAGGAGCTTTGCCGGTGCTACACCGGTCTTAACATGCAGCGTAGTCTAATAATCAAAATTTAAAACGTGACAGTTTTGTTTCAACTGACCCGTGGGTTGTTTTTTCATGCCCCTCTTAAAAAGTTTGCACTGCCCACTCAGCCAGACCATTCGAAGAAGGATGACATAGGGTGGTTTGAATATGCTTCATCCCATTCATCCACATAAACCCAGGAAATTCCTCCATTGTGATGGGGTGTCATCATCAGTGACAAGCACATCTGGGATACCATGAATGCTGAATAATTGGCATACCTTCTCTATGGTAGAAGGCATTCAGTATACATCCATTTGAGTGGACATTGGTCAACAGCAGAAACACTGACCCCAGGAAAGGCCCAGAATCGTCTGCGTGCAATCACACCTAAGGGCACCTCAACCATTCCTATGGGTGAAGCGAGGCTAATGGTGGGAGCTTTGTATGTTTTTGGCACGTTGCACACTGCTCCGCTCCACCAACCTCTCAACATCATGCCCTCGCCACCACACATAGTTCACATCTTCATTTTGGAAATCCCCGGATGTCCACTGTGCAAGTCCTGCAAAATGTTTTTTTGGCCTTGCACGGGACGACCATACAGGCCACAGAAGAATGCCGCCCTCTACGCTAAGTTCCTGTTGTTTGGTTGCGAATGCTCGTAGTTCTTCTGGATGTTTCCCCTGAAGTCCCCCATGTAGGACGACGTGGCACAGTTGTGCCAACATCAAGTCCTTCAAGTCCACAAACGAATTTGAGGCCATGACAAGCAACATGGCCGTAAAATTAAGGGCCAAATCAACTTTGTCTGCTCCTGGCGGGGATTGGGGGGGGGGGGGGGGGGTTGTATAAGCATTTGGAATTGGCTAAAGGCATCCGCGTGCACCTGGGCGATGCTCAAAAATATATTTGTGTCTATATATACACCAACAGTAATGCCCTTCGCTGGATCCTGGCCGAAGCTATTGGCGGTATCACTTTGTCTTCTTTGAAAAGTCAAGAGTAAGGACTTGTAGTCCGTGATTATTGAGAAATGATGTCCATAGACGGACTGGTGAAACTTTTTAAACTGCAAAGATCACGCCCAGTCCTTCTTTTTCAATTTGATCGTAATGGCACCCTGCATCGGCCAAGGTTCTCGAGGCATAGGCTATTGGCTGCTCTGTCCCATCGTCCCACTGATGGGACAACACTGCCCCGATGCCACTTGGGGAGGCTTCGTATGTAAGCATCAGTAGCTTTGATGGATCATAATGCGTTAGTAGCCCGGAGGATAATAGATGGCGCTTTAATTTGGCAAATGTCTCTTGTGATGCTTTATATGCCCATTTCTGGTGCTTCTTTAAAAGTGCATGTAGACACGCCAGGATGCTTGCCAGATGTGGAATAACTTTCCCATAATAGTTAGCAAGCCCTAGGAATGATCTTAACGCTGTAGCATTCTCTGGTGTTGGTGCCCGTTTGATGGCTTAGACATTAACTTCGACCGGTTGTAACCCGTCTTTGTCAAGCCGGTATCCCAGGTATAGGACTGCTCTTGCCCAGAAGGCGCACTTTCCTCTTTTCAGGCGGACACCTACTTCCGAGAATCGGCGAAGGACCTCTTCTATGCTGTCTCAGTTTTCCTTCTCGGAGGCTCCTGTAATCAACACGTCCTCCAGGTGGACAGCCACCTGTGGAGCCCTTCGAGAAGGGTTTCCATAATCCGCTGGAAAGTGGTACATGTAGACAACATCCCAAATGGGAGCCTGGTGTTCTCATACAATCCCCTGTGGGTATTAATGGTCGCATATTTTCTGGATGTCAAGTCCAACTCTAGCCGGAGATACGCATGGCTCACATCCAGAAAGAAAGGCCCCCAGCCAACTTCGCGTAAAGCTCTTCCATGTGCGACATGGGGTACAGGTCTAAACAGGACGTCCTGCCTGGCTTCAGCATCGGGACCACTGGTGCTGCCTATTATGCAAATCGGACAGGGCGAATAATCTCAGAATTCTCTAGATGGCTCCGCTCGTCATGCACTTTTGACAGGTGGACGAATGGGACTGGGCTGGCCCGGGAATACTTGGGTTGGACATTCCGGTCTTAGCCGTGGCCCTTTTATCTTCCCTAAACCTTCCGGCAAGACTTACGGGTATTTTCCCAGGACCTCATACAATCCGTCTGTACCTATTTTAAAGATCTGTAAAGATCTGTTGCCAATCTAGGCGGAGTCTCTATAAACAGTCACGGAAAACTGGGTCTAGGCCCCTGCACCATGACTAATGGCAGTCAAATTGATTGTCCATGGGTAACTGGGGTCATCGTTGTCCCCATAATTGTTAAGGTTCTCCAGTGTACATTGCCAGCTTGTGCCTTAGTATCCTTTAGGCCCAGGTGCCATTTTCCGGAATGCCTATTGTCCAACAACCGAGACAGCAACCCCTTTATCTCTTTCCATATCCAAGGGATAGCCATTCACTTGGGAGGGTTATCTGCCTCCTCTCTCACTGCATGTCTCTAACTGCAATCAAATTAGTTCAACATAACAGTAAAAGCTCATCTGCCTTATGAGGCCCCACATGCCATTCAACCACCACTTGCTTATGTTTTTTTGTTTATTCTTCAACCCGAAACATTCTCCAAGCACAACAGAATCACAGTTTAAATTAAAACCAACCCCCACACATGCTGGACAAACTTGTCCAGCATGAATCTAACTATAGGTTTTACCCTTCCAGGCACAGAAACATGAAATTAAACCCATTTAAAACTATTAGTTTATTTCTAATGTTTACCAATACAAATAGCTACCTGTGTTTTCCTAACACTGCTTTTATTTGAGATAAGACACCATACAAAGTCTGGGAACATGGATTCATCGTTCCAGGTGCCTAACTTATACATTGGTATCAGTATGTTCTGCAAAACCTTATTAAAACAGGCACTTATCAATGTGTTTTTGCTGAGACAACTGTTTTGCCACAGTATGTTCTGCAAAACCTTATTAAAACAGGCACTTATCAATGTGTTTTTGCTGAGACAACTGTTTTGCCACACTGTGCTTGGTAAAAGTCAATTAAAAATACAGAATAGTTTTGAAAAACTTACAGAAAAAGTTACAGAAATTACTCAAAGTCTATTGAAAGCACATTAAATCAATGCTTGAAAGTTATTAGACATATTCAGCTAACAGGTATTAAAATTTAAAAGAACTCTAAAATTACAAAAACTAATTATAGAACTTAATTCCAAACTCATATAATCAAAGATGGTTCATGCTGGGAAAGAAAGGAAAGTAAACATCACAATGTACAAGGCTGAATGTTTTGACACAATAGAAATAGAAAACGGAGCTGATAATTTCTCGGGAGGAGGAGGGTGGTTCCCGCCAATAATTGTTCAACATTAACGTTTTACATCACTAGCTTAAGGGCCATATATTTTTCTCCCTTGTCAAATTTGAGTGTGATGCTGAGATGAAGTCATGTGATAATAGAAAATAGAAAATCGCTCATTGTCACGAGTAAGCTTCAATGAAGTTACTGTGAAAAGCCCCCAGTCGCCACATTCCGGCGCCTGTTCGGGGAGGCTGTTACTAATGGCCCAGAATTCAGGATTAAGCCATTGGCATGTACTGCATAGAAACTCTCAAACTCCAATTCCTCTGCTTTGGAAATTGCTCTCTATTTTTCTATTTAACTATATATCATAGAAAAGCAAAGTATACATTTGCAATAATAATTAATCCTGCAATGGTTGACACACTTAGTTTATTTGACTAAAGCCCCTATCTAATTGTAGAAAGTGATCAAAATTAAACTTTCCTACAGGTGTGACATCAGCTATTGCAAGGTTTTCCTTCTGATTCCCACCGACTTCAATTTTACCAGAGCCCCTGGATGACAAATGCTGTCTTGATGATATCCAGGAGAGTCATCATGGGGAACAAATTCAATTGACTGAAAAGCAGGATCTGTGACACTGGGAATCTCGCAAGGAAGCAGAGATGGATAATTCGCTCAACATTTCTGGCTGAAGATGGCTGCAAACATTTCAGCCTTGAATGTTGCACTCGTGCTAGGTTTCACAAACACTGAGGATATTCATGGAGTTGCCTCCTCCCATTAGTTGTTTTCTTGTTCACCATGACTTACAGCTGGAAATGGAATGAGAGATTTGAGGGCGGCAAGCTGACAGTGCTTTGCGTGCCTGCCTCACAGCACCAAATCTGGCCTTGAGTGACTGTCTGGCTGTGGATTGCACCTTCTCCAGTGTCTGCATAGGTTTCCTCCAGGTGCTCTGGTTTCCTCGCACAGTCCAAAGATGTGTAGGTCAGGTGGATTGGCCATACCAAAAAAATTGGGGTTTTGGGGACAGAGCGAGAGTGCTCTTTCAGAGGGCCGATGCAGACTCGATGGGCCAAATGGCCTCCTTCTGCACTGTAGGGATTCTATGATTGTGGCATTGCTTGCTCTTGTGAATAACATGTCTCCACCTAACCCCCATCTCTGGGCATGTAATCACACAATGTGAGAGTGCGATTATGTGTATCCAGATATTTTCATTATAAAATGCGAGATAGGTATTGATAGTCAAACAGCCAACAGGAACCGCACACAGATATGATGCTTAGTTCCAGAACATGAAGCTGGACAAATCTTTGCCTCAACTTACCTAACATTAGTTCTAATTACAACATGTGAATTGGGGTAATTATTTATTTCTATAGTGCAACCTCATTTGAACACCCACAGCTAATAAATACTTACAGTGGACAGATTAGCTAAAAGGTGCAGGAGTATATAAAATCTCACCTTGAGGCTGAAGTAATGTTCCTTCTCTCTGTAAAGATGCATAATTAAGGAATGGTGGAATCACAAGCATTAGAAGAAGGTACTTTAAAACCGAGATGAGTCGAGGACATACTCTCAACCGCGAAGATGATTCTCTGTTACTTTCTGTGGGACAAACTTGATCCGTATTGTTTTTCTGGATAAAGAAAAGGTGAACATTACCCCCATAGTTGTGGATGTTGTTTGTTTCACAGTGACACAGCAGAGGATACATTTTCTTATAGCCAACAGACAGGCTGAAGGCATCAAGGTTAAGGTGGTATTTTGCCACTTAATGAGTGACTATTTCAATTATCAATTAGGAGTTGAAAGCAGGAGTCGAAAGCCAGCATAAGAAAATTATCTTTGTTGACATTTTGATTAAGAAAGTAATGAAGAAAAAAAATGTACTTGAATTTATAGGTCACCTTTTTGACCATAGAATACAACACTTTTACAGCCATTAAATTACTTTTAAAGCATAGTCACGGTTGTACATTAGGCCCAACTGGATGCTAATTTGGGCACAGCAAATTCCCAATGCTGGCCAGCCAGGTATTCAGTTTTTGATTGTGGCACGGTAAATGTCAGCCAGGACACAAGGAAAGCTCCATAGCCCTTTGATACAATGGTGGTGTGGAATCTTGCATGTCCACCCAAAATATCAGATAAAAGCCTCATTTTAACATCTCATTTAAAAGGTGGCACTCCAACAGTGCATTTCTCCATAAGCAATGCCGGGAGTTTCAGTCTTGATTGCGTATTGAAATTTTTGGAACGGGGTTCAAACCCACAAACGTACAACTGGGAGGTTAGTACGCCACCAGGTTATACTGTAAATTTACAAACTAAAAATGAGACTGCATAGATGCCAACATCAGGCCCGACCCTACCGATGAGCCGGGACCCGACCGGATGAGCCGGCTTTAGGTATCAGGACCGACCCTACCGGATGAACAGTCTTGTGGTCCCGCCTGTCCGGCACAAGGGGGTTTCGAGGCAACGTCCCCTAGGGGCCCTGACACTGAGAAGCACAAAGTGAAGGACTCAGGATCCGACATGGACACTGAGGCATCCACGGTTTCGGATGACAGCCTCACCAGGGAATGATCGCAAATTCCCCCCCCCCCCCCCCCCCCCGACAACCGGTGCAAAAATGACATTCCCCAACATGCTACAGTGCCCCACCCCCCAATCCAGCCCCTCAACAGCCGGAGACACAACCGTGGTTGAAGTGGAGAAGACAGCCTCCTCCACCCTCTATCACAGAGAGCTTGCAGACTTTGGGGTGGGGAGGTGGGGGGGGTTAGAACCCCTACCAGGCCCACAGGGACAACCCGATTGATCTCCCCCACATGGGGCTCATGGAATACGAGCTCCCCTGCTGAAGGGCACAACAGCGGGGTTCATTAAATCCCCGAGATAAGAGCTG
Organism: Scyliorhinus canicula; assembly: GCF_902713615.1. Taxonomy (NCBI): domain Eukaryota; kingdom Metazoa; phylum Chordata; class Chondrichthyes; order Carcharhiniformes; family Scyliorhinidae; genus Scyliorhinus; species Scyliorhinus canicula. The sequence continues at coordinate 156,388,633 of NC_052155.1, read as the reverse complement.
GCCAGGCTGGGACTTGGGGTGCTATTTACCATTGTATGTCCTTACTGGGAGTAGGAAATAAACCACATTACTTACCTTTCCAGCATGCCTGCTTGATTACAATAAAAGGCAATTAGGGTGGGCAACAAATCCTGGTCTTGCCAGTAACAAAGAATTTAAAAAAGATTATAAGAAAGAACCCTCTGCAAATACTCATTTGCAATGTTATGTAGAGAAATGATTCCTTTGATAAATATCCATTTTAAATTGCACAGGGTGGAACTCTCTGGATGAATATCGATTTGTAACAGTCCAAATGTTTTGCAAATTCAATAGTTTGCATATAAATAGATATATTTTTTTCAAATTTGGAATATCCAATTCATTTTTTTACAATTAAGGGGAAAGTTAGTGCTGCCAATCCACCTACCCTGCACATCTTTGGGTTGTGGGGGCGAAACCCAAGCAAACACGGGGAGAATGTGCAAACTCCGCACAGATAGTGACCCAGAGCCGGGATCGAACCTGGGACCTCGACGCCGTGAGGTGGCAGTGCTATGTACTGCGCCACCGTGCTGCCTTTCGTATAAATAGATATCTTAACATTATCCCATAAGAATACCCAATGATTTTTAAAAAAAATAAATTTAGAGTACCCAATTATTTTTTTTCCAATTAAGGGACAATTTAGAATGGCCAATCCATCTAACCTACACATCTTTGGGTTGTAGGGGTGCCCTGCATACCTAATTATTTTATCAAACACTCCTTACGTTACAAATATTTGTGGAAACCCAGCCAACGTGACATACTATTTCCAATCATAGGAAATACCATTTGAGAATAATGTAAGTTGCGGTGGTTAATCAATAAAATGGGTACGATCAACCGGTTGCGTTACACCCGAAAGGCCGGGTATACGCCAGACAATCTTGTGAGACGTTGCAATGTGAATCCTGCCCATTGTGGGCAGATTACTTTTTAGGAAATCTGTATATTAGAGCGAGACAGCTAATCTCACTCTAACATACTCTCCCACAGTCTACCCAAGGTGTTGGGATCTGACCCCATCACCTTGGAGACTCGGGTGAGCGCTGGTCTTCACAAACAGGGACAAGACGGAATGGCACTCATTGAGGTCTCCCAGGGGATCGGAGGCCCCCAGGTGCTTGCACTCTGGGCAGGGTGGCACCCTGGCACTGCTGGTGCCACTTGGGGCACCAGCCTGGCACCCCAACGCTGCCAGCCAGGGTACCAGCCTGGTGCTGCCAAGGTGTTCAGGTAGCACTGCCAGCTGTAAGGGTTCGCCGGAACTCCTTAGTGCAGAAAATAGGACTCGGTTTGCCGAGACCTCCCGGGCTAAAGATCTCACACACCAGCAGCTTCTTTCAGCAGGGAGGTTGCCATCGGTGTGGTCGTCCCAGGGTGGGAATATTGACTTGTGTATTGGCTGGGCCCCTTCCGGGCTGAAGACCTTGCACACCAGCACCTGCTTTCCAGCGGTGCGGTCTTCCCAGGGCAAGAGTATGGACTGTGTATTTGCTGGCCCCTTCCAGGCTGAAGACCTCCTTTCGCTCCCATATCCTCCCGCCCACCAACTGCACAGGAGTCTCCCATCGGAGGCACCAGCCCATCCACGTGCCCCACCTTCCTGTGCCACCCAAATGGGAAGAGTCTTGTTCGATCGCGTGGGGTTTCCGGCACTCTGACCGTGCACGCCCAAATGTGAAGCCAAGAATGGCCCAACATAAAATCAGCTGCAAATTACTCTGGACAATATTTGTTATGCTTGATTTTATATTACATCTTTATCCTGCTCATTCCTATCTAACAAGTTCATCACACTGTACTGCTAAAAATATGTCTGTTCAGACAAGAAAATGTCATTTATGGATAATGCTATAAAGTACACGACACATAATAACAAAAGAAAATTAAGTCGTGATAGGGCTACTGAAAGATGAGCAAGATAAAGTAACAGGCAATGCAGAAATGACAGACATATTGAATACCTACTTTGCCTCAGTTCTTATTGAAGAACATAACAGATACTACACAAGAGGATGAGCTTAAAAAGAATATCAATACAATTGACATAAAAAAGAAGAAAATACTTCACAAATTAGCAGAGAATAAAAGTTTGGGGGCTGGATTCTCCAATTCTGAGGCTATGTCCCCACGCCAGCGGGGGAACGGAGGTGTTTTACGGCAGGAAAACTGGCGCAAAATGGCCACCGATTCCCCGTTTTGCTGGGGCCGAGCAGGATGGCCGCGTAAAGCACACAGCTCTAACTGCCGACACGCCCCGGAGAATTGCCGGGTCCATGGTCGCGCATACGGATGGCTGCGGCCTGCAGCGGCCACATGTGCTTTATGGCGGAGGCCGCCTGAGGACCCGACCCGCAAAATGGTCCCCCCACAGTGCCCCTAGCGGCAAATAATGTTCCCCCCCCTGCCCTGGGATCAGCTTTCCCCTGACTGGCGCAGCGCTGGACTTAGTCCGCAGCCGCCACGCTGAGTTCCCGATGAACAAGACCACACGTGTCCCGCGCTATCGGGAACTCGGGCCGTTGGGGGGGAGGTACATCGAGGGGGACGGGCCTCAGGCAACGGCCTGAGGCAGTCGATACGGCGCGTGGCGGACTCCCAGAGCTTTGGAGGGGGCTGAATATCACAAAAGCAGCACCGCCCCGATTCGGTCAGGAAATGTGAGACTCCGGCCATTCGCCGAACAGAATTCTGGTGTCCCGAGAATCCAGCCCCACATGCCTATTCAAAAAAACTAGGGAATAGGTACAAGAGACACTGCTTCTGCATATAAAAGTGTGAAGGGGCTGGTTTAGCACACTGGGCTAAATTGCTGGCTTTTAAAGCAGACCAAGGCAGATCAGCAGCACGGTTCAATTCCCGTCCCAGCCTCCCTGAACAGGCGCCAGAATGTGGCGACTAGGGACTTTTCACAGTAACTACTTGTGACAATAAGCGATTTTCATTTTCAAGTTTCATAGGCAAGAAATCGTAGCAGAAAACTGGTAAACAGTTAAAACTGCTCCTGGATATCAAAAGGGAGATAGAACAAATCTTGGGACCATAGACCAGGTAGACAAAGTAATGCAGCTATTTGATTAAACTTGGACTTTCACAAGGTCAGCTCAAGGCACTGGGATTCAAGCCGTGGAGTCAGGAGATATAGCAAAGTAGCTTAAAAAGTATAGAAAGTAGAGAGTAGGGGGTAAAGGGCAGTTATCCACATTGTAGGAAGGTAAAAAACAACATTCTATAAGGACCAGTACTGAGACCACAGTTATTCATAATTTACATTAATGATTCAGATTTAGGAAAAAGTACAGTAACTCAATGAATATCTGCAGATAGCAAACTGGGGGTTATAGCTAACACTGAAGGAGAGAGCAAAAGCATGTTAGAAAACATTAGAAAGTTTGCAGACTAGGCAGTTAAGTGGCAAATGAACTTTAACATAAATGCGGAATGTCATCCATATCTTAGAAAATAAGAAACTGAATGATGTTGAAGATCAAAGGATCTGGGAACATTGGTGAACACATTATTTTAAAAAGTATTACAGCTGAGCAAAACAAGGCACTGGGATTTATTTCTAAGAATATAAAACTCAAAAAAATAGTAAAAGGTATTTTGAACTCACATTGAAAGACCATGCAGAGTTCTGGTCAGCATACAACAAAACATTATTTGTAGTACTGAGAAGAAATGCAAAGAAAAAGATTTAAAGAGATGATACCAGAATGAGAGATTACAGCGATCAGGAAGGAGTGAACTGGACATAGAAAAACACAGACCATGGAGAGGTCATTAAAATTATGAATGAAATGAACAGGGTAGATGTGAAGAGAATGTTTCCACTTGTGAAAGTATGCAAAACCAGGGGATATAAATACAAAATAGCTACCAACAAATAGGGACATGAGGGGAAATTAAGAAAAATATATTTACTCAGAGTGCAGCTAAAATATGGAACTCAATAGCATTGTAAATGATTGAGACAAATAGTTCAGATGCTTTCAAAACCACTTGCTGCACTTAAAACATTTCTCATGTCGCTGCTGCTTTCTTTGCCCATCACCTTAAACCGGTGTCCTCTGGTTCTTGATCTTTCCACCAATAAGAACAGGTTCTCCCTATCAACTCTACTCTGTCCAGACTTGGACTTAGTATCTCCCCCATCTAGAGACAGATGAAACAGACAAAGAATGCCATTCTCTCCTGTCCACAGCCAATGTTCTTGCTTCACCCCAGAATCTGTTAACCAGCTGAAGATCTCCACTCACAGTCTGGCACCAGTTCATCTCGAGTCACTCTTTTCTTCTATATTCAGTGAGATCCCTTCTGGCCTGATACGTAGGTTGCGATGAAGATTCTGCATGCCCCAATCTTTGTCATGAGGTGACCTTGTGAAAATCCAAGTATATTCAAATATCTGTACGTGACTTTTACTGAATTACCCTGGTCTTCTCTTTCTTCAAAGAATTCTGAGATTGCTCAAAAATGACTTTGCCTTTTCAAATCTATGCTACGTTTCATTCTACTTTGTGTCTCCAGATGGAAGTCAGGTGGCATGGCCAAGCCAACTGGGCCATCTTTTACTACTGATAGATGAAGCTGGAGGTTGTTCCGAATATGTTCTTAGATCAGTGTTAGGTATACAATCCCACCAATGGTATACCTGTAATCCTGCAAAGCCATCTGATATCATAGGCATTCATTTTCCTTTCTCGACAGGTTTTCAGGTTCCAAATTTCACAACCATAAAAGAGTGAAGAGCACATTTGCATTGTAAAACCTCAGCTTTGTTTCCACAGAAAGCTTGTTACTATTTCAAATCTTTTTCAGTTGGTTGAAAGCTGACAATGTTACCTATTCCCACATTGAGCTCTTTATCTATGGTGTGACAAAATGGTCAACAGCCTAAAAAGCTAGGCCAGATACAGAATTGGAGCATCTAAATTAAACAGCAACCAGCTTGAACCAGTAGGCCTGATGGGAATTCGGACAGACCGAAGAAACATGGATACTAATCAGAGGCGAACAAGGGCAAGTCTGAACTTGTCCTGGAAGTCGGGACCTTTAGTGATCGACCTTGATCATTGACTAGTATCGGCCCAAGTCAAAGGCACTTCAGGTCAAGTATCGATCAGACTCAATGGCGCCTCAACACCACAAATGGAAAGGGCTTGGTGCGCATCGTATACTTGAGATTGGACCCCTAGGGGACTCCTGGCAGTTCCATATATGGGATAAGCAAGTCCATTGGATACTGCAGACACGCCCCCCCCCCCCCCCCCCCCGCTTCCAATAACCCCATTGGCTGAAAGTCAGAGAACTTTCCAGAAAGGTATAAAAGAGAGAAGGGAGGGAGTATAAGAGACACCTGGAAGTCACCTTGAGCAAAGACGCCACACCCCCAAACAACAGAAAATGGCGTGCAAGATCCACATACGTGTTCAAGATCATCGGAATCAGCAGGCCTTGGTGAAGAGTCGTATTCAGCATAGCAGCCTGACCAAGTTCAACTGCACGGGTAGTATCTGAATCTCAGAAAGACCATAGTATTTATAAACTAATTTAAGGATTTAGAGTTTGTTCTGTGAATAGAGTTTGAATCATAAGATTCAGTAATAAAATTGGGTTAAACTACGAATCTATTCCTGTCCTTTGTTTGTCTCATGAGTAAGGGCACCTGGGGAAATGAGTTTTAAGGGAGCTGGTCGAAGTCTCTGAAGCGTACAGACAAGAATGGATTCCTTGATATAATGGAACTGCCCAGGGAGGTGACCTCCTCTACGATGTCAACTATTGTTTGATAAGCATGTGTTTACGTTGGTGATTTGCAGTCATTATATTTTTTGTTTTCTTGGTGTTAATAGTGAGTCCTACTCTCTCAGCCTGATTGCTGATTATGTCAATGAGCTATTGCAATCCTGTAATGTGTCTGATAGCACAGCAATAAGAACACAAGAACGAGGAGCAGTAGGCAATTCAGTCCCTCGAGTCTGCTCCGCCATTCAATACGATCATGGCTGATCTCCTCTTGGCCTCAATTCCACTTTCCTATCCGTTCTCCATAACCCTTCAACCCATTCCTAATTAAAAATCTGTCTCCTCCTTATATTTACCCAATGTCCCGGCATCCACAGCACTCTGGGGCAAATTCCACATATTCATGGCCCTTTGAGATGAGTAATTTCTCATCATTGCTTTAAATCTGATACCCCATATCCTAAAACTATGACCTCTTATTCTAGATTGTCCCACAAGGCAACACCCACTCCAGGTCTACGTTGTCAATAACTTTTATCATCTTATATACCTCAACTGAGGAAATGGGGAGGCTGCAAAAGGGTTTCAACAGGCTAGGAGAATGGGCAAAGAAGTCATACAATGTGGTTAAGTGTCAGGTTGTGCACTTTGGTAGGAAGAATAGGGGCATACACTGTTTTTAAATGGGGAAAGGCTTTGGAAATCTGAAGCATAAAGGAACTAAGAGTCCTAGTTCAGGATTCTCTTCAGGTGCAGCTGGCAGTTAGGCAAATTCGAGAGGGCTAGAATACAAGAGCAGGGATGTACTGTTGAGGCTGTATAAGGCGCTGGTTAGACTCAATTTGGAACATTGTGAGCAGTTTTGGGCCCGTATCTAAGGAAGGATGTGCTGGCCTTGGAGGGAATCCAGAGGAGGTTCACAAGATTGATCCCGGAAAGGAAGATTTGTCATATGGAGGAGTGGTTAAGGTCTCTGGGTCTATGCTCGATGGAGTTTAGAAGGACGAGGGGGGATCTCATTGAAACTTACAGAATACTGAGAGGCCTGGATAGAGTGGACGTGGAGAGGATGTTTCATTAGGAGAGACTAGAACCCGGAGGCCGCAGCCTCAGATTGAACGGACGATTCCTTAAAACTGAGATGCAGAGGAATTTCTTCACGCAGAGGGTGGTGAGTCTGTGGAACTCTTTGCCGCAGAAGGCTGTGGAGGCCAAGTCAGAGTGCCTTTTAGACAGAGATAGATAGGTTCTTGATTAATAAGGAGATCAGGGGTTACAGGGAAGGAGAAGGCAGGAGAATGGGGATGAGAAACACATCAGCCATGGTCAAACGGCAGAGCAGACTCAATGGGCCAACTCATAGAATCCCTACTGTGCAGAAGGAGGCCATTCGGTCCATCAGGTCAACACTGACCCTCTGAAAGAGAACCCCACCTATGTCCCCTACCCCGCCCTATCCTCATAACCCAATAACCACACCTTACCTTTCGTCACAAAGGGGCAATTTAGCATGGCTAATCCACCTAACCTGCAAGCCACATTTGGAGTACTGTGTGCAGTTCTGGTCGCCTCATTTTAGGAAGGATGTGGAAGCTTTGGAAAAGGTGCAAAGGAGATTTAACAGGATGTTGCCTGGAATGGAGAGTAGGTCATACGAGGAAAGGTTGAGGGTGCTAGGCCTTTTCTCATTAGAACGGAGAAGGATAAGGGGCGACTTGATAGAGGTTTGTAAGATGATTAGGGGAATAGATAGAGTAGACAGTCAGAGACTTTTTTCCCAGGTGGAACACACCATTACAAGGGGACATAAATTTAAGATAAATGGTGGAAGATATAGAGGGGATGTCAGAGGTAGGTTCTTTACCCAGAGAGTAGTGGGGGCATGGAATGCACTGCCTGTGGAAGTAGTTGAGTCGGAAACGTTAGGGACCTTCAAGCGGCTATTGGATAGGTACATGGATTAGGGTAGAATAATGGAGTGTAGCTTAACTTCTTAAGGGCAGCATTGTGGATAGCACAATTGCTTCACAGCTCCAGGGTCCCAAGTTCGATTTCGACTTGGGTCGCTGTCTGTGTGGAGTCTGCACATCCTCCACGTGTGCGCGTGGGTTTGCTCCGGGTACTCCGGTTTCCTCCCACAGTCCAAAGATGTGCAGGTTGGGTGGATTGGCCATGAAAAGTTGTCCAAAATTCTATGATTAACCTAGGACAAAAGTTCGGCGCAACATAGTGGGCCGAAGGGCCTGTTCTGTGCTGTATTTCTCTATCTATCTATCTTTAGACTGTGGGAGGAAATCAGAGCACCGACCCTTCAAAAGACCACCCTACCTAGGCCCAATCCCCCGCCCTATTCCTGCAATCCCACCGTTGAGGGACAATTTCACATGACAAATCCGAAGCAGCCATACACAGTGCAGACCTTAGAGCTGTGGAATTGATGCTGTCGTGGAGAGCTGTTGCTGGTGCTACTCATGTTTTCTGTCTGCCTGCAGGGAGGAGGGAAAGAATGAGAGAAGGAAAAGAAGGCGACTTTTGAGACGAGGGTGGGAGCTGAGCCCTTTGGATTGCTTATTTGCTGGGATCCTCCTGGGCCTTGCCGGGCCCGGTCCTCCCACCCATCAACAACTGCCTTTCAGTGAGGACGAAGGCTTATTTTCTCAGTCCATCAGGTGTGCTTGTCCCAGGGTGTGGAACTGGTAGCCACTGTGTTAGCTGAGCCCCTCCCAGGCTGAAGACCTCACACACCAGCAACTTATTTCGGCAGGGAGGATGCCCGCTTACATTGGTGTTGTCGTCCCAGAGTATGGTCTGTGTATTTGCTGGGCCCCTTCCAGGATGCAGACCTTTCGCTCCCCTATCCTCCCACTCACCAGTTGCACGGTGGGTGGATCCTCTTGAAGCCACCATTGTGACGGTTACACTAATCGAACGTCCCACCCTACCTCCCTACAGAGCTCCTCCTCTCCTCCCTCCATCTGGTATAGGAGGTGCTGTCCGAGGTAACGCCGCTCACGCTCTGCCTGGAGGACACCCTGCCCATCAGAGACATCAACACATTCCAGCGCAAGGCTTTGTCTACCTGATCCTTGGAGAAGTTTTGAAGTCTCGCATCAAGAGATGTCTTCTCATAATTTTTGGTCTGTGGATGGTATGTGGTGTCACGCCTGCAAGAAGGTGGAGCAGGTGCGGAAGAATTGCCGCGCCGCCAAAGCCACCCCCTCTCCCTCCACTAACTTTACCACCCCACCCCCGCGAGGGCGGACCATGTCGGCATGCGGAAAAAGGCAAGGTGGGGGTCGGCCCCATACACCTCCGATCCTGTTGGCCTCGAGAACTCTGCTCCCCGGAACACCAGCTGGGACACCTTGCCCCGCCATATCCAGAGCCCATTGACGCCTCAGCGGCTAGTACTCATCCCAACATCACTTCAGCGAGGATCAGCAAGCGGGGCAGTGGCAATCCGTACGACCCCGAGCCGGTGCAGAAGGCAACCATGTCACAACCCCAGGAGCAGAGTCGAGGGAATGGAGGAGCAATACAAGAATGGAGGTTTTGTTGGCGCAGCCAACTGCCCTTCCCCTCCCCCACCCCCCTGTGTGGAGAGGGTGGCTCCCCCACCCACCTCTGCCCCTCGACATCACATCCCAGCCTCCCAAGAAAACTGAAAAAGGAGCAATACATATTAACCCCGGAACCGTCACAACCCCACCGAGCGGGAGGCTCGGGGCCGAGTGCGAGCGGGACCCACGAGGGCTCGTTCCACCCGGTGCAATTTTGCACCCTGAAGGCGGTTTCACGATGCCGGAGGGGTGCAGCGGCTGCCCGACCCCAGCATCATTGGGCAGTGGTGGCGTGGAGACTCCCCGCCCTCTCTGCCTCAGCCTCCGACGTCGAGCACCCCAATCTCCATTCCGGAGCTTTCCCCAGAATTGTTCCCAGATCTATCCAGTCACCTTTCGTTGCAGGTGGAACGGGGGTCTGAGCCACCGCCTTCCTCTATCCCAAGAGGAGCCCGTATGGAATCCGTCTGTCGACGATCCAGGGGTCGGGATCGAGGTAGACCGAGGGCTAGTTAGTGGTTCCGTGGCGTTCACCACACTCAATGTGGCGGGCACTCGGTCTCAGCCGGTGACTGCCCGGAGGAAGACGCCTGCTCTGGGGGGGGCACGGGGAATGATTTTGAGTCAGTCAATCTGTAGCAAGGCAGTGGACTCCCTCGAGCCCGACGCCGCGCCGAGCCGCTCCTCATCCTCCCTGGGGAATTCTACATGTAAATCACAGTCACCGAGACAGAGTGCAGATAGCCCTCAACCAGTGGTCAGATGTGGCGCTGCTCATCAAGTCTTCCCGTTCCTATGCTAAAGATGCAGGAAGCACATACGCAACCGAGAAGCAGCAGCTTAAATGTTTCCTCGCCGAACTCCAGAGGGAGCGGACGAGCACGCTCTCCTCTGCTCCTCCGAACACCATAAATGTGACAGTAGAGGTGGCACCTTACTGCAGACATGGAGGAGACCATAGCCAGCCTCAATATCAACAACAACAGCAGGGATGCACTTTGCAGGTTCTAGAACCTCTCAGTCCTCCAGGACGGGAGGTATGTGGCGTGCTTCCTGCAAGAAACCCACACCACTCCAGGAGACAAAGCCACGTGGCTCCTGGAGTTTGGGGGGGGCGGGGGGGTTTCAACATGAGCGATCTGGCCTCACGTTTAGGCAGAGTGGCTATCTTATTGGCCCCACATGTTCAGCCGGAGATCTTAGCAGTCAAGGAGCCAGTGCCAGCTGGTTGCTGCATCTGGCAGTCCGCGATGGGTGCGAGGTACTTTGCTATGTGATATGTCTACGCTCCCCAGGCTGACGAACACAGACTACTTTCATCAAGCAAGTATCCACTCATCTTGGCACCATCGCAGTGGGCAACTGCATCGTCCTGGGGGGGCGGGGTGGATTTTAATTGCACCATCGGGACATAGGACGACCCAGTGCCCAGCATAGCTCTTGTGCAGTGGCGAAGTTAAGGAATCTGGTCGGGTTCTTCGATTTGGTGGACGTCTGGTGGACTCTCCGTCCTGACTTCAGCATCGTTACCTTTTGAGAGGCCTGGGATCAGAACATCCAGAATCGACTGCCTTTACATTTCAAGGGCATATCTGCCCCACGTCCGACGGCCTCTGTGCAGCAGGTGGCGTGCTCGGACTACTGTCTGGTGTGGGCAGGGCTTGTCCTATCTCGCACTCAGTCACGGTCCGCGTACTGTCACTTTAATAACCTGCTGGAGGGCAACTGATTCCGAGGCTTGCTTTGTCCTTGAGGCTACGGTGGAACGTGGGCAAGAATCACGTGCGTACCTTCCGTCAGGAGTATGCGAGGGGGTTCACAAAGGTTGGAAATCCAGGGTCAAGGAGTTGGAGAAGGAGGTGCTCAACCTGGAGCCACAACTCTGCCAGATGAGGATGCAGCCCTGTGACTGGTGTACAGAGAGGAGGGCATACTGCAGTACCTGCAACTTGTCGAGTCCGGCGGCACAAATGGGAGGACAGACATGGACCGCGGCTCCCCCTTCTAGTCGCTGGAAAAAAAGCGCGGGGTTCATCAGCAGCTCCTTAGGCTGCTGGCCAACAACAGGTCCCTCGTCTCTGATCCAGAGGACATCAGGGCCCAAACTTGAAGCTTCTACTGCGCCGCCTTCTTCCTGGATCCGTCCAGTGAGAATTTACAGGAGAACCTATCGCAGGTCGGCCCAGCGGCTTGATGACCCGATAAGCCTAGAACACCTGACCGCCGCCCTCAACAGCCTTTCCAAGGGCAACCTCAGGGCTGGACAGGCTGACTTTGGAGTTCTTCAGGGCGTGCTGGGATGTCATAGAGAGCAACCATGTAGGGTTCCTGGTGGAAAGTATCATGATCGGGACAATGCCCCTCTCATGGCACAGGACCACCATTACCTTGCTGCCAAAGACCGGGTGATCCCTGCCACCTTAAAATTGGCCACTGGTCTCCCTCCTTCGCATAGCCGACAAGATCTTCATCAAGGCAATGTGCTTCCGCCTTGGCACCGTGCTGGACCACAATATCCACCCTGTCCAGACCTACATGGTCCCAGGTCACACAATCTATGACAACATCCATCTGGTCTAGGACCTGGTCCATCATTCCAAGAGGGCTGCCCTGTCGATCGACTTCTTGTACCTTGATTAGGGGAAGGCGTTCGACAGGGTGGATCAGGAATATTTATTCAGGACTCTGCATGCTAGCATTCAGGTTCGGGACTTCTGTACACTGCCACAGTGTCTCGTTATGGTTAACGGGTCCCTGAAGGCTTTGGGAGAGGAATGCAACAGGGCTGCCCATGTCTGGCCAACTCTATTCCATTTGTGTGGAGCCTTTCCTACGGAGGTTGTTGTCAGGACTGGTTCTGCATGGGCCGGGCATTGGGGTGGTCCTCTCAGCTTACACTGATGATGTGCTCATGTTCACTGACCATGCGGAGGATGGGAGAGTGCCAAGTTGTGTACTCTACCGCATCCTCTGCCAGCAGCAACTGAGCCAAGTATTCCAGATTCCTGGTCAGTCTGTGGCTGATGGACACCCTCCCAGAGGAGCTCGGCCTTTCACCTGGAGCAGGACCAGCATCCTTTTTTGGGTGTCCATCTTTGACCAGCTGAGGAATTCTGGCCGACTAACTGGCAGGAGCTGGAGACCAACGTCACTGTTCGCTTGAGACGCTGGACAGGACTGCACCGAGTGCTATCTTACAGGGGTCAAGCTCTTGGCCGAAACCAGCTGATAGCCTCGAGTGGTACCGGCTGGTCAGTTTTACCCCTCCCCTTGACTTTGTCACAAAGCTCCAGAGAATGCTTGTAGCGTTGTTCTGGGACAAGAGGCGACACTGGGTCACTGCTGTGTTTCTGGGTCTCCTACTTAGGGAGGGCAGTCAGGTGCTGGTGTGCCTTCGCACCCAGTTGGCGGCCTTCCGCCTTCAGACCCTGCAGTGTTTTCACAAGGCTGAAGACAGCACAAAGTACCTGGCTGAAGTCTCCACCTCCACAATGCCCTTTCCTCCTTTGACCTGATGTACGAGGAGAGATTAAGAAGTTTGGGCTTATACACGCTGGAGTTTAGAAGGATGAAAGGGCATCTGATGGGAGGTGTATAAAATACTAAATGGGATTGATAAAGTAAATGTAAACCAAACGTTCCCTCTTGTGAGGAAATCTAGAACGAGAGGTCACGGATATAGGTTGAAAGGTGGTAGATTAAGAACCGAGATGAGGAGGGACTTGTCACAAAGGGTGGTGAATTTGTGGAACTCTCTACCCCATAGTGCGGTGGAATTGGGCTCATTAAATGTTTTCAAGAGGAAAAAAAAAGAGGTAAATATATTTTTGATTAAAAAACAGGTTAAAGGGCAACAGGTGGGGAGATGGGTTTGAGACCAGGAAGTGATCAGCCATGATCTGACTGAATGGTGGAACAGGCTCAAAGGGCTGAATTGCCTACTCATACTCTGATTTCCTATGTTTCTATGTTCAAGTGAGATCACGAAATGAAATGAAATGAAAATCGCTTATTGTCACAAGTAGGCTTCAAGTGAAGTTACTGTGAAAAGCCCCTAGTCGCCACATTCCAGCGCCTGTTCAGAGGCTGGTACAGGAACTGAACCGTACTGCTGGCCTGCCTTGGTCTGCTTTAAAAGCCAGCAATTTAGCTGTGTGCTAAACCAGACCAAGCAGACTCCCTTTTCACATAAAAGGTAAGAAAACTGGCATGGGTCGCAAAGGTCGGCTGAATGGCAAAAGTGAGTCGCAGGAAAATGTTTTAAAAACATTGGTCCAGAGGAACACAGGTTCCTCTGTGTTCAATAAATCAATAAATACATAGAAACATTGAAAATAGAGGAATGAGGAGGCCATTCATTATGCTCATGGCTGATTATCAAATTCAATACCCTGATCCTGCCTTTCCCCCAAAATCTATATCTAATTCTTTCTTGAAATTACACAACGTTTCAGCCTCAAACTACTTTCTCCTCACCTCAATCCAAAAATGTTTACTCCTCATCCTCAAACTATAACCCCTAGTTCTGGATACATCAGGAATACGAGGGTGAACATAGTGGGCATGCACACTGTCTATGAGGTTGGGGGAATCAGAGATAACAAGTGAAAATTTGATAGGCAATTGATGGAATACATTTGCATAGCTATAGGGATAGAACAGTGAAAATGGGCTGAATGGACTGCTCTACAGAAAACATGCAGACTCGCTGGGATGAATAGTTTTTCTGAGTTTAATGGCTCCACGTACAAGCATGTGGTGCTGCCAGTAAATGTTACAATCACAAAAGCCGAGTTATTTTACAAATGTCTTCAGGCCGATTCGGCAGAATGGGGAGGTTGTTGCTAACGCTGTCTGGGGTTTGTTTCTGAGGCTTCCCCCGGATATATTTACCTGTGCTGCAGGCTGTGAAGCGACACAGGGCGGCTGCGTCGGCACATGCTGCTGCCTTTTCCTCAAAGCCGCTCTCATCTCTCCACTGCCCACAAACAGCTTCCCCGCTTGGGCCTTGTACCTGAGCCCGGCCCCGCCCACACTGCTCCGACTGACAGACCGGCCCCGCCCACCCTGCTCCGACTGACAGCCCGGCCCCGCCCATACCGCTCCGATTGACAGCCCGGCCCCGCCCACACTGCTCCGACTGACAGCCCGGACCCGCCCACACTGCTCCGACTGACAGACCGGCCCCGCCCACCCTGCTCCGACTGACAGCCCGGCCCCGCCCATACCGCTCCGATTGACAGCCCGGCCCCGCCCATACCGCTCCGACTGACAGCCCGGCTCCGCCCACCCCGCTCCGACTGACAGCCCGGCCCCGCCCATACTGCTCCGACTGACAGCCCGGCCCCGCCCACACTGCTCCGACTCAAAGCCCGGCCCCGCCCACACTGCTCCGACTGACAGCCCTGCCCCGCCCACACTGCTCCGACTGACAGCCCGGCCCCGCCCAAACTGCTCCGACTGACAGCATCGCCCCGCCCACACTTCTCCGACTGACAGCCCGGCCCCGCCCACACTGATCCGACTGACAGTCCGGCCTCACCAACACTGCTCCAACTGACTGCCCGGTCCCGCCCACACGGTCTGAGTGACAAACCGGCCCCGCCCACGTGGCTCTGACTGACAGCCCGGCCCTACCCACACTGCACTGACTGACAGCCTGGCCCCGCCCACACTGCTCCAACTGACAGCCCGGCCCCGCCCACATGGCTCTGACTGACAGCCCGGCCCCACCCACACTGCGCTGACTGACAGCCTGGCCCCGCCCCTTTGTCAACACTGCCGGCATGGACAGCCTAGCCCCGCCCATGTCGCTTTGATTGGCTGAGCTGCTCAGTCGGCTGCTCACAAGCTCTGATTGACAGCCTGGTGCCGGCCCCGCCCACCCGCACAGATTGACGGCTGGAGCCGCCACCCCCATTCTCAAGCCGGCCCAACCGCCCTCAAAACAAAATCCAACCGTCACAAATTAATAATGTGCTGTAGCATTGTAAACTGCGGTTTTAGTATTTGACTATATCTTGAAATAAAGTCCAAAGATGTGTAGATTAGGTGGATTGGCCATGCTAAATTGCCCCTTAGTGTCCAAAGATGGGCAGGTTGTTGGGAAAACAGATGGCATATGGTTCATGTCAGGTGAGAATGGGCTAAATGCAATAATGTGGAGATGTCTGGTGTTGTAAGACTTCTTACTAAATGCAATAGGTTGAGCAGAGAGGTGAAGATAAGACTGATAATAGAGTGGTAGTCAACATAAATGAGAGCCCCAAAATATTCTACCTGTATGTAAATTATAACAGTAAGCAGGTCCTGTTAGGAAGAAAACTGCTTACAAGGTTGCATATTTAACGTGTATGTACTTGGTCTCAACGTTTACTAAGAAAGATGAATCTGACAAAACGCCTAGAAAATGGAGATGGAAGCAATGGATGGGATGAGAATTGAGAGAGAAGGTACTGGAAAAACTGGCTATTCTTAGGTAGCTAAGTTACCAGGTCTGGATAGCTTGCATTCCAGGTTGCAAGGTAGTTGGAGTGGAGATAGCAGGAGGACCTGCAATAATCTTCCAGTTTTACCTGGAAAGTGGGGAGGTGCCAGAGGATTGGAGACTCGCAAGTGTGATACCCTTTTGAAATGGTGCAAGAACAGTTTGAGCACCTATTGGTTTAACACCAGTGGCAGGTAAGGTTGTAGAAACAATGATCAGGGGGAAAATTAACAGGCAATTTGAGAGGTTTGGGATAACTAAGGATAGGACAGCACAGATTAGTAAAAGTAAAATCATGCTCAACTAATTTAATTGAGTTTTCTGATGAAGTAACAGAAGGTTAATGAAGGGACTGCAATGGATGTTGTCTATATGGATTTTAAGAAAACATTTGGCAAAATAGCACAAAAGGCTGGTTGACAAAATAAGGCTTGTCGAATAGGTGGGACAGTGACCACTTGTATTAAAATCTGGATTCAGGACAGTTATGCAACAAATAACTGGAGGATGGTAGACTGGTGTGGCCCAAAGGTTAGTGTAAGAACTACTGTTTTGTTTTGCTGTATATAAATGACTTGGATTTTGGAACACGGAATTTTAAAATTTGCTGATGATACCAAACTCAAGGAGTGATAAACAGTGAAGGTGATACAAATAGACTACAATATGACGTGGATAGGCTAGTAGAATGAAAAGACAAGTGGAATTTATATGGAGACGTGTGAGAAGATGCACTTGGCAGAATGGATAGGCAGAGGAAATACAGACACAGTTCTAAAGAGCAGTATTAGAGAAACCAGCCATGTGCATCAATCTTTGAAGGTGGCAGAACATATTGAGAAGGTGTTTAGGAAAGCATTTGAAATCTTGCACTTCATAAATAGAGGCATTGAAGTTTTGTTGAACTTCTATAAAGATCTGATTAGTCTCAACCAGATTGTTGTGCCCAATTCTGGTCACCACACTTTACGAAGGAACTGAGGGTCCTTGAAAGGATGTAGAAGAAATTTACCAGAATGGTTCTCGGGATGTGGGATTATAAGTGCAAGGTTGGGTTTGAAAAGCTGCCGTTGTTGTTCTTGGAGCAAAGGAGATTTTATTGAAGTATACAAGATTATAACAGAAATTTTAAAAAAGAGGTGCTGGAAATACTCAGCAGGTCAGGCAGCATATGTGTAGAGAGAAACAGAGTTAATGGGCGCAATTTAAACAGCCGCATCGCGTTTAAGCGAGAGCGTGATGCAGAGGTTAGATCACGGGAGAGGCCAAAATCGGGTACCACTTGGGCACGATCAGTTTGCGATCCAACCAGCCTGTCCCTGTTGGCGAGAACCGAATCTCGCCACGGCCTGGCCAAAAACCAATAATTACCACTTAAAACCAATCACCATACAATAAATGGGAACTACCCCCTTTCTAATGGCCTCCCCTGATCTAACCACCTCTTCAGCAAGCGGTCACAAGGGTGGCGATTAGTACACCTTTTTAAAAACGTAAATGGCTGCTGTGGGGATCTGAGGAGGTGAGTATCCATCTTTGATCCCGGGCAGTGAGCCTGGGGCACTGGGGTTGCTGCCCCAGTGCTCCTTGGAGGGTGGGAGAGCACACGAGAGGAGGGGGGGGAATGATGGCCTCGTCCGGGCTGGGGAAGGTTTGCGCCGCCATTGATTGGAAAGTGGTGATCGCTCATGGGCTGGGGGAGGTGTCTTAACGCCTGCAGGTCTGCCATGCCACCCTCTGCTTCATGTGTACCCATAACGGGAGCAACTTCAGCTCCTGCCTATCTGTCCCACCGACTACCCCTACCCCCACTGAATGTGTCAGCCTCTGGCCACGCGACTGAAGGCTATTGCTAACGGGGAATTGGCAATTGTAGTAAAGTGAGCATTTCACAGCTCCCATGTGGATTCCTGAGGGTAGGTGTACCATGTCAGAGGTGAGAGTTATTCCTTAGCATCCGAATCAGACAGTGAGGACTGGACACTGGAGGCCTCAACACCACAGATGCAGCATCCAAACACCCAGGGGCTGGGCGCAGCACTGGAGACATTCCCGTGATCAGAGTGTAGGTATGTGTACCGGTGAGCAAACCTGCATCTAGTCCAGGTAATGTTACCGTCCCACCATACCCATTCCCCCATCCAGCATGTGTTACCTCCCCAAACCCCCCCCCCCCCCACCACCCTGTTGCACTCTCCCACGGTCTGTGTTACATCACGCCAGGGTGATGGGCCTGTGTCAGCACTGTCAGTAGGTCACTGTCACTGTCGAAGGCAGGACGGTAATGATAACCCACTGTGAGCTGAGTTCTGGTGCTCCTCAATCTATGCCATAGGCTGATTCCTGTCTGTCTATTGAGTGCATGCTCACACCCATCACCTGCAGGCGGTATACCTTGGGTGATGGGGAGAGGGTATGGAATCCAGGACTGCCATGGTCGGGGGCCTCGGCAGGGGCAGGGGCTTGGAGGTTGGCCCGCATTGCAGAATAATGTACCGGAGGCTTCACATGTCTCAGATGTAACGTGTTTTGATGCTGTACAATTGTGACCCCCAAATGCCTCTAGCCCCCGATGTGCTGCTCCCCAATCACGACCCTTCCTCACTCCCCTTACACCCCCCCCCCCCCCGTGCCACTGCGTCTAAGCGTGTTCCCAGGATGCACATAAGATGTGGAGGAAGCCTGTTGCTTACCACCTCCCATTGCCTTTGACGTCCCGATGGGCATCCTCTGGGGGCCATGGGGTTGGAGGGCCCCAGCACATGCCCTGCTGTGCCACCCTGTTCAGAGGCTAACTCAGAGACATGCCATTGCCGGAGGTGGGGGTGGCGGGGACTCGGAGGAGCTGGTGGCTGCTGTTGCCCCGCCCTAGGGTAGGTTAGAGGTTAGCGTCCAATGTCCCATCTTCCTGGACGGTACGCATAGGTTCCTGGGGGGTCACCTCTGGACGGAGGGGCAGCTGGATTGAGCTCTGGATACCCCTGCATCATCCGGCTCTGTCAGATCTGATGGCTCCCCAAAGCCTCCACCATGGTATTGACGCCCTCAGCAATGCTCCTCAGTGACTGGGTAATATTATGGAGCAAGGTCCACCTGAGGCCGGGACACGTCCCCCAGTGACCAGGACATGCTGCTGAGGAACTCAGCCATGGCCGTCACTGACAGAGCTACACCTTGGACACCACCACACATGCTGCTGATATCGTGAACTGGGCACTCCACTGTCGTCACCACCCTAGTAGTGTTGGCCGTGGTGCCTAGTATCACCTAGCGCCACCTCCTGCGCCGTGGACTTGGAGACTCCTCCAATCGGCTATGGACCTGCTGGAGTATCGCTGACATTCCTCTCGGAATCTCACGGCCGCACCCTATGGATTGCAGCAGTTCCAGGTAAACCCGGTCCAGTCACCACTGCTGGAAATTGGTGGGCTGGGGAATGGTATGCTGGTCGGCTGGGCTGCTGCCAACTCGCCCTGTGTGGCCTGGTGGAGGATGTTGATGGTCTTTTGATCTTTTTACGGCACTGGGTGCTGGTCCTCCTGGTGACATTTCCCAAGCTGACGCTCGCTGCCACTTCCTCCCAGGTGGCACTGGCTGCGCTGTGGCTGACCCTCGAGCCCCTCAGGGCAACAGAGCATCCCGTCTGCACCCCATCCAACATTCTGGCCAGGGCAGCATCCCCGAATCATGGAGCTGGTCTCCTTGGCAGCATGGTTGCAAGCTGTGTGGGGATGGCTCTGCAGGATCGGTTAAGTGCTGCTCCACTTTGTTAGCGGGGAGCTGGCAGGCGTGGTCCCGGAAACATCAGCCGATGGGACAATCAATTGCAGCGTGAAGCCCATGGGGCCTTGTTAAGTCGGCCAATTAAAATTTGATACCGGTGACAGCCTTGCTGGGTCAACCGCTGGGAAGCTTGCGGCAGTTCCCGCTCGCTACCACACTTAGAAACCCTTCTGTTAAATCACACCCAATGTTTAGCCAAATACGACTTCTTCAGAAATGAAAGAAGGTAGAAATGTAATGGGTTTTATGTCATTGGATAGGGTAGAGAGGGGAGAAATTAAATTTCAAAAATGGCAGAATAATGGACAACTGTCCAAAAGCAAAAACACATATACAAATAACGATCAAAATGAAGGACAGTGTTCACCGTCTGAAATTGTTGAACTCAATATTGAGTCCCGAAGGCTGTAAAGTGCCTAATTGGAAAATGAGATGCTGTTCTTCAAATTTGCCTTGAGCTTTGCTAAACATTGCAGCAGACCCAAGGCCACATTTGTGAGCATGAGAGCAAGGTGGTACAATAAAATGGCAAGAAATCAGATGCTCAAGGTCATGCTTGTGGACTGTGCAGAGGAGTTGTGCAAAGCGACTACCCAAATCTGCATTTGGTCTCTCCAATAGAGAGGAGACTGCATTGTGAGCAATGAATGCAGTGTACTAAATTAAAAGAAGAACAAGTAGTTTGCTGATTCACCTGGAAGGGAAGGGATGTTTGCAGCTTTGGATGGTGATGAGAGAGGAGGCGAAAGTGCACGTGTTACACCTGCAATTTTATGGCAAGGTGCCGTGGGCAGCGGATGAGGTATTGGGGTTGATTGAGCTGTGGATCAGGTTGTCACAGAGGAAACGGACCTTTCAGAGTGATGACCAGGAACGAGAGGTGAAGATATGTTTGGTCAAGGGAGACGCAGAAAAACTTCCCATTCGCTGATGGGACAAGGGGACACAAATTTCAGGTTTTGGGAAAGAGATGCAGGTGATTGCGATGTAACACAGAAAGTGGTAATGACTGGAACTCACTGCCCATGAGAGGGGAAACAGTCAATGATTTTATAAGAAAATTAGACGGGCACTTGGAAGAAATCAACCTGTTAGGCCACACTTGGAGTATAATGTTCAATTCTGGTCGCCACACTACCAGAAAGATGTGGAGGCTTTGGAGAGGGTGCAGAAGAGATTTACCAGGATGTTGCCTGGTATGGAGGGCATTAGCTACGAGGAGAGGTTGAATAAAACAGTTTGTTCTCAGTGGAACGTCGGAGGTTGAGGGGCGACTTGATAGAGGTTTACAAAATTATGAGGGGCATAGACAGAGTAGATAATCAGAGGCTTTTTCCCAGGGTAGAGAAGTCAATTACTACAGGGCATAGCTTTAAGGTGCATGGGGCAAGGTTTAGAGGAGGTGTACGAGGCAAGTTTTTCTTTTCCCCCCACACAGAGGGTAGTGGGTGCCTGGAACTCGCTGCCGGTGGGGTGGTGGAAGTAGGGACGATAGTGACGTCTAAAGGGTGTCTTGACAAATACATGAATAGGATGGGAAAAGAGGGATACAGACCCCGGAAATGTAGAAGATTTTAGTTTAGACGGGCAGCATGGTCGGCGCAGGCTTGGAGGGCCGAAGGGCCTGTTCCTGTGCTGTACTTTTCTTTGTTCTTTGCAGGGCTACAGGGATCGAGCGGGGAGAGCAAAACTAACTGAATTGCTCCATGGAAAGCTGGCTTGAACTCGATGGGCCGAATGGCCTCCTTTGTGCCAAAAATGACGCCAAGTCTGCTATAGCTTGCATGATAAATCTCAGACTAGAGCCAAGATGTCCCTCACTGGCCACTCATACTATATGCTGCAAGGGTAGGAACTAGCGCAGGTAGGAACCTTCAGGTTGGCGGTCTCCCAGGAGTTTTAACCATGTCTGACAACTGGACCCCTTCAAGTGTTATTGCCTGGTTAGAGTATTTGCTCCTGGTTTCTTGCCAGCAGCTTTTCTACGAGTTGTTTCGAGAACACAGAGACCACCTGTGAAATAGTGAAACATAGGGAATGGAAGAGGGGATCCCGAATGTCGGGACGAAATTCAGAGCTTTGATTGTACCAATACGACATTGAAATTGCACTACCGATAAGTACTGGTAACACTGACATTCTCTGAAAGCAAACAGTAATTTAGTGACTCACTGGTATTCCATATTCCTGTAATTGGCAGTAGTTGTAGCATAGGAGCTGGAGCAGACTATTATCCTCTGCCGGTCAGTTCGATCTAGTCTACACCTCAAGACCATTTGCTTTTGGTCCATACCTCTTGATACCTTGACAATCAAAATCCATCTGTCTCAGTTACTATAAAATTAGATTTAGTAATTTGCATAAAAACTAAAGTTGATTTGACAATTTATCATACAATTACTGGCAGTTCAAGTTATCAAATCTAGGGGATAAAGTTAAGTTTAAATAACAGGGAATGCTAAAGATTTCTGAATTTTTCTCTAAATGAATACCTGAAGTTAATTAATAACGAGAGTTAAATTAAAACATTTTGGTTAACCTTCCCTAAAAAAATAAGTGACACCAGCGCAGGAGAAACAGCTGGTCGGTGAGTCTTTAGTAAGTTTAACTGTCTAATAACTAGAGGAATGGCAGAGCAGCTCAGACCTATGGAGCGCACATCTGGTCCATGTGGAAACCCCAGGATGCTTCTCGTATCCTTGACAACCGTATGTGCAGAAAGTGTCATGAGCGGTAGCAGCTCCAGCTCCTGGATTTGGAGCTTAAACAGCACTTGGCAGCACTGCACATTCCTGCAGTTGAGGGCATGCAGACAGACAGGGAATGGATGACCGTCAAGCTATCAGGCAGGATCAGGCATGAAGTGCAGGAATCCCCTGAGTGCAGCTTGCTCTCCCAACATGCATCACTTCTAATACTAGTGAGAGTGATGGAGAGCACAGGAAGAGCCAAATCCATGGCACCACAGCTGGCTCAGCTGTACAAAGGAGGCAAGAGGAAAATTGAAAAAAACAATAGTGATAGGAAATTTGATGCTCAAGGGAGCAGGCAGATATTTCTGCAGCCGTAAATCCAGGATGGTATGTTGCATCCCTGGTGCCAGGATCAACATATCACTGAAGACCACAGGGTGAGGGTGAACAATCAACAATCCATGGTCCGTAACTGTACCAATGACATAGGTAGAGGGATGAGGTCTTGCAGATTAGGGAGCTTCGAAAGAAACTAACAAGCAGGATAGTACAGTCAACTAGTAGTCAACTCTCGCCATTCGTGTCCCCTTCATTGTAATTTAATTTACCCGTGTTAATTTGTATGCGCATTCAATTGCGCTCGAGGACCCAAAACTCCATTCATCCCAGATTAAAATGCTAAAACTTCCCACTTAAAACACATGGTCCCAAAAGTTTAATGAAAGACTTGCTGTAAAAACCATTGTTTGTTGACCTACCCACAAAGAAAGTACGTATTGCAAATGTGCCATCACTTGCATGTGCAATCTCCATGTGCATGTTGGTTGCTGTGATCTACAAGATTATGCACTAGCACAGTACAGAAAAACACTTCTACTAAAAATGTGTAAATTAGGTTAACGTAAAACAATTCCCAAGTAAGCAATGACACTTGAACATAAAGTCACAATGCCAGATGGAAACTGAGAAATGGTGCAAGTGTTTCCATACTGACCAGGGAATACTCTGTGAATGAATGCACAAATCAGATAGATTAGGCTGTCTGAAGAAAAAATAAGGACCAGTGTTAGAAAATGAAGAGCGGCAGCCTCAAAGGAGGAACACAGTTAATCATCTAATCATTCGAAACAAAGACATTGAATTGTACAGAACATAAAGAGTAGTGATGGCATCACCGGTGATGAAGGTGGTACAGAATGTGCCTCTTTTTCAATTTACAAAAGACTGTCAGCCAGCACAGGATGATTCAATCACTTTAAAAAACATTTCAGACTACATGATATGAAGTTTGTGGGGGAGACTGCTTCAGCTGATAATGCAACTGCAGGAGAGTTTTCCAAGGTACTGCCCAAATACATTTTGGAGAGGCTCTACCAGGCAGAGCAGGTCTTCAATGCAGATTCAACTGGCCTGTTCTGGAAGAAGATGCCACGTGAGACCTCCATTACAAAAGAAGAAAAGACAGCTGCTGGGTTTAAAGCGGCAAAGGACAGGTTGACAATTCTGCTATGCGCCAAAGTGGTGGACTTTAAGTTCTGGTTTATAGGTCAAAACACCCTCAAACCTTTAAACGGTGATGCAACCATCAATTCACTCAAGGACACGAGTAGAAGTAAACTGTGGCTTTAATCGACTTGCAACTGAGCCTGCCTGCAACTTGCTGAACTGAAGGCAGGCTCGCAAGACCGCAGCACATTATACTTCCGGTTGTGGGAGGAGCCAAGGGTGGAGCCCTGTACATGCTCCTCATCTCTCCCTGTGGGCAGAGCCGCGCAACGGCTCACAGATGGAGCCCACGGGGACACAGTGATACACTGTGTGAATTTATATTATACATTCACCACAAAAGGGAAAAATAAATGTCATCTGCCAAGATGTTGCCTGGTATGAAGGTCATTAGCTATGAGGAGAGGTTGGATAAACTCAGTTTGTTCTCACTAGAACAACAGAGGTTGAGGGGTAACCTGATAGAAGTCTACAAGATTATGAGGGGCAAGAGCAGAGTGGATAGTCAGAAGCTTTTTCCCCAGGGTGGGAGACACAATTACTCAGGACATAGGTTTAAAAAGGGGCAAAGTTTAGATGAGATGAGCGAGGGAAGTTTTTTTTAAAAAACACAGAGGGTAGTGGGTGCCTGGATCTCGCTGCCAAAGGAGATGGTGGAAGCAGGTACGATAGTGACATGTAAGGGGCGTCTTGACAATTACATGAAAAGATGGGAATAGATGGATAGGGTCCCCAGAAGTGTAAAAGGTTTGAGGTTAGACAGTTAGCATTGTCGGTGCAGGCTTGGAGGATCAAAGGGCCTGTTCCTGTGCTGTACTTTTCTTTGTTAGGCTAGCGAGAATGCCCGGGTTAGAGCAGTCGTATATGAAGACTGTTTTTTAATTGCTTACTGCCAAAGGTCTGCATTTATGTGAGGGAAAAGAACCTGTTTTGTAAGGTCCTATTAATCCACAATGGAAGTGGGGAGGACTGTTAAATTAGCAAAATAAGTTGGCGGGGGAGGGGGGAGAGATTTGAAGACATGGCCACAGCTTTAGTAGATGAGTCGTTTCAATCTCATCAAGAGGAACTCTCTATAGAAGAATTGGTTGAACTGATGAGATTGAATTAGCCTAAATAGAAGCTAGCGGGGGGAGAAGAGCATAAAGAGGTCCTGATCTGAACTGGAAGATTTCATAAAGTCAGCCAAAGATTTGAAAGAAATAAGAAACAGACCATGATAGAAGCATGGAAAGAAGTAAAGTGATTTGTAGAGCGATTGACACAGATATTGCTTCTTACAGAAAACAAAATTGAAAACAAAAGGTGAAGTGTCAACAGTAAAGTAATTCTTCTCATCCAAATCAATGGTTGCATCAGCCATGTCACCCACCCCATCGACATCCACTGTCAACTACCTGTACAATAATGTGCTGTGATTTGTAAATTGTACTGTTCTGTAATTGAAAAGTTTTAAATTGTTCTTGTGTTGACAAACAATTTCTTCAGTAAGATTGTCTTCAATTTGCTAAAAAAAAAGTTTTTATTGACTTCTTGAATTCAAAAATATGAAATTTGTGGATGGCTGGAACGTATCTAATTAATTCCCGTTACAGGGATGGGGTGGAGGTGTGGGTTTAGGAAGAGTGCTCTTTCCAAGGGCCGGTGCAGACTCATATGGGCCGAATGGCCTCCTTCTGCACTGTAAATTCTACAATCTATGATAAGACTGGGGAAGGGAGGGATCGGGTCATGGTGGGGATGGGGAGTGTTCGCCTGCATGGTAGGGCGGGAATCTTTGCGGGTTCAGAATGATGGGGAAAACCATGGGGGGGGGGGGGGGTAAGTGGGGGTGTTTGAGTGCCATTGGAAGTCCCATGGGGGGGAGTCAGGAGTGGATTGGCTGGGTGTTTATAACAGTTACCTCGAAGTCAGAAGAGATTTTAATTCTTTTAACTTTTTCAAAGTCACTATTGCAGTTGCCAATTTAAATCACATTTCTGGATGATTCCCAGGATGTGGACATGCGGCGTTGGACTGGGGTGAGCACATTAAGAAGTCTTATAACACTCAGGTGATACACCCAAGGAAGAAGCTGTGCTCCGAAAGCTAGTGATTCGAAACAAACTTGTTGGACTTTATCCTGATGTTGTAAGACTTCTTACTGTCGACAATTCCCAACACAGGGTAATTGCCCAGAGGAAGTTAGCACCTCTGGACAATTGCCATGCAAACCCTTGCTTGTAAAGGTCTGAGAGGGATTCCCAGCTCATCTTTGGGATAAGCCCCAAAGCCCCACGCTGGGGAATTCAGAAGTTACGTCCCAATATATAACAGATCATTGGAAGGTTGCCAGTTTGTTACCAGGGAAGGGGGGGCTTCAGTTATACCTGTTCTTTCCCCATTGCCCTGTAAGTTTTTATCCAATTCCCTTTTGAAATTCTTTATTTAACCTGTTTCCGTTAATCTTTCCGGAAATCCATTCCAGGATAGGGGCCTAACGGTAGCATGGTGGTTAGCATCAATGCTTCACAGCTCCAGGGTCCCAGGTTCTATTCCCGGTTGGGTCACTGTCTGTGTGGAGTCTGCATGTCCTCCCCGTGTGTGCGTGGGTTTCCTCCGGGTGCTCCGGTTTCCTCCCACAGTCCAAAGATGTGCGGGTTAGGTGGATTGGCCATGCTAAATTGCCCGTAGTGTAAGGTTAATGGGTTGTTGGGTTACGGGTTACATGGGTTTAAGTAGGGTGATCATTGCTCGGCACAACATCGAGGGCCGAAGGGCCTGTTCTGTGCTGTACTGTTCTATGTTCTATGATAGGTTGGGTGAGTGCCAGCAACAGTTCAAACTCTCTTGCAATGCCTTTGTATGGAAACATTTCTGAAGTAATTTCAACATTGTTAAATAACTAACTCATTGTTCTTAAAGTCAGGACACACAAACATGTGCATGGTTGAATGAAGAGTATCAGAGCTTTTTTCGGTTATCATAATTGAACTTTAGAACAAGGGTCATCTGCTTGTGCTGAGGATTGGGTTGAAAAAGCAAATTTACTTCCAATTCTCTCACCACTGCACAATAGTTTTGAAGATAGTTATTTCAAAGTGTTGTACTTGACAATAAGCTTATTCAGATATTGCTGACCCTTGTTCTTGTTCTTCATATTGGCCCAGAATTGGCTGGGAAAAGACATTCACTGATCACACTTTTATAAGTATAGAAAGAAACCCAGGAGTTTGGCAAGGAAGTATGCTGTCAGTTGAGAATTCCACAAGTTTTTGCAAAATTTGTCCCACTTCATCTTCAGCCTTCAAAAATGGGATTCCCCTGCTGAGCCCCTAAACTCATACTTTATCTTCTCTAACCGCAGGAAGTCGTACAGGTCACCCAACTATGCTGCTACCCCGGTGGCGATGCCAACTGCCACTCCAGCAAAATTCGTCGCCGTGCCATCGGCCTTTCTCCTCTCCATGAGCTCCGGCTTCTCTGAAACCCCAAATATTGCCACTAAAGGGTCCAGGCCCACTGCCTCCTCCACTATCATGGCCAAGGCCGCGAACATTCCCACCCAGAATCTTCCCAATTTTTCACACCCCAAAACATGTGCGCATGATTCGCTGGCCCCCGCCCACACCTCTCACACTCATCTGCTACCCCCTGAAAGAACCCACTCATTCTCGCCCGAGTCATATGCAACCTGTGCAACACCTTGAACTCTATCAGGCTCATCCTTGCACAAGAGGAGGTCCCGTTTACCCCTCACAGTGCCTCACTCCAAACTCCCCAATTGATCTCTATTCCTAACTATGCTTCGCATTTCTCCTTGATCTTCACCACCCGCTCGCCTCCCTGCTCCCCCAGCCACTAGTATAAATCCCCAATTCTTCCCTCCCCTTCCACATCTGGAATCAGCAGTCGCTCCAGCAGGGTGTATCTGGCAATCTAGGGAACCCCTTCCAGATCTTTCGTGCAAAGTCCCTAACCTGTAGATACCTGAACTCACTATCCCTCGGCAGCTCTACCCTCTCCTTTAGCTCCTCCAGACTGGCGAACCCTTCCTCCAAATACAAATCCTTCACCTTGACCAGCCCTACTTCCCTCCACCTCCTGTATACACTATCCATCCCCCCCCCCCCCCCCCCCCCCCCCGGCGTTAGCACCGACATCCCTTCCACCATAAAATGCCTCCTCAGCTGATTCTTTATTTTCACTGTGGACTGCACCACTGGGCTCCCTGAATACCTACTCGGAACCATTGGCAATGCTGCCACAGACCCCTTACAAGTTTCCTCCTCCATCCTGACCCACTCTACCCCTTCCCCTTCCCACCACCGCCGCACCTTGTCCACATTCGCCACCCAATAATAATGAAGCAAGTTTGGCAACGCCAACCCCCCGCCCCCGCCCGCTGCCTCTGTAGCAGGGTCCTCCTCTCCCCCCCCCCGTACAAAGTCAGAGATGATTGCGTTCACTTTCTGAAGAAGGGCCTTTGGTATAAAGATCGGGAGAGTCTGAAAGATAAACAAGAACCTCGGCAGAATATTCATTTTCACCACTTGAACCCTCCCTGCCAACGTTAAGTGCAGTGTATCCCACCTCATAAGATCCTCCCTGGCCTCCTCCATCAGCTTCGCTAAATTCCACTTATGGAGCCCCGTCCAATCCCTCGCTACCCGAATCCCCAAGTACCTAAACCTATCCCTCGCTACCATAAATGGCATCCCCCTAAATTAGCCCGCTGTGCCAGCTCATTCACCAGGAATAACTCGCTTTTCCCTACATTCAGCTTGTATCCCGAAAACCCTCCAAACCTCCCCAACAGGCCCATAATCCTTCCCACACTCTCCAACGGATCCGAAACATACAGCAGGAGGTCATCGGCATAGAGCGACACCCGATGCTCCCTCTGTCCCCTCATTATCCCCTGCTACTCTGCCAACCCCCTGAGAGCCATCGCCAATGGCTCTATGGCCAGCGCAAACAGCAGCGGCGACAGCAGGCACCCCTGCCTCGTACCCCTGTGTAAGTCAAAGCTTCGTGAGCTCATATCATTTGTTCTCACCCTCGCTCTTGGCGCCACATACAGCAACCGCACACACCCATGCCACAAATCTCGGCCCAAACCCAAAACTTCGAACAAGTACCGCTACTCCACCCAATCAAATGCTTTCTCCACGTCCATGGACACCACCACCTCTGGTACCAGAGCTCTCAACGGATTCATCACCACATTCAACAGCCGTCTTATATTACTCGCGAGCTGCCTGCCCTTTACGAAGCCTGTTTGATCTTCTGCGACCACCCCCGGGACACAATCCTCCATCCTCCCCGCCAACATATTAGCCAATACTTTCACATCCGTGTTCAATAGTGATATGGGTCTGTACGACCCACATTCCACCGGATCCTTCCTTTTTTGGGATTAGTGTGATTACTGCCTGCTTCATTGTCTCCGGCAACTCCCCCTTCTCCAGTTCTTCATTAAACGCCCCCCAACAGATGTGGTGCCAGGTCCGCTGCAAATTCCTTATAAAATTCTGCTGGGTACCCATCCGGCCCAGGGGCCTTCCCTGACTTCATACGTCTTATACTATCCAGCACCTCCCTTAGCTCCTCCAACGCCTGCCTCTTTGCTTCCTCAACCTGGGGAAATTCTAGCTTGTCCTGAAACCGTCCCATGTCCCCCTCCTCTCCTCCTGGGTCTGCCTCATAAAGCCCCTGGTACTACTCTCTAAATGCCTCATTTATCGTCCCTGGCTCTGACACCACATCCCCAGCCCCAGTCTGATCTTCAATATTTCCCTGGACGCAGCCTGCCTCCGCAGCTGGTGCGCCAGCATGCGGCTCGCCTTCTCCCCATACTCGCATCCCTCTTGCCCTACGCAGTTGTCCTACTGCCCTCCCCGTTGTCAGCCTGTCAAATTGCCGCTGCAACATTTTCCTCCTTGCCAATCCCTCCACAGTGGGCACCCTCGAATATTCCCTGTCCACCTCCACTATCTCGCTCGCTAGACGGTCATGTTCCGTCCTCCTTTCCTTATTCGCATGAACCGTAAATAAGATTTCTCCCCGGACCACTGCCTTCAGTGCCTCCCAAAAAATGGCCACCGACACCCCCCCTTTCTGATTGAACCCCGCATAATCCCTAATTGCCAACCGCACCTTATCACAAGCCTCCATCCGCCAATAACCCCGAGTCAAACCTCCACCCCAGCCTCTGCTCTCGTCCAGTACTGAACCGAATATCCAGCCAGTGGGGTGCATGGTCCGAGATAACTATCTCCGCATACTCTGCCCCCTCCATCCCAACCAAAATCTCTCGACTCACTACAAAGTAATCAATCCTCGAATACACCTTATAGACGTGTGAAAAGAAGGAATACTCCCTTCCCCCTAGGTTCTGAAAGCGCTATGGATCCACCATACCCATCCTCTCCATAAACCCCCCAGCTGCCTTGCCATTCGTACCCTACCCATCGACCTGGGGCTCGATCTATCCACCCTCGGCTCCAGGACACAGTTAAAATCTCCTCCCATGATCAACTGGTACGTGGCCAAATCCGGGATTGCTGCCAGCAACCCCCTCATAAAACCCACATCATCCCAATTTGGGGCATACACATTTACCAACACTACAGGTGTCCCTTCCAATACCCCACTCACAATCACATACCTCCCACCCGGATGCCTCACCTCCTTCGCACTCACAAATCCCATTTTTCTGCTCATGGCCACACCCCTCGATTTCAAATCAAACCCTGAGTGAAAAACCGGCCCAACCCACCCCTTCCCTAACCTAACCTGGTCCTCACACGGAGGTGTGTCTCCTGCAAAAAGATCACCCCCGCTTTCAAGCCCCTGAGGTGCGCAAACACCCGCGACCTTTTAACCGGCCCATTCAGTTCCCGGACATTCCACGTTACCACCCTTACCGGAAGCTTGTGCCTCCAATACCCTTTATCGTCCATCATCTTCCCCACTTAACTCCTGCCCCTTTAATTCCACTCTGTACCTAGCCCATCACAGATGGCCCCTTTCTTCGCCCTTCGCCCTTGACCATGTCATCTCTCACCCCCTGCCGCATTGCAACCCCCCCCCCCCCCCACGCTTTTCCCCAGTTATGTGCCTCAGGGATCAGTGTTGGGACCGCAATTGTTTAGTTGTTTACAATTTACATAGATGATTTGGAGGGGGGGGGGGGGGGCAAGTGTAATGTGTCAAAGTTCGCAGATGACACTAAGGTGACTGGTAGAGCAAAGTGTTCAGAGGACACTGAAAGTCTGCAGAGGGATATAGGTAGTTTAAGTAAGTGGGCATGGCTCTGGCAGATGGAGTACAACGTTGGTAAGTGTAAGTTGTAAAAAGTTGATTTGCAGGTGCAGCAAGTAATTAAGAAGACAAATGGAATTTTGTCCTTCAATGCTAGAGGGATGGAGTTTAAAAACAGGGAAGTTATGTTGCAGCTGTGTAGGGTGCTGGTGAGGATACACTTGGAGTACTGTGTACAGCTTTGGTCTCCTTACTTGTGAAAGGATGTACTGGCACTGGAGGGGGTGCAGAGGGGATTCACTAGGTTGATTCCAGAGTTGAGAAGATTAGCTTATGAGGAGAGACCGAGTAGACTGGGACTATACTCATTGGAATTTAGAAGAATGAGGTGGGATCTTATAGAATCATATAAAATTATGAAGGGACTAGATAAGATAGAAGCACGGAGGTTGTTTCCATTGGCTGGTAAAACTAGAACGAGGGGACATAGCCTCAAAATACGGGGGAGCAAATTTAGGACTGAGTGAGGAGGAACTTTTTCACCTAAAGGGTTGTGAATCTGTGGAATCCTTGCCCAGTGAAGCAGTTGAGGCTACCTCATTGAATGTTTTTAAGGCAAAGATAGATTTTTGAACAGTAAAGGATGACGGTGAGCAGGCGGGTGAGTTCAGCTGAGTCCACAAAAAGATCAGCCATGATCTTATTGAATGGTGGAGCAGGCTCGAGGGGCCAGATGACCTATTCCTGCTCCTAGTTCTTAAGTTAATTCAGCCCATCAAAAATGTAAACTTCTCGGATGTCACATTTAGATGATGAGGCCAAGGTTAGATGCTCAAGGAACACCAAAGGTAAGATACAGAAACAGAAAGAGAAATCATTGCAACTGATTCTCTGACGACCATTATATTCATAAGAATGAAACGAGACAAAGGCCATCCCACTCAGCTAGACAACAATGGAGAAACATTGGATGAGAATGGTGTAGTCAACTGTGTCAAAGACTGCAGATAGTTTGAGAAGGATGAGAAGGGAATGTTTACCTTCATCACTATCGTATAGGATGTCACCTGTGACTTTGATAAGAGCCACTTGAAAAAATAGCAGGGGTGGAAACCTGATTGGAGGGTTTCAAACATGGGGCGGGATTTTCCAGCCACATCCACTGGTGGGATCTTCACGTCTCACTGAATTCAATGGGAATTTAAATGGATTACCACATCTTCCATGGGAAACCCTGCTGGGGCGGGGCCAGAAAGTCTCAAGGGTGTTTCAAGAAAGGTGGAAATAGCTTAAAGAGAAAAGGGAGGTTAGAGATTGGATGGTAATGTGCATTGGGATGGTGCAACCAAAGTTTGTTTGTTTTTGAGGAGAGGTATGATGAACATCTGAAGAGAGAACTGTTTACGATATCAGCCAAAATGGGGGCCTGGCGAAGAGGTTGGGTGACAAGTGACTTCAGTTGTAATGGGATAAAAAGAATAGGCTCTTAATATCATGGACAAGGTTAGTGCACAGGGCATGGCGGGAGATAGGAGAGAAACCAGTGAATAATGCAAGTTCAGGGCTAGGACCGGGGGAAGTTTGGCCAGGTGGACTAATGGAAGGAAGGGACATGTCAGGGTAGCTGAATTAATTGTCTCGATATTTGTGACAAAGAAGTCCATGAGTTCCTTGCACTTATTAGTGATGAGGGAGGAAGGCACAGGGAGAGGGGTTTAAGAGAACAGTTTACAATAGAGAAAGGAAGCCAGGATTATTTTTGCATTCCAGGATTATCCTGTAAATGAGCAGTTATAACAAACAAAATCAGCACCCAATAGGATTTTAAGTGGTCATGCCCGATTTGAATGGCTAAATCAGATTTCCACCATATCCTTTCAAGTGTGCATCCCTACATGGTTTATATCATTTGTTTCTTAGACTGCTGCTGTGCAGAACAGACTTTTTGTTTAACTTCCATTTTGGACTAAGCATTGAGTTCAACAACTTTAGACAGTAAACTCCTTCACCTTCACCCCATTTTTATTTCTATCAATTTATTTTAATTTTTGTTTCTTCCATTGATCTAGTACAAACCTTGGAATGTAAAAGCACCCACTTCATCGAATTTCTAAGTTTTATATAATATAAATAAAATTAGAAAATGCTGGAAAAACCCAACAGGTCTGGCAGAATCTGCGGCGAGAGACACATGGTCAACATTTTGAGTAGGTATGGCTTTTAATTTTATGTCTAATACTCTGTTTACAACACACTTAATTCAGAAACGCTCAGTCACAAAATATTGTGAACATTTAAGTGTAGTATATCTCACATTCGTATTTCATGAATCCATAATTTTCCTACATCTTTTGCACACCTTGGCACCCCAAACATATACATCTCCAGAAGAAGCAAATGCACAAAACAATTCCAGCAGAAAAAAATTGCTTTCTCACATTTATTTATATAGAAAGATCAAAGAAAAGTACAGCACAGGAACAGGCTCTTCAGCCCTCCAAGCCTGCAGTGACCATACTGCCGTTCTAACCTAAAACCTTCTACACTTCCAGCGTCTGTATCCCTGTCTTCCCATTCTATTTATGTATTCGTCAAGATGTCCCTTTAACATCACTATCATACCTGCTTCTACCACCTCCTCCGGCAGCGAGTTCCAGGCACCCACTACCCTCTGTGTAAAACACTTCACTCGCACATCTCCTCTAAGCATTGCCCCTCGCACCTTAAACCCATATCTCCTAGTAATTGACTCATCCATCCTGGGAAAAAGCTTCTGACTAAATTCCTGGTAGTGTGGCGACCAGAATTGAATACTATGGGCGCGATCATCCGGCCACCCTGTGCCGGAAAAGCATCTCGCTGTGGTGCAGTATGGCCGATGAAAGCCAGGAGAAGCCGCTCCCGGGATCTACCCAGCTGGCAACACCTCACGAGATTCAATGCAATCTTGCGAGACGTTGCAAGGGGAATCCCGCCCACAATGGGCAGAATAGGTTTTTGGCAAATCTGCATGTTAAAGTGTGGCAGTAAGCCTTACTCGAATGTGCAGATGCCCAAGGTACCTGATGCTTTCGGATTCAATCCCTTCACCTCTGGAACCTCGGATGAGCGCTGTTTGGTACTGTCCCACAAACGGGGACCAGATGGAACGGAGCTCGCGGGGGTCTCCAACAGGATTGGTGGCCCCCAGCTGCAGGATGGTGCCCTGGCACTGCTGGTGCCACCTGGGCACCCTGGCAGTGTCACCTGAGCACCAGCCTGGCACTGTCAGCTGGCAGGGGCACTTCCAGGGTGCCAGGTTGGCACTGCCAAGATGTCAAGCTGGCATTTTTGTGCATGCATGATCAGGCCGGAGTTGCCTAGTGTGGGTGTTATGCTGGAGGGGCCGGGGGACGCTCCCATGTTGCGTTCGAGCTGAGGGGGTGGTCGGGGATTTTCCTGTGGGCCTTGGAGATCGAAACAGCTTCTACAACGGGGAGTTCCGGCAAGTGGAGTTCCCGGTTGTAAAAAGTGCAGCCTCAACCGCGCGTTCCCTGTTTAGGCCCCTTATTCAAAGCGATGTGCATTGAATTGCCATGTGTTTCTCAGCACTGGCAGTGCACACTGCGAGTGCTGGGAAACACACGGCTAAACGAGCTTACTCGCGAAATTTTTCCCTTTTGGGAAGATCACGCTATTTATTTGAAGTGTGACCTAACTAAGGTTCTATATAGCTGCAGCACGACATGCCAATTTTTATACTCAGAATTCCGTCCGATGAAGGCAAGCATGCCAGATGCCTTCTTGAATATGCCATATGCCTTCTTGTTGGAACATTTGCTGTCAGATCGGCAACTTGAAGGTCTGAGTCCTATACCAGTGGTTTGGGTTTATCATCAGAGAGAACATTGCAGCTAGGCAGTGAGAGTGCTTCATCATTTATTCAAACAAATGAATTGTCAAAGCTCATCAAGTGGCTATCAAAGAGAAAAGAATTCGCCTAGTGTCCTAGCCAGCATTCTTCCATCAATCAAAAGATCAAAAGCTTCCCAGAATAAAACAAATTACGTGGCCATTCATTTCATGGTTGCTTGTGGAACATTACTGCTAACTGGCAGAATGGTTCCCTAATCGCCTACAAATAATATCACTTCACTTCAAAGTGACCTGAGGAGGTCGTGGATAGCACGTTTGGCGAGTTGGTCACACCACAGGTGAAAGTTACTGAGGGAGATAGAAAATGGGTGACCAAAAGACAGAGCAAGAGTAGGAGGGCAGTGCAGGTGTCCCCTGCGGTCATCTCCCTGCAAAACAGATATACCGCTTTGGATACTGTTGAGGGAGATGGGTCACCAGGGGAAGGCAGCAGCAGCAAGGTTCATGGCACCGTGGCTGGCTCTGCTGCGCAGCAGGGCAGGAAGAAAAATGGCAGGGCTATAGTGATAGGGGACTCGATCGTAAGGGGAATAGACAGGCGGTTCTGTGGACGCAATCGAGACTCCAGGATGGTATGTTGCCTCCCTGGTGCAAGGGTCAAGGATGTCTCTGAGCGGCTGCAGGACATTCTGGGGGGGAGGGTGAACAGCCAGCTATCGTGGTGCACATACGCACCAACGATATAGGTAAAAAACGGGATGAGGTCCTACAAGCTGAATTCAGGGAGTTAGGAATTAAACTAAAAAGTAGGACCTCAAAGGTAGTAATCTCAGGATTGCTACCAGTGCCACGAGCTAGTCAGAGTAGGAATGTCAGGATAGATAGGATGAATGCGTGGCTCGTGAGATGGTGCAAGAGGGAGGGATTCAAATTCCTGGGGCATTGGGACCGGTTCTGGGGGAGGTGGGACCAGTACAAACCGGACGGTCTGCACCTGGGCAGAACTGGAACCGATGTCCGAGGGGGGGTGTTTGCTAGAGCTGTTGGGGAGGGTGTAAACTAATGTGGCAGGGGGATGGGAACCGATGCAGGAAGTTGGAAGGTAGTAAAACAGGGACAGAAGCAAAAGGAAGTAAGGGAGAAAGTGCAAGGCAGAGAAGACATAGTCAAAAATCAAAAAGGGTGACAGTACAAGGTACAGTGACTGAGGGGAGCTCAGTGAATAGGCCCAGTAATACTAAAAGGAATAAAACTGGAGATGTTAAGATTCAAAACAGAGGTAAAAAAAACAACATAAGTGAACTTTACCTGAATGATCGTAGTATTCGGAATAAAGTAAATGAGTTGATGGCGCAAATCATCATGAATGACTATGATTTAGTGGCCATTACTGAAACATGGTTAAAGGATGGTCACGACTGGGAGTTAAATATCCGAGGGTATCTCTTGTGTAGGGTCACGTGCGCCTCCACCCTGACCACCAGGTCCAGGATCTTGTCCTCATTCTCAGATACCTTCCTCTCCACTTCTTAGATCACCTTCTCCTGTACCTTCTGAACCTCCACCATCTTTTCCATGAAGGCCTTCATAGGGGCCAGCATGTCCGTCTTCAGCTCTGCGAAGCAGTTCCTCAGAATGTCTTGGTGCTCTGTCGCCCACTGGGCCCACGCTTCATGGTCTGCGCCAGCCGCCATTTTGTCCTCCCGGACCAGCTCCGCTCTCTTCCCCGCAATCGCTCGTTTAACGGCCCCGCTCCTGGTTCCCACCATACAACAGTGAGGGGAACCTCTCCAGCATTTTTTCCCGCGCCGGTATTCACCTTCCAAGTGCCGATGCCGCCCCGTTTAAAGGCCCAAAACCCCGATCCCAGGGGAGCTGCCGTGTATGCGACCTAGTCGGACATGGCCGCGACCGGAAGTCGACTGACCGTTTATTATGTGTATATCCTACTGTTATTGGACCTCCCAAAATGCATCACCTCACCCTTATCAAGATTAAATTCCATCTACCATTGCTCTGCCCAATTGCCAATTGATCAATATCATCTGTGGCCTAAGACTATCCTCCTCACTATCAAAAATACCACCAATTTTCATGTCATCTACTTACTAATTATGCCGTCTACGTTCACATCCAAGTCATTAATATGTATAACAAACAGTAAGGGTCCCAATACCAATCCCTCTGATATACTGCTGGTCGCACGCTTCCAATCACAAAAGCAACTCTCCACCATCACGTTTTCACTCCTATTAACAAGCCAGGTTTGGGTTCAATCTGCCTACTTGCCTTGGATCCCATGGGCTCTAAGCTTTTGGATCAGCCTTCCATGTGGGACCTTAGCAAAGGCTTTACTGAAGTCCATGTAAACCACATCAACTGTGCTACCCTCATCAGTATATTTAGTTACATTTTCATAAACTCAATTAAATGAGTTAAACAGGAAATCCCACCAACAAATCTATGCTGTCTATCCCTGATCAATCCCTATGTTTCCAAGTATTGATTAATCCTGTCCCTCCAAAGATGACTGACTTTAGACCAACTGGCCCGTAACTACCGAGCTTATCCCTGCTGCCCTTCTTGAATAAAGGTACCACAGTAGCACGGTAGGGGCAGCACGGTAGCATGGTGGTTAGCATAAATGCTTCACAGCTCCAGGGTCCCAGGTTCGATTCCCGGCTGGGTCACTGTCTGTGTGGAGTCTGCACGTCCTCCCCGTGTGTGCGTGGGTTTCCTCCGGGTGCTCCGGTTTCCTCCCACAGTCCAAAGATGTGCGGGTTAGGTGGATTGGCCATGCTAAAATTGCCCGTAGTGTCCTAATAGTAAGGTTAAGGGGTAGAGTTGTTGGGTTACGGGTATAGGGTGGATACGTGGGTTTGAGTAGGGTGATCATTGCTCGGCACAACATCAAGGGCCGAAGGGCCTGTTCTGTGCTGTACTGTTCTATGTTCTAGTAGTCATCTGGCACTTCAAGGAAAATTGTGTTATTTATTAGAGTTTTTGAGGTAGTAACAAATAAAGGACTGTGGATGTGGTTGGATTTCTAGGAGGCATTTTAAAAGATTGCCCACTGCAGGGTGTACATTATAACATGGACAAAAGATTGGTTAGCTAACAGGAAGCAGAGAGTAGGGATAAAAGGGTATTTTTCAGGTTTGCAGGATGTAGAAATTGGAGTGCTACAGGGATCAGTGAAGGGGCCTCAATTATTTACAACCAACATCAATCATTTGGATGAAGAAACCAAATGTATGATTTGCCAATAACACCAAGATAGGTGGGAAAGTTAGTTATCAAGAGGAGGTCAAGAGCCTGCAAGGGGGCATAGGCAGGTTCAATAAGTAGGGGGGAAATGGCAGATGGAGTGTAAAGTGGGAAAATGTGAACTTGTCCACTTTGGCAGGAAGAATAGAAAAGCAGTATGTTATTTAAATGGAGCGAGATTGCAGAATGTGGTCATATAGAGGGATTTGGGTGTCCTGGTACATGAATCAAGGTTAATGTGTGGATACCGCAAGTGATTAGGAAGGCAAATGGAATGTTGGCATTTATGTCGCAGTAATACTTTCCTACCTTTATATTTCATTGCCCTTGTAATAATAATAATAATTGCTGACAATAAGCGATTATTATTATTATTATTATTATTATTATTGCAAGGGTAATGAAATATAAAGGCAGGAAACTTTCACTGCGCCTGTACAGGGCCATGGTGAGACCACATCTGGAATACTGTGTGCAGATTTGGTTTCCGTACTTGAAAAAGTTAGAATTGCATTAGAAGCAGTTCAGGTAAGGTGACTTATCTCCTTCATGGGATGAGGGCTTATCTTATGAAGAAAGGTTGAACAAGTTAGGCCTATACCAATATACACTTATGGGAATGACTAGAACCAGGGAACACAGTTTAAGAATAACAGGTTTACCATTTAAGATGGGAATAAGAAGAAATTATTTTTCTTAAAGGGTTGTTAGTCTTTTGATTTCCCTTCCTCAGAAAGCAGTGGAGGCTGGGTCATTGAATTTACTCAGGGCAGAATTAGGTAAATTCTGATAGAAAAGGGAGTCAAAGGTTACAGGGGAGGGTAGAGAGCAGAGTGGAGTTGAGACGACAACCATATCAGCCATAGTTTATTGAATGGGGGAGCAGATCAAAGGGCTGAAAGGCCTACTGCTGTTCTAAAATTCCTTTGTTCCCATGTGATGTCAGGAACTATTACCACTCCAAACACTTTTCCAAATTATTATTGTGGCCTAAGATTTTGCCCACCCAATTGTTGATTAAAGAATGTTCAAACCAACCAATTTACTTCTCCTTTATTCAAAAGACCGAGATGCGGTTGTCAATCGCAGCCATTACCCTGACTTGAGGCTGTACCCTTTGATTATGGGGCAAGAGTACTCCCAAATGACTGCTCAGTTATACTATTCCAACAAGCAAATAGGATGACTGACACAATCAGCTGTCACAAAGAACCATCTCTTACAAACAGACATTTGAGATTGTAAACATTAACCTCACTCCTTTGGAATAACTAATTAATATTTAAAATTACCATTGTATGAGCAATCATTTTGTGGAATATCTAATTAACAAATACACTGCTTTCAGACTGCTGGCTTACTGTTAGAAGAATGCTCTGTGCAGTTTTGAGAGTTAGCCTCTTATATGCTGCTTCTAGTATTACAGAAATAGTCAAATGTAAAAAAGTCTAATACAGGTAAAAGAATAATTTTGCCTCAATAGAAAAAGTATACAGAGTGAACAAAATCACAAAGAACAAAGAAAAGTATAGCACAGGAACAAGCCTGCGCCAGCCATGCTGCCCGTCTAACTAAAACCTTCAACACTTCCAGGGTCCTAATCCCTCAATTCCCATCCTATTCATGTATTTGTCAAGATGCCCCTTAAGCACTTGCTTCCACCACCTCCTCCAGCAGCAAGTTACAGGCACCCACTACCCTCTGTGTAAAAAAAACTTCCTTTGCACATCTCCTCCAAACTTTACCTCTCACACCTTAAACCTATGTCCCCTAGTAATTGACTCTTCCGTCCTGGGAAAAAACTTCTGACTATCCACTCCGTCTATGCCCCCCATAATTTTGTAGACTTCTATCAGGTCACCCCTCAACCTCTGTCGTTCCAGTGAGAGCAAACCAAGTTCGTCCAAACTCTCCTCATAGTTAATGCCCTCCATACCAGGCTTGAAATCGCTTATTGTCACTAGTAGGCTTCAAATGAAGTTACTGTGAAAAGCCACATTCCGGCGCCTGTTTGGGGAGGCTGGTACGGGAATTGAACCGTGCTGCTGGTCTGCTTTCAAAGCCAGCAATTTAGCCCTGTGCTAAACAGCCCCTGTTCCTGGTAAACCTCTTCAATACCCGCTCCAAAGCCTCCACATTATTCTGGTCGTATTTTCCTTTTCAGCACTGACAATATTCTTAATTAATCTACAATGCACCTTAAAAATATTAATCGTAAGACTTGGAAAATTTTAATAAAATAGGCCAAATATTGAATAATTTGCCCAGTATTATCAGGGAAACTACTGGGTGGATATGACATCAGAAAAATGTCAAATAAGATATCAAGCCATTTAAGATAGAAAGAGTGAGTATAATTGATAAACTAATTAAAAACTTAGAAATAATAAAACTGCTTGTTACCTCAATATAAGCTTAAAGGGAAGGGCTATGAGAAGTCTATTTGGAAGAAGTTATTAGAAATCAGTGTAGTTCAAGAAAACTGGAGGACAACTAAGTTATTCCTATATTTAAAAAAAGAGATAAAACAAGTTGTCAACCAGTTTTTTTAATGTTGGTGTCAGGAAAATTGTAACAAAAAAAATCTATAAACCAAAAGTTATAGTAAAGAATAGTCAACGTGGATTGTTTGACTAATCTTATTTGAAGAAACAACAGCATAGTGTAATGTTCTTTGATTGGGCTGATATGTACAAAGAACATTAGACTTTGTTTTATAAACAAAGCTATTTATTACTAACACTACACTAACGAAGAACTAAAATGTCTAAGGTGAATACAGTTCGAAATAAGTGTCTAACA
The DNA here is from genome assembly GCF_902713615.1 of Scyliorhinus canicula. NCBI lineage: Eukaryota > Metazoa > Chordata > Chondrichthyes > Carcharhiniformes > Scyliorhinidae > Scyliorhinus > Scyliorhinus canicula. The sequence continues at coordinate 156,347,660 of NC_052155.1, read as the reverse complement.
CTAACTTACACAAAATTATAACTGCTAACAAACACCTTCTGAAGGAACACATGGTGCATCTGGGTCCTGGGCCTCCGTACTCGTCCCACCTGCTGGTCGGATGCTAGAACTACAACAGTAAAACATATAACTTGTAATACACGTGCAGATCATAGAATTTACAGTGATGATGAACTACTCACAATATATACAGATGATAGTCTACCTCTCATCACACGTAATAAATGTTGCGTACTAGATTTTCAAAAGGGCATCAATAAGGTCACAGAAGATTCTGAACTGAAGTCATATATAGGCAGGGGACAAATAGCAGAATAGATAGCAAAGTGGCAACAAACAGAAAACCAAGCAGGAACTAAAGGTTTTGACCCAGACAAGAGGAAGGTGTAAGGTGGTGTTGCAGCAAGATCAGTGCATGGGCCACTGCTGTTCACCATTTCCAGAAATTATTTGGATTTAGGATTTACAACAACAATTTCAAAATTTGTACATTACACCAAGTTGGGCGTACAGATAATACTGAGGAAAAGCCATTGAATTATTTACAGCGTAAAATGAGGTCATTTGGCCCATCAAGCAATCCAGTCAGTCCCATTCTCTCCCTCTATCCCCCTTAGCCCTACAAGTTTATTTCTTTCAAGTGCCAATTTGATTTCCTTTTGAAATCATTGATCGTCTGTTTTCACCAGGCTTGTGGGCAGCGAATTTTAGATCATTACTAATCGCTGTGCAGAAATGTTCTTCCTCACGTTCCCCCTGCAAGTCTTTCCGAAAACCTTAAATCTGTATTATAAAAGGAAAAGACTGCGGATGCTGTATATCTGCAATAAAACAAAGTGCTGAAAACAAATCTCAGCCAGTTCATGTTGAGTCCATTGTGATGATTCTTTAGAACATAAACATAGAAAATAAGAGCAGGAGGCCATTTGGCCTTTTGAGCCTGTTCCGCCATTCATTGTGATCATGGCTGATAATCCAATTTACTAGCCTAATCCTGCTTTCCCCATATCCTTTGATCCCCTTCACCCAAGTGCTGTATCTAACTGCTTCATGAAAACATATAACTTCTCTGTCCTAAATAGTCACTGATTGTGGCCGCTGGTTCTGGACACCACCCTTCTTGCATCTACCCTGCCCAGTCCTGTTGGAATTTTAGGAGATCCTTCCTCATTATTCTGAACTCCAGTGAGTGCAATCCTAACTGACTCAATCTCTCCTCATACGTCAGTCTTCTATCCCAGGAATCAGTCTGGAATCAGCCTGGTAAATCTTCTCTGCACTACCTCTAGAGCAAGAATATCTTTCCTCAGATAAGGAGACCAAAACTTCACAAAATAATTCAGGTGTGGCCTCACCAAGGCCCTGTATAATTGCTACAAGACATCCCTGCTCCTGTACTCAAATCCTCTCGCTATGAAGGCCAACATACCATTTTTACTGCCTGCTGCACCTGCTTGCCTACCTTCTGCGACTGGTGTATGAGGACACCCAGTTCTCGTTGTACATTTCCCTCTCCAAATTTATGGCCATTCAGATAGTAGTCTACCTTCCCTTTTTTGCTACCAAAGGGGATAACCTCACTTTTATCCAAATTATACTTGTCCAAATCACACTGAAGGATCTCTGCATCATATCAGACATCTGGCAAAATGGCAAGGTGTACAAGTTTACTTGCAATTGGTGCTTTTATGTTTCTTTAGGTCAGCTGCTTGCTGTCTGTTTCTGCATTCATGTTATATCAGCTCATTTATAACAATGTGAACAAACTGGTTATTCCATTTTGATGCAAGTCTGACCTTGCCCATGATCTAGCGGCGTCATGTCGCATAACATATATTTGAATTCATGCAGTCAAGTGAAGGGGCGCACTGATTTATTTTACAATTCAGAGAAGCATCGTGTTGCATTGCTAAAAAAAAAAGTGAATCTGACTGCTGCATGACTTTTTTAATTCTTCCTCTCTCAAGTGGCACCGGTGCTGTGTAAAATGTGCTGGTGAACAGTTCAGTGACTCATTCGAAAGCCCTAGACATTACACAGACTCCACAAATAAAGTAAGGCGATACATGCTCCCTTTCATCAATTAATAGGCTGTTAAACCATTCTGAGGCTTTTGTAATCTGACAATGCTCATTGATGAAAAACTGATTAATGACAGAAATAGCAGGACAAAAGATGCAAGGTCATTTGAGATTGTTAAATTGCACTGCAGCTGAAACAAAGACAAACAAGGGACCAGCTTGCTATTAGCATTGCAAAAACATAATTGGTAAAAAAAATCTGTATATGAAGGATCAAACTCATTTTGAAACAAAATTGCTAGAAGTACTCAGCAGAAGAAAAAATAATATCTGACCAGCTGGTGAAATGCAGTTTAATTGTTTTTATTGTTAATGTTATTATTTTTATAACTGTGTGTCAGAATGGAGATTTGACAAGATGGTCAGACAGGAAACAGCTGGGTGGAAACAGCTGAGATGGAATGGTAAATGACAGACAATTAATTGACCTTGATTGTGCTGATGATGTGTTGATAGCAGAAACAGTGGACAAGCTGCAAATTAAAACATCAAACTTCAAAGAAAAGGTGAAGGGTATCAGACTGAATATCAATACCAAAAAGCATGATGACTGGAGCTGAAATCTTATACATGAATGTTGATCAGTGGATTCAAGTGACAGGCACATGTTTGTTTTTTTCTGTGTTATGGCCGTGGTAAAGATGCACGCAGAACATCTAGTTCTTTACTAGTAAGATAGCTTATTGACAAATGGAATGCGTGGAAAGATAACTAATGAACTATAATAAACAAATAAGTGAATTCTTCTGGAGCTACTTCTAATGCGACTGTCGTCTAGTACAACTTACTACCAACTGCCCGAACTATCGAGTTACATGGTGGATCTCTGTCCCCACCAGCTGGTTGGAGGTCATATATCTAATTATACACATTACTATGCATATACTACAATGGTGAGAGATAGAAAAACAAAAATATGTCAGGGGAACTAACTCGCTACTAAACCGTGGCGAACACATACTATGCGAAAACCTTCACTGGATTGGATTGGATTTGTTTATTGTCACGTGTACCGAGGTACAGTGAAAAGTATTTTTCTGCAAGCATCTCAACAGATCATTCAGTACATGGAAGAAAAGGGAATTAAACAAAATTCAAGAAAATACATGAGAATACATAATAGGGCAACACAAGATATACAATGTAACTACATAAGCATTGGCATCGGTTGAAGCATACATGGTGTAGTGTTAATGAGGTCAGTCAATAAGTGTCATGGCGAATACTGTGGTGAACATTGGAGTACATTTCTGCTGCGCTACTCATCAACCATACTTATTGGGAAATCGTACACTCCGTGCTGTGTCATATTGCATCAAGTAAAGCTGATGCCAGAAAATCACAGGCTTTTCTATTATGTGCGCTCAATATGTGCCAGGGAGGATGTGTCAGAATTTTTATCTTACATGTAGTTCAGATGCTGAAGAAGGTACAAGATAAAAGCATATGAAAAATAACCCAGAATACAACCTATGGCATGTGATCCATCGCCTGATTCCCCAAAGTCTTTCAACCATCTACAAGGCACAAGTCAGGAGAGTAACAGAATACACTCCACCTACCTGTATCTGTGCAGCTACAGCACTGAAGATTTTCAACAAAATCCTAATTGACAACACATCAACTACTTTTACTTCCTCCACAACCATCCACAAAGTGGCAGCAAGTTGGAAAAACGTCTTCAATAGCAGCCCCTAAACAGCCACCATCTCGAAAGATGAGGGCATGGGAAATGCACTAAGTTCTCCTCTAAGTCACACTCTCTAATAGCGCTATATGAATACCTTCGCCACACAGTTAATATTTTTATTCTAGATTGTTCTTCTAAACTTTATGATACAATGATCACTATTCCTCAGATGCTCCCCGAGAGTGACATTGACAACTGCCAAACTTCGATTCCAATTCCTTTTAAACTTTTTGAAATTTGCCCCATTTGCTTATAATTCAAAGGATATGAACATTGCTGAAAAATCCTGGATTTATTGCCCATTCCTAATTACCCTCAAGCTGTTGATGACGAGCTACTTTCTACAATACAACTGAGTAGTTTCAAAGGACACCAAGGGATATGAGCATAAAAATAGAGCAGGACTAGGCCATCTGTCCCTTGAGTCTGCTCTGCCATTCAATAAGATCATGGCTGGTCAGATTGTGGCCTCTACTCCACTTTCCTTTTTTAAATAAATATTTTATTGAGGGATTTTTGGTTTTACAACAACAACAAAATAAACAAGATATATAAGTCCATAAACATAGTGCAAAAAGTCTGCTTCCTCCCTTACAGGTCCCACCTTTATTAACCCCCTACGTGAAACTAAACTAACCCCCCCCCAACTTCTGCTGATGATTTGCCACCTCAGGGCGAACCGTAACAGTGACCCTCTCAAGGCGAACTTTATTTTCTCCAAACAAAGAAAGCTAGCCATATCCGATGACCAGGTCTCCGACTTCGGGGGCTTTGAGTCCTTCCAAGCTAATAATATCCATCTCCAGGCTACCAGGGAAGCAAAGGCCAGACCGTCTGCCACTTTCTCCTCCTGGATTCCCAGATCTTCCGACACCCTGAAAATCGCCACCTCTGGACTCGGTGCCACCCTTGTTTTTAACACTGTGGACATGACATCTGCAAACCCCTGCCAGAATCCCCTGAGCTTTGGGCATGTCCAAAACATGTGGACATGGTTCGCTGCCACCGCCCTCCCCCTCCCCGCACACCTTGCGTACCTATCTTCTACACCAAAGAACATGTTCATCTGGGCCACTGTCATGTGAGCCCGGTGAGCAACCTTGAACTGTATCAGGCTGAGCCTGTCGCATGTTGTGGACGCGTTGACTCTACTCAACGCATCTGCCCAGAGACCATCCTCTATCTCTCCTCCTAACTCTTCTTCCCATTTGCACTTCAGCTCCTCAGTCTGTATGTCCTCTGACCCCATGAGCTCCTGATAGATTTCTGAGACCTTCCCTTCTCCCACCCCCACTCTGGAAACTACCCTGTCCTGAATTCCCCTTGGTGGTAGGAGCGGGAAAGTTGAGACCTGTCTACGTAGGAAGTCCTGCACCTGCAGGTACCTAAATTTGTTTCCCCTCGCTAATCCAAATTTCTCCTCCAGCTCCCTCAAGCTAGGAAAGCTCCCTTCTATAAGCATATCCCCCACCCTCTCAATTCCTGCCCTCTGCCATCACCGAAAACCCCCCGTCCATCCTTCCCGGGGCAAACCGGTGGTTATTGCAGATTGGGGACCAAACCGATGCTCCCTCCACTTCCATATGTTTCCTCCATTGCAAGTAGAGGGAGCATCGGTCCAAGAAATGGGTGTTTATCAATGATGTCAGAGTGTGGGTGGAGGTGGGCTGTCTGTCAGCTTTTTACTTTTGCTTTCGGTTGTTTGCTGCAGGGTGTGTTTTAGTTTTTTTTTGAGCTGGATAGCTGCAGTCACAGCCAGAAGGTGTATTAGTCTCTCTCTCTGTAATCTAAATACGGTAAATCGATCCTTTGATGACTTAAAACTAATAATTGCTCTCGGTAGTGACTTTAACCTGATGTGCTTCTGTTAAAAGTTGTTTTTTAAAGTCTTATGGATGGTAAAAGGACCGCTTAAGGATTACTTAGTGTTGTATTCATTGGGGGTTATATTTGAATTGATGGTTGCTAAGATGTTCACTGTGTTTTAAAAAGGTTAACTTGAGTTTATAGAATAAACATTGTTTTGCTTTAAAAAAAATACCTTTCCATTTCTGCTGTACCACACCTGTAGAGTGGGCCATGTGCTCCCCATACCACAATCTATTAAAAGTTGTGGGTCAGGTGAACTCCATGATACACTTTGGGGTTCTCTTAACCCTGGCCCATAACAAATTGGGCACTCGTCTGGGATAAAAGTCTATCTTTTGGATTGGCTTAGTGAACTTCTTAAAGACAATGAGCGGTGAGCATATTGTGGTTGCTTTTCAGGTGTGGTATTTTAGTTTAAGGAAGGAGCGTGTTGTGGACAATGGCTCTTTCAGAGGCTCTGAAGTTTTTGGGGGTGGAGTCACATGCAGTACCTTACAGACAGAGACTAAAAACAGACTTTTAGATTTGGCAAACAACGTTGCAGTTAACATGAAAATGAAAATCGCTTATTGTCACGAGTAGGCTTCAATGAAGTTATTCTGAAAAGCCCCTAGTCGCCACATTCCGGCGCCTGTCCGGGGAGGCTGGTACGGGAACATTACCTGACAAAATGCGAAAAGATGAGGTACTTATGGTGGTGCCTCAGCATTTAAAGTTGCCTGAGATACAGTTTAACTCATTAGAAATGGTGCAGATCCAGTTGCAGATTAAGCAACTTGAACATGAAAAAGAATTAAAGCAGCTTGAATATGCAATGAGAGAAAAATAAATAAAACGGGAGATGCAGATCGGGGGGAAAAGAAAAGGAGAGAGAAGGAAGTATCAAAGAAAGAATAGCCCTAGCAGAACAAAAGGAAAGAGATAGAGAGGAAAGGGAAAAAGAGAGAGAGTTTGAACTTCAGACAATGGCTATGAAACATAACAGTCAGTTAAAATTGGCAGATGTAAAGGGAAATGTACAGTTGGAGGAAGTATGAGGATAGTGAGAAAGAGCGTTCTAGTCGAAGGCTTAGTGGGAATCTAGTTTAAAATGTCCAAGCATTGCCAAGGTTTGATGAGAAGGCAGTGGAAGCCTTTTTCATTTCATTTGAGAAGGTAGCTAAAGAAATGAAATGGCCACAGGACATGTGGATATTACTGATTCAAACAAAGCTGGTAGGTAGGGCTAGTGAAGTGTTTACAACGCTACCGGAGGAGGTATCTGAGATGTGTGAGGAGGTGAAAAAATCCATCTTAGGTGCATATGAACTAGTGCCTGAAGCTTACAGACAGTACCTGGTCAAACATACATGGAGTTTGAAAGGATCAAACAGAGTAATTTTGATGGTGGATAAAGGCTTTGAAAATAGACCAAAGGTATGAAGCTCTCAGGGAAATTATACTTTTGGAGGAGTTTAAAAATTGAATTCCTGATATAGTGAGAACTCATGTGGAAGAGTAGAGGGTTACAACTGCGAGGTTAGCAGCAGAAATGGCAGATGATTATGAATTAGTTCATAAATCAAAGCTTGGTTTCCAACATCAGTTTCAGCCAGTGAGGGATAGAAACTGGGGACATGAGAACTACTCAAGTGGTAAAGGTAAAGGTGATCTGATGGGAGATAATAAGGAGAGTGTTTAAAAAATACATCCAGGAGGGTGGAAGAGACATGAAAAGTATCACATGTTTTCACGGTAATAAACTAAGCCATGTAAAGTCACAGTGTTGGTGGTTGAAGAAAAGCACTGGAAAGGCTGATGTGGTAAAACAGGGGGGTTTGTTAAAGTGGGAAAGGAAAGACCAAGTGAAGTGAAGGAGGTGCAAAAGATTCTACAGCCTGATCAAGAGGTGATTGATAAGAAGGTGCAAGATCTCTTCAAAGAATTTACTTGTGTCGGTAAAGTTCATTCATGTATACCAGGAGGAGCAGATAAAGAAGTCACAATTTTAAGAGATGAGCTAGTCAATCTTTAATGGTAAGCGATGAGGAGTTATGTAGTTTGGGAAGAATATTGCCAGAAAAAGTGGTAATATGTGGAATTCAGGGTGAGAGGAGTAGTGTTCCATTATACAAGGTAAGGTTGGAAAGTCCAGTGAAGAGGTAGTAGGAGTATTAGAGAAACTATCTTGTCCAGGAATGCAGTTTATCTTGGGTAATGATATATCTGGATCGCAGGTGGGAGTGATGCCTACTGTGGTTGATAAGCCAGTGGAACATCAGACAATTGAAGTGTTGAAGGACGGGTATCCTGGGATTTTTCCGGATTGTGTAGTAACAAGGTTGCAAAGTCACAGGTTAAGACAAGAGGAGAAATCAAAGAGTGAAGATGAAGTTGAAGTGCAATTATCAGAAACGATTTTTGATCACATGGTTGAAAAAGAACAAGAACAGGTGGAGGATGAGGCAGATATTTTTAGTTCAGGAAAATTGGCGGAGTTAGAACAGAAAGATGTAAAAATAAAACGAATGTATCAGAAAGCATATACGGAAGAGGAATCTGAGTGTATACCAGAGTGTTATTACCGTAAAAGTGATGTCTTGATGAGAAAATGGAGACTATTACATATGCAAGCAGATGAAAAGTGGGCAGAAGTTCATCAAGTAGTATTGCCGGTAGGGTATAGAAAGGAGATGTTGCAGGTTACACATGAGGTACCATTGGGAGGTCATTTGGGAATAAGGAAAACTCAAGCTAAAATCCAGAAACATTTTTATTGTCCTGGACTACATAAAGATGGAGTTAAATTTTGTCATTCATGTCACACATGTCAAGTGATAGGGGAACCTCAAGCAGTGATTAAACCAGCGCCCTTAATACCCATTCCACCATTTGAGGAACCTTTTACAAGGGTCCTAATTGATTGCGTAGCACCTCTTCCTAAAACCAAAAGTGGGAATCAATATCTTTTGACAATAATGAATGTGTCAACTAGGTTTCATGGGGCCATTCCAGTACGTAATATTACAGCTAAAAAGATTGTGGAGGAGTTACTTAAATTCTTTACTAGATATGGACTACCCACAGAAATACAATCGGATCAAGGATAAAATTTTACCTCAATTACCTCAAAACAATTTAAGTCAACTGCGTACCATCCAGAATCGCAGGGAGCGTTAGAAAGGTGGCATCAGACATTAAAGACAATGTTGAGGGCTTATTATTACGATTATCCAGAGGATTGTGATAAAGGAATTCCATTCATATTGTTTGCAATTTGGGATGCACCTAATGAGTCAACCAAATTCAGTCCTTTTGAACTAATTTTTGGTCATGAGGTAAGGGGACCACTTAAATTGATTAAGGAAAAATTGGTGAGTGAGAAATCGGAAATTACATTATTGGATTACGTGTCAAATTTTAGGGACAATTAAATAGAGCAGGTAAATTGGCTAGACAACATTTAAAAGTTGCACAAAATGTGATGAAACGGGTAGCGGACATGAAATCCAAAGTTCATAGTTTTGCCAATGGAGATAAAGTTTTAGTGTTGTTACCAGTGGTCAGTGAACCTTTAAAAGCAAGGTTTTGTGTACCTTATCAGATTGAAATGAAATTAAGTGAGGTGAATTATGTGGTTAAAAACACCAGATAGAAGGAAGACTCACCGAGTGTGTCATGTGAATATGCTTAAAAGGTACGGTGAAAGGGAAGGAGAGTAAAAGGAGGAGGTTTTAATGATTCTAACTCAAAGTGACAAACCAAATCCAGATGACTGAATTTGACATACCTCAAATTAAATTGGAAAATGAGGATGTTCTTAAAAATTGGGATAAATTGTTGAGTTACCTTCCAGAGGAAAAACGAACTGACCTGAATGAGTTATTGATATCACATGGGCAAGTTTGTGGAGATAAATTGGGAAGTACTAAAATAGCTATACATGATGTAGATGTGGGAAATGCTGTTTCAATCAAACAACATTCATACAGACTTAACCCTTTAAAATTGGCACAGGTTAACAAAGAGATTGAGAGCATGCTTAAAAATGGCATAATTGAAGTAGGTTGCAGCCAATGGAGCTCACCTATAGTGATGGTAACTAAACCAGATGGTACCCAATGGTTGTGTGTGGACTATAGAAAGGTTAACACAGTTACAAGAATGGACTCTTATCCCATCCCACGCTTGGAGGATTGCATTGAGAAAGTGGGACAATCAGCTTTTATTTCCAAATTGGATTTATTTAAAGGTTCCTGGCAGGTACCTTTACCCGAAAGAAGATTTCAGCTTTTGTGACTCCAGATGGTATGTACCAATTCATAGTTCTGCCATTTGGCATGAAAAACGCCCCAGCCACATTTCAATGGTTAACTAACAAAGTCGTTTCAGGACTACCCAATTGTGTGGTATACATTGACGATCTGCTAATTGTCAACCAGACATGGAAAGAACATTTAAAACATCTGATGGAGTTCTTCGATCGACTTCAGGAGGCGGGCTTGGTGATAAACCTTGCCAAAAGTGAATTTGGAAAAGCCTAAGTCACTTTTCTTGAGGTGTTTCCGATACCCTCAAGACGAAGGGAAATAATGCAATTTCTTGGCTTGAGTGGATTTGATCGAACATTTGTGCAAATGTGTTGTCGCATGGTTGCTCCACTGATGAACTTGCTGAAGAAATGTCAAAAATTTCAGTGGACAGCGGACTTTCAACAGGCATTTGACTGCCTGAAAGCTGTGATAAACAATGCTCCTGTGTTGGAGAATTACAAGGGACTCTGTGATCAGATTGAACTAAAGTATCTGACTTTAAAGAGAAATGCTGAGGCGTAGAGAAATGGATGGATCGTGCAGAGACCTTCTTGTTCAAAGAGACTGTCAATCGAGAAGGATTCCAGTTGGAAGAAGAAGAACAAAAAAAATTGACTATATTATTATACCTGTTTGCATGTGTTATTTTTGAAACAAAAAAGTATATTTACTGTGTGCATTTGTGAAAGGGTAGTGAAAAATGAAACCATCTTGAAGTTGATGGGTTTTTATTCTTGGGGGGTGGTGTCATGTGAGCGTTCCTTTAAGAAATGTGTTGAAGAAATGTACCTTTAAGAAATGGGTGTTTATCAGTGATGTCAGAGTGTGGGTGAAGGTGGGCTGTCTGTCAGCTTTTTACTTTCGTTTTAGACTGTTTGCTGCAGGGTGTGTTTTAGTTTCGTTTTCAGAGCTGGAAGGTGTATTAGTCTCTGTCTCTGTAATCTAAAGACTGTAAATCGATCCTTTGGTGATTTAAAACTAATTACTGCTCTCAGTATTGACTTTAACCTGATGTGCTTCTGTTGAAAGTTTTTTAAAAGTCTTCTGGATGTTAAAAGGACAGTTTAAGGTTTACTTAGTGTTGTATTCTTTGGGGGTTATATTTGGATTGACGGTTGCTAAGATGTTCACTGTATGTTTTCAAAAGGTTAACCTGAGTTCATAGAATAAACATTGTTTTGCTGAAAAAATTACCTTTCCATTTCTGCTGTACCACACCTGTAGAGTGGACCGTGTGCTCCCCGTACCACAATCTGTTAATAGTTGTGGGTCAAGTGAACTCCATGATACACTTTGGGGTTCTCTAAACGCTGTCCCATAACACTCAGCTCTGCAGCTGGCCCCAGCTCCATACTGCAGCCATTACAAACAACGTGCGAAAAAGCAAGAAATAAGAACCATAAACGCTACAGCAAAATTCTAAATTCTCAGTCCAACACTTTTCCTTTTCCTTTTCGTGAAGTCCAGAGCTTTCTCAGGCGACTCGAAATAGAAATGTTGTTCCTCGGATGTGACCCAGAGGCGGGCCGGGTACAACAGCCCGAACATCACCTTCTTCTTGAGAAAGGTTGACCTGATCTGTTTAAACCCCGCTCTTCTCCTGGCCACCTCCGCACTCAGGTCTTGATAACTCCGCAGGATACTGTTGTCCCATTTGCAGCTCCATGTCTGCTTGGCCCACTGTAAAACATGCTCCTTATCCAGATATCTGTGGAATCTCACCACCATTGCCCTCGGAGGGGGGGTGGGGGTGGAGGGTCTCCCATTTGCGGCTTCCTCGCAAGCGCTCTGTGAGCCCTGTCCACCTCCAAGGGTCGGGGGAATGCCCCATCCCCCAGTAGCTTCTCAAACATGTCCGCTCTGCCTGCCCCTGCATCGGCTCCTTCGGATCCCTCCGGGAGCCCAACGATCCTCAAGCTCTGCCAGCGGGACCTATTCTCTAGGTCCTCCACCTTTTGCAGGAGCCTTTTCTGCTGGTCTGTTAGCATTCCCACCTCCAACTCCACCGCTGTTTGATGTTCCTCCTGGTCAGCCAGTGCCTTATCCCTGCTTTCTGGATTGCCCGATCTTGGGCATCCAATCTAAGTCCCAGCCGCGAAATTGCCTCTTTAATCGGGTCCAAGCAGTCCTGCTTCTGCTTGGCGAAGCCCTCCTGGATAACTTGCATCAACTGCTCCATTGACCACTGGGTCGACAAGCCAGAGGTCCAGTCTTCCGCCATGCTTCATCCCAGTGCAGCTTCAGCCCAAGCCTTCTCTGTCCTTCTGTTTCTGCCTTTGCGAGCACTCCTATTCCTCCTCACCATGCACCGATGTGGGAATTCAGTTCACAATTGCCTCTGTCATCAATTTTTCAAATCATGTCCATTAAAAAATCGGGGGGAAAGGTCCAAAAGTCCGACCCGAGTGGAAGCTACCAAATGTGCGACTTACTCCTTCATAGCCGCCACCGGAAGTGTCTACTCCACTTTCTATTTCTGTCCCCCAATACCCTTGACTCATCATAAAGTCATAGAGTTGTACAGCACAGGAAGAGACCCTTTGGCATACCGTGTCTGTGCCAGCCATCAAGCACCTACCTATTCTAATCCCATTTTCCAGAACTTGTCCATAGCCTTGTATACAATGTCATTTCAAGTGCTCGCCATATTGCTTCTCAAATGTTGTGAGGGTTTCCGCCTCTGCTGCCCTCCCAGGCAGTGAGTTCCAGATTCTCGTCACCCTCTGGATGAAAAAGATTTCCTCAAATCCCCTCTAAATAGACTGCCTATTATCTTTACCTGTCTGCTGCCTTCGGAGATCTGTGGACATGCATCTCAAGATCCCTCTGGCCCTCTTACTTCCGAGGTCCCTACCATTCTTTGTGTATTCCATTGCCTTGTTAGTCCTCCCAAAATGCATCACCTCACACTTTGAAGGGTTAAATTCTATTTGCCATTGTCCTGCCCACCTCTCTATATCGTCCTGTAATCTAAGCCTCGCTATTTACCACACCACCAATTTTTGTGTCGTCTGCGAAGGTACTGATTATACCATCTACATTCCCATCTCGATCATTAATGTACACTACAAACAGCATGGGACTCAACACCGATCCCTATGGTTTGCCACTAGACACAGGATTCCAGTCACAAAAATAACCTTTGACCAACACCATCTGCCTCCTGCCACTAAGCCAATTCACCAAATTGTCCTGAGATTGCATGAGTGTTTATCTTCTTGACCAGTCTCCCATGCGGGACCTTTTCAAAAGCTTTCCTGAAGTCCAAGTAGACTACATTAGCTGCATTGCCCTCATCTACACACTTAGCCACCGCCTCAAAATTCAATCAAATTTGTAGGACATGAACTTCCCTTGACAAAGCCATGCTGATTATCCTTGATTAACCTTTGCCTCCCCAAATGGAGATTAATCCTGTCCCTCAGAACTGTTTCCAATAATTTGCCTACCACTGATGTTAGACTCACTGACCTGTAATAACCTGGTTCTGTCCAAATTCCTTTCTTGAAGCAAGGTATCACTTCGGCTGTCCTGCAGTCCTCTGGTACCTCACCTGTGGCCAAAGGGGATTACAAAATTAATGTCCAAGCCCCTGCAATTTCCTCTCTTGCCTCGCACAGCAACTGAGGGTACATCTAATCTGTGCCTGGGGATCCACTTTGAAGCCCTCTAACAGCTCCTCCCTCTCAATGCTAATCTGGTCAATATTACCAATTATATCACAGTCCCCCTTCCTGCTTTCTATTCCTATATTGCCCTTCTCCATAGTGAACACAGATGCAAAATACTCATTTAGTACCTCAGCTACATCTTTCGATTCCACACATAGGTTGTCACTTTAGTCCCTAGTAAGTCCTGCTCTTTCGCTGGTTACCCTCTTATCATAGAATCCCTACAGTGCAAAAGGAGGCATATCAAGTCTGCACCAACCCTCTGAAAGATCACCCTATCTCGGGCCACGATCCCTCCCTATCTGTGTTACCCCAACCAACCTTTTGGACACTGAGGCAATTTAGCAGGCCAATCCATCTAATCTGCACATTTTTGGACCGTGGGAGGAAATCGGAGCACCCGGAGGAAACCCATGCAGACACGGGGACAACGTGCAGACTCCACACACAGTCAACCAAGGTCAGAATTGAACCTGGGTCCCTGGCACTGTGAGGCAGCAGTGCTAACCACTGTACCGCCATGCTGCCTGTAATGTACTCATAAAACACCTTGGGATTCTCTTTTATTTTCCCTACCAGTGTATTTTTATGCCCTCTCTTTGCTCTCCTGATTTCTTTTTTAAGTACCCCTTTGCACTTTCCATACTCCTCTAAAGTATCCATTGTTTTGGGCCCCCAAACCTGTCATGAGCCTCCCTTTTTTTCCTGATCCAATCATGTGATTCCCTTGACATCTAGGGTTCTCTAGACATTTTGGCCCCACCCTTTTAACTTTACAGGAACATGATGGCGTTGTACCCTCTCTATTTGCTTTTTGAATGACTCCAACTGTTCTGATGTGGATTTTCCTACAAGTAGCTGCCCCCAGTTCACTTTGGCCAGATCCTCTCTTATAATATTAAAATCGGCCTTACCCCATTTCAGAACCTTTATTTCTGGTCCATTCTTGTCCTTTTCCATAACTACCTTAAATCTTACTGAGTTAAGGTCACTATCACCAAAATACCAACCCCCTCCCCCCCCCCCCCCCCCATCCTGTAGCCACCGACGTTGGCCATTCCCTCAATACAAAATGGAGGAACGCAAAGCTTGCAGGTTAAAATGGACAAAGTTTGCAGCACAAGCAGGCTGCACCAAGCCAATGTGTATTCTGTCTGCTAAGAGAGCAGACAGCACCGAAACGAACATTCCGCATAACTCCGGGATAGTTAACATAGTAATGGAACGATCCCAGGGACAATGGACACAAATAGGGAAGTGATTGCAGCAGTGTATGGGAAACCAGACACCCTGCCACCAGCGGGGTTCGAAAACAAAGCACCTGAAGACCCGCCCAGCAACCGAGGGACAGCCTCAGTGTTGGGGGGATTCAAACAAACGATTGGGAAGAGACCCAATCGATCCCCAGCAGGTAGAGCGTCCGCCCAAAAGGGCGCGAAGCCATAGGACCTATAAAAGACAGGTCCCAAACTTAGTTCATTCTTCTTGACCAGCCCTCCTCTCTTGACCAGCCCTCTCGACCAGCTTTTACCGAAGAAGACCTTGACCGAGAGAGAGGAGAGGTTTGGGACAGCAGCCGCCAGCAAGTAAGTTTCTCACAACGATCGCTACCAGAGATAGACACTCCTGACCCCTTTTTAACCCGTACCAACCTGAAGTCTGTGGACTCAGTGCAGAGCAAGAGGCCTTGTCCCCTGATCCGGCAGTTCCTTTTAAGATAAGTATTGGTTTATCTAGTGGTAGGAATAGTTTAATCATCTTAGCGTGTGCATGAGTAGTTTATAATTGTATTATAATAAACTCATTTGTTTGAACTTACTAATTGGCATACGGTTTTATTGCTTTGAACTTGACCTTGAAACTTGTGGCGGTATCTTAACGATACCTGGCGACTCCAGAGCTAAGTAACGAAACAGAGCCAAATCGAGTGTTAAACACACTCACCCAGAACGAGCAACAATCCACAGTCCTGCCCTCCATCAACCATGTCTCTGTGGTAGCAAATATCACACTCTAATGTGTCAATCAACACCCTCAGTTCATCAACTTGGCCCATAAGTCTCCTTGCATTAAAATAAATGCCATCCAGCCTTGCCATATTCCCTTGTGCCTTAACATGTCTGTCTTTGCTCTGCCTCTCAGACTGACTTGGTTCTTCTTCTATATCTAGCTGTCCACGACCCTTGACTCTACCTCCACACTGTGACCCATCCCCTGCCAAATTAGTTTAAACTTTCCCCCCAACAGCACCAGCAAACTTCCCCCGAAAGATATTGGTCCTGTTCCGATTCAGGTGTAACCCATCCGACATCTACTGGTCCCACCTTCCCCAGGAATGGACCGACTGATTGAGGAAACTAAAGCGCTCTCTCCGACACCATCTCTTCAGCCACACATTCATCTGCTCTATCCCCCTATTCCTATACTCACTAACATGTGACACCAGGGGTAATCCAGAGATTATAATCTTTGAAGTCCTGCTTTTAAATTTGCTACCTATAGAATCCCTACAGTGCAGTAGGAGGTAATTTGACCCATTGAGTCTGCACTGACCTTCTGAAAGAGCACCCTACCCAGACCCATTCCCCCACCTTATCCGTACATTGATCATGGCCAATCCACCTGACCTGCACACCTTTTGATTGTTGGAAGAAACTGGAGCACCCGGAGGAAACCCACGCAGACATGGGGAGAATATCCAAACTCCACACAGTCACACAAGGATGAAATTGAATCCATGGTGCTGTGAGGCAGCAGTACTAATCACTATGTCATTGGCGCTGCCCTAGCTCCCTAAATTCTTGCTGGAGGACCTCATCCCTTTTTCTGCCTATGTCGTTGGTGCCAATGTGAACCACGACTTGTGACTGTTCACCCTCGCTCTTCCGAATGTCCTGCAACCATTCAGTGACATCATTGGCCCTGTACCAGGGAGATAACACACCATCCTGGAGTCACGTCTGTGGCCACAAAAACGCCTGTCTGCGCCCCTAATTTTGAGCCTCCTACCACTATTGCTATTTCAGTCTACTCCTCCCCCCTTATAAAGCTGAGACACCCGGATGACCTTGGCTCTGGCTTCACTCCTCAGAGGAACCACACTCTCGCCATTTCCCAACACAGAAAAATGGTTCTTGAGTGAGATGCACTCTGGGGCTTTCCTGACTATCTGCCTGTTTCTTCTGCCTGGTGGTCACCCATTCCCTCTCTGACTGCACCTCCTTAATCTGCATTGTGACCACATCTAAAAGTGTGCTATCCACGAAGCTCTCAGCCTCGCGGAGACACAAGTGCCTCCAGCCGACACGCAAGTTCTGAAACCCGGCTCCCTCTCTCCATGCTCTTTATTGCAGTCTCGCCTCCCTCCCACCCCGCTGTTTCATAGAATTTACAGTGCAGAAGGAGGCCATTCAGCCCATCGAGTCTGCACCGGCTCTTGGAAAGAGCACCCTACCCAAGGTCAACAACTCCACCCGATCCCCATAACCCAGTAACCCCACCCAACACTAAGGGCAATTTTGGACACTAAGGGCAATTTATCACGGCCAATCCACCTAACCTGCACATCTTTGGACTGTGGGAGGAAACCGGAGCACCCGGAGGAAACCCACGCAGACACGGGGAGGATGTGCAGACTCCGCACAGACAGTGACCCAAGCCGGAATCGAACCTGGGACCCTGGAGCTGTGAAGCGATTGTGCTATCCACAATGCTACCATGCTGCCCCGTTATTGCAGTCTCGCCTCCCTCTGTCTGTGCTCTTTATTGCAGTCTCACCACCCTCCCAACTCGCTGTTTATTGCAGTATCACTTCCCTCTCTCTGTGCTCTTTATTGCAGTCTCGCTTCCCTCCCGCCCCGCTCTTTATTGCGGTCTCACCTCCCTCTCTCCGTGCTCTTTATTGCAGTCTCACCTCCCTCTCTCCGCACTTTTTATTGCAGTCTCATTTCCCTCCCACCCCGCTCTTGAATGCAGTCTCGCCTCCCTCTCTCCATGTTCTTTATTTCAGTCTCACTTCCCTCTCTCCGTGTTCTTTATTGCAGTCTCGCCTCCCTCCCACCCCGCTGTTTATTTCAGTCTCACTTCCCTCTCTCCGTGTTCTTTATTGCACTCTCGCCTCCCTCTTTCTGTGCTCTTTATTGCAGTCTCGCCTCCCTCTCTCCGCGCTCCCATTCGGCCCATCGAGCCTACGACCCCGCTCTTTATTGCAGTCTTGCCTCCCTCTTTCTGTGCTCTTTACTGCAGTCTCACCTCCCTCACTCCATGCTCTATATTGCAGTCTCGCCTCCCTCTCTCCGCACTTTTTATTGCAGTCTCATCTCCCTCCCACCCGCTCTTTATTGCAGTCTTGCCTCCCTCTGTCCATGCTCTTTATTGCAGTCTCTCCTCCCTCCCGCCCCGCTCTTTATTGCAGTTTTGCCTCCCTCTCTCTGTGCTCTTTATTGCAGGATCGCCTCCCTCTTTCCGTGCTCTTTATTGCAGTTTCGCCTCCCTCTCTCCCTGCTTTTTATTGCTGTGCATAGAACATACAGTGCAGAAGGAGGCGATTCGGCCCATCGAGTCTGCACCGGCACACTTAAGCCCTCACTTCCACCCTATCCCCATAACCAACAACCCCTCCTAATCTTTTTGGACACTAAGGGCAATTTAGCAGGGCCAATCCACCTAACCTGCACATCTTTGGAATGTGGGAGGAAACCGGAACACCCGGAGAAAACCCATGCAGACACAAGGAGAACATGCAGTCTCCGCACAGACAGTGATCCAGTGGGGAATCGAACCTGGGATCCTGGCGCTGTGAAGCCACAATGCTATCCACTGTGCTACCGTGCTGCCCGTGAGCTACCGTGCTGCCCGTGCTCGTTTGTCAAATATTCCCTCAGGGGTAGGTGCTCCAACCCACCCCACAAAATCTGCCTCTCTTGATCATCCTCCATGCAGCTTGCACTGCCACCATCCTCTCCCAATCAGAGGTTGGCATTTATCAATGCTCCCAAAGAGGAAAATACTCACCAGTAATCATGGACGTTGTAAATGTGAAATGTGAGTTCTGGCACAGAACTTCATTGGGAGGAGACACGTAACATTGGTCAGCTGGTCTTATAATGAGAACATGGTTGACATGCAAAAGGGTTTCCCAACACTGTTTATCGGGAAGCTCGACCCACCGTTAAATTCCCGAGACCTTGGGCAGCATGGTGGCCTAGTGGTTAGCACAACCGCCTCACGGCGCTGAGGTCCCAGGTTCGATCCCGGCTCTGGGTCACTGCCTGTGTGGAGTTTGCACAGTCTCCCCGTGTCTGCGTGGGTTTCGCCCCCACAACCCAAAAATGTGCAGAGTAGGTGGATTGGCCACTCTAAATTGCCCCTTAATAGAAAAAATAATTGGGTAATCTAAATTTATTTTTAAAAAAAAATTCCCAAGAACTGAGTTACAGAACTGTAATATCCCGTACGGGACCGATGGGGTTGGAATGCTTGTCTCTCCCGTGCTCCTTGAGCTCCCCTAGTGCTATACACCTAGTGCATATAAGGTTGGCAAGTAAGGTGCCGACCAAGAAGGAACCCTGTAGTGGTCTACCGAGAAATGTATATATATAATTTGTAAATAAAACTTCTTTTTCATTTTTACTCAGTGTAGACTCCTGGTGTCCTTGGTAAAAAAACAGAATTGCCTGCCAATGGGAGACTGGTTTTTGGCCTCCCGCCAAATTAAGTTTCGCCCGTCCGCCAAGCTTCCAGCTGCAGGCAGGCCCTGGATTTCACTGTTTCCAGTCAGACCATAACCTTTATACCACACTTACAAACTTACCCAATCAGAGCGGGCATGTCATTAAGCAGCACCTGCAGTTTCAAATCAGTCTGCACAGTTCGTTAAATTGGCATGCAAAGATAAATAGTTACTTCAGTAACTGACATCAAATGAATAATTTGCAGGAAAGCTGACTGGAGTTTAATGGTTTACATTGTTACTCATTCTGTTTGAGTATATAATGGACTATAAATCATGTACAGATGGTTATAATTACAAGCATCATCACTGAGTGCTGAACAAGGACACAAAGGATTCAAGCCTCGAGTGGTTCAGTTGAGCAGTATGATTCCTTCCTCTTCAGTCTATGAAATAAGTATTTTTTAAAAATACAGATGCAAGATTGTGTTTTACGTTGGCAGGACGTCTCGCTGTGATTTCACTGATGACCACCAATACCCCCCAACTAGTAACGTGATGGGTTTCCCACCATGCAACGTCAGGAACCTCATTTCCATTCGTTAACATTTCATTATCCCCACAGCAATTGTCCTTAAAGGTCTGCTCACGATGGCTTGATGTCACAACGGCGCGATTTATAACAGCTTTCAAAAGGCAGGAACCTGGCGAGCTCCCCTCCGAGGGAAGGTCGGAGGTGGGTGCGGAGCTTGCAACGGGGCACTTCTGACTTTGAGGGTAAAGAGGGCAGGGGCATAGGCAAAGATGAAGTTGCATAGGCCTCAGAGGGTAAACAGTCAAAAGCCGTGGTGGTGGGGGGGGGGGGGGGAATGATAAAGGGTCTCGGTGGTGTGCCAGCAAAGGGGTGAACCAGCAGAGGACTCGGGGGCGCGGGGGGGGTGGGGTTGGTAGCAATACAGACAATGAAAGGTAACGGCAGAGGTACTGGCACCAGAAAGGGTCCATGCTGCAGGCCTGAATGCTGATGGCCCAGGGGCTGGAGGGGCAAGGGCTGCAGTGCAAGGTTTGCAGGAGCAATAGTGCTGAGGAAAAGAGGCAAAGACCTTGCGGGGTGTAGCCATGCTGGCCACGCAAAATGGACACTGAGCCAAACTAAAATGGAAGACTGCTGGGAAACAGACAGTTTAGCCAGAACAGCAGTCTGCAAAGAGCAGTTTGCATTCTGCAGCAGCAGAAACCAGTTTGGGCTCAGGTGAAAAGACCTTAGCTAGGTGCAAATGGCAAAACGCTTTGCATGCTAATGAGGCCATCAGACTTGAACACCCACACAATAGATACATTTGGTTCTGAATGGACACATTCTAATCAAGACCCAGACATCGAGGCACCAGAAACCTCCAAACAAAAGGACATAAGAAACGCCCCCTCCATCACGGAGACCCCCTCGCATTGGGGAATTAATCCAGTATCGATAAGGAATTGATCCAATAGGTAGAGCCCGCCCGAGAAGAGGGAAGGACAATGGAACCCCTATAAAAGATAGGGACCTCGTGTTGTCCGGTCTGTTAAACCCGTGCTCCGGCTCCGACTGACACCTGGCATCCTGACTCCAGCCGTTGAGCACCAGCTTGGCAGGAGGCAGCCTAGAGGAAATGCACACTGCCATTTTAGATGCCATCGGGTACAATAGAGGTGACCCCGTAGAAGGATTGAATAAGTGCAGGCAGAAGAGATCCGAACACCCCACAGCATTCGCAGGAAGGCTGTGGATTCATTTCAGCGCAGTTTTCGGACAGCTAGATAGAGCGCATTTAACCCGCGAAAACATGGTTAAGTGGACGCGCACAATTATCTCACACGCAACAGAAGCAGGACAGAGCGCTTGCAATAGTTACGACCCCTCAGAAGAGGCCCATAACGAAAAATGGGTCCTGAAAAGATTGTCCCGCGCTTGGGAGCAATCGCTTCAGGCAAAAGGAAAGGTTAGATCCCCAGAAGAGGCTCAGGCTGCTGCAGATATCCAAGCAGTCAGAGAGCACCAGAAGCCCGCATGGGTAAATGAAGGCAAGAGCAGCCCTCAACAGAAAGGACAGGAATGCTATAACTGTGGACAGTTAGGGCATTGGGCAAAAGAGTGCCAAGCACCCCAGCGATCTCAGAGAGGCCAGCAGACAGGCACTCTGAACCGCAACAAAGCAAAACCCATCCACAATGTAGCAGTACAGTCAGGACCCACCAATGTGGACGAGACGAACTGACGGTGTTCGGGCTCCCCCACTTGGGTCTGTGACACACTATGGGACTCATCAGGGAGGCCCGTAGTCATGGCGAAAGTCAAAGGGAAGCCCATAGAGTTACTGTGGGACACAGGAGGATCCCGCACCACCATTAACTCCACAACCACGGCACACTCAGACACGTGGCCGACCACCTCCACCATCACACTTAGCGGGTTCACCGGACACTCGCAGCAGGGACATATCACAGCACCCGTAGCGATCCAGCTAGGGAACATTAGCACAAGGCACCCCGTAGTTTTAGTAAATCTTCCCCGGACAGCAGAGCACATCCTGGGGATAGATTTTATGAACGCTCACAGCTTGTCGTTCGACCCAGTGAACCAGTGTGTCTGGCGAATGGCGAGATCAGACAGAGCCCCAGCCACCCTCACAGTAGGAGACTACGCTAATCGGATTAGCGCAGTGGGAGCGTACTCATTCGACCTGACTACGCTCCACACCGACAGACAAATTAAGGCCCTACTAAACAAACACAGGACAGCATTTGCAATTCACCGTCATGACTGTGGCAGAATGACTGGACAAGTTCATGTTACCGGACAGGACCCCCGACCGCAAAAGCAGTATAGATTTCCCCTCGAGGCAGAGGTGGAAATAGAAAAAGTTATAGGCAGCTTGTTGGAACAAGGTGTACTGAGAACGGTAGCCTCCACCAACAATGCCCCTATTTGGCCAGTGAGGAAGCCCGATGGATCATGGCGTCTGACCATCGATTATCGGGAACTCAACAAAGTAACCCCCGCAGTAGCCCCAACGGTAGCTACTAGTCCCGAGACCATGCTCAAGCAGGGTCTCAACGCCAAGTACTTCACGGTATTGGACATCAGTAATGGATTCTGGTCAATACCATTGGCAAAAGCGTGCCAATACAAATTCGCATTCACTTTTAAAACGCAGCAGTACACGTGGACATGCCTCCCACAAGGATTCCACAATTCACCCTCCATTTTCCACCGACAGCTGGCAAGTGGATTAGAAAAATTTTCCCGACCCGAATGTCTGGTACAGTATGTAGACGCCCTACTACTGCAGACAGACACAAAGGCAGAGCACATTTCGCTTCTGGCCGAACTCCTGGAACTCTTAACTGAAATTGGCTGTAAAGTTAACCCGAAAAAGGCCCAAATATTGGAAAGTAAAGTGATGTATTTGGGATCAGTCATCACGCACGGCAAACGCGAGATCGAATTCAAAAGAATTGATTCGATTGTCAAATTGCCCCTTCCCCAGAATGTTTCAGCCCTCCGGTCGTTTTTAGGACTGGTTGGCTATTGTCGGAACCACATAGACGGATTCGCGACAAAAGCCGCCCCACTTTCAGACCTCCTTAAGAAAGGAGCCCCCTGGGAATGGCTTCCGCAGCATACAGGCGCTGTGGAAGAGTTGAAACGAGCCCTTAGTGCAGCACCCGCGCTGCTAGTCCCCGACCAACTTTCACCGTACGCAATCGAGGTAGCGAGCACCGATCTGACCCTCTCGGCCGTGTTGCTTCAGGAACGGCACGAGCAGCTAAGACCAGTGGCTTATGCCTCCCGACTGTTAGACCCAGTAGAACAAGGATTTTCGGCCTGTGAGAGGCACCTCCTTGCTGTCTTCTGGGCAGTGCAGTATTTCTCATACATCACCGGACTCAACCCCATTACTATTCTAACCGAACACACACCCACACAGCTACTACTAGACGGTCGACTGAAGGACGGTTCAGTTAGCCAGATTAGGCCAGCTAGGTGGACCCTACTTTTACAAGGACGGGACATTACAGTAAAACGGACACGCACACACACATACTTAGCCGACAACCTCCAATACCCCGGACAGCCCCATGACTGTGAAATTGTAGCTCCCCTGCATAACACAGGACCCTTTTTAGCAAAAACACCCCCCAGGAAGATAGGGAACCCGAAACAAAGCCCCCAGCCCACAGACACGTGTGGACCCTTGAGGATTTATGTAGACGGTTCCTCCACAGTTTTAAATGGTGACCGTATCACAGGATGCGGCATCTATGTAGAGGACGCGCAGGGGCGCGCTCTCGAAGAGATAGCTCTTAAGTTACCAGGTCACTTAGGCGCGCAGGCAGCAGAGCTAGCAGCCATAGCGTACATAGTGGACCACCCCGATTCTTTCCCCAGCCCAGCAGACATATATTCAGACAGCCTATATGTATGCAATAGCCTAACAGATTTTCTGCCCCTGTGGAGAACACGAGGTTTTGTCTCCGCAGACGGAAAACCCCTTCCATCAGCCCCCTTACTCCAGCATATCCTAGAGAAAGCGAAGGACAGGACCTTCGGCATTATAAAAGTTCGAAGCCACCATAGGTCATCACCCCCTGGGAATGTAAAAGCCGACGCATTGGCTAAGGCAGGTTCCAGGAGAGGACACTTATGGACCCCCCCAGCTAGCGCACCAGCTAGCGCCCCTGTGAGCGCAGTCCAAGTCTCACAGACTGATATTAAAGATCTCGTGGCAGCACAGAAACAGGACGGAGACCTCAGGGAGGTTTTCAAGGGAAACTTTGTGCCTGCGTACGAACACTTTAAACACGCACTGACCACACATGAGGGTGTGATCATTAAGGACCAACTTTATGTGGTCCCACAGCAGGACAGGAATCAGATGATTGCCTTGTTCCATGACGGACACGGGCATCAGGGAATTGATGCAACAACGAGGCACCTCAGGCAACTCTGTTGGTGGCCTAATCTCAGGAATAATGTAACGCACTACATAGAGAATTGCCTGATTTGTGCTCAGAATAACCCGGAGAGGTATTCTAAGAAAGCACAACTTCGGCATACTCGCCCAGTTAACGGCCCTTGGACAAACCTCCAGATCGACTTTATAGGTCCATTGCCCCCTTGCAGGAATGGCTATAAATACGTTCTGGTGGTGATAGATACCTTTACCAAATGGGTAGAGGCATTTCCCTCACGAACAAATACAGCAAAGACAGCTGCAAAGATCCTGACCCACCACATCTTCACGAGATGGGGTTTACCCCGAAGTATCGATTCGGACCAGGGATCTCACTTTACAGGACGGGTCATGAGGAACGTCCTGACAATATTCGGAATCAAACAGAACTTCCATATTGCGTATCATCCACAGTCCAGCGGGATTGTGGAGCGCATGAATCGGACCCTAAAAACTACCCTCAGAAAAATGGTTCAAGAGAACAATTCCACATGGGATTCAGTGCTCCCCTTTGCACTTATGTTCATAAGGAACACTGTCTCCACATCGACAGGATACACACCACACACACTCATGACCGGACGCCCTATGAAAGGTACAGAATTCCTTTTAGGACTGGACATGACAAGCCCCGAAGTGACGGCCCTCACACATGAAAAGGCAGTTAAAGATCTAGTTGAGACTGTGAGGTCTGCACAGCTCGCAGCCGCAGTCCAGCTAGGGAAACGCCGACAGCAACGGACTGCCTGTTTCAATAAGACCGTCCACACCACAGAATTCCAGGTTGGGCAACAGGTAATGTTATCTGTTTATAACCCCAGCAGTTTTTTGGTTCCAAAATATTCCGGTCCCTACTCAATTTCGGACAAAATTAGCCCCTCCGTTTACAGGATAAAGTATCCTAATGGGAAGACCGCGTGGTTCCATATAAACCAGTTAAAGGCATATGGAACACAGGCCAACCATGCTCACCATGTCCTGCTGGATGCAGCAGAACACTTCACCCCGCCCACCAGAGACACTTTTCCACCATCCCCCTCACAGACCAGTTCCTCCACGGACTCGCCCACGACTCCGCCCACAGACCACTACAGACCACGCCCCGACACGCCCACAAGCTGCCACAGCAGAGACAGCAGGACAGACACTGACTCTGAAGACAGCGACACCACACAGCCATACAGCCCACACTGCACCAACTACGACCCCGACTCCAGTGACCCCATGGAAGTCACCTACCTCAAACATCCAGAACCACCACCCGACCCCGACTACCCCGACAACACACTCGACACTACACAATGGCACAGGGACAATTCCTACAGACTTGTCCGCAATGACGAGAGTGACCCCCGGTCACACAACTCCAAAATAGCATGCCTGATCCACACAAGGGTGTGGGATCCGGGAGAGCAGGACGACACGGTGTCTGACTCCCGACACGGCAACCCCTTTGTGACCCTGTTCACAGAGGCAGATTCAAAGTGAGGTGTCCAGATGATGTAAGATAGGAATCGTTTGAGGGAAACGATGTCCTCTCTGATGGAACCTGCACGTATGTTTGTCTTCGTTTTATGTTTGTTTGTTTTCAGGAATGTACATTGTTCAGCTGGAGGATGGACATCTTCTTTTCAGCTGAAAAGATTGTGACCACCTCACATACACGTTAGCTTGTCCGCAGATATTTCTGAGAACTTCAGTTGTATCCTCTGGTGAACCGACACGGTTCACGACTTGTTCCCTGTTTTCAGAACGGAGCATCTTGGCTCCATTGTTTTTAGGTGCCCCTCTATTCGGCGAAATAGAGGCTGCAAGTCATAGTCAACACATTCGTACCCGTTTCTTTCCAGGTTACTCAGGCAGTGGACAAACGGCACTGAGGACCCGCCCTGTCTGAGAACCAACCCTTGGTCAGCCAAGCTCGGGTATGGCACAGCACGCCCTACCCGGGGATTCCATCCAACTCGTACCCGTAGCGGCCCATACGCAACTCATTCGGATGTTTATTTCCAAGTTTGTTTTCATTTTAGGTTAGGTAGCCCTTCGGCCGCCATCCCACATGCTATTTACATCCGGGAACATTCGGATGGTAAATCAGCAAAGCCTGCGAGACGGCTCGCAGAAGGAAGGATTGTTAGGTGTATGCTGGTCTTTAAATTCGCTTTTTGAAAAAAAAAATGAGGGGAGTCACAGGGTGTGACTTAGCCAGTCATTTTAAAGGGTCAATTGGGTTTTGAAAGACAGATGCACTAACAAGTAAAGGTCTTAAACTGGGTATTGACAGATACTGTGCTTGATCCCAAAGGTTTCAAAGGACGAGACAGAGGTCGAAGCCAGGATTGTCAATACCGGAGGAAGAAGGAAGAGAAAGAAGAAGAACAGCAAAATGATGGAAGCCCACTTATTACTGTTTAATGTCATATGTATATGTGTGGAAACAAGACACGTTTCCCCCACAACCCCCACCGTAAATGTTTCCATTACAGCAAACCCCCAGTGCTCAGCTCTGATCAGCGAGGTTCAGACCTGGTGTACTAAATTCATGACGTGGTACTCCATGTCCTACATAATCGAATCACTGTTGGTGATTGCGATCCTCATCATCCTAGTGCAGACCCTCAGGTTGAGGAAATGGAAGAGGAGAGCCTCTCGTTCCAGCACCTCACCCATCTATAGAGTGCAATCCCCCATCTTCGGATTCCACCAAACCCCTCAACCCCTCACTGATTACAACACTCTGTAAATAAAATTCAGCCATGTATTATATTGTTCCATACTCGACTGCCGAGTTGGGAAGTGTGATGTTGTGGTGTGAATGGTTAAGGTTTTAGAGTGATTAAATGTTTAAGTTAAGGTTAAGGTTAATAGTGATAGGTAGAGGTTCCCAGTTGTAGTAATGCATGTCCCTTTGACATAGGGCCAAGTAGAAATGTTAGTTAAAAATTTTTTTCTCTTCTTCCCATAGTTTAGAACAGAGTAGAACAGGAACCGGCAAGAGGTCAGAACACAAGGAGGCAAAGTACATAGGTGATCCTTCACAATAGTATGATTGTGAGGATCACAAGGAGGGAATGTAGCCATGCTGGCCACGCAAAATGGACACTGAGCCAAACTAAAATGGAAGACTGCTGGGAAACAGACAGTTTAGCCAGAACAGCAGTCTGCAAAGAGCAGTTTGCATTCTGCAGCAGCAGAAACCAGTTTGGGCTCAGGTGAAAAGACCTTAGCTAGGTGCAAATGGCAAAACGCTTTGCATGCTAATGAGGCCATCAGACTTGAACACCCACACAATAGATACATTTGGTTCTGAATGGACACATTCTAATCAAGACCCAGACATCGAGGCACCAGAAACCTCCAAACAAAAGGACATAAGAAACGCCCCCTCCATCACGGAGACCCCCTCGCATTGGGGAATTAATCCAGTATCGATAAGGAATTGATCCAATAGGTAGAGCCCGCCCGAGAAGAGGGAAGGACAATGGAACCCCTATAAAAGATAGGGACCTCGTGTTGTCCGGTCTGTTAAACCCGTGCTCCGGCTCCGACTGACACCTGGCATCCTGACTCCAGCCGTTGAGCACCAGCCGCCGAAACCGTAAGTTCAACGCTCGCTACGCGATCCAAGCCCACTAGACTCCCAAGTACCAGAACGCTTGCTGAAGGCTGCAGACAAAACCAGGACGAAGGCCTCGTTCTCTGACCTTGCCTGTTCCTGTTAGATAAGTATTCTGTTTGCTTAAGTTTAGTTATAGCTTAGTCTCTTAGTGTGTGCATGAGTATTTATTATAACTGTATAATAAATATTGATCGTTTGAACTTTACTAATCGGTGTATCGTCTTTATTACTTTGAACTTGACCTTGGAATACTTGTGACGTTGCCTATACGGCAACTGGCGACTCCAGAGCTAAATAATTACATAGAACAGAGCCTAGCAGTGTTAAGCACACGTCGAACTCGGAGGCGTGTTAATACACTCCAATAAACGCGTTTTACGCCCATAGTAAAACGTGCAACAGGGGAGAGTGGGGTGGGGGGACTGTGAGCTTATTACTGACAAGGGCAATTCTTTTTTTCTTTTATTTAACATTTAGAGTACCCAATTCATTTTTCTGAATTAAGGGGCAATTGAGTGTGGCCATTCCAACTACTCTGCACATCTTTGTGTTGTGGGGGTTAAACCTACGCAAACACGGGGAGAATGGGCAAACTCCACACGGACAGTGACCCAGAGCCGTGACCGAACCTGGGACCACGGAGCCGTAAGACAGCAGTGCTAACCACTGCGCCACCGTGCTGCCCTCAAGGGTAATTCTAATGGTGAGGTATGTCAGTCATGATAATTGATTTGCAGCCGAGAATGTTCAGCTCCAGCTCAGACAACTTGGTGAACTCTGAATGCTGACCCAATTATGCCCACAAAATCATTACTGGTGTGTGTGTCGCCACTAAAATACCTGGAAATGCCCTTCTTTGGCAAGCTCAAGCCATTAAGGGCAGCGCGGTAGCATTGTGGATAGCACAATTGCTTCACAGCTCCAGGGTCCCAGGTTCGATTACGACTTGGGTCACTGTCTGTGCGGAGTCTGCACATCCTCCCCGTGTGTGCGTGGGTTTCCTCCGGGTGCTCCGGTTTCCTCCCACAGTGCAAAGACGTGCAGGTTAGGTGCATTGGTCATGATAAATTGCCCTTAGTGTCCAAAATTGCCCTTAGTGTTGGGTGGGGTTACTGGGTTATGGGGATCGGGTGGAGTTGTTGACCTTGGGTAGGGTGCTCTTTCCAAGAGCCGGTGCAGACTCGATGGGCCGAATGGCCTCCTTCTGCACTGTAAATTCTATGATGATACGACGCAAACATAGAAGACTGCGCCCAGTATGCTGAGCGCATGCCCTATTTCTTTCACATCAACGGCATTGAAGCAGAAGATAATCCTCCTGGCCTCATGCGGGGCCCTGACATTTATCATCACAAAAAACAAAACTTACCCACCAGCCCCGGACGCTAAATCGTTCGACAAGCTCGTGGGTGCGGAGCCGTTATGAACCAAAGCTGTTAATCATCTTCCAATGTTACCGTTTTGATATGACTGGGAGAACCCTGGGGGAGTCCATTACAGAATTCCTTGGTAGGTTATGGAAGTAGATTGGCAGATTATTGTGAATTTGTCCCATCCCAGACCGAGATGTTATGCAATAGACTGGTGAGTGGGATGTACAACGTCATAAACCAAAAAAGATTACTGGTGGAGTTCAACTTAGACCTGATAACGCCCATTGAGGATGCTGAAATAGTGGCTCAGGAAATTCAAGGGATGTCGGACTGTAGCATCTTCTGTTTGGGGGGAGGCTCCTCATATAGAGAAGCTTACAGTTCCAGTAAGGGCATCCATGTGCGCAGCCTATTATCAACCCAACATTCCATAGGGATGCCCTGGAGGTCTCAGAAACAGCATGATAACCCCAGGTATACCCGGGAAAACTCTCCAGAGGAATACATTTGTCAACAGACTCAAAAACAGCTTCTTCCCCACTCACCAGACTCCTAAATGACCCTCTTATGGACTGACCTCATTAACACTACACCCATGTATGCTTCATCCGATGCCAATGCTTATATAGTTACATTGTATATATTGTGTTGCCCTATTATGTATTCTCATGTATTTTCTTGAATTCTGTTTAATTCCCTTTTCTTCCCATGTACTGAATGATCTGTTGAGCTGCTTGCAGAAAAATACTTTTCACTGTACCTCGGTACACGTGACAATAAACAAATCCAATCCAATCCATCCAACTGCTGGACTGTTGTAACGACTGCAGGAGTGCATGATCTAGGCAAGACTGCTGGAATCGGCAATATGCAAACTACCCAGACAAGAAGTCAAAGCCACCTCAGGCCCATACCTTAGGTTACCAGCCCTCAGAGGAGAAAACAATAGAGTTTAACTGTACCATTACAACTAAGGTTGCCCCAATAAGGAGAAGGCTGGAATTCCTTAGAGATGGAGGTAGATGTGAGCTGCCGTCTCTGTCATTTGGGAACAGACATTCTATCACCTTCAAACGGGTATTCTGCTCTTAAGCCTAAGGGATATCCGGACCAGACAAGCCATGTTCACAGGAGAACCTTTAAAAATTATTAGAACTACTATGACCCAGGTAGCTTATGGACAACAGTCGGCCTGACTCCCATCATAGTCATGTGAGGGTCAGGCTCAAGTCCCATGGGCAGGGATTGCCTCCAGAAGAACCAACTAGACTAACTGGAATTGTTTTAATTGGGGATCAATGGATTATATAAGATTATTAGTAAATACCCTGAGGTCCTCCAAGAGGGCTTCGGTAAAATAAAAGGAGCAAGTGTCAGAATTTATGTTGACCCTGACACCATGCCAAAATACTTGAGAGCATGGCCAGTCCAATACTCGTTGCTTAAGAAGGTGGAAACTGAGATTGAGCAGTTGGAAAATCTTGGAATCATATGGGCAGTGTAGTTCACGGAGTGGGCCACACCCGTAGTTCCTGTCCTCAAACCCGACAAGTCAGTGTCCCTTTTGCAGGAATTATAAACATACTGTCAACAACGTCTCAAAACTGGACTGGTACCCCATGCTGTGCATGGAGGGGTTGTATGGCCAAACCTTCATGGAACTGGACATTAGCTACACCTACCACCAGCTTGAACTAGATGAACCATTCCATAAATATGTCATGATGAACACCAGAAGGGCCTGTACAAATATAACACGTCTGCCCTTTGGACTCTCAATAGCATGTGCCATCTTTTAGCATGTCATCAAGAATATTCTCCAAGGACTACCCATGGCAGTATATCTTGATGAGGTATTAATTACAGGGGCTACTGAACAAAATCATCTCGCAAACTTGGAACAAGGTCTTGAGGTGGTTTTCTAATGCCGGTGTACATCTCAAGAGAGAGAAATCTGTATTTCAGGCGGGCGAGGTAATTTACCGAGGGTACTGGGCAGACAAGAAAAGCCTGTTACCCATGGAGGATAAAGTCAAGGTCATCGAGGAGGTGCTTACCCCGTGAATAATGACAGAGCTGAAATCATTCCTGGGATTGATAAATTATTATGGGAAATTCATCCTGAATCTGGCTACATTGCTCTCACCCCTACATCTGCTGCTGAATAATCAGTAGAGTAGGTCATGGCAGGTGCCGCAGGATGAAGTCTCTGCGAAAGTAAAACACCATAGGGTGTAAAACAACATATAGGGCGGATACGTGGGTTTGAGTAGGGTGATCATTGCTCGGCACAACATCGAGGGCCGAAGGGCCTGTTCTGTGCTGTACTGTTCTATGTTCTATTGGTGGCCTATGAATACTCCCTTGAGCACTGTCCTGGAGCACTAATGGTCAAGACAGAAGCCCGGACTCGATTCAGACATTGGGGACTTGGTGAACCAATGCACCTTGTGACAGGAAAACCAGAGGCCAACTCCGTTAGCCTCCTTACACCCATGGGAGTCACAGGTAGACCATAGATATGTGTACATGGAGACTTTGCTGGTCCATTTTTAGGGTCAGTGTTCCTGATCATGAAAGATGTTCTTCAAAATGGATGGAAGTACACAGCATGGCCTCAGCACCATCATTAGGGAAGCACGGTAGCATTGTCGATAGCACAATCGCTTAACAGCTCCAGGGTCCCAGGTTCGATTCCGGCCTAGGTCACTGTCTGTGCGGAGTCTGCACATCCTCCCCATGTGTGCGTGGGTTTCCTCCAGGTGCTCCGGTTTCCTCCCACAGTCCAAAGATGTGCAGGGTAGGTGGATTGGCCATGATAAATTGCCCTTAGTGTCCAAAATTGCCGTTAGTGTTGGGTGGGGTTACTGGGTTATGGGGATAGGGTGGAGGTGTTAACCTTGGGTAGGGTGCTCTTTCCAGGAGCCGGTGCAGACTCGATGGGCTGAATGGCCTCCTTCGGCACTGTAAATTCTATGATCTCACGCCACAATAGAGAAACTCCGGAAGAGCTTTTGTATTCACAGCATACCAGAGGTCCTCGTCTCCAACAATGGTACAGCTTTCACCAGCGGGGAGTTCCAGACGTTATTGAAATCGGATGGCATTGACCACATTTGAGTGGCGCCGTACCACCTATCGTCCAATGGTCTGGCAGAATGGACAGTAGACTTTCAAAAAAGGGATGAGGAAACAGCCGACTGGATCCATGGTGAGAAGGTTGGCTTAATTTCTGTCCGACTACCGAACCACACCACACACCATGACAGGCGTCGTCGCAGTGGAATTACTGATGGGACGGTGAATTTGCACCAGGCTGAACCTGCCATTTTCCAGTTTGGTGGTGAAGGTAGAGTCCAGACAGGAGAGTCAAGAGACAAATTACGACGTCAGGAGGCCCGTAAGAACATCTAAGATGGGGGACAACGTATGAAACTTCGGGGATGACACCAGTTGGAATCACATTGGAGAAGATTGGCCTGTCTCCTACAAATTCCTTAAACATCACCTGTATCCCTTTATGATTAGGGAGCCTGCTCCAGTTGAAACCACGTCTCCAACTCTGGTCGCGGCTGCCTCTGGTTCCGGGGACCCAAGGTTCACTTCCCCAACAGCAAAGACTCGGGATCTGATATGGAGGCTGTAGAGACTGGTCTGTCTCCAGGAGCCAGTACTCAGGAAGAACCAGCATCAGTGACCCTCAGGTTCACGCTGAGGAAGCAAAGGTCACCTGTTCACTTCATAACTCTCAATCCATCTCCACCTGCCACATACTCGAGTGCTAAAAGGGGGAAGAGGCCTCTTCGCCTCAGTAGCAATGGGGATGAAACGGATTTAAGGGGGGAGTGATGTTATAATCCCCACAAAGACCACGGCGGATTGTTGATTCATCTCCCTGTGGGCTTCGTGGAGTATGAGTTCACATGTTGAGCAGGCGGAGGGATTTGCTAGTGGGACTTGAAATCCTGTGTCCCAAACCAAAGTTCAAAATGGTCCCGGGCCGGGAGGCTAGCTTTGAATGCCGTGGCTGTAGCTTTATTTCTGTTCTAGAATAATCATTTATTTTGCTTACCCTGGCTTTCGCTGCAATTGTTGCAGTGTGAACAAAGGGTATCCAGAAAAAGACTACTCAGTCATAGATGCTCCTGTCCTTCATGCATCTGTTGCATGATTCTTGACCAGGGACTCCCAGGCTCACAGCTCTGTCCTAATCACCAATTCTTCATTGCCGCAGGCCTTGGCAAATGGATCCTGGTAAAAGCCTATGTGTAACTTTGTTTAACGTGGGTACTTTGGTTGTCCACATGATTGTACTAATAATCTTTATTAGTGTCACAAGTAGGCTTACATTAACACTGCAGTGAAGTTATTGTAAAAAGCCCCATGTCGCCACACTCCGGCACCTGTTCAGGTATACAGAGGGATAATTCAGAATGTCCAATTCACCTAATAAGCTGGGACTGGTCTTTTGGGACTTGTGGGAAGAAACCGGAGCACCCGGAGGAAACCCACACAGACAAGGGGAGAATGGCAGACTGCGCACAGACAGTGACCCAAGCGGGAATCGAACCCGGGTCCCTGGTGCTGTGAAGCAACAGTGCCAACAACTGTGCTACCGTGCCGCGACAAGTAGATGGCAAGATTCCTATGACTGTGACGACCTTGCCGCTGTAGCTTTCTTCAGTCTTGCTTTGTCTGTTCTGCGACTGGGGAGTTTTGGATCGTACTTCATCTGGCATCTCCCCTGATCTTGCCACTGTGAGTGACTCTACCTAGAGCAAGGTGCTCACAAGCCTTTCCACCACAGGATCCCCATGGTACAGGATGTCAGAGACTGTGCGGGAATTGTTTTGTGTCAACACTGCCACTTGCAGGAGCTAAAAAGGATTCCACTCCCTCAATTTCCAGCTGGTATGTGACCATAGGTGGTGCAGTATGATGCGCTATCTGTGGTAACCTGCGAATAGTCATGCTGCCCTCATTTTGAAGCAGTCAACTGTGCCAGCTATATTTCAACCACCATGGCAAAGCAGAGAAGAGAATGGGTGACAGAGGCACTGACGACATGGCTAATGACTCCAGTTCACAATGCATGCACAACTGCACAGCATGCAAGCAATCAGAACTATATTGCTCCAAGAAATGTGATAGAACAGACCACTGGCACATTAATGCAAAGATTCCACTTCATGGACTGCTCTGGAGATGCCCTGCTGTACTCAGCAGAGTTGGTCTCAAGATTTGTTGTGGTTAAGCTACACAACCTTCTCTCTACCAATCAGATAGAAAGCAGAGAAACAGGAGCGCAAGGAGGAAATAAAAGTAGCGGAGACGGAAATGAAGGAAGAGAAAAGGAAGCAGCAATTTATATACCTTCTGGCTAAGCTGCACATGAAGAACTAATTCAAATGAGATCCCTGTAACCTCAAACTCAATTCCCCATTCACCAGTAATGTCACATTCCTTATCTGTGTTCTGACTCTGACAATTACAGGGTCATCTTGGCCACAATGCAAAAATAAAAGCCAACACAAAATAAATATTCCAAACCAAATTTAGAAATGAAATCACATCATATTGTATACATATTTGCACTAATCACCACTGAGAAAATTTAATTTTGCATTCCCTTTGTGCCCATCTTCTGTCTGTCTTTGCCTGTCCTTGTGATCTGACACAAAGATCCAAAAGTGCTGAAACTAATTAGAATGTTTATAACCTAGGTGATATAATTAGTTTCTCAATGAGAAAGGTAAAAGCAAACACAGTTTGTAATTAACACACTCTGACTGAAATGTTTTCAAAATTCAATTTGCTTGTCTTTTAAGAAAACCTGTGAGGTACACACTTTGTAGGCTAATGAATGCAGATAAAAACCCAATTTACATTTGCATGATTACACCTGTGCTTTGTTTCTTAATTACCTTCCACAGTTTTTCTTTCTGTAAAAATGAAATATTTGTGCTTTTAAGACCCAGGAAGCCGAGCAGAAGGCGAACAATGATTTATTTACAGCCAAAAACTGTCTGCCTACGTTATTGAATATATTTAGAGAGTACCGCCAACCAACATGTCGTGCTCTGTCCGGGCCGGCCTTTATACTGGGTTCTTATGAGCCCACAAGCGGGGAAGCTCATATTCCACAAGTCCCGCAGGGAGATCAATCCCGTATCCCCATGGGCCTTCTGAGGGTCATTACACGTAATAACTCAAATGTGAAAGGTTACCCAAACTTAGGCTTAGAGAGATGCTGTCAAGCTGCTGAGATTTTCCAGCATTTTCTGATTTGATAGAGGTATTCAAAATCATGAGGGGACTGGACAGAGTAGATAGGGAGCTGTGTTGCCAATCATAAAAGGATCAAGAACAAAAGGGCACAGATTTAAAGTGATTTGCAAAAGAAGTCAATGTGATGTGAGTGGTTCAGGTCTGCAAAGCGCTGCCTGGAAGTGTGGTGGAGGCAGATTCAATCGAGGCATTCAAGGGAGCATTCGATGACTATTCGAATAGAACGCGACTATTTGAATAAAATCAATATGCACGAGTGCAGGGCGAAGGCAGGGAAATGGCACTAAATCATAATGCTCATTTGGAGAGCCGGTGCAGACACAAGATTGCCCCATAACAATTCTCTCTGTGGCCTGGTTTATTTCTCTCCCCTTCCTTGCATAGTGACAGCCTTTCAGACTTTGACAGTTCTCATTTATCCAAGGAGGGTTGAAATATTGTGCAAAATGCCTCTTTCAAGATTTGAAAGAGGTAGCTATGGAGCTAGTAGAAGTATTGATGATCATCTTCCAAAATTCTGTGAGATTCTCACTTGGTTACCACAGATTGGAAGGTAGAAAATGTCACCCCACCACTTAAGAAGGGTTGGAAAGAGAAAACAGGGAACTACAGACCTGTTAGCCATACATTGGTCGTAGGGAAAATATTATAATCTATTATAAAGGATGTGATAAAAGGACACTTGGATAACCTGATTGGGCAGAGTCAACATGGATTTATGAATGAAAAATCATGTTTGATGAATCTGTCAGGTGTTTTTTGAGGGTGTTGCTCACAGAATTGATAAAGGGAAGTCGGTGATGTATTGTGCTTGGATTTTCAGAAAGCTTTCGATAAAAGGTTGGTTAGCAAAATTAAAGCACGTGGGATTGATGGTAATATTCTGGCATGGATTAAGGATTAACGGTCAGAAAACAGGCAGGAGGAATAAATGGGAGGAATAAATTCTCACATTGGCAGACAGAGTACCACAAGGATTAGTACTTGGGCCCCAGATTTTCACAATTTATATCAAAGATTTTGATGTGGGTCCCAAATGTAATATTTCCAAGTTCATGGATGAAACACAGCCAGGTGGGAGTGGGTATAGTGAGGAAGATGCAAAATAGCTTCAAACAGATTTGGACAGATTCAGTGAGTGGGCAGATGGAATATAATTTTGAGAAATGTAAGGTAATGCACTTTGGTAGGAAGAACAGATGCAGAATATTACTTAAATGGTAAGAGATTAGAAAGTGCAGACCTGGGTGTCCTTGTCAATAAGTAATTGAAAGCTAACATGCAAATGTACCAAGCAATTAGGAAAGCTAATGGTATTTCTCACTTGACCTTTCACATCCAGTCTTGAATGGTGGTGAATAATTAAACAACTCACTGGAGGAGGAGGCTCCACAAATATCCCCATCCTCAATGATGGGGGAGCTCAGCGCATCAATGCAAAAGGTAAGGCTGAAGCATTTGCAATCATCTTCAGCTAGAAGTGACGAGTAGGTGATCCATCTTGGCCTTTTCAGAAGGCTCCTATCATCACAGATGTCAATCTTAAGCCAATTCGATTCACTTCATGTAATATCAAGAAACCGCTGAAGGCACTGGATACTGCAACGGCTATGGGTCCTGACAATATTCCAGCAATAGTACTGAAGACATGTGCTCCAGAATTTGCCACACCCCTAGTCAAGCTGCTTCAGTCCAGCTGCAACATTGGCATCCAGCCGGCAATGTGGGAAATTGCCCAGGTATGCCCTGTACTCATAAAGCAGGACAAATCCAACCCGGCCAATTACTTCCCTGTCAGTCTACACTCAATCATCAGTAAACTGATGGAAGGGGTCATCAACAGTGTTATCAAGTGGCACTTACTCAGCAATATCCTGCGCACTGATGCTCAGTTAAGTTCCGCCAGGATCACACAGCTCCTGACTTCATTACAACCTTGGCTCAAACATGGACAAAAGAGCTGAATGCGAGAGGTGAGGTGAGAGTGACTGCCCTTGACATCAAGACAACATTTGACTGAGTATGGAATCAAAGAGCCCTAGTAAAATTGGAGTCAGGGAAAACTTTCCACTGGTTGGAGTCATACTTAGTACAAAGAAAGATGATTGTAGTGTTAGGAGGTCATAGAGTTTTTATAGCATGGAAATAGGCCCTTTTACCTATAGTGTCTATGCCAGCAATCAAGCACCTATTTATTCTAATCTCATCTCGCTTCCAGGATATCACTGCAGGTGTTCCTCAGGTATTGTCCCAGGCCTAACCATCTTCATCTGCTTCATGGATGACTTGCCTTTCATCATAAGGTCAGAATTATTGATGTTCACTGATAATTGCACAATCGTGACTCATCGGACAAGGAAGGAGTCCATGTGCAAATGCAGCAAAACCTCGACAATATCCAGGCTTGGGCTGACAAATGTACAGTAACATTCATACCAGGCAAGAGAGAATCTGGCCATCGTCCCTTGACATTCAATGGCATTACCATCGCTGAATCCTTCATCATCAACATCATGGGGTTATCATTGACCAAAAACTTTACTGGACAAGCCATGTAAAGACTATGGCTACAAGAGCAGGTCAGAGGCTCAGAATCCTGCAATGAGTAACCAACTTTCTGACTCCCCAAAGCCTGTACTCCCATCTACAGGGTACAAGCCATGAGCTTGATGGAAAACACTCCATTTGCCTGGATGAGTGCAGCTCCAACAATACTCAAGAAGCTCGACACCATCCAGGACAAAGCATCCCACTTGATTGACACTCCTTCCACAAACCTTCACTTCCTCCCATCACCGATGCTCAGTATCAGCAGTTTGTAACATCTACAAGATGCACTGCAGGAACTCACCAAGCCCTCTTAATCAGCATCTTCCAAACCCATGACCACCAAAATCTAGAAGGACAAGCGTAACAGATACATGGAAACACAATCACCTGAAAGTTCCCCTCCACAGTACTCACCATCCTGATTTGGAAATATTTCCTTCATTGTCACTGGGTCAAAACCCTGGAAATCCCTCCCCAACAGCACAGTGGGTGTGCCTACAACACCTGGACTGTGGCGGTTCAAGAAGGCAGCTCACTACCACCTTTTCTCGGGGAATTAGGGATGGGCAATAAATGCTGGCCTAGCCAGCGATGCCCACATCCCATGAATGAAAAACAAATTGAGTACAGCAGTAGCAAAGTCTTGCTTCAATTGTATCGAAGCTTGATTAGATCACATCTGGAACACTGTGTGCAGTTTTGGCCCCCTTATGTAATATTTCCTGTTCACCAGTTAGGTAAATAAACTGCAATGTTTACATGCAGCTGCAATGCAAAGAGTTGCAGCCTTGCAGTTGATAGCCAGCTTCCAGGATCAAACTGATTCAGGAACCTGTGCTTGCTCGGGTGATTCCCCCACCCTGATTGGTTACCAAGGTCACGTAACCCTCTCAACCGATCGCCCCATAAAGGCCACAACCACCACATCTAAGTTCTTTTATACATTGATAATAATTAAGTTTCTTAGTGCTCAATAATTAGAACATTAAGCACATGTAATCGGTGCATTATAAATTGAGTCTTTTAGATAGTTTCCGATTTCTAATGGAGCGGTGTAACTCCTCTGTCAGGGGTGCCTTCACTGGGGTGCTTTCTGCAGAATCCACCAACCACGGCATCTCCTCAGGTGCTGGTAACTCAGCTTCATTAGTTTATGTGGGGCCAAGAGACTCGCCTGCCACAGGCTGTCTCGATCCTTTACTTCATGGATAATCAACAACGTCCTGCAGGCAACATGATTTTGGATGGTGGTCATGGCTGCTGCGACAATTCCCATCCGCGTAAATGATCGGCATGCTTCTGGACGATTCTTCCTTGTACATCCACTTCATAAGACAAAGGTCCTGTTATTGACACAACAGCTCCTGAGACCCAACTTGATTGTTTCCAAAATTTCTGACATGTGGGATTTCCTCCATTGAAAATGCCTAAGTTAATTTCTCTGACTCCACTGACTGGCTGTCAGTATGTGCTCCCACCACTGCATTTAAGGTCAGTCCGTAAAGCACCAACCAGAGAGGAACATGGCAGGGGCCTACCAGGAAGTGCACATATCTTTGTTCTTATTTTACTTAATAATAACCTTTTATTGTTACAAGTATGAAGTTACTGTGAAAAGCCCCAAGTCGCCACATTCTGGCACCTGTTCGGGTAAGCTGGTACAGGAATTGAACCTGCGCCGCTGGCCTTGTTCTGCATCACAAACCAGCTGTCCAGCCCACTGAGCTAAACCAGCTCTGTAGTGTGAACTCCCCTTATTCTTATTAAACTGGTCTCGACCTTCCCCGGCAAATTCAGAAACATCAGACTTAGTCTGATCCTAAGATGCTGGCCCATCAACAACTCTGCTGGCGTCACCCCTGTTGTCGGGTGCAGAGTGGTTCTGTAGCCCAGAAGGAAATATGAGTTTCTGGTCTCTAGGGTCGCCCCTGACAGTTACGTAAGGCTTGCATTGAAGGTTTGGACTGCCAGTTCAGCCAGTCCATTTGGATGCTGGGTGGTAAGATGCAGTCCTGATGTGCTTGATATTATTAAAGGAGGTGATATGTTGAAATTCAGTACCCATGAAGGCTGTTCCATTAGCCAACACCATGGGCTGGATTCTCCTGCAATTGGTGTGGCGACCCGTACCGGCGCCAAGGACGCCGCGACCCACTCCGGCATTGGGCCGCCCGGAAGTTGCGGAATCCTCCGCACTTCCGGATGCAAGGCTGGTGCTAGAGGGGTTGGCGCCGTGCCAACCAGCGCCAAAGGGCCCCCGCGGGCCGGCGTGAGTTGGACTGCCGGTGTGTTTCCTGCGCATGCGCAGGGGGTTTCTTCTCCATGCCGGCCATGGC
This sequence comes from Scyliorhinus canicula, assembly GCF_902713615.1. Taxonomy (NCBI): domain Eukaryota; kingdom Metazoa; phylum Chordata; class Chondrichthyes; order Carcharhiniformes; family Scyliorhinidae; genus Scyliorhinus; species Scyliorhinus canicula. The sequence continues at coordinate 156,307,223 of NC_052155.1, read as the reverse complement.
GGAGCCTTACAAAGATCGGCATGGATGGAAAGAGTGCCCCCACGGCTCAGGCCCGTGCACTATCTGTGGGCCCCGATTGTGGGCCAGGCCACCGTGGGGGCCCCCCCTGGGGCCCGATTCCCAATCGCCCCCCCCGAGGACTCCGCAAGCCGCCCTCCAAGCCAGGTCCCGCCAGGATGGACCAAGTCCATTTCACGCCGGTGGGACTGGCCAAAAACGGGTGGCCGCTCGGCCCATCGGGGCACGGAGAATTGCCGCGGGGGCCGCTGCCAACGGCCCCCGACCGGCGCGGATCGATCCCTGCGCCCGCCCTAAAAACGGGACTGAGGGGTGATCTTACAGAGGTGTATAAGATCATGAGAGGCATGGATTGGGTGACTGCACAGTCTTTTTCCCAGGGTTGGGGAATTGAGAAGTTAAGAGAGGAAAGAATTAATGGGAACCTGAGGAGCAATTTTTTTTTACACAGAGGGTGGTTCATGTGTGGAATGAGCTGCCGGAGGTAGGGACATTGACACCATTTAAAAGGCGTTTAGACAGATACATGAATAAGAAAGGTTGAGAAGGATCTGGGCCAAATGCAGGTAAATGGGATTAGTTTAGATGGGCTTTTTGGTTGGCATGGGCAAGTTTGGGCCACAGGGCCAGTCTCCATGCCGTAGATTTGGTGAGATTCTATGAGATATCCCTTGATCCGTTTAGCCCCAAGAGGTGTATCTAATTCCTTCTTGAAATTACACAGCGTTTTGGTCTCAACTACTTTCTGTGGTAGCGAATTCCACAGATTCAATGCTTAGCACTGAATTCTTGCCAAAATGATTAACGGAATAGCTTTATTTTCTTTAAAAAGGCGCAAGAGTGGTTTGTGGTCCATATACATGCTGGTGGAACGTCTTTACCCCATATACTATTGGCAAGCCTTCTTTTTCAATCTGAGAGTATTCTTTTCTAGCCTCTGATAGGGTTCTTGAGACATACCCAAGAGGTCTTTCAGATCCACCGTCCACCTTATGGGACAATACTGCACCAATGCCATATGGGGAAGCATCACAGGTTAAAAGCAATTCCTTTATTGGGTCAAAATACACCAATAAACCCGATGAATGTAACAATTGCTTTACTCTGTTAAAAACTTCTCTTTGGGGTGCCTTCCAAACCCAACGCTGATGCATCTTTAGTAGCATATGCAAAGGGGCCAATAATGTTGACAAATCTGGCCGGAAATGCCTACTGTAATTCACCATTCCTAAGAATGACTTGAGCCAGATGTGTTTCTGGGGCCGGTGCATCCTTTATAGAGTCCCTGCAGTGCAGAAGAAGGCCATTAGGCCCATTCACCCATGCCCTATTCCCATAACCCCATAACCTAACACACACATCCCTGAACACTAAAGGGCAATTTAGCGTGGCCAATCCACCTAACTGGCACGTCTTTGGACTGTGGGAGGAAACCGGAACACCCGGAGGAAACCCACACAGACACAGGAAGAACATACAAACTCCATACTGATAGCAACCCAAAGCCAGAATTGAATGTGGGTCCCTGGCACGGTGAGGTATCTGTGCTAACCACTGTGCCACCATGGCACTCTGTCCTGGTCTTCAATGGGGTTTAATCCTTGTGCATCTACATGATGCCCAGAGAGGTTACCTTGGTGGCTTAAAAAATACATTGTTCCATCTTGAGGCGCACTTCAGCCTCTTAAAGTTGTTTTAGCACATCCTCTAAGTTAGCTAAGTGCTCAGCTTCTGACAATCCAGTTATCAAAACATAATCTTGGTATCTATGACTCATGGCAGACCTTGCAATAAATTTTCCATTGTTCTCTGGAAAATAGCACATGGTGATGATGCACCAAGGATAGGCATGTATACTGAAACAAACCATTGTGCGTGTTCATCGTAACATAACCTCGGGAAGCCTCATCTAAATTGCTGACATGCATGGCTCATATCTAGCTTTGCAGAAGACTGACCTGCAGCCAGGTTCATGTACAAGTCCTCAATCTTGGGGATTGAATTTGGCAGCCTGGCTAACTGTTAATTTGTAGCCTCCACAGATGTGCACGGTCTTGTCATGTTTTATCATAGCAACCAATATGGGTCAGCATGTGGTGCACGTTGGGGGTTTGGCCGTCTCCTGGGGGGTAAGGGAGAGGGTCAAGGGTGTATGGGACAGGGGGTGGTGCCAGCGGCACAGTGCTGCCTACTCACCCTGGCCACCCTGAAGAGGCTGTGCAGTATGTTATGGTACTGGGTGGGGAACAGGTCAGAGTGGTTGACCATGTAGGTTATGACTGCTAACTCTGCAGCCTGGGCACATATGTGCGGGAGGTTTTAAAGCCAATTTCCTCAGTGGCTGGCCTTCCTGGTCTTCCACATAAATGCTACATCCCATTTTCCTGTTACCCTCTTCCACCATGGAAGTTCCGTCTACGTAGATTTTCAGAGAATAGTTGGAACTGTTCTGGTACCCGCCTTTCATTTTGGTAGAAATGGCCAGGAAAATGGGGACTCAGGTATGTTTCACTGCAATGCCTCAGCCCTAGAGCATAAGTGTCCTCGGTGCTATCCTTTTTGTTTTATAAATTTAGAGTACCCAATTCATTTTTGCCAATTAAGGGGCAATTTAGCGTGGCTAATCCGCCTCGCCTGCACATCTTTGGGTTGTGGGACCCACGCAAACACGGGGAAAATGTGCAAACTCCACACGGACAGCAACCCAGAGCCGGGATTGAACCTGGGACCTCGGCGCTGTGAGGCAGCAGTGCTAACCACTGTGCCACCTTGCTGCCCAATCCACCGTACTATCCTGTTCTGGCTAACTGTCTTTGACCAGCCCATTGTGCAGTAGTCGTATAGGGGTATGTTCAGTGAGGATGGTAAGGGGGTTTAAGCCGACTATATAGTTAAACGGTGTGATGCCCTGAAAACAGATAAAAGGTGTGTCTTGCACACTGAGAAGCTTTCTTCCAGTGTGGTCAGTATGCGGTAAGCGTAGATTATTGGGCCAAGTCGCCCGTGCCACTCCTGAAGGAGCATGGCTGCCAGTGTGGTATCCATGGCCGCTGCCTCAAGCGCAAATGGAAATTTAGGGTCCAGTACTTGCAGGGTAGGGGCTTCCACTAATGACTGTTCTAGTTCAGAGCCTGTGGGCTGGATTCTCCATAGCTCATACCAAAATCATGTTTGGCGCGGGGGCGGAGAATTGACGTTCACGACCAAATCAAGTGGGGCGCCGCTCCGACGATTTTTTGCTCGTCCGTAAATCACACCACGCGGCTGGGGGGCCATTGCGAGAGGCCCTCCCAGCAATACTCAGCTCCCAACCGGCCGAGTTCCCGAAGGCGTGGTTCTAACCACGTATGGCCGGTTGGGACTCTCGCGCGGCGGCTGCAGACTCAGTCCGCAGCCGCCCTGGTGGGGGGGCAGGGGGATCCAGTACCGGGGCAGGGGTCTTATGGGCAGCCGCGACAGCGATCGGGCTGGTCCGATGAAGGGGTGCAGGGCCGATCAGGGAGATCTTCTTCGCGATGGTCCGTGGTCCGAGTCCGCCATGGCGCTCGGCCCGGCTGCTGGAGGCCGCCACCGTGTGCATGCGCGGACTTGGAACCGGAAGTGCAGAGGCCCGTATCCGCAGCCAAAGCTGCGAGCTTCACGTTGGATCCCTGCTAGCCCCCTGCAGGTAAGTGAATTACTCTTTATTTTTTGCAGGAAACTGGGGAGTGAAACGCCAGATTTTTTACGCCGGTGTGGGCCCCATTTTTGGACAATCCAGCCCCATGTGTGTGTGTGTCTCTCGGTCCAGCTCCATTGGGAGTTTTCTGCAGGAGTTCGGAAAGGGGGGCAGTTTTGGTGGCAAAACCGTCAATGTGTTTTCAGCAGTATCCCACCAAGCCCAGAACGAAGCATAGCGAGCTCATGTCCTTTGATAAGGTAAGGCATGTTACAGACTCAATTTGCTTCCTTTCAATCTCGTGCTTTCCCTCTATCACTTCTGTGCCGAAGTAGAAGACTTATTGTTTAATGATTTGGGCTTTCTTGGGAGTTATTTTTAATCCTAATGTAGTGAGGAGGTTCAGTAGCTCCTTGCTTAGGAAGCCATACTGTCTTTGGGGTTTTGGGTCAGGGCCTTCTATGATTATCACCCCCATCATTGGGCCACAACCACGTTTGTGGTTGGCGAACGCCCCAGTGCATTGTATACCCTATGCTCCCGGGTCATCGGTCATCTTGGTGGGATTCATCTACTATTCTCCAATAGTGGAGATTCTATCTACATACTTGTGGCCACCTCAACTGGGGATTCCCGGTTGGTCGGCATCAACCTCATACAGGAATTGTCTGGGTCGAAGGACAGGTCACATTTCCTTATTAGGTCAGATCCTAAGATATGTTCTGCTTCGAGGTGGAGTTTCACAAAGATAGCGGGGTGGTGACATACAAGGTTCCCTCATCTAAATTTTAGCAGGTCAGATTCTGCAACCTCCTGTAAGTGACCTGTGAAGCCGCTCAACATGATTGTTTTCCAGGTGTGCCATGCACAGTCGAGGTCACGGGATGTGTTTAGAGCAGTGCAGTATGCCTTTGTGTTCCATAGGAATTGAATGGGGCGGCCTCCGACATTGCCTTGTACTAGGAGCCTCCCTAGACTATCCTATTTGGTGCTACACACCCAAATCAGTGAAGCCGGCACCGTCATGCGTCTGGTCCATATTTTACTTGGGGATACAGTCTGAAGGGAGTGTCGGGGTTGTCCATCGGTGTTATAGTGCCTTGCAGGGCTGGCCCTTTGAGGGGCATGGGTTGGGGTCCATCATTGGGAAACGGTGCAGCCAGTTGTGGGGGATAGTTGGGTGGGACCATACAGTCCCGGGCAAAATGGTTGGGCTGACCACAGTTGTAACACTGTGCTTGTGGGGGTACTGTACTGTTCCCAGTGTCATGGTTTGGCAATATAACCCGCCCGGGCCTGTGGTTCTCTGTGTCCGCGATCGGCAGTGGTATATGGAGATGGGTTTTCGGGGTTAAGGGGATCCCCTATTTCTACCTCCCCCCTCGTTTCGCCATACAAGGCTGGGCGGATGGGATTCATCTTCCCTGGTTTGGTGGATTTAGGGGTTCTAGTTGTTTAATGTCCCATTCAGCATGAGTCATTTTGCAGATAGGCCAGTCTCCTTTATTATCCTCGGGTTCATAGTTCTCACATGCTTTGCAACTGCTGTCTGTGGCATGGGTTATCAGAGTGCGGATCCATGGAGTGCGGAGTGTGGAACGGTGGTGTGGGTCTAATTGGACTCTACTTAATTATCCAAATACCCCAATAACCTGGTTCCAGAGCCGGCCGGCAAATGCCGTCGGATGCTCCCCTTGTTTCTGTTGGCAGTTACTTAAACCGTTGACCGGGTCGTCCCTATTGTACCCTACTGCGGTCAGGACGGCTGCTTTCATCTCTGATACGGTTCCCCCTGCTAGATTTTGGGGAGGGGGTAAAACGTAATAGATCGCAGGGCTTAAACATAATAAATAAGTTTGACCTCCTCTGCCTCTTCCAGGCCATTCAAAATCCGGTGGTGTGAGATGTTGTCAAATAGAGCGTTTAGGTCTCCGGAGGGTTCGAACAAATAGAACATAGAAGATACAGGTGAACATATACACATTCACCTGAGGAAGGAGCAGTGAAACAAACCTGACACGGGGAGAACGTGCAGACTCGGCACAGACAGTGACCCAGCGGGGAATCAAACCTGGCGCTGTGAAGCCACAGTGCTGTCCACTTGTGCTACCATGTTGCCCCAACACCCCGATTGCTTTTGAAGTGTCGGTGAGCTAGGTCATGGTTTAGGTTACATTGGGGTTCTGTCCGCCCTTTCTGCGTGTGGTGACCGGGTTCATAGGGCTTGGGGTCAGTTCAGCGAATAGTCCAGGGGGTGTGGTCGGTTCCGATGCTTGGAACGGGGGTGGGGGTCCCCGGTTGGTATTGGGGATGGCTGTCGTTTCTGCACAGGCACCCTCCTCTAATTCCTCCCAAAATACCCCTGGGTTACTGTCCCCGGAATCTGTAGTAACGGCGCACATTATTTGGGACTGCAGTCTCTATAGCTTGTGTAGGCATGTGGTGTGGTCCATTGCGTGGGCACAGTAGTACTGTGGTTAGCACTGTTGCTTCACAACGCCTGGGACCCAGGTGGATTCCCGGCTTGATTCACAGCCTGATCCGAGTCTGCACATTATCCAAGTGTCTGCGTGGCTTTCCTCCGGGCACTCCAGCCTCCACCCAGAAGTCCCCAAAGACGTGCTTGTTAGGTGAATTGGATATTCTGAATTCTACCTCTGTGTACTCAAACAGGTGCCGGAGTGTGGAGATTAGGGGATTTTCACAGTAACTTAATTGCAGTTGTAATGCAAACCTAGTTGTGACAATAAAGATTATTATGATTATTGTCTTTCCCTGCTTTGTGCAAGACTTTACTGCAGCCTGCAGGACGATGCATTTTAATTTCAGTTCTTCCAATTGTGTGAGTGCGATGTCTTTCTCGCTGATGACGTGCTGTGCTTTTTGATTGACCTTATCGTACTGAGCCTGAAAGTGGCTCATATGTATGAGGTTTAGATGGCTCCTCTCCTCCCTTAGTGCTACATCTGCAGAGTCTTAATGCCTCATGTGTTTTATAGTTGTAGTGTCCTGCCTGGTGATTGGTTGTTCTGTGTCGTGTGTGTTCATTGGTTATCCTGTGTGTCAATCACTGCCTGTCTGCATCTCATTATATCCATGAGTGGATATTATGACATGAGTGACAGAAAGTCTGGGCCAATCTGGGCTACTGGGCTACTGACAATAGACCTGTGCATATCAATATGGTGCGATGATCTCCTGAGGGGTGATTGATGGGACAGGTCCAGACATGTTCTGGCAGCTTGTCCGTTCATTGTGTATTTGACTTTGGTCACGTCTAAATTCCAACAGCCTGCCTGAGGTTCGACTGCAGTATGATTTAAAAACGCCCAATTCTTTAATTTAGGGTATCCAATTTAATCAGCCTTAAAGCCTGGTAGGTCACTACACCCTCCCTGGCTGGATATGGTCATCATCTGTGTGGCAGAAATGATACCTACACATCCTCAGCCCAATCGTGGATGTATTTCAGATATTACCACATACAGGCAGGCCAACTTCTTAATGACAGATTTTTTCAAATAGAAATAAACACTGTGCAATCATCAGTGAACATTTCCACTTCTAAAATGCTAATGGAGGGAAGGTCATTGATAAAGCAGCTGAAGCTATTTGAACTCAGGACACTTTCCTTACAAACTCCGGCATCTTGGAATGAGATTATGTCCTAAATGGTCACATTTCTTAGTTCCTACCTTCACCCATTTTGTTATGACCTGTCCCTTTCTCGAAGGAGGAAAATATTCCCATACTCCCAAACATTTGCAGGCAAACCATCTGCAACTGAATAATAGGCTGCCTTTAAAGATGAGTAGTTAATGTCAGTCAAGGTATAATTCCACACGAGGGAATGGGAGGATAAACAAATCCCAAGTCTTCCTGGATAGTGAAAGATAGCGAGTAAGATGAAACAGAAAGATGCATGCACCAACGGTCAAATGGATAATACAGTTGAGAATCAGGCTCAATATGTAAGGTTTAGTGGGAAATTGAGGAAACAAATAAGAGAAACAGAGGGCGCGATTCTCCGCTGCCCAGGCCGGGTGGGAGAATCGCGGGAAGGCCGCTCTGGCCCCCCCCCCCCGCGATTCTCCCACCCATCCCCCAAAATGGCGTGTCGCGTTTTGCGACACGCCGCTCGGAGAATCGAAACGGCGACCCGCGATTCTCCGGCCCGGATGGGCCGAGCGACCTGTCGTTCCCGACCTGTTCACGCCGGCGGCAACCACACCTGGTTGCTGCCAGCGTGAACATAGCGCCAAAGGTGAGTTTGTGGCTTGTGGGGGGCGGAGAGGGGATTGAGCACCACGGCCGTGCTCAGGAGGGGACTGGCCCGTGATCGGTGCCCACCGATAGTCGGGCCAGCGTCTCCAAGGGACGCACTCTTTCCCCTCCGCCGCCCCGCAAGATCAAGCCGCCACGTCTTGCGGGGCAGCGGAGGGGAAGACGGCAAACGCGCATTTGCGGGTTGGCGCCGGCCATCCTGCGCATGTGTGGCTGACGTCATTAGGCGCCGCCGGCCGTGTCATTCTCGGCGCGCCGGACCTTGACGCCAGCGTGAAGGCCCGGTGGCCGAGATTTATGGAACGCCGCTCCTAGCCCCCCGGGGGGGGGGAAGAATAGGGGGCGAGGAGTGGCCTCCGATGCCGTCGTGAAACACTCCGGGTTTCACGACGGCGTCGGGCATTGCGGAGAATTATGCCCAGAGTATGAGGAGGGACTGACAACCAACATAAATGGGAATACAAAGTCTCCTGTAGGTATAAAAAGAGTGAAAGAGTGGTAAAAGGAGGAGTAATGCCGAATAGGAAGTGGAAAGGGGATTTACACATGGAGGCAGAGGGTTTGGTTGATGTATTAAATGAGTTCCCAATCGATTTGTTTGAATCCCCCCCAATACTGAGGCTATCTCTCGGCTACTGGGCGGGCCTTCAGGTGCTTTGTTTTCGAACCCCGCTGGTGCCGGGGTGTCTGGTTTCCCATACACTGTTGCAATCACTTCTCTATTTGTGTCCATTGTCCCTGGGATCGTTCCATTACTATGTTAACTATCCCGGAGATTGCCTCATTAGTATGCGGAATGTTCGTTTCGGTGCTGTCTGCTGTCTTAGCAGACAGAATACACATTGGCTTGGTGCAGCCTGCTTGTGCTGCAAACATTGTCCATTTTAACCTGCAAGCTTTGCGTTCCTCCATTTTGTATTGAGGGAATGGCCAACTTCGGTGGCTACAGTTTGCACCCTCCATGCCAGGAAACCCATGGTGAGGAGTCACTGTCAGCAAGATTGGAAATACCACTGGCGGAAACAGCTGGAGGATTTTGGCTGATAGGTCACTAGAACTGGATGAGATGCATCCAAAGATACCAAAGGTTGAAATTGTGAAGGCACTGGCCATAATTTTCCAATCCTGCTTAGATCCAGAGGTGGTACCAGAGGACTGGAGAATTGTGAATATTGTAGCCTTGTTCACAAAGATGACTGTAGGAATAAGCCCAGCAACTACAGGTCACTCAGTTTAACCCCAGTGGTGGGAAAGCTTTTAGAAATTATTATTCGGGACAGAATTAACACTCACTTGGGAAAATGTGGCTTAATTAAGGAAAGCTAGCATGGCTTTATTAAGAGAAAATCATGTTTAACTAATTTGCATAAGTTTTATTTGTAGAAGTAATTGAAAGGGTAGATAAAGGGTGGTATTCTCCCCTACCCGGCGGGGCAGGGGGTCCCGGCTTACCGGAGTGGCGCCAACCACTCCGGTGTTGGGCCTCCCCAAAGATACGGTATTCTCCGCACCTTTCGGGGCTAGGCCCGTGCCGGAGGGGTTGGCGCCCCGCCGACCGGCGCGAGCGGCTTTTGGCTCCCCACCAGCCGGCGCGAACGGCTGGCCGAAGGGCCTTCGCCGGCCGGCGTGAAGCTGCGCGTGCGCCGGAGCGTCAGCAGCCACTGATGTCATCCCGGTGCATGCGCAGTAGGGGGGTCTCTTCCGCCTCCGCGATCGCGGGCCAGGCCACCCGGGGCCTCCTCGCACCGCCTGCTCCCGCCGGCACCAGAGGTGCTCCAATTCCCGCCGGCAGGAGAGGCCTGTCAGCGGCGGGACGTCGGCCCTTCACAGGCCGGAGAATCGCCGCGGGGGGCCCGCCGACCCGCACGGCGCGATTCCCACCCCCGCCAATTCCCGGGTGGCGGAGAATTCCAGCCACGGCGGGGGCGGGATCTACACAGGCCCAGGTCGATTCTCCGACCCTGCGGGGGGATCGGAGAATACCGCCCAAAGGTATTGCTGTTTATAGTGATGTAGACAAACTTACAAAAGGCGCTTGGAAGACTTTCAAAGTGCTGCATTACAGACATGTGAGCAAAGTTAGAGCCCATGGAATAAAAAGGATACTGGTAAAATGGATACAAAATTTACTGAGTGAAAGAAACCAAAAGTAGTGATGAACGGTGCTTTTCAGACTGAAGAAAGATTAATAGTTGGGTTCCCTAGAGGTCGGTGTTGGACCCCCTGCTCTTCCTGATGCCTATCAATGATCTATACTTTGGTGTGCAGGACACAATTTCTAAATTTGCAGTTGGCACAAAATTTGTAAACTGTGAGGAGGACGGTGTTAAACTTCGAAAGGGCATAGACAGGTTGGTGGAATGGGCGGACAAGTGGCAGATAGAATTTAATGCAAAGAAATGTGAAGTGATTCATTTTGGCAGGAAGAATGGGGAGAGACAATAGATGATACCTTCTCAATGGGGTACAGGACCTGAGGTAAATCATTGAAGGTAGAGGGCAGGTTGAGAAGGTGGTTAATAAAGCATATGGAATCCTGGGCTTTATAAACAGAGGTACAAAATTCAAAAGCAGGGAAATTATGAAACACTGATTCAGCCACAACAGGACTGTCACATCCAGTTCTGGGCTTCACACTTTAGAAAGGATGCAGAAAACAAACATGAGAATATTTCAAGGGATGAGCAAAATCAGTTATGTCGATAGGTTGGAGAAGCAATGGCCGTTTTCGTTGGAGAAGAGAAGATTGAGAGGAGATTTGATGGAGTTAGTCAAAACCGTGAGGGGTTTGGACAAAGTATATAGGGAGAAACTGGAAGGATCGAAAACCTGAGGAGACTGATTTAAGGTGATTGGCAAAAAGCAATGGCAAGGTGAGTAAAACCTCTTTACCCAGCAAGTCAGTAGGATGTGGAATGCACAGTGTGGTGAAGGCAGATTAACTCATGGGCTGGATGCTCCGTTTTGCCGGCCGCCCGGGGGTTTCCCGACGGCGTGGGGTTGCCTCACAATGGGAAATCCCATTGACTAGCCGGCGTAACGGAGCATCCCGCCAGCGGGATGACACATAAATGTGGCACGGCGGAGAATCCTGCTCCATGGCTTTCAAAAGGGACTTGGAGCATTATGTGAAGAGGAACAATTTGCAGGGCTGTAAGGAAAGGAGAAAGGGATGGTACTAGATGCATCGCTGTTGTAGGGAACTGACACAGACCTGATGGGCCGAATAACCTCCTTGTGTGCTGCAGCAATTCTATGATTATATGATAACAGTACTGAGGGAGTGCTACACTGTCAAAGTTGCCATGCTGACTTTCAGATGAGATGTTAAACCAACCCTTCAGCTTCCTCCTCAGGTCGACATAAATGATTCCATGGCACTATCTCAGATAATTATGTTTAACCCTTAATCAGCATCAAACAAGTAGTTTGTCCAGTCATTATCATTCTGCTGTTCCTGGAAATTTGCTGTGTACAGATTAGATGCCACATTGCCCACATTACGAAATTGATTGCACTTCAAAAGTCCTTCACTGGTGGCAAAGTCTTTTCAGACATTCTGAGGTATTGAAAGATGCTGTATGAAAGCAATTCTTTGTGAATTGTTCATTTTGCTTGTAGGAAGAGGCTCCCTCTCTCTCAAGTAACTGAGTCAAAGAGCTAAAAAATCAGATCATACAAAAAATTGCATAGATCTGCAGCTCAGAAATAGGCAATTCAACCCAGTTCATGCTGGCATTTATATTCCACCTGTGCCCTTCCCATCTTTCCTCATCTAAACCTTTTGTCATAACCCACTGCTTCCTTCTCCCACAAATGCTTGTCCAGCTTCCCCTTACGTGCTTTGAGCATTCAGAAACTTCGTCTTCCTGAATTGCAGACCACTAAAATAGTTTTCACCATGGAAGTGGGTGCGAAACACCTCTTGATTTCGAACCTGACCTACAGCACGTAAAGGATAAACAAGTTCATAAGATAATTGGCCATTCACTGTACCTTGCTGGCCAATTCTCAAGGTCAGTATAAAGAAAGTAATATCCATGTCATTGGACTGCTTTATAGCTAAATGGCAGTGCATTTTTAAAAACTTAAGCAGTGCTTTAAACTTTTGTACAATGGGTTTTGTGATCTCAGAAATGTCCAAACTGATTTTTTAAATATTTAATGAATCCTTTAAATAATCAAACTTTGAATGTTTAGTTCAGTAATAAGATGCATAAATGCAGCTCACACCTGTCAGGATAGTCTCCTATACCAATTTGATGGCCACCACTATAAATGTTTATGTGAAATGTGGATCATAGAAAGTTTGTCGACTGCTTGCCTGAAATTAATATTTGTGCAAATTTATGAGCAGGTTAGCTGACAGCTTTGTGTAACAACTAATTAGATTGGATACTCTGAGCTATTTACAACTGTCAATTCAGATGTATATTTTAACTTTACTGAAATACCATCAATTATTCTCTAAATAAATTAAACTAAAATGCATTAGTGCTTGTATCAATAAAACTGATATTTGATTTTATTCTGTTAGGTCTTGAATTACGGTTCAGATTAATCAACTCAAAAACTGCAAAAAAAAAGGCCTGTTAACATAATCTTTGTTTAAAAAATATATTTAGAGTACCCAATTTTTTATTTTCCAATTAAGGGGCAATTTAGCATGGCCAATCCTCCAAGCCTGCATATCTTTGTGTTGTGAGGGTGAGATTCATGCAAATACGGGGAGTATGTGCAAACTCCACACGGACAGTGACCCAGGGCCGGGATCGAACCCGGGTCCTCAGCACCGTGAAGCAGCAGTGCTAACCAATGCACCACCGTGCCTCCCCACATAATCAACAAATTAATTCTGCTTGGCATATCCAGTACCTCTTAAAAAAATGTCATTTGTCATAGTTTATTAACAAAGTTGTCTCCCAGCAATATCATCTGAATAATAATAATCTTTATTAGTGTCACAAATAGACTTACATTAACACTGCAATGAAGTTACTGTGAAAATCCCCCAGACGCCATACTACAGCACCTGTTCGAGTACACTGAGGGCAAATTCAGAATGTCTTTCGGGACCACAATGGGAAATCCAACTGGCCGGCTGGCAGGATGGAGAATCCCGCTGCAGGCGGGGGCGCACTGCGGGGCGGAGAATCCCGCCCATTGGTTTTAGTCCCCACCACAAATGCTATTACCACGTCATCCATTCAATTGTTCCCCTGACCACTATCATTCACCACCTTGGCATCCTGTCTGACCTGAAGCTAAACTTCCAACACCATCATCCTCTACACTTACTTTAACCTCCTTAACACCTCTTGTTTCCTCCCTGCCTCAGTTGATCTGCTGCTGCAATACTCATCCATCCATCCCTTTGCTACCATCAAATTCAATTATTCCAATACCCTTCTGACTAGCCACAAACTTTGCATAAATTCCGTAAAACTCAGCTCTTCCAACTATCTGCCCATTTGCCCACCCATCACCCTGTGTAGGCTAACCTGCAGTGACTCGAGAACCCCTGCAATGCATCAATTTTTAAATGATCATAATTTTGTTCAAATCCCTCCCTAGCCTCGCTTCTCCTTTTGTAATTTGCTCCAGCCCTGCAACCCTCTGAGATCTATGCTCTCCTCAAATACTAACTTCTTATACATCCCAATTTCAATCACTTCACAATTGACAGCCATGCCTTCAAAAGCCTGGTCCTAAAGCTCTGGAATTCTCTTCCTCTGGAAATCTCTCACCTTTCTTTACTTCTTTGAGACACTTATTAAAATAAACTCTTTTGATTAAGCCATCACCCATCCAAATATCATCTTATGTAGCTTGTGGTCAAATTTTGTTAGATCATTCTGGTGTCGATCATCTTAGGAGAGTTTATACATTAAAGAGTCTATTTAATTGCAAGTTAATGTTGAAAATGTATGGAAGCTATTGATTGCAACTTTCTTACATTAGGAGATGTTTTTTAATTCCAGATAGCTTGTTCTTGCTCCATTGAAGATTTTGCCCATTTTTCATCACATGCCAATTTGAAGTAAGATGCTTATTTGGGTTTCAGCTGAATTATCAGTCCAAATTATCAGTCCCATGTTGATTTTGGGTGTGAAAAATGTTCCATGTGGTTTAAATTTCTCGATTATTGCAACAGTTTAAACAAGGCCGCCTCTACCATCCTTTTGCTGTGGGCAGGATTCAGGTACACCAAGTAGGTTTAAAGAAGGGGGAATAGAAACACATCAAAGTATATTTTATTTATAAAATAATTCATTGAATATGTTTCCCTTTCGCTTACCGCAACTAAGAAATAACGTATGTTTAGCCATTGCTGAATATTGAAATCTGCCTATAGGCCTGATTGTAGCTATACACAACTGACTTGAACATGGCAGGTGAGAAATTAAAATAGCGGTTGAGTATTTGTTGGCATTTTTGCGCTATTCTCATACTCCAATTTCTACCACAAAGGCTTTGAGTCAGCCAAAGTTGAAGCCTTAGAATTTAGGATCCGATTGCATTATTAGGACCCTGTTAATAATATAACACAATGCAGAACTCCCCTGTAAAATGTACCAACATTGGACTGCCTGAGTCACTGCATTTAAAGAGGCAGTCATGCTCAGGCAATTGAATCTTTATGTTATTTGGATTTCCTGGACGGTCTACAGCTTCCAGATCATGTTGCTCTCAGTTGGAAACAGTTCCTATTTCCTTGCCCTGACCCCATCTACCAGGACTTCCAAGAAGACATCAGAAAACCTCAGAGCAGCACTGCAATTAATTTATCTTACTAAAACTGTATCCAGCACTGTTGTAATTAAAGTTCAAAGCACTGTTGTAATTAAAATTCAAAGCACGGCATGAACAAAATTTAAGAGATGCAGCTCTGCTTTAAATTTTGCTCGGAAGAATGTGGAAGGACAATCAATAAACCAAATAATACAATTTAAAAGGCGAAGAAAGAAATATGGGTGTTTGAAGGTGACAGTCAAAAAACACTGTTTAAAAAAAAATTGAATCCTTGGGTGTAATAACTTTGTCAAGGCCAGTCTTCCAACAACAAATCACTTTATTGCAGTAACAAACAAGGCCTCAGCTGTGGCTTACAACACATGCATCCAAGCTCAGGGGTGTACAAAGATGCCGGTCTGGATTGGAACAGTGGGTTTTAAGCTCTCGCCATACTTTTCCCACTGCCTGAGTTACTGTCCACTTAATAAGGGAATTCATACTCCACAAAGCCCATGGGGCAATCTATTCCCCATGTCCTTCTTGGCCACCATAACACTTGGCTTTATAAATACAGGAATGGAGTACAAAAATAAATTAGTCATGCTAAAACTTTATTAAAGACTGACTGTCCACATCTGGGCACCACACTTAATGAGGGGAGTCTACTCTTGGAGTGGTAAACCAGAATAGTACCAGGAATGAGGAGGAGTTTAGTTTAAAAAAGATTTATTAAAGGCATTTTCACAAATATATATACAGACCAAAGCGAAGCAGCAAAAATATCAAAACACAACATGCCATAACCATATCCAGCCTGCACCCTCTCATCCCTCTAAACCTTGTCCCCCTTTACTCTTATCAAAACAAACCCCAAGCAAAAGAAAAGGAGCCCCCCCCCCCCCCCCCCCCCCCCCCAACCCCCTCGCTGTAATCCAAAGTGCCCTGAACTATTTGCCTGGACACTTGCCTTCGGGCCTTATACAACAGCCTCCCAATCTACAAATTCCTGCCCTTACCCAAACCACCTCAACACTTCAAACAAATACGCCTATTCAACCTGGTCAAACGCTTTCAAGGAGGACTTTAGTTATATGGAGAGGGTAGAATGCTGGAATTGATTTTTTTAGAACAAAGAAGGTTACGGATGGATTAAACAGAGCCATTTAAAATTATGTGGGGTTTTGACAAATTACATCAGATAAATTGTTTCCGCAGCAAGATGGTCAGTAAGCAGAGAACACAGATGTAATGTAATTGGTAAAAAAGAACCAGCGGGGAGATGAGAATTTCTGCAGTGAAAGGTGGACTTCCACTTTTGGGCGGGCCCCAATTCAATCTGTCTTTGTGCGTGCCCCAATTCACGCTTCGCCCCCTAGTACATGGTCCTCCCCCAGTGATGTCAAGACCCGCCCCCAATGACGTTGATGAATGGCCAAAGCAAACCGGGTATCATAAAAGACACTGCAAGTGATCAGAGAGAGAAATGACTGACACCAAATAAAGGCAGTAAATTCAACATGCACAAACAACAAGCAGAAAGAAGATGTTGTTGCTGCCTAGCCCTCTGACTCACAGCCCTGCCTGGCTTGCCTCTGGGTCTGATCGAATTGCCCTGCTCCCGCTGGCCACTGCTCCCCCATTCCCCGAAACATAACACCGGCGCTTGTCTGGCCTTCTTCGCACCTCCCGACTGTTGCTCTGTTCACCTCTCGGCTCTCGCTCGGGTGGCCAAGCCTGTAGCCTCGACCCTCGACGTCTGTGTGTGCTCTTGGCTGACTGCCTGGCTGCTGCTAGCTATCTGGCCTGGTGGCCTTTGTTCTGGAGGCTAAGAAGGAGAAATTGGTGAATGAGATGTGAAATGTGGATCACAGGTATGCGAGTGATCCAATCCCAGAACTAGTGGCATGCAGGAAGAAACTGCAAACGTAATTTGACTTGATGTCCATGAACAAGGCAGTGCAACAATTGAGGTGGGCAGAAGGGGCAATATACGAATATGGCGACAAGGTGAGTCGGCTCTTGGCTCATCAATTGCGGCGGCAGGAGGCAGACAGGGAGATTGTTCAGGTTCGGTTGGCCTCCGCCCCGGAGAAGGCAAATGCGTGTTCGAGGCCTTCTACGAAAAATTACATTGGTCAGAGCCGCCGGGGGAGGAACGAGGGATGGCAGAGTTTTTGGGGGTCTTGAGTTTCCCAAGGAGGGGGAGGAGCTGAGAGAGGAGTAGGAGGCCCCACTAGGTTTGGAGGAGATCTAGGTAGCGCTGAAACAGATGCAGTCATGTGAGGCACTGGGGCCAGGTGGGTTCCCAGTGGAGTTTTAGAAAACATTTGTGGATCATAGAATCACAGAATTTACAGTGCAGAAGGAGGCCATTCGGCCCATCGAGTCTGCACCGGCCCTTAGAAAGGGCACCCTACCTAAGCCCATTCCTCCACCCTATCCCCGTAACCCAGTAACCCCATTTAACCTTTTTGGACACTAAGGGCAATTTAGCATGGCCAATCCACCTAACCTGCACATCTTTGGACTGTGGGAGGAAACAGTTGGTAATGTTCAGAGACTCCTTAGAGCAGGGCATCTTCCCGGAGACATTGGGGCAGGTACCCATCTCACCTCTAACGATCCCATTCCATTCCTTTGAGGCCCTCAGTGCCATGGCCAGTGGCTCAATTGCCATTTCAAACAAAAAGGGGGATATTGGACACCCATGAATCGTACCCCTACACAGCCGAAAGGACCCAGATGCCATATTGATAGTATAAACACTAGCAAACGGAACCGCATGCACCAGCTGCACCCAGGACACAAACCCCAGACCCAGTCCAATTTTTCCAATACCGTAAGGAGGTACCCACACTCCATTCGGATATACAATGATCTCTGGTATCCGGACCGGCTGCTGATGAAGGACAAGGACCCCATGAAGTGTGGGTCATACTGTCCAATTTCCCTATGAATGTTGATGCCAAATTGCTGGCCATTGAGACTACAGCTGTGCCTTCCAGAGATAGTAGGGGAAGAGCAGACGGGTTTGTAAAAGGGTGGAGGTTGTTGGCGAATGTGTGCTGGGTGCTTAATGTGTTACTTACTCCTGCAGCCGTCTGGACACCGGAGATCATTGTAACTCGGCACCTGGCTGGGACCCAGTCTTGTCCTGGAATCCAGTAGACCTCCGACTGCTGTCTCCTTTGAATGTACTTGCCTCCACCTGATGTGCATCACCAACTGCGGGCCCCAGACGTTTGTCCATTAACGTCGCCCACCAAGGTGTGTGTCTCTGTGCTGGTGGAAGATGGGGGCGATAGCTGTGACTCCTTGTCAGTGCTTTCCTCGGATTGCCCCTCAGAAGTGTTCATTTGGGTGGCATTGGGGGGGGGGGGGGGGGGGGGGGGGGACGACTCCAGATGGCGAGGTCTCATCAGGTGGCTATCCTGAGAGGGAATGGGCATGTGGTCAATGGGAGGGAAGAATCATTTTGTTTGACATGACAACTCACTTGACACAGGTCATCTGGATGAAGGGGCAGTGGATCCTCATCTCTCTGTCTTAGGCAAACTTCGCTGTTGGTAACTGCTCTCTCCTCGGACAACGCGGCGATTCCCAGGGCCCGTTCCTCATATCGGGTGAAGACTCAAATCTATGAGGTTTCTCCACTCATCTTGGCTTTTTCCTATTTATTAGAGAGTAGTGTCAGCCAGACACTTGATGGGTCAGGTGGGTCTACAGCATGTGTGTGCACCACACCTGGACATGAAGGGGTGGCGCTGGTGGGTGCCAGGGGGTTCCGGGAAACAAGCTTGAAGATCGGATGCGGGGAGAGTGCGAGGTGTCAGCCAGTGGATTGGGAATTAGAGGGGTGGCAGGCAGAACCTATGCCGGGGAGAGGTCGTAACTTACCCTTGCCGCTCTTTGGAGGCCGTTGTCTTCTTCCGACATTGGACGGTAGTCCTCCTGGTCATGCTGCGAGCGCTGACAGCCACTGCACTGCCTCCCAGACGGCATTTCTCAGCTTGCTGCTGGTCCTCCGACCCCTTCGCAGGGACCAGGGTGGCCACGCCTCTCATCCAGAGTGTTGAGAAGCCATGTGAGGTTGGCATCTGCAATGCAAGGTCTGCGCGGTGCCCTGCTCACGTGTTTACTGGGAGTGAATGGTGAGGGAATATTTAAAAGAAGCTCCCCTTTTAGCAGCGAGCAACTGCCAAAGAACCAAAGAAACATAGACTTCTGACAGTGAAGAAGGAGGCCAATTGGCCCATCGAGTTTGCACCTACCCTCTGAAAAAACAGCTGACCCAGGCCCATTCCCCTGTCCTATCCTGGTAAGCCAACTCTAACCTGCACATCTTTGGACACTAAGGGGCAATTGATGATGGCTAATCCAGCTAACCTGCAAATCTTTGGACTGTGGGAGGAGACCGGAGCACTCGGAGGAAACCCACATAGACACGGGCAGAAAATACAAACTCCACACAGTCACCCAAAGCCAGAATTGAACCCGGTTCCCTGACGCTATGAGGCAGCAGTGCTAAATACTGTGCCATCGTATGTTGAATACGGACCGCGATCTCGCCAACACAGCCATTGCAAAACTCCCCTCCAAACACGCCCAAAACCGGACTTTAATCCGCTGAATCATGCCCCATGGTTGTTTGTACCTTCATGGTCTGCAAGCCTATACTTTAAAATTACTACACGAAACCAATTCTGTACTCTCATATCGCTGTTGCAATTCCTTCTGTAATCATCTGTTGGAATCTCACATTCGTAAATCATCTTCAGATATTTTATCAATCTGTTGGATGTAATCTCCTGTTTTTTTTTGAACCAGACTTTCTATTCAGGCAGTGTTCTTTCTCTAGCCTGGTGGCACCTCTCTGCTCTCTTCCACAAAACCTTGTTTGCATTTGTGGAATGTGTACCAGGTCTATAGGAATTTGATGGATATTTTACCAATCAATTTCATCATCCTGAATTCCACGATCTTTAAAAGGATGCACCATTCAATAATTCCCCCGGAATCTTCTCAAAAAATCAAAACGTGGTCTCTGTCTCAAGATCTTTGCTTATTTTCCCCCTGTACTGTCCCAATGTCTCATGTGGTGGCCAGATTATCAAATTTAGTTCACAGGCAAAATCACAGATATCTCCCAGGGAAATCTGTCACCTCATTCATCTTATCTATATTTTCCTTTCACTAGGATGTTAATTACCCAAATTTACACATTCCATTCACTGCACCCAAGATGAGTTATTGTCTCACTCCAGGGATTCTGGAGATTCTTTGCAGTCAAATAAAATGAAATATTCTCACAATATTAAAAAAAATTAAACATTTAGAACTACTACAGTGCAGAAGGAGGCGATTCAGTCCATCGAATCTGCATCGACCCTCCGAAAGAGCACCCTACCCAGGCCCACCCTCCCGCCCTATCCCTGTAACCCCCACCTAACCTACAAATCCTTGGACACTGAGGGGCAATTTAGCATGGCCAATACACCTAACCTTCTCATCTTTGGACTGTGGGAGGAAACCGGAGCTCCCCGAGGAAACCCACGTAGACACTGGGAGAATATACAAACTCCACACAGACAGTGACCCGAGGCCGGAATTGAACCCGGGTCCCTGGCGCTGTGAGGCAGAATTTGATTCCAGGCAATAACAAATTTTGCTTTTTTGAAATTTCCCTTAAATCAGGTAAATGCTTGAAATAGCAACCCATGTCCTGATATTCATCAACGGTGGTTTTGCATCATCATTAACTCCCCAGTTTCATAAGGGACCAATGTTGACTTTAGCTACTCTTTTCCTTTTTTTATACTTATAGAATCTTTTGATATCTCTTTTTATATTTCATAATTCATAATTGACCTTTGCTCATTTTACCCTCTGTTTCCCAATCCTCCAGCCTGCCATTAGTTTTGCCTTAATTTTTGCCTTCTTCATGTCATCTTCAACCTCTTTGCTTAGCCACAGATGGGTTTCCTCCTCTTACAATCTTTCCTCCTCTTTGGAATATATTTTAGCTGGGACGAATTAAATGTCTGCCACCATTCATCAATAGTCCTACTTTTTATTATTTCTGCCCAATCCACTAGGGTCAAATCTGTCCTCATACCTGGTTTAACACCAGAACACTCATGTGGGACTCAAGTTTATTGCCCTCAGGGGCAGCACGGTGGCACTTTGGATAGCACTGCTGCCTCACGGCGCCGAGGTCCCAGGTTCAATCCCAGTTCTGGGTCACTGTACATGTGGAGTTTGCACATTCTCCCCATGTTTGCGTGGGTTCGCCCCCAAAACCTAAAGATGTGCAGTGTAGGTGGACTGGCCACCCTAAATTGCCCCTTAATTGGAAAAAATGAATTGGGGACTCTAAACTTAAAAAAAAAAGAAGATAAAAAATTTATTGCCCTCAATCTGAATTTGAAATTCAAGCATACAATGATCAATCTTCCCCTAGAAGATCCTTCACTACAAGATCATTCATTTATCTCTTTACACAACACTAAATTCAAAATAGCCTGCTTCCTGGTTGGTTCGACAGCACATTGTTCCAAGAAACAATCTCGAATACACTCTGAACTCTCCCTCAAGACTACCCTTGGCAATATGATCTATCTAGTCTACTTGCATATTAAAATCACCTATGACTATTGTCTCACCTTTCTTACGAGCCCCCAGTATTTCCTGGTTTATTCTGTGCCCCACTGCAGAACCACTGCCTGGGGACCAACAGATTACGCCAGAGACTTCTTTACCTTGTTATATCTTACTTTTACCCAGAATGATTCCACACCTTGATTTCCAGTGCCAATATCATTTCTCACTACAGCACCGATCCCTTCCTTTACCAACAAAGCTACAGCACCTCCTTTTCCTTTCTATCATCCCAACACACTGAGTACCCTTGGATATTCAACTCCCAGGCCTGGTTTCCTTATAACCGTGTCTCAGCAATCGCCACCAAATCATACACATTCAGATACAGAGCCTTTACGTTTGTCCTGTTATTAATTTTGCCTACTCTTATACGATTCCCTGGTGTAATATGACGTTCACCTGCTCTGTCCCTTCCTTTCATGATAACAATTCCTTTCTGGTAATAATTAGCCTCATCAATAACCTGTACTTCTACCTTCTCTTTACACTTTGATTTTTTAAAATTTCAATGCAACTGAACTGTTTAGTTCAATGCCCAACATAGAGGAGGGAGGGTTGGTAGAAAAACTCGGCACGCAATTGTGTCACTTTACACAACATAAAAAACTTATTCTGTTCTATATTCTTTTGCCTACCCCTTTTCTCCTTTAAACCAATTTTCAATTTCCAATATTCTCTACTCAATAAGTTTGAAGTTAACTCAGGTGATTTTGTAAATTTCAAATTGGATTTCCACACTATTGGCTTATCTTTATATTTTGGGAACAAACTGTACTTCATAATTCTGAACATGTACAGCTTGATTTTTTTAAAGCTGAAACCCTATCCTCTTGAATCCTATAGCACAGTTCAAATTAATTTTAAACAGAAACTCACAGCAGTTCAAATTAAATTAATTTTAGTTTCCTAGCCAAACTAATTCTTTGAATCTCTGATGCCCTGTGAATCACACCCTGCTTTGACAATTACTTGACTCGAATGTACGATATTCTTTCAAGTGGGCAAATATACTCAGGGTTAGGTTTGTGGATATTGACAGTGCAGGAATCATGGCTGACCTCACACACTAGCATTCCCTGATCACATAGCAGAGGCAGAGGAGAGGGGTGAGTGCTTTCAACTGTATCAACTCCCTTGGTTTTGGAGACAGCAACCGCTCACTGTTGACTGATCGGCTTCTGGGATTGTTTAATTGGGGAGTGGTCTTCTTCAGGGAAGGTGACACTTTGTGGCTGAATTAACTTCCTCAAAGCCCCTACTGCAGCTTGGCCTAGTATTTTTTGGCTGTAAATCAATACCTTGTTACAGTCTTTGGTCTAACAGCTGTTCTTTCTAGCACAACACACTATCATGTCCCTGTTATTCCCAATTTAACTGATTGCTCAAGACAGACGGGCTCTCCTGCCAGCAATCAGATCCTTTTTGCAACTTATCTCCCAGTTCCCTTAACTCCTTGCACCTTTGACTCAGTTGGAAGGCGCACAGATGTATACTGAAGGCCAACTTATTCTGGATTTTTTCCAACTCACTCTATCCTTTCTGAACTTCTTTAAAAAGCCTATCAAGGATACACTCATAATCTCTGTCACATTCTTTAACAGTTACCAGGGCATCATTTACTCCTGATGCTCATGTGTCCTTTGTCAAACTGTCTATCAGTCACATTCTAGCATATGCCAAAGCCATTGTAATTCCTTGCATCTACCACATCACATGTTCAACTACAATCTCAGGTGTTGCTCTGCTACAAATCAAATCAAGGTTCATGGTAGTCTATTCCTGATGGTATTCTATCTCTGCCTGTCTCTGCGTGGAACGTTCTTGAACCTGTGTGGTTCTTATCAATTGTTTACGTATCTTTCTAAGCGCCTGACCTACTTGCAGAGCTTCAACTAGACACAGATCGCCAGAACGATTCTGCCTCCTCTACTTATCTAGGGGTCTGACCTACCCACATGGTTTTGACTACTGTCTTTCTCAACTACAGCATGCCTACATGCGCTGCCTCCTCAAATTCACATGGTAGTAGTCTGACATAGCTTGGTTTGGTACTGCTAGCTTTCCAGCACAGCTCTGCCTCCTATCCTGGCACCTCTTGTCCTACGTTCTCCATTCAGGTTCTTTGTCTACTCGACCAGACCATCCTTGAATAGACTTGCTGCACTAACAGGGTGGTAAATGAAATGTACTCACCCCATTTGCAGAGCCATTCAATGATCCAATTCGAGTATCCTGCCGACTACACCAAATTGATGTGGTGGACCTCTGCAAATTACCCACAGGAGACACAGGCACACATTGCACTTCTTTATTCATGATTCAAGAATGGAGGGCAGTACCACAGAGAAACCCCCAAAGCAACACCCTCCTTTCATACAGCACTCTGCTCATACAGCCCTCACAGGGAGAGTACTCGAAAAAGCGCTCTCCTAATACAGCACTCACTCCCCTAAGTCTCAGACTCACTGTTAATCAGCACACAGGATATGATTTTTAATTTCCAATCTTGTCTACAGCGTGGTTTATTGTTGGACCTTCGCCCAAATGCAAAATTGTTATCTTGTTGATAGCCAGAGACAGTCTGCTCTGATGTAAACAACCAAATCCTTGCTGGAGGGTTCTTTCTAATCTCAGATCACTGGAGTGTGTAAAATTCACTTGGGTATAAGCATTTGACTAGCATGTGATTTTATTCTAATGCAGGGGTGTTAGCTGTTACCCCCCACCCTATTACTAAATCTAGTCACTTCCCCTAACAAAGGTGACTATGTCTTCTATGCATATGGATTGCCCACCATTTGCGACAAGGTTTACTTTGTTGGAGGAATCTAGTGCAGCACCGGACTTGATTTTTCTCAGAGGTGGCTTTAACAAGACATTGCATTTTTCCCTAGTGTCAAGTTTAACCTTCAGTTTGACATTTTTGTGTGAGTAATGTTTAGCATTGTAAATATTTCACCGTTTTCAGTGATGAAGTTGACACTTTCACAGCAGAATGCTTTCGGGAGTTGAAGATTTTGATTGCTTTGATTTACCTCCAACTCATTCATTTTGTTGATTTGCTGAGCCTTGTAAAGGTTGCTGGCTGTAATGTGTCTTCTGGTTGGGGAAAGTTGATGTGGCTTGGATAGAGTCATAGAGGTCTACAGCATAGAAAATGCCCTTCCACCCATCGCCTCCGCGCCGGTCACAAACAACGACCAAAGTAGACTCATTCCATTTTCGAGCACTTGACCCATAACTTTGCATACCTCGGCATCGCAAGTGCACATCTAAATACTTCTTAAATGTTAAGGGGGTCTCCACCTCCACTATGGGTTCAGACAGTGAGTTCCAGACTCCAACCGCCCTCTGTGTGAAAAGGCTTTTCCTAACATCTCCTCTAAACCTCCTGCCCTTACCTTAAATCAAAGCCCGCTGGTAATTTAGCCCTCCGCCAAGGGGAAATGTTTCTTCCTGTCTACTCTTTTATGACCCATATAATTCAATACATCTCAACCATGTCCCACCTCACTCTCCTCTGCTCCAAGTAAAACAACCCGTCTATCCAATCTCTCATCATAGCTCAAACTCTCCAGTCCAGGCAACATCCTGGTAAATCTCTGTAAATCTTTTACAGTGCTATCACATCCCTTCCATCATGTACCTATAACTCTCATTGGTTTTAATGCACAACATGATCTGCAACACTTGGCAAAGTGAATCTATTTGCTACAGTTATTGCAACTGTCTGTCCATGATTACTATTTTTTACAAACGCACATAGTTGCTCAATTTTGTGTACCTAAGGGTCCTCTTGGTCTTTCCCATCCTGGAGTAGGAATCATTCCGATTTCTCCATAGCCTCATGGCTGCCAGATCCAGCAACATGTAAGCTTAGACTTTCTTTGATTTGTCAGACAGACCAGCATAGCATTATATGCACTACTCAGCAATGTTTTTACCAAAAATGAGTGGGTCGATGCACCAAAATCCTAGTGCCATCTCATCCCACTCCTGACACCATGTAATGTTGTGGGGTTGTGTCGGAATGATGACAGGGACTACAACTTGAACAGTTTACTCGAAAAATCTTCAGCAACTCTTACATGCCATTCCTGTTGCCACACTGGTGAGAACTCCTGCACAACCACACATCACTTCCGGTGTACAGGCCATGGCAATGTATGCATGAATGCGTATTCTCCATTTTCTATTTCAAAATTATTAACAAATATCTTAATATAATAATTTGATTTTAACATGATAAGGTTCTACCATGTAAACCAGTGTGATGTTGGAAGTGGATGTATAAACTGATAAGCTAGCAGTTGAACAAATTTTGAGGAACTTAATATTGTATTTAAAACCTTTGAAATTTCTCCCAGTTTGTAGAGGACAGAGGGAGATAGGCCTTTCAATTCCCTGAACACACATTCTTGTTGACACTGGAGAAAATTGTCTTCAGAATGAATATTGCTGATTTGTGGAAAAAAGAAAATGGAACTGCCATTGGAACAGTACTCAGGTTTTGATGCACGTTGCAATTCAAGATGAAGGAATACTGAAGGAGAGTTGGAAACCCCGGAGGTTGATCCTTGCTAAAACAGCTGAGTGAACCTGGAGGTGGATTCTTGCTAAAACAGCTGGAAAGTCTTGTTTGAAAGGATGGTTGGAAAACCAGAAGGTGGATCCTTGATGAAAACAGATGATGGGAAGCATTTGTTGAAAGAAGATTTTAAAGCAGGTTTTTTGTGAGTGGAGTTTGGAAACACTCATGCGATAATCATTTGAGAGGAATTTCAAGAGAAGTGCACAGAATTGATTGAGTAGAATGTGCCATTTGGTTTCTGAGTGGAGTGCGTCTGACCACAGTGGGCTTAAAGGGACAGTGGCTGGTCTCTTACCAGAATTTGGCAAAGTATCAGACTCAGACTGAAAACGGGCCAGTTGCACAGCCTGCTTTCCCTCCAAATGTTGAGTCTCCTGGAGAAAAAATAATGAGTGGGCGTGGTTTACACCAACATTCTGGTGGGGCTGGGCCTGATAGAGCCAACAGCAGGCTCCACAGAGATCGGAGCGACATCTTTAAAGGATACCCCGATCATCACTGTAACCTAACGGCCCCCAGCCCCTATCACAAAGGTATCAGGGTCTCTCTGTCCCTTCCATAACAATCATTGCTGGTATTCCACTCCCCAATCCGACATTCATCACCAGTAGTGCACACCCCACAACCAAAACTACAGAAGTATCGCCGGCACTCTTCTCCCCCCCCCCCCCCCCTTCAGCATCTGCCCCCTCCCGCCCACCGCCACCACCACACATAAATGTATCCCCCCATGGGATTACCACTAAGGCCCGCCCTGGCACTGCCCCCAGCACTTCCAGGTTAGGACTACCAGGTTTGCACTGTGCCAACTTGGCAGTGCCAACCTGTGCCAGGACCCCCTGGGGCAATACTTACCTCTGCACCCCCAGAGGGATCGCCTCGACTGTTTCTTATTTGGCCTCGCCGACGTCGCGTCATGCCAGTGAGGTCTGAATATTTGGTGAGGGGAGTAATCAGCTGGCGGAGGGGGCCTGCTAATAATATTTATACAGAAATCTACTAAAATGCAGTTCATGCCACATGTGACGTCTCTGGCAAGGAAATTCGGGAAACACAATCCCTGCGGCGAGAATCACGTTTCCCAAATCTCATAAGACTTTCTGCCCATGTCGCTGATCCCACTAGCGCTGGCTCAAATTCAAAATGTATTTGCTGACACTATTGCAGCATAAGATATATTGTGTAACCTGTGTTATCCTTGAAATCCATGTCCATTTGTGAAGATCAGGGGGAGTGAAGGAGTATTGTATTACAGTCAAACTTTTCATGTTTGATAAATGATTTTTTTGTTGTTAAAAGCTAATTGGAATTCCTGTGACTCTGCTCCTCCACATTTCTGAAAAAAGTAAAAGGGGCGGTTGACCATTCGGGGCGTGGAAGTTGAGGAGTGATCTTAATAAATCTCTTTCTTTGTACACTACTTTGCGTCCCATGAATGCTTCTCACCCGTCGGATTCTACAGTGGCAATTGTTCCTGCCTTTGAAAACATTGATATTGCAAAAGCGATAGCAAAGTAGATTCCCAGTGCTAATTTGGATCCTTCAGCGTTAGGTGCAGGAATGTCGATGTTCATTATAGCTTCAACTGTCCCCTTCGCCCATCACAACTGAACACACCGCCTTATCCGTGGACACAAAATCAAACTGTGTCTTCAACAGCTTCCTATTGGCCAAAAGCTCTGGGGTAGGGTCCTCCAAATATTTCCCATCCGCCTTCAATATCTCATTCACCAACTGCTTACATTCCTCCTTTGCTTCCCTATCTATCTGCACCTCGTATGCAGTCACTCCCCCCCCCCCCCCCCCCCCCTCACCACTGCATCAGAGCCTCCCATATTACCGAGGGTGAAACCTCCCCATTCTTGTTAAACCCTACGGATTCATCCACCACCTTAGCCAACCACACACCGAAACCCAGATCCGCTCACAGCTCCACATTCAAACTCCACACCGGCTGTTGAGCCAACCCGCTCTCCATAACCACGTCTACCAGATGCGGAGCACGATCAGAAATCACAATCACGGAATGTTCCACATTCCTCACCCCCGGCAACAATGACCTCCACATTATAAAAAAAATCGATCTGAGAGTCGATCTTGTGCACCAGCAAGAAAAAGGAGAACTTCCTCCCCTCCCGTGCAAAAATTGGCATGAGTCTGCTCCCCATCTCTTTCATAAATGCCAGCAATACTTTCGTTCCCCCCCCCCCCCCCCCCCCCCGCCCCCAACCCTTAGGGGTCAGCGACTTTGACTTGGAACGGTCCACTTTCGGGTTCAAGACCGTATTCAGGTACCCCCCCCCCCCCTCCCAACTGATGCGTGTCCATGCCCGGGATTGCCGCCACCATCCTCTTCGTTAAATCTACGCCATCCCAATCTGGGACATAAATACTCGCCAAAACCATCGATTTATCCTCCAAGATCCCCTTAACCATAACATGCAGTCCTCGGTCTGTCACCACCTTCTCCACCTGGAAACAAATTCTTCTATTGATGAAGACTGCCCTAGGCCCTACTATCAAATCCCGAGTGAAACACCTGACTTACTCAACCTTTACGTAGCCTTACCTGATCCTTCACTGGGTCTCCTGTAACAGCACCACATCAGCCCTCAGATTCTTTAAATGTGTGAAAACTCTTGCTTGCTTCACTGGGCCTCCCAACTCTTGGACATTCCATCTCACCAGCTGGATCAGGGAGCCAACTCCTCCAGGGGATGCTCCTACCCCCCTAAATTCCATTGCCCGAAGCCCACACAAGATGGCGCCATGCCCAGGTCAATAGGTGGACCCATCCCTCGTCCCTCAGTTACTGTCAACCCACTGCCCCCACACCCTCCCCTTCCGAGAAACCTCCCAACCACTTTTTCTTGAAACCACCTCATTCGCATTTCCCTCTTCCCCCACCATTCACACCTCGTTGGCTTGGCAAAACCTGCCTGAACAGGTTCCGCGAGCCACAGCTCCTCCCCCACCTCGCTCCCATTCACTAGCGAACTGCAGCTTGCTAGCGAGGGAGCACCTCCACTAGTCCTCCTCCCCTACACAAACAAAATAAATAGGAACCTCTCCATCCTACCCAACCACCCTGCCGCCACAAAGCACCCCGCTAAAGCACCACCCACCACACTTCCACCCCACCAAGTACCCATATTCAAAACAACGGCATCAAAACACCTAGCCTAACAGAAAAACAGGAAAATACAACTTTATCACATTTGTCCCCAACCCCAATACCCCAACAGCAACAAAGTCTCTCTTCCCCGTACTCAATCCAGTCCCAGTCCTTCTGCCTTTAATAACGCCTCCGCCTCCTCCGCTGTCTCAAAGAAATGGTCCCTCGAGTTGTGTGTTACCCTCAATTTCGCCGGGTATATCACTCGAAGCGTAGTCCACTTTTTTACACTGCTGCCTTTGCTCTGTTAAAGACTGTCCACCTCTTTGCCGGGTCCACCATAAGATCCTGGTAAAAAATAATACCGGTGCCTTCACACATCACCTCTTGTGTCTGCTTAGCCACCTCAGCACCTTTTCCTTTGACTGATACCTATGGAAGCAGACTATCACCAACCTCAGTGGCTCGTTCACCCGAGTTTCAGCCGAAGAGACCGCTGGGCCTTCTCCAACTCCATGCAGCGGACATCATCCCCCTCCCCCATCAGCTTCTTCAGCATCATCATAATAAACTCTGTCAACCTCAGGCCCTCCATTCCCTCGGGCAGCCCAATGATCCTCAAATTCTGCCGCCGCAATCTACTCTCAAGGTCCTCCACCTTAGCCTTCAGGCCCTTAATACTGTCCTCCACCTTGCCCACTTCAACTTCCAGCAAGGCGAGCTGGTCACTCTGCCTCAACAGTGCCTCTTCCACCCCTTCAACACCTCACTCTGTTCCCGCACTGCCTCCACTGTTCTTCCAAGTGACTCCCTGATCGGGGCCAGCAGACCTTTCACCGACTCCAGGAGCGATTCCTGCATCTCCTTCCCATGCCTCTCAAAATGCTTGTTAAATTGTCATTCAGATCCCGTCGCCATCATCCCACCAGTGCCTCTACAGTTATAAAGGCAGCCCCACCCAGCGAGCTTGCCTCTGCCACCTTCCCTGCCAATGCACCTTTCACTGTGCCCAAGCCTGCCAGCAGACTGGCGTTTAAACCCTTCTCCCCAGTATTCCATTGCTGGCTCTTGGACATTCTGTGCCAACTCAGTCTCACCTGGGACAGATTTCCTGAAGATATTTCCCCCAAACAACAGGTGGAAAGGACCAAAAGCCCAGGACTCTAGCGGGAGCTACCAATGTGCGACTTCAGCCTACATGTCATCACCGGAAGTCCCTATTTCCATGAATCTGCTACTGTCAGACCCCTGATGGAGGCCACTGGATATAAATACAACAGTGGGCAACAAATTAGGCGCTTTTAATCCGTCCTCTCTGGATATTTTTTTTCAAATGTTGAAGGTGGCCATGATTGCCCCTCGAACTTGAGTCCGATGTCTCCAGAGTAGCAGTGGCAATACTAATGAAAGCTACTGTCATTATGCCTACAGTCTATTTAACTGAGGTCTTGAGTACTGAAAATGCTGTTGTGGTTATGTGCGGAATGACGACTCTATACTCCAGCAAATACAATTGTTTGAAGGTGGCAGCCCTTATCTGCTTTACATTTCTGCATACTATTCTGATTACCTTTCAGTGCTGCTTGCATGGAGGCAAATGACTGCAGCAATCATCTGTTTGAGAGAAGATGCACTGCAGTTTAAGAACTATGCAACCATAGAATTCATCATGCAGTTTGGACATCTGTCAAATTCTAGCTTGACCTTCATCCACCACAACCAGTTGCTCATTGGTATTACTCTGTTGAGAAAGAATTGGAAGAAACATGAAATTGGAAGAAACAAAATGAAAGAGAATACGGCAACATAACTTACTACCTGGTTTCCATAATAGAAAAATGTTCCTCTCCTGATTTAAGTTATCCTGGTTGCAATCAAGGTAACTTTTTTTTAAAACTTAGAGCTTGATAGAACTATTAAAGTTGACAGTCTGGAGCTCCAAAGAAGGTAAATTTTAAAATACATTTATGTAGATTAACTCATAGAACCACTACAGTGCAGAAAGAGGCCATTCGGCCCATCAGATCCTCACTGACCCTCTGAATAAGCATCCTACCAAGGCTCACTCCCCTGCCATATCTCCGCAACCTCACCTAACCTGCACATCTTTGGACTGTGGGAGGAAACCAGAGCACCCGGAGGAAACCCACGCAGACACAGGGAGAACTTGAAAACTCCACACAGACACCCAAGGCCGGAATTGAGCCTGGGCCCCTGGCCCTGTGAGGCTGCAGTACTAACCACTGTGCTCTTTGCTGAGGGAAATGTGGCTGTTGTTGAAGGGAAGGGGCACCTGCGCAACTCTTCCCAATCTGGCCTATGAATGATTCCAGTCCCACGTCCTATGCTTGACCCTGAACACCTGTCTTTAACCTAGCAATGTGTAATAAGTGCCAACAAACCAAAAGCTTGGGTGAAAAATTGGATGCAGAAGCAGGTGCTGCAATAATCTACATTATTCAACGTGTGAAAATTAACAAAAAGCAACTCAGGCCCCTAGACGTTGCCACTTGGTGCAAGAGCTTTCAAATCAGGTTAAAACACGTGTTTCTCAGCTGAATTTAAAATTGCTGTGAAATTAGATCAAGTCTGACACTCACAGATATTTTTGGTCCAATAATCCTTGAGGCGGACAGTTTTGATTATGCTATTCATATTCTTTTATCCATGTTTTTTCTTAAATTACAGATTACAATCTCTGAAAGCCAAATACAAAAGTTTTAAATCACAGGAAAAGCCACTGCTCTATTGATGACATATTAATCCGTTAGTTTAATTTTGTTAATCTATTGCAAGTCTCTCGAACATGGTATTCAGTTGGCGGCCATTCACATTGAAACAGTACAGATATTAACTGCTCTTCATGGCAGATTGCCAACCACTGGCTGAGTGACATTGTAATCAAGCAGCAGTGACATTTCTGAAAAGCATGCACTTGTTTGTATTACTCATAAAAAGCAATAGTTTCTGCTTCAAAGAAAAGAAGATGAGATACAAAAAGATTGATTTTAAATATCTCATCCACTTTGACATTGGATCATTACTTTATAAAAACAATCTTTTTGTTGGCTATTTATTTCACTACAGCACTTGCGTACAACAACAATGAAGACTGATTTCAAAGTTGGCCACTCCCAGGGAGATTTTTTTATTCTTTCAGACTAGGCAGATGTTGCTGGCAAGGTTAGCCTTTGTGCCCAAGGCGGCCAATCATGACCTGCAGTTTCATGATTTCCTTACCTGAATGCTCTTTTTATTTGCACTGGATGTTAACATTGCTGGCATTCCCAATTGTCCTTTAGAAGGAAATGGTGAGCCATCTTCTTGAACATGGTAGTCCATGTATTATGTAAGGGCCCTGCCTCTGGATTCCCTATTTCCCATTTCTTTTACTTTGTTGCCATCATTTTGATCTATGGATATTTAATGAACATATACCTTTAAGTGGAGGAACTCAAAAAATGCAAAATAGTACACTGTGCTATTGGAGATTTAGCTTTTGAACAGCAGATCTCAGATTTTCTGGTATCCGAAAGGTCGGAGGGATCCATTTTGATTGATTGGCTGGTGGACAATGTATTGGCCAAAGGTTGGATTCTGCCCGGTGGCAGGCGGTGATTTGGGTGCTCTCCATGTCAGATGGTTTTCAGAAAACCCAAGATGGGACAATCAGGTCCAGGGCACAGAGAGAAGCAGCAGTGAGCTGCTGTCTCTGTACCCCCCCCCCCCCCCCCCAACCCCTCTCACTTTCTCCAGAAATGCTGGTGAACTGCTGTTTTCTGAACCTGCAGAAAGGGTTTGAGAACTTGATGAAAACCTCCAACTGAAGGTCTAAACTGAAGGAAGGCGTACTGGAAGATCTGAAAAGAGACTTACCTTTTTTGCTTATTCTTTTTCTTCACACCCCTCTTCCCCTCTGTGTTTGTCTGTCTTGTGTATGTGTGCCAAATGACCTCCTCCTGCACTGTAAATTCTATGATTCTATACATTATGCATTTACGCATTGTATTAATGAAATTATCCAGGTGCATAATCCATCTTGTTTTACACCCATAGTGCTGCTCAGAAAGGACTCCCAGGATTTTGACCCAATGATAGTGAAGGAACGGCGATATATTTTCAAGACAGTGGTATGTACAGGTGGAAGTGTTCCCGTACATCTGCTGCCCTTGTCCTTCTAGGTTGTAGAGGATGTAGAGGTTGTGGGTTTGGAAAGTGATGTCGAAGGACACTTGGTGAGTTGCTGTACATGGTATATATGTATACGGTGCATGCTGCTGTCATTGTGCTTTGGTGGTGGAGAGGATGAATTTTTGAGGTGTGGATAGGGTGCCAATCAAGTGGGCTACATTGTCCCTGATTGTGCGCTATTGGAGCTGCACTCCTCCTGGCAAGTGGAGCATATTCCATCACACTTCTGATTTGTGCCTTGAAGACAGTAGACAGGTTTGGGCAGTCAGGAGGTGAGTTACTCACCTCAGAATTCCCAGCTTCTGACCTGCTGTTGTAGCCATTAAAAATATATGGTTAGTTCAGCTAAGTTTCTGGTTAATGGTAACTCCAGTATGTTGATGGTGGGAATTTCAGTGATGGTAATGTCATTGAATGTTAAGGTGCGGCGAGATTCTTTCTTGTTGGACACAGTCAATAGTCACTCATGTGGTGTGAACGCTACCACTTACCATTCCATGCCTGAATGTTACCCAGATCTTTCTGCATGCAGGAATGGACTGCTTCAGTCGCTGAAGAGTCATGAAAGGTACTCAACATTTTGTAGTCATCAGTGAGCATCCCACTTCCTGCCTTATGATGGAGGGAAGATGAAGATGAAGCAGCTGAAGACGTAGGACATTATCCTCCCTGATGTTCAAGGGCTATGATGATTGAACTACGACAACCACAGATAGCTTCTTTTGTGCTAGGTATGCCCAACCAGTGAAGTGCTTTTACCGCTGAATGGCGTTGACTACAGTTTTGCCAGGGCTCCTTGATGCCATACTCAGACTAATGCTGCCTTGATGTCATGTGTTTGGATGTCAGACTGAGAGCAAGATGAGGTTTGGCTGCACAAACTATTTGCAATTATACATCATGAACATTGGAGTTTTCAGCTCAAATATAGAGAGTAATCACTGACAGAATTTCAAGGTTTACCCTGATTTTTCAAGGATCTACATCTCAGCTAACTGAGAGATTTAACCTCTCACCCATGAGATGGCATGCCAAACAATAAGGCAGGCCCTCAGTCAGACACTGAATTGCAGGCTAGATTTTGTGCACAAATTTCTTGGGACTTGAACACCAAGCTTCATTCTGTGAGGTAAAAGTATGTCGCTGACATCACACAGATGATTGAAAATAGATCATTGCGATTCTAACAGTGTATTTTACATAAATTGTGTTTTTAGCACAGAACCATACTTGTTGACAATGCATTTTGAGAATTCAGACAGAGAGGACAATTGATTTTCAGTCCATTCATTTGAAAAGCTGATGAAGGATAGCCATGTCAGCCGTGGCTCAATGGGTTGCACACTCCCCTTTGAGTCCAAAGGTTGTGGGATCAATTCCCAGTCCAGGGATCCGAGGACAAAAATTTCATGTTATGGGTGGCAAGGCGAAACAGTGGTTAGCACTGCTGCCTCACATCTCCAGGTTCAATTCTGGCCTTGGGTGACTGTCTATGCAGAGTCTGCACGTTCTCCTTATGTCTGTATGGGTTTCCTCCGGGTGCACCTACAGTCCAAAGACGTGCAAGTTAGGTGGATTGGCCATGCTAAATTGCTCCTTAATGTCCAAAAGGTTAGCTGGGGTTACTGAGTTACGGGTATAGGGTGTAGGCGTGAGTTTAAGTAGGGTGCCCTTTCTAAGGGCCAGTACAGACTCAATGGGCTGAATTGCCTCGTTCTGCACTGTAAATTCTATGATTTTATGGATCAAGAAGCAACTGCATCTTTATAGTACTGATTTGATGGTTGGGCACTCACTGCAAATAGTTACACTTGGAGAGTGAGGTGAGATCTGAGTGACTGCTTTGAAACGAGGTTTGGGGCAGCACGGTAGCATGGTGGTTAGCATAAATGCTTCACAGCTCCAGGGTCCCAGGTTCGATTCCCGGCTGGGTCACTGTCTGTGCGGAGTCTGCACGTCCTCCCCGTGTGTGCGTGGGTTTCCTCCGGGTGCTCCGGTTTCCTCCCACAGTCTAAAGATGTGCAGGTTAGGTGGATTGGCCATGCTAAATTGCCCGTAGTGTCCTAAAAAGTAAGGTTAAGGAGGGGGTTGTTGGGTTACGGGTATAGGGTGGATACGTGGGTTTGAGTAGGGTGATCATTGCTCGGCACAACATCGAGGGCCGAAGGGACTGTTCTGTGCTGTACTGTTCTATGTTCTATGTTCTATGAGGTGGAGCTGGACGTCTCCAGGTTCCTCACCATTGTGTGAAAACTCTCTGGGAGTCGATTGAAGAATGGAACAGTTATGATGAAATAATCTCTTTGTATGAAGCAAGCTGTAGATTAGCGAGTTCTTCTTCTGGAACGAGTGTGGAAATGTGGAGTTTTGAAGTTGTGCAGTGATTATAGGAGGGCAAAGGAAAAATGGGGGAGGGATATATGGAGAGAACTGCGAAAATATTGAGCCTGGAAGTGGTGCAGCTTTGACCAGTCAGTAAACAGCAATTTTCTTACCTAAACAACACTAATTAGATCATTAGATTTCTTGTAACATGTGCCATGTTCTTGGCATTTGCATACTCTGCTATATCTTCCCTTTTTCACATGATTAGATGCCTGGAGGGCTCCCTGTTTCCTCCTCCTCTTGAATGCCCGCATTGTTGCCTCCAAAGCAGCACTGGAGAATCCTGGTGCCCACTCAACCATTTCGTCAATAGAACATTTTCCCTTTTCAGCCAGAAAGTTCCTTGGACATTGGGAGAATTTCCTCAGTCAATCAGGGAGGGTCCAAGCTGGTCTGGTAGTAAGATCTCGGCACCACCATCATGCAACCTGAAGCGATGACACAGTGCAAAATTCAACTGAGGAAAGACTGAGTTGGCGAGGTCTCCGAGAGCCATTTGGAGGAGACGTGCAATGTGCTGGGAGGCCGATTAAAGGGGCACTCAACTGAGCTGTACATTCCCAAATGAGAAGACATGCACAGCTGGGGCAGTTTAGCAGCTTTTCAGTTATAATGCAGGGAATTAGGAGAGTGAAGCAATGAAGCGCATTCATACAAGACTAGTACCCAAAGCGATAATGAGGTCAAGAACAAATGGGCGACTGGTCAAGCTGCAGATGTGTGTTAAAAGCAGGAGCTCAGAATTTTGGCATGGGCAGATTCACAGATGGGAAGCCTCAGGCCCCCCTCCCCCCAGTCCCCCCCTCAAATAATCTAAGTTCCTCACTAAACATGTGCCCTCATGTTTAGTCCTAGAATATAATCCTAGAGTGAATAAGGATCCAAGGTCCTGGCCAAAGCAATCTCATAGCAGTCAATCACGTAAAATGGGATGGGAGAGGAGTGGGGCAGAGCACA
Source organism: Scyliorhinus canicula (assembly GCF_902713615.1). NCBI lineage: Eukaryota > Metazoa > Chordata > Chondrichthyes > Carcharhiniformes > Scyliorhinidae > Scyliorhinus > Scyliorhinus canicula. The sequence goes on along the minus strand of NC_052155.1, from coordinate 156,270,629 downwards.
TTGAAACATAACTTACGTTGACCAGGATTTCAGTGGTGAATAGGTGCAATGGGCCCAATCACACAGTAGTCATTAACTAGATAGAACTTTTGGAGGCTCCTGCTGATTCATATCTTTTTCTCATTGATGCTGCAGAGAGGAGACGTTCAGGAAAATGGAGGCTGGATTGATTGCTATCAGCATAATCATATACAGGCAGGGGAGAAGGCGGAGAAGATTGCGCCAAAGGGAGATGCAAGTGGCAGGGCCCCCTTCAAACTCAGGGGATGAGGCTCACATAAATGCCATACGTAGGTGCCTCTTGAGACCAAGGGTGTACAGAGCGTGCATGTCTTTTCTGAGCAAGCGACAATGTTGCCAACACTTCCACATGTCTAGGTATCTTGAGATTCACATCTGCCACATTCTGCTGGAGATGTCACGGGGATAGGGAGGACATCCATTTCCAGTGGCTCTGAAAGTTACTGCCACTCTTAACATCTATGCCAGTGTTTTATTCCAGATTTCCACTGAAGTCCTCTGTGGGATGTCTCAAACGTCACATACGTCACGTCCAACCGGAAACCATGGCTCAACCGCGAGATTGACTCCCTACTGAAGGACAGATCTGAGGTGTTCAAGGCAGACGACCCTGTCCTATACAAGAAATCCAGGTACAACCTCCGCAAAGCCATCCGAGATGCCAAGAGAGAATATCAAACTAAGCTAGAGTCACAGACAGACTCTCGGTGGTTGTGGCAAGGACTAAACAACATAACGGGCTACAAAGCGAAGCCGCGCAGTATCTCTGGCAGCAGCGCACCCTTCCCCGATGAACTTAATGCATTCTATGCTCGGTTTGAGCCAGCAGCCCATAATTCACTCATACCCACCATCACAGTTTCCGAAGTCAGATCGGCCTTCCTGAAAGTGAACCCACGGAAGGCGATGGGCCCGGACGGGATCCCTGGTCGTGCACTCAGAGCCTGCGCATACCAGCGCAGAGGTATTCACAGACATCTTTAACCTATCCCTACTCCACTCCGAGGTCCCCACCTGCTTCAAGAAGACCACCATCATACACCGCAGTACCAAAGAAGAACCAGGCAACATGCCTCAATGACTACTGCCCGGTGGCCCTGACGTCAGTTGTAATGAAGTGCTTCGAGAGGCTGATCATGAAGCGCATCGCCTCCATACTCCCGGAACACCTTGACCCACTTCAATTCGCATACCGTCGCAACCGGTCCACATCAGACGCCATTTCCCTGGCCCTACACTCATCCCTAGAGCATCTCGAAAACAAGGACTCCTACATCAGACTCCTATTTGTTGACTACAGCTCCGCCTTCAACACCATAATCCCAGCCAAGCTCATATCAAAGCTCCAAAACCTAGGACTTGTCTCTCCACTCTGCAACTGGATCCTTGACTTTCTGACCAACAGTCAGTAAGAATGAACACCAACACCTCCTCCACAATAGTCTTCAATACCGGTGCCCCGCAAGGCTGCGTACTTAGCCCCCTACTCTACTCCCTGTACACACACGACTGCATAGCAAAACTTGGTTCCAACTCCATCTGCTAGTTTGCTGACGATACGACCATAGTGGGCCGGATAACGACGAGTCCGAATACAGGAGGGAGATAGAGAACCTAGTGGAGTGGTGTAACGACCACAATCTCTCCCTCAATGCCAGCAAAACTAAAGAGCTGGTCATCGACTTCAGGAAGCAAAGCATTGTGCACACCCCTGTCAGCATCAACGGGGCCGAGGTGGAGATGGTTAGCAGTTTCAAATTCCTAGGGGTGCACATCACCAAAAATCTGTCCTGGTCCACTCACGTCGACGCTATCACCAAGAAAGCACAACAGCGCCTATACTTCGTCAGGAAACTAAGGAAATTCGGCATGTCCACATTAACCCTTACCAACTTTTACAGATGCACTATAGAAAGCATCCTATCGGGCTGCATCACAGCCTGGTATGGCAACTGCTCGGCCCAGGACTGCAAGGAACTTCAGAGAGTCGTGAATACCGCCCAGTCCATCACACAAACCTGCCTCCCATCCATGGACTCCATCTACACCTCCCGCTGCCAGGGGAAAGCGGGCAACATAATCAAGGATCCCTCCCACCCGGCTCACTCACTTTTCCAACTTCTTCCATCGGGCAGGAGATTCAGAAGTCTGAGAACACGCACAAACAGACTCAAAAATAGCTTCTTCCCCACTGTCACCAGCCTCCTAAATGACCCTCTTACTGACTGACCTCATTAACACTACACCCTGTATGCTTCAACCGATGCCAATGCTTATGTAGTTACATTGTATATCTTGTGTTGCCCTATTATGTATTCTCATATATTTTCTTGAATTTTGTTTAATTCCCTTTTCTTCCATGTACTGAATGATCTGTTGAGCTGCTTGCAGAAAAATACTTTTCACTGTACCTCGGTACACGTGACAATAAACAAATCCAATCCAATCCACAAGTGCATAGAGGAGGTAACTGAAGCCCTTTTTTGCTATGTCCACAATTAAGTTAACTTTGGTAGGGATCTAGCAAGTGAGGATGCTAAAGCACCGGGATTATCTGCAATTTCTGAACTTTCACAGATGCAGAATGTCATTGACTGCACTCATGTGGCTATATAAGCTCCCTGGCAACAGGCGCTCCATTACATCAACTGGATGAGAGATTGGTTGGTGACTGGCATAAACAATATGGTGGCTCAAAGGAAGCAGGGAGATCATGCTAGAGTTGTATAGAACTTTGGTGAGGCCACAGCTGGAGTACTGTGTGCAGTTCTGGTCGCCACATTATAGGAAGGATGTGATTGCACTGGAGGGGTTGCAGAGGCAATTCACCAAGATGTTGCCTGGGATGGAACATTTAAATGATCAAGAGAGGTTGGATAAACTTGGGTTGTTTTCGTTGGAGCAGAGAAGACTGAGAGGCGACCTGATCAAGATTATGAGTGGTGTGGACAGGGTGGATAGGGAACAGCTGTTCTCCTTAGTTGAAGGGTCAATTACGAGGGGCCACAAGTTCAAGGTCAGGAGCAGGAAGTTTAGGGGATTTGAGGAAACTCATTTTTACCAAGAGAGTTGTGACGTTCTGGAATGCACTGCCTGGGAGACTGGTAGAGGCGGGTTGCCTCACATCCTTTAAAAGGTACCTGGATGAACACTTGGCACATCATAATATTCAAGTGCTGGCAAAAGGGAGTAGGTAGGCAGGTCAGGTGTCTTTCATGTGTCGGTGCAGATTCGATGGCCGAAGGGCCTCTTCCGCACTGTATTATTCACTGATTCTGTGATTCTATTACCAGAACCATCCTTGGATCTAAAAAGTGCCAAAGAGTTGTAGCTCTCCCGCGGGAATGCGGAATAGGGGGTTCAGGAACTCCGGGGTTCCATGGACTATGACTGGCACAGCACTGGCTAACACCATTCTGACAAGCGATGCCCCCCCAAGGATAGGATGTAAGTAACCCAGTCACCTCCAAAACAACACCGCGGTCATCCCACTGGCTAAGGACCACCACAGCTCAATGGGGCATCTCCCCAGAGCCCAGTGAGGAGCACCCACAACAGTGCTGCACTTGTGTTCACAGGGACCGTGGCCGTTAAGATCACCAGAATCGCCCGCGAATGCGTCACCCTATCCAGGTGACAGAAGTACCCCGAGCCAGGGCTCTGCACATTGCCCCAACCAAGGAAGACAAAATTTTACAGTTAAACTGCATCAGGGCACCCAAAGTAGCCCCAATAAGAATAAAGCTCCAAGTTAATGGTCACCCATGGACATGGAAATCGCCTCAGGGGGTTGCTATTTCAATTATTGGGCAAAAGACATTTCATAAGCTCCATCTGAGAATCCAGCACCTGGGTTTGAAGTATACCAAGGCCTAGCTGACACCATACACTGGAGAACCATTGGCTATCATTGGGACAATGGCGACCCTGGTTACCCACGGTCGGCGGTCGATCCGGCTACCACTTGTGGTGGCGCAGAGGCCCAGGCTCAGCCTGCTTGGCCATGACTGGTTACGACTCCATTGGTTTGGCAACAAATCTTCCCGTTGGATACTGGCAGTTTGTGCAAAGGACTCGGAAAGTTCCCAGACGTATTCCAGGACGGCCTGGAAAGATAAAGGTGGCTACAGCTCAGAACCAAATTGATCCAGAGGCCCAGCCTAAATATTTTAAGCCTTGTCTAGTTCCATACACCCTCCTGTCAAAGGTGGATGATGAGCGAGCTGAGCTGGCTGGAGAACTTGGGCATCATACGCCCAGTCTAGTTCGCAGAGTGAGCAGCATCAGTGGTCACGGAGCTGAAACCAGACAAGCCCGTTTGCGTGTGTGGCAATAACAAAATGTCAGTCAGCAGGGCCTCCTGCCTGGACAGGTACCGTCACGGCTGCGCAAATCTGCACATGGACTCAAAAGGACTCTACATTGGCAAAACCATGCTAGATCGTCCCACATAGCGGATTACAGGGGAAGCTCCCGGAGAACTCTGTGGTACTATGTGAAAAAACAGAAGGAGCTCAGTGTGGAGGATGGCATTGTCCCATGGGGAGTCCACATGGTTGTCCCATGGCCAGGTCAGTGAACCATCTTGCAGAACATGCATAGCAGACACGCTGGGATTTCTAAATTGAAGATGCTCACTAGGAGTTATGTATGGTGGCCAGGGCTCGACGGCAACATCGAGGAACCGGTGCAGCAATGTACAGATTGCCAGGAGCTTCAGAAACACCCTACATCAGCCTAGCTCCATCTGTGGGAGTGATTGGTACACCTCGGTGCGTTTGCATGCCAACTTCGCATTGCCCTTCTGGGGGTCAATGTTTTTATTCCTGATCGAGGCCCACTCAAAGTGGATGGACATATACCGTTTCCACCACTTTGTGAGCCACTGTGGAGAAGTTGCACCAGTCCTTCAGCACCCACGGAATTCCAGGTGTGGTTGTCACTGACAATGGGATCCCCTTTACCAGTAAGGAATTTCAAGGATTTCTACGCACTAATGTGATGAAACACATCCAAAACGTTCCCTATCACCCCTCTTCCAACAATCTGGCGCAGCAGGCAGTCCAGACATTTAAACAGAGCATGAAAAAACAAACTGCAGGGCCAGTTGATAGAAAGCTAGCACGATTGCTATTTACTTACCAGACGAGGCCACATGCTGCAACCAGGGTGGTTTGGCAGAGTTGCCAATGGGCTGACCCTTCTGGACCCACCTACGTTTGATATTCTTGGTGGAAAGATGGAAAAGAAGCTGGGCCTCCAGGAGAGGTATCATGGATGGGATTCTCCGACCCCACGCCGGGTCAGAGAACCTGCCCGGGGGGGGGGGGGGGGGGGGGGGGGGGGGGGGGGGGGCACGCGAATCACACGATGCCACTCCGACGTTGGTTTGCCGATTCTCCAGTGACCGGAGAATGCGCCCCCCCCGCGATTCTCCCCGCGTGATGGGTCGAGTGCCTGACAAGTTAGGCCGATTCCCGCCGGCGTCGTTCGCGTGTGGTCCTACCCAGCGGGACCTCAGCGTTCATGCTGCGGGGGATGGCCTGGTGAGAGGGAGGAGGGATCCGATTCCGGGGGGGCTTCCATGGTGGCCTGGCCCACAATCGGGGCCTACTGATCGGCGGGCGGGTTTATCCCGGTGGGGGCCTATGTTCCTCCGCGCCGGGCCCCTGTAGGTCTCCGCATTTTGTGTTGGGGACGGCGAGGAGATGGTAACCCATGCATATGCACAGGATCGCTGTTCCTAGGGACCTGTTGACACCGTCGTAAAATGCTCCGGCGTTTACGACAGCATCAACACGTAGTCCCAGGATCGGAGAATCCCGCCCATGTTGTTGAACGCATGACAGAGTCTTTAAAATTTCGGCGACAGCGCCCAGTGGATTCCAGGGACTATAGTGTAGAGAATTAGGCCAGTCTCCTACACAATCAAGACTGGAGAATGGACCGTGCAGAAACACATGGACCACCTCAAAGGCAGGAAGCCTGCCCCAGAGAAAGCCATGCAGGATTAATCGGTCCTTCGCCCTCCCGTCTGCCATCCTAGCACCAAGGTGCCTCCCACATCAGAGACCTGTGCCCAGGCCAGCAGGATACATACTGTAAGGATTCTCCTATTTAGGTGTGTTTTCCCCGTGTGTTCCCTTCATTTTTTACTATATTGGCTGTTATAACTTATGCATCTGGGTAATTACTGAACCCCCCACAGCAGCAGATGTGCTCTTTGGTTTGGCCTCTGGAGAAGGTCCCCCTGAAGTGTCTTCCTGTGCTGTTGGAAGATTTGGGTGAGCGCCTTGGTGGGTCTTCGATGGTGTTATCCTCTGGTTCCTCATCTGAGGTATCTTCAGGACTGGAGATAAGGGTCTGGCTTCTTGGGATCTTTTCACAGGTGCCAAAATGTGCTCAGAGTATCATTGTTTAATCGATGAGTCGGTGCTGGATCCTCACTTGGGTGTGGGTCACTGACCTCCCCATCGCCACAGGCACCGTCGGAACTCTCTGGCCAGGACAGTGCCGTACTCATTATAGGGAGTGAGGGCCTTCATTTTGACCTCTCCCTCCTATTATGTGTGAGCTGACAAAGGGGTTCAACTGGACAGGAAACACAAGTTCTCTGAGCTTCCACACCAAGAGGAGAGCGATTTAGTGCACGATTCCTGGCAGTTCAGTTGACCAATTCTCATGACACAGATTCTCTCTCTCTCTCTCTCTCTCTCTCTGTCACACTCTCTCTCTCTCTCAGAGTCCGAGGCAGTGAAAGGCACAAAGGGGGATTTTGCTTTTCGCTCAGCTGGAAAGACACCAGGCCTTGGGTACAATGTGTGGAATGGTAGAAAATAGAAATGCACTGATGGAAACAATTCTAATCATCCATATGCATCACGCATGGTAAACCAATGTGTACAATTAACATCATCTCACTCAACTACATTTCAGTTTACATTCTGAGATGGCAGCAGAACACACAGGGCATCACATGTGAATCATAATATCCAGTGCATAACTCAAGGGGCCCTATTATTACAAGTCCTCAGTCATTGAATCATAGAATAGAATCATAGAATCCCTACAGTGCAGAAGGAGGCAATTCAGCTAATGAAGTCTCCACCGACCCTCTGAAAGAGCACCCTACCTAGACCCAAACCCCACACTATGCCTGTAACTCCGCCAATTTGGCATAGCCAATCCACCTAACCGGCACATAATAATAATCTTTCTTGTCACAAGTAGGCTTACATTAATATTGCAATGATGTTACTGTGAAAAGCCCCTTGTCTCCACATTCCAGCGCCTGTTCGGGTACACTGAGGGAGAATTCAGAATGTCCAATTCACCTCACAAACACGTCTTTTGGGAATTGCGGGAGGAAACCGGAGCACCCGGAGGAAACCCACGCAGACACGGGGAGAACGTGTGGTCTCCGCACAGACAGAGACCCAAGCGGGAATCGAACCTGGAACCCTGGCACTGTGAAGCAACAGTGCTAACCACTGTGCTACTGTGCCATCCGTGTGGACTGTGGGAGGAAATTGAAGCGCCCAGAGGAAACCAATGCAGAAACGGGGAGAAAGTGTAAACTCCACACAGACAGTCACCCGAGGTCGGAATCAAACCCAGGTCACTGGAACTGAGGAAGCTGTGCTAACCACTGTGCCACCATGCCATCCTACTCTATAACTCTATATAGACTCACTCTATAATTTCACTAGATATTAGGAATAAAAGTTTACCATTGATTGCAAGGATCAGTCGGTTTTCTCACAAGTAATTTGAACACAACAGAAAATCTATTATAAACTTGCGTAAATGTGTACTTAATGATGGTACAGGGGCTGGTTTAGCACAGTGGGTTAAACAGCTGACTTGTAATGCAGAACAATGCCAGCAGCACGGGTTCAATTCCCGTACCGGCCTCCCCGAACAGGCGCCGGAATGTGGCGACTAGGGGCTTTTCACAGCGATTTCATTGAAGCCTACTTATGACAATAAGTGCTAACCACTGTGCTACCGTGCCACCCGTGTGGACTGTGGGAGGAAATTGAAGCACCCAGAGGAAACCAATGCAGAGACAGGGAGAAAGTGCAAACTCCACACAGACAGTCACCCGAGGTCGGAATCAAACCCAGGTCCCTGGAGCTGTGAGGCAGCAGTGCTAACCACTGTGCCCCCGTGCCGCCCCAGCATCAATATTCCTCACTGACAAGCAGGGTGGGAGCGTGCTGAGTGGCTGAAGACTTTCAGAATCTTCATTTTTGCAATCAGCTGGAGGGGAACCTTTGTGATTTCAAGTTAGATCAGATCATATTCAGAGTGACATTAACTGAAATTAATTAAAACTCAACTGTGCCACTGGAGATAGGCTGCTTGCTCATCCTTTATAAATCATTACTTACAGATGCCAGTTGTACCCTAATTGTGAAGCAAAATAACTTGTCAGCTTTTATGATAACAGGCCGATCAGAACCATAACCTATTTTTCGCTTCACTGTACAAACTGCACATGTCTATCAGACTGAAATTTCATATATCTGACACAAGTACTCCAGGGAGTCAATGTTGATAGTGATTATGTTCTCTTTGAATCAATAGATTCCAGTCGATCCCCATGAAAATTGGATATTTGTCTCTTTTGCTGACTGACGCCTACAATGGTCCAGAGGCTGAAACATTGGAAGCAAGGTGAGGCAGAAGTGATATTATCCTTGTGCAGAATAAGGTTGTGAAACATGAACTGGATCATGTAACATTAATTAAAATAACACAGCAAGATGCAAAAGATCAGGGAACACTGCTTTGGAGTTTTTACTTTATTCCAAATGGACAAAGTGTGGCTTCACTTGCCACCAATTTGTGCTGGACCCAGGGATCAAACAAAAGATCCTTGTTATTTCCTGGTTATAAGACATATCCTCAAGTTTACATGGTACAAGAATAAATAATTCATCAGACCAGACTCCCAAAGCAACTTCTCTACTCGGTACTTGGTTGCGGTAGAAGACTCCAGAAGAGAAGAAACGCTTCTCCATGAAGCGATCAACTGACTCATGGGAGCCTGACCGAAGTGGAGATTTATTTGCTGAGATCCAAAACAGAAGAGCATCAAGTCCTTATCTGAGATTTTCTCTACCCTGACGATGGCACAGTATCATTCCAGATTGCGGAACAGATTCAGCAGCAAATGAACAGACTCTCTCGTGGCTGTGAAGAGTTTAGTTTGGCCATCAGCATTAGGAAGGCAAATGTCATAGTCCAGGATGTTGCCATTGTTGCCAATCGGAATACTGTCCCACCAGAGTCGACCAATGATGTTGCTTTTTATGTGATGAGGCTCGATTTATGATATGATGTTATGTCCCCACAGCATCGCCAATACTGTGGGTGTTTCTATTTCTCTTACTGAACCACAATCCTTTCCCGTATATCAGTCAAATGACCACACAACCAGTTAGTCAGTTGAAGTTCAAAGATGGTTTATTTACACACAAGGGTTACTTCGACATGCAAGCACAATATACTACAAGTTAAACTCCACCTATCAGCTACAATAACCTATACTTAACTTCAGGGTGACCGGCACTGCGCAAGCGGATAAGTCCTTCACCTTGATCTTACGTGGCTGGTTTGAAGAAGTGGCTCTGTCTCTGCTGGGCTCATCCGTCAGGTAGCGATCGTTGGTCTTGAACTTGGCTGTCTGGTCGTCATGCTGCAGTTGGGCTGGCAGAGGCCGGATCCAAAAGAGGCAGAACACATGGCTGTGTCCCATTTTATCCCTCTGGGATTTTGCACACTTTGGGGCGGTCCTTAATGTTGGACCCAATAATTCGGCAGGCTTCTATCACTACCTTCGATTTTGGCCAATAAAGGGGTGGGTGCCTTGGTGGCTGGGTGGGTCCTTAGCGGTCATTGACCTTGGCGGTTGGGCTTTCTCAGTGAAGTGGGGTGGCGTCGATCAGTCTATGCCTGTATCGGTTTCTTGAGTGCAGTCCTATTGTTCTGGGAAAATGGGCCATTAGAATGCAAACGAGCGGGGGTTTCGATCAGGTCTAGCTATCTGGGTTGCAAATTCACACAAGCACTGTATCTGTCTGAGTCCTGGGTTGGCCACAATTCCCATGGTCCTTTGCAGATGGCCATCTTAGTTGGCTACATCCCGTCCTCTTGATCCTGACGCGAAGCATGTATCAACACTGTTGATCCCTTATCATCCTTGATGTACCGGTTACCCTAGGTCAAGCACAAGTTCTACACTACTCTGTCCTGTATTTTGAGGCATTTACCTAATTCTATTAACACATCACAAATTACTAATTTCTAACGGGTCACTACAAAACAGTTCACTATTAAACATTTAACTTATCCGCACAATTGAATCTCTAACGAACACTATCTAAGCTACTCTCATGCTGCTGGAGAATATCAAAAAGAACTTGTACAGTCCAAAAATGTTAAAACAGCAGCATTACATTTCTACTTAATCTAGCAAAGTTTATAGAGGTACATGGTTATAATTATTACAACAGTTAATTCAGTTTTGTTGAATGCCGAAAAAGGGGGCTCGAACTATATATATCGGGGACCGGGAGGTTTCTGCTCACCATTTACAGAGTCAAAGTGTCTGAATGACACTGCAGATTATTGCAATTACTGGAAGGGCCTGTATGGATATGAAAGGGAGTTCCATTTGTTAATGTTTTCGCACCAAGTGGGGGTTTCGATGTCTATCTCTATCTGTGGTGTAGAGTCTGGGCTAGGGGTGACCTGTTGTATGGTAGTGTTCGGGGCTGGTGTGGTGTACATTAAAATAGTCCATTGCGCGCGCAGTTGCAGAAGTCCAGCGAAGATCAAAACGTATGTCAGCGGTCCTTGCTTCATCTTATCTTCTTCCATGTTCCGTGTGATCCTGGGGGTGCAAGCATAATATCTGTTATTATCTTCGGTTAATTACTCGTTTTACTTGTCTTTCTCTCCTAAATCCAATTTCCCATTATGCTCGTCACCATGTGTGACTTCCTCATTTTGTTTTTTGAAATAACATTTTGAGACAAGACATGCCAAAAAAAATTTAATTTGAAGTGCAGAGATTCTCGCAACTGGTGGTGGATGTGGGGAGTGGATGAACAATTTCTCTGACCAGTCTTTTCTTTACTGTGACCATTGGTGGTTGAGGCTCATTTTAACCAGCCGAATTTTAGGGCGGCCAGTTTTATAACGTTTCTTCATCCCAGGGTCCAGAGGTAGCTCGCATGTAGCAGCATATGTGGCAACCAAGTGTGTCAAATGTGCAAATAGCAGGTGGGGAATGACCAGAGGGTCACGGACGTTAAAGGGATGAGTGTACAGAGCGTGGCAAAGGGCATTCTTTAAACCACAATAAAAGAGCAGAGAAGGGGAAACTAAGAGCTGCCAAGGACAGTGAAAAGTGTGAAGAACCATTCCAGAGTACTCAAAGTGACGGGAACATGAGGTGCGTGTTGGCCATGGCAGGGCAAGAATGGGTGGAATCCCCGGGTAGGGTGGTGATCAGTGCCGTTGCTCCACTACCCGAGCTTAACTGACCGGATGCATTTGGGGTCCTCATGTAGGACGGGGATTAGTGCCATTACTCCCTACCTGGGTGACCTAACGAGTGGAAAGAATTTGTAGTCATGTGAGATCCAAAAATTGTATCTTTAACGGCCATTGGTCAGTAAATTGCGTCTGTGTCTCTGTGAGAAGAGTGACTATGAGTGTATCAAGAAATTGGGTGTCAGGCCGACATCAATTAAAGCCATGTGACAAGAAGAAAAGAAGAAGGAAAAAGGCGGGCAGGCTCCAGAAATTAGGACACCTTAATACTTAGGGCGGTGTCACTTTGTCATCATCTGGACACCTCCGGGTTCTGTACCAAACAGCGTTGTAAAAGGATTACCAAAACGAGAGTCAGAATCTGAATCATCACCATCTCCCGGTTGCCAGACTCATGTCTGCCGTTTTTGTGCCGTGGCCATGTGGACTGTCGTAGGATCAGAATCGTCATGTCTGACCAGTCTGCAAGAGTTGTCGCGGTGCCAAAGGGGGGCTTGTTTGTCATGAGGCATAGGGGCGGTGGCAGTGAAGGGCAAGTTACTGTTGTCGGGCGGTGGCTGTGGCGGTGGCTGTGAAAGGGGAGGTGGGGGGGCAAAGATACCCTTGCTGTGGTTCCGGGGCCTGGGGTGACTGGGGGCAGAGAGATTGTACCATTGGTCAGGGATAACAATCAATTCAGGGAGGCTGTCGCTGTCGTCGGAGTCAAGCTCAAGGTGGAAGGTCGCACCTGTGGGCGGAGACAAGATCGGGTCTGTGGACGTGCTGGCTGACCGCCCTTGTCTAGCAGGATGGACCAAAAGCCATTGCTGATGTCCAGCACTGTGAAGTACTTTGCCTGTACTGCCTGCTTGAGCATGGTCTCGGGACTCGTGGCAATGGTGGGGGCTGCTAAAGGGGTTACTTTGTTAAGTTTTCGGTAGTCGATCGTTAATCGCCATGAACCATCGGGCTTTTTTACGGGCCAAATTGGGGCATTATTTGTGGACGTTACAGGCCAAATAACTCCTTGGCCTAATAAACTATGAATAACTTTTGATATCTCACCGTTGGCTTGCTGTAGGAAACCGTATTACTTCTGTGGTATTGGATCGGGACCTCAAATTGTGACCGTACCTGGGATCTTCCTACAATCGTGTTTGTGTTGTGCGAACAAAGCTTTGTGTTTTATGAAGACCTCTCTAATCAGACCAGCAAATGCGGTTGGATGCTCTCCCTTATTTTGCCTGCAGTGATTTAAACCCTCGACTGGATCTCCTTTGTTATACCCGATTGAGTCTAAAATGGCTGTTTTCATTTCCTGTAGGGTTCCTCCTGCTACATTTTGGGGTTCGAGCAAAGCTGATCTTATGGACTGGCTAAGGCTCAGAACTATGAGTTTGACTTCCTCTCTCTCTCCTCGACCGTACATAACTTTTTGTTGGCGCACTTCCTCAAAGAAGCTGTGCGGGTCTGCGGTAGGCTGGAAATGGACTAATTTTGGTGCAAGCATCTCTTAACTGGGTTATGGATAGTGGGGTGGTGTAAATAAAATCAGGCTCCTGCTGATCCAAGGACTTGCTCTGTGTAGTGACTTGATTCATGGGCGTGTGTGCTGCCTGTGCAGCCAGTGGTGCGGGTGCTTTCCTTTTTGGGGCATGGGGGCTCGATTCTGAATTCCTGTATCCACAACATATCTCTGGGCACTTTCATTTAATTCTTGCCAATCGGGGGCACCTTCCTCATCTAAATTTTGTCCAAAGGTATAACTAAATCCATTCTGCACTGAAAGCAGTGAATGTAATTTCTCTATCTGTTGTCGGCATTTTGCGTGGTTTACTATGCTCTGTCACTGTTCTGTTGTGGAACTGTGGAGCGCTCGCAAAGCTGCTTTTAAATCCGCGCATTGACTCGTTAACTTGGCGACCTGCTGTTCTGTCTCTTCTCGTACCAGGACTGCGCGCTGTGTATCTTAGTAGGCTTTATCGTACTGGATCTGAAAGCTGCTTAGGTGAACTAAACAAGATTGCTGTGCTCGTTTCACATCAGCCATCTCCTTATCTTTAGCTGCTTACTGTTCCTGGAGTTGCTCAATTATCTTTTCGCTTTCACTATTGTTTCCCTCATTCTTCTCGTCTTTCCCATCGAACTGCCTGTGGAGCATCTTCACAACCTCCTCTGTGCCTCGCAACTGTGCCAAACAGGACACTATTGCCATCGGCTTTCGGTCTTTCGCCGCATTTTTCTTATGGACCTCACTTAGATTGTCCCACCAAGTTTGTCCAATGCTTCCTGGACCTGACTCATCATTTGCACAAAAATTGGACGAAAGGGGCCATCCTTTCCCCTTTAAATACTTCCTCAACTCTTCCTTCCCATATGGGTTATTGCTTTGCTCTGTTGGTCGCTGCGACCTCGGGTTCCTGTGGGTTCATTAAATGTTCCATCGCTTTTGTGGCCATTGCTTCTCATATCTCTTTTCCTACCTCTAATCTTATTTCCTACCGTTGATGTCTATTTCCTATCGTTAATCTGGGACAGGGGGATAAGGCGGTGATTTGAACTGCGGGCCTAAGCTATTTTCCGGTTCACAATTCCCTCGATAGTTTTGACACAATCTAACGAGTTTACCTTATATCTCTGTTAGTACACATGCAGGTTAGTACACACTTTTGAAATACGGTGATTTGGTCGCTATGGGCTTGCACTTGTGGTTCTTTCTTTCTCTCGCAATTGTATTTCAAAGTTTTGTGGGTTCTCTCGGAGTGACAAAACCACTTCTAAATCGAATCCCACCAGAGTCGACCAATAATGTTGCTCTTTATGTGATGGGGCTCTATTTCTGATATGATGCTATGTCCCAACAGCGTCGCCAATACTGTGGGTGTTTCTATTTCTCTTACGTTCAGTAAGGTCAAATGACCACACAACCAGTTAGTCAGTTCAAGTTCAAAGATGGTTTATTTACACACAAGGGTTACTTCGACATGCAAGCACAATATACTACAAGTTAAACTACACCTATCAGCTACAATAACCTATACTTAACTTCAGGGCTACTGGCACTGTGCAAGTGGATAAGGTCTTTATCTTGATCTCACGTGGCTGGTTTGAAGAAGTGGCTCTGTCTCTGCTGGGCTCATCCATCAGGTAGCGATCGTTGGTCTAAAACTTGGCTGTCTGGTCTTTATTTTTTTTAAAATAATTTTTATTGAAAGAGTTTTTCCATACAGACATTTACCCCTACTAATTTTTAAATTATTTACAACACAATCCCTCTAGGCAAATATCCCTCCCTCGCCCGCCCTCTCGCGCGCCCCAGCCCTCCACCCCCCCCCAAGCAACAACTTAACAAACAAGGCAGCCTACAGTTTCAGACATGAGCAGCGAGCAGACTTGCCCGCGTTACAGTCGTGCTTGTCCCCCCACGACCATTGCTGCCCCCCCCTCCCCTCCCCTCCCCCCCCCTCCCTCCCCCCCCCCCCCGGGTTGCTGCTGCCACGACCCCGTACGCCTATCTCTGATCTAAAAAGTCAAGGAAAGGTTGCCACCGCCTGGAGAATCCCTGTACCGACCCTCTCAGGGCAAATTTGATCCTTTCTAGCTGAATATAGCTAGCCATATCGTTAATCCAAGTTTCAACGCTTGGAGGCTTCGCGTCCTTCCATTGAATTAATATCCTTCGTCGAGCCACTAGGGACGCAAAGGCCAGTATTCCGGCCTCCCTAGCCTCCTGTACCCCCGGTTCTACCCCGACCCCAAAGATCGCAAGCCCCCATCCTGGTTTGACCCTGGACCCCACCACCTTCGACACCGTCCTTGCCACCCCCTTCCAGAACCCTTCCAGCACCGGACATGCCCAGAACATATGCACATGGTTCGCTGGGCTTCCCAGACATCTGACACACCTGTCCTCACCCCCAAAGAACCGGCTCATCCTTGTCCCCGTCATGTGAGCTCTATGCAGCACCTTAAATTGAATGAGGCTCAGCCTCGCACACGAGGAGGAAGAATTGACCTTCTCCAGTGCATCCGCCCACGTCCCGTCTTCTATCTGCTCTCCCAGCTCCCCTTCCCACTTGGCCCTCAGCTCCTCCCCTGATGCTTCTTCCGCCTCCTGCATTATCTTGTAGATGTCTGATATCTTCCCCCCTCCGACCCAGACCCCCGAGAGCACCCTATCACTCGCCCCCTTACTGGGGAGCAGGGGGAACCCCTCCACCTGCCGCCTAGCAAATGCCTTCACTTGTAAATATCTGAACATGTTTCCCGGGGGGAGCTCAAACTTCTCCTCCAGCCCTCCCAGGCTCGCAAACCTCCCCTCTATAAACAGGTCCTTCAGCTGCCGTATGCCCACCCTGTACCAGCTCTGAAATCCCCCGTCGATGTTCCCCGGGATGAATCTATGGTTCCCTCTTATTGGCGCCGCCAACAGACCTCCCATTTCCCCCCTGTGTCGCCTCCACTGCCCCCATATCTTGAGGGTGGCCGCCACCACCGGGCTCGTGGTGTACCTCGTGGGGGGGAGCGGCCATGGTGCCGTTATTAGGGCCCCCAGGCTTGTGTTGCCACAGGACGCCCTCTCCATTCGTTTCCAAGCTGCCCCCTCCCCTTCCATCATCCACTTGCGCACCATTGACACATTTGCCGCCCAGTAATACCCCGAGAGATTGGGTAGTGCCAGCCCACCACTGTCCCTACTCCGCTCCAAAAAGACCCTCCTCACCCTTGGGGTGCCATGCGCCCACACATAGCTCATGATGCTACTCGTCACCTTTTTGAAGAAGGCCCTAGGGAGGAAGATGGGCAAGCACTGAAATAAAAACAAGAACCTTGGGAGGACCGTCATTTTGATTGACTGCACCCTCCCCGCCAGCGACAACGGTACCATGTCCCACCTCTTAAATTCCTCCTCCATCTGTTCCACCAGCCTGGAAAAGTTCAACTTGTGGAGGGTCCCCCAGTTCCTTGCCACCTGCACCCCTAAGTACCTAAAGCTCTTTCCTGCTCGCTTGAAGGGGAGTCTCCCAATACCCTCTCCCTGATCCCCCGGGTGTATCACAAAAACCTCGCTTTTGCCCAAATTTAGTTTGTACCCCGAAAAGTCCCCAAACTCTGCTAATAGTTCCATTATCTCCGGCATTCCCCCTTCTGGGTCTGCCACGTACAGCAGTAGATCATCGGCATACAGCGATACTCGATGTTCCTCCCCTCCCCTAGTCAGTCCTCTCCACCCCCCTGAACCCCTCAGTGCCATCGCCAACGGTTCAATCGCCAGTGCGAAAAGTAGGGGGGATAGGGGACATCCCTGCCTGGTCCCTCGGTGGAGCCCGAAATACTCCGACCTCCTCCCGTTTGTCACTACACTCGCCGTCGGGGCCGAGTAGAGCAACTTCACCCACTTAATAAACCCTTCCCCAAACCCAAACCGTTCCAACGTCTCCCACAGGTACTCCCACTCCACCCTATCGAATGCCTTCTCCACGTCCAGCGCTACCACTATCTCAGCCTCCCCCTCCACTGCCGGCATCATAATTACATTCAGCAATCTCCGCACGTTCGTGTTGAGCTGCCGCCCCTTCACAAACCCTGTCTGGTCCTCATGGATTACCCCTGGCACACAATCCTCTATTCTAGCTGCCAGGATCTTTGCCAGCAACTTGGCATCCACGTTCAGAAGCGAGATAGGCCTGTAGGACCCGCACTGCACGGGGTCTTTATCCCGCTTAAATATCAGGGAGATCAGAGCCTGCGACATTGTCGGGGGCAGAACCCCCCCCTCTCGCGCCTCATTAAAGGCTCGTACCAGTACCGGTCCCACCAAGTCCACATTTTTCTTATAGAATTCCACCGGGAACCCATCTGGCCCCGGCGCCTTCCCCGCTTGCATCTGACCTATTCCCTTGACTAGCTCCTCTAGCCCTATTGGCGCCCCCAGCCCTTCTACCAGCCCCTCCTGGACCCTTGGGAACCTCAATTTGTTTAGGAAGTCCTCCATTCCCCCTCTCCTCGTCGGCGGCTCAGACCGATACAACTCCTTGTAAAAATCCCTGAAGACCCCGTTCACTTCTTGCCCCTTCTGCACTACCTTCCCGCCCCTCTCCTTCACTCCCCCAATCTCCCTAGCCGCATCTCGTTTGCGAAGCTGGTGTGCCAGCATCCTGCTCGCCTTTTCCCCATACTCATAGGCCGCGCCCTGTGCCCTTCTCCACTGCGTCTCTGCCTTCCTGGTGGTCAGCAGGTCGAACTTGACCTGCAGGCTGCGCCGTTCTTCCAGCAGCCCCTCCTCTGGTGCCTCCGCATATCTCCTATCCACTTCCAATAGCTCCCCCACCAGCCTCTCCCTCTCCTGCCTCTCCTTTCTTTCTCTGTGTGCCCTTATGGAGATCAGCTCTCCCCTGATCACTGCCTTCAGGGCCTCCCAGACCATCCCCACCTGCACCTCACCCGTGTCGTTCAAGTCCAGATAGCTCTCAATGCTCTTCCGGACCCTTTTACACACCTCGTCGTCCGCTAACAGCCCCAAATCCAGCCGCCACAGCGGGCGCTGGTCCCGCGCCTCCCCCATTTCCACATCCACCCAATGTGGTGCATGATCAGAGATCGCAATGGCCGAGTACTCAGCTTCCCGTACCCTCGGGATCAGCCCCCTGCTCAACACGAAGAAATCGATTCTGGAGTACACTCTATAGACGTGGGAGAAAAAGGAATACTCCCTCGCCCTCGGCCTACCAAACCTCCATGGGTCTACTCCTCCCATCTGTGTCTGGTCTTTATGCTGCAGTTGGGCTGGCATAGGCTGGATCCAAAAGAGGCAGAACACATGGCTGTGTCCCATTTTATCCCTCTGGGATTTTGCACTCTTTGGGGCGGTCCTTAATGCTGGACCCAATAATTCGGCAGACTTCGATCACTGCCTTCGATTTTGGCCAATAAAGGAGCGGGTGCCTTGGTGGCTGAGCGGGTCCTTAGCGGTCATTGACCTTGGCGGTTGGGCTCTCTCAGTAAAGGGATGTGGCGCCGATCAGTCTATGCCTATATCGGTTTCTTGAGTGCAGTCCTATTGTTCTGGGAAAATGGGCCATTAGAATGCAAACGAGCGGGGGTTTCGATCAAGTCTAGCTATCTGGGTTGAAAATTCACAAGCTCTGTATCTGTCTGAGTCCTGGGTTGAAAGTCTACCATGCCTGCATCTTCAGCACACCCCTATTGTAGTAAGATCCCGACAACATATGATCAAAATTATCCTTGCCATCCCTTGATAGCACATGGTCAGTAATACAGAAGTATTGGAGTATAATAATTCCATCAACATACATTCATTGCTAAGCCAACAACCACTATGCTGGGTCATCCACACACCGCAAATGCAGGATACCCAAAGGTGTCCTCTATGTTGAACCAACCACTGGGTCATAACGTCCTGGGCAAAGGGGCAATGGCATTGGTGCCAGAAGTGGGGAAGGCTCAGCAGCAGAAGAGGAAGAAAGCCAAGTTTTAAACGGACCCATCCTGAGGGCTGCATTCTGCGTTCTTAGAGGGCCCTGACACTGAGAAGGGAGACCTGGGCTTGTGCATTGTGTGGGTATCCAGTAATAATGGACTGAATAATGCCCACTGGGAATCGAAGGCCTCTACAGTGCCGGTAGAAACTGCATACTCCCTCTCTAGGGACACCCAGACATGATGTAGCCGCGGTAGAGGGGCAGACAGTCCATCCAGATTACTGACCCCCCCCACCCCTCCATCCCCCTGGTCACCTGCTGCCTGACCCTGTTGATAGCGAGTTTGACCTGGCCCATGAACAGGTTCATGAGGAGACAACTGAGTTAATCCAACCACTAGTCAATTAACATTCCTTATTGTTAGCTAAGCAAATTATGCCCAATAACTCATCACTGATGTGTGTGCGTGTCGCTGATTGCCGCTCAGCAGTAACTCTTGGTGTGCTGACCTCCTCATTCTGTGATTGCTATTGTTTCACTGCACCATTCTCCAGGAGAGCAAGCACATACACCCCCCTCGACAGTGAGCAAGGGCACACAGGCTAAGCAGAGTACCCTGATGCATCGGGTGTGGGTTCTGCGGTGTCTTTTTTAAATTAATTTTTATGGGATATGGGCTACACTAGCTAGGCCAGCATTTGTTTTCCATCCTTAATTGACCTTGAGTAGCTGACAGTGAGCTGCCTTCTTGAGCTACTGCAGTCCTTGTGTTATTAGGGACGGAGTTCCAGGGTTCTGACTCAGTGATAGTGAAGATACGGCAATATATTTTCGAGTGAGTAATTTTGAGGGGAACCTCCAGGTGATAGTGTTCCCATGTATCTACTGCCCTTATCCTTCTAGATGTTGTGGTCATGGGTGCTGCCTAAGGAGCCTGGGTGAGCTCCTGCAGTGGATCTTCTAGATGTACATACTGTTGCCACTGTTCGTCAGTGGTGGAAGGAGTGAAGGCTTGTGGAAGGGGTGCCAATCAAGTGGGCTGCTTTGTCCTGGACAATGTTCAAGCTTTTTTTTTTGGAAATTATTTTTATTGAGTTTTTAATGTTTCGTACAGAAGTTACAAAATACATGAACAAACACTTTTTACAAAATACCAGTCCCAACCCGCATCCGCCCCATCCTGGGCCCAAACCACCAAGCGAATAAACCCCCCCATCAGTTAAACTCGGTTTGTTCTCACTGGAATGACGGAGGTTGAGGGGCAATCTTATAGAAGCCTACAAAATTATGAAGGGCACGGACAGAGTGGATATTCAGAAGCATTTTCCCAGTGTGGAATAATCAATTACTAGGTTTAAGGTGCAAGGGGCAAAGTTTAAAGGAGATGTGTGAGGGAAGTTTTTTTACACAGAGGGTAGTGGTGCCTGGAATACGCTGCTGGAGGAGATGGTTGAAGCAGTTAAGGTATTGACGTTTATGGGGTGTCTTGATAAATACATAAATAGGATGGGAATAGTGGGATATGGACCCCAGAAGTGTAGAAGGTTTTAGGTTAGGCGGGCAGCATCGTCGGTGCAGACTTGGAGGGCCGAAGGGCCTGTTCCTGTGATGTACGTTTGTTTGTCCTTTGTGTATCTCAGCTCTGCCCATTCAGATTCCACATTGCTGGAACTAATGTCTTTCCTCGCTACTGCATTAATTTCACTCCGCCACCTTTTCCCTTTTTATCTGTCCTTCCGAAATACTGAATGCCCCAAGGTGCTCAATTCCCATCCCTGGTCAACCTGCGTCCATGTCTCCATAATCCCAACTGTATCTGTATCATACCCATTCACTACTATTTGCACGATTAATTCACCCAGTTTATTACGAATGCTCTGCGCATTAACACACAAAGCCTTTAAGCTTACCTTTTTAACATGCCTTGTCCCATTTCACTTTGGCCCTGTTTGAATCTGGCCCTTGGTTTCTCTGCCTGTCAATTTTCTTATCCCTTTTTTGTGTATCATTCTTGTCCATTCTTCCACGATCACTGGCTGTTCACCCTCCAGAATGTCCTGTAGCCACTTTGAGACATCCTTGACCCTAGGCAAGTATTTGCAACACACCCTCCTGGAGTCTCGTTTGCGGCCCCAGGAATGCCTATCTATTCCCCATTTCATAGAATTGCTACAGTGCAGAAGGAGGCCGTTCGGCTCCTCAAGTCTGCACGATCCTTTGGAAGAGCAACCTACCTAGGCCCACTCTCCTGTCCTATCCCTGTAACCCCATAACCGCACCTAACCTCCACATGTTTAGACTGTGGGAGAAAAGCGGAGCACCCGGAGGAAACCCACACAGACACGGGAGAAAGTGCAACGCCACACAGACAGGCACCCAAGCCTCGAATTGAACCGGGGTCCTTGGTGCTGTGAGGCAGCAATGCTAACCAATGTACCACTCGGGCCACTTGTTACAATTAAATCCCCTACAACAATTGCATTCCCACACTCCTTACTCCTTCCCGTGCAGCAGGCCCACCATGGTGCCATGAATTTAGCCGTTGCTGCTTTTCACTGAGAAGCCATTCTGCCCAACAATATCTTCCTGACTCCTCTAGTTCAACAAGAACTGACTGCAGGACACTGTTCCCAGACTGCTTCACTGCCATGTTGACTGCAGGACACTGTTCCCAGACTGCTTCACTGCCATGTTGACTGCAGGACACTGTTCCCAGACTGCTTTATTGCCATGTTGACTGCAGGACACTGTTCCCAGACTGCTTCACTGCCATGTTGACTGCAGGACACTGTTCCCAGACTGCTTCACTTCCATGTTGCCTGCAGGACACTGTTCCCAGACTGCTTCACTGCCATGTTGCCTGCAGGACACTGTTCCCAGACTGCTTCACTTCCATGTTGACTGCAGGACACTGTTCCCAGACTGCTTCACTTCCATTTTGCCTGCAGGACACTGTTCCCAGACTGCTTCACTTCCATTTTGCCTGCAGGACACTGTTCCCAGACTGCTCCACTGCCATGTTGCCTGCAGGACACTGTTCCCAGACTGCTTCACTGCCATGTTGCCTGCAGGACACTGTTCCCAGACTGCTCCACTGCCATGTTGCCTGCAGGACACTGTTCCCAGACTGCTTCACTGCCATGTTGCCTGCAGGACACTGTTCCCAGACTGTTTCACTGCCATGTTGCCTGCAGGACACTGTTCCCAGACTGCTCCACTGCCATGTTGACTGCAGGACACTGTTCCCAGACTGCTTCACTGCCATGTTGCCTGCAGGACACTGTTCCCAGACTGTTTCACTGCCATGTTGCCTGCAGGACACTGTTCCCAGACTGCTCCACTGCCATGTTGACTGCAGGACACTGTTCCCAGACTGCTTCACTGCCATGTTGCCTGCAGGACACTGTTCCCAGACTGTTTCACTGCCATGTTGCCTGCAGGACACTGTTCCCAGACTGCTCCACTGCCATGTTGACTGCAGGACACTGTTCCCAGACTGCTTCACTGCCATATTGCCTGCAGGACACTGTTCCCAGACTGCTTCACTGCCATGTTGCCTGCAGGACACTGTTCCCAGACTGCTTCACTGCCATGTTGCCTGCAGGACACTGTTCCAAGACTGCTTCACTGCCATGTTGACTGCTGGACACTGTTCCCAGATTGCTTCACTATGATATTGACTGCAGGACACTGTTCTGATGTGCAATCAATTAACACAAGACGAGTAGTGAACATAACTGTGGCTTTAATAAGCTAAACAGAAAGCCTCCTGGCCCCTGATCCTGAACTGGGGCAGGGCCAGAGGTCAGCCACCTTTATACCGAGCCCGAGGGGAGGGGCCCCAGGCAGAGCCATCAGCCAGTGGTTGACCACAATACATGTAGTACAGTAACAGTTTGCCACAATACATATAATACACTAACAGAGGTTTACCACATTCACCCCCTGTTAAAAAAGAGTCCAGCGGTGGTGGAGTGGATTTAAAGATCGAGTCTGTCGGGGGCTTTGAACTTCCACTGTGATCGCCTCAGTCCCGGCTGTGGTGTGTGCACTGGTGTTGAGACCTGCACGTCCAGGAGCGTGTTGTCTTCTTCTTCGCACGGTAGTTGAGTCGGTGGCAGGGGTGGGGGGGGGGGGGGGGGGGTGGGGGGGGGGGGGGGGTGGTGTAGGGTTGGGGGTCACTGGTGGGCCTGCGGGTGCCAAATCTCGCAGTAGCCGGGTAGTGGTGGAGGGAGACGTTGTAGGGTCGGCGGTGGTGGTGATGGTCACTGGGGAACCTGCAAGTGCCAAATCCCAGAGGGAGATTGTGTCCTGTCACCCGTCCTGATGTGCCACGTAGGCATATTGTGGGTTGGCATGCAGAAGCAAGACCTTCTCGACGAGGGGATCCGATTTATGACCCCTCGCATGCTTCTGGAGGAGGAAAAATAGTGGATTTAATGAGTGGATGGGTGTTGTCTGCATAATTAGGGACCCACTGGGCATAATAAGAGAAGAACCCCAGGCACCTCTTCAGGGCCTTGGGGCAGTGGGGGAGCGGAAGTTCCAGGAGGAGGCGCATGCGGTCGGAGTCGGGCCCTAGGACTTCGTTTTCCACAACGTAGCCAAAGATGGCTTGGCGGGTTGTGCGGAAAACGTATTTCTCCTTATTGTATGTGAGGTTAAGGAGCTTAGCGGGGTGGAGGAAATGCCGGAAGCTTGCGTCATGGTCCTGCTGGTCATGGCCGCAGATGGTGACATTGTCTAGGTACGGGAATGTGGCCCGCAGCCCGTACTGGTCAACCATTCGGTCCATTTCTCGCTGGAAGACCGAGAACCCATTGGTGACACCGAAGGGAACCCTGAGGAAGTGGTAGAGGTGGCCACCTGCCTCGAAGGCAGTGTATTGGCGGTCCTCCGGGCGGATAGGGAGCTGCTGGTACGCGGACTTCAAGTCAACTGTGGAGAGGACTCGATACTGCACAATCTGATTGACCATGTCAGATGTGCGGGGGAGGGGTTACGCATCGAGCTGCGTGTACCGGTTGATCGTCTGATGATCATCCAGTGCTTCTCCCCAGTCTTGACGACCACCACTTGGGCTCTCCAGGGGCTGGTACTAGCCTCAATGATCCCCTCTCGTAGGAGTCGCTGAACTTCCGACCTGATAAAGGCCTTGTCCCGGGCACTGTATCGTCTGCTCCTACTGGCAACGAGCTTACAGTCCGGGGTGAGGTTAGCGAAGAGCGAGGGTGGAGCGACCTTCAGGGTCGCGAGGCTACAGACAGTGAGGAGGGGGCCGGGGTCCCCTGTACTTTAAGGTAAGACTTTGGAGGTGGCACTGAAAGTCGAGCCCCAGTAATAGGGCAGCGCAGAGATGAGGGAGGACGTAGAGCTTAAAGTTAGTGTACTCTATGCCCGGTACCGAAAGGGTCACGACACAGTACCCCCGGATTTCTACGGAATGTGATCCGGAAGCCAGGGCGATTTTCTCGGTCGCGGGTAAAATTGGGAGCGAGCAGCCCTTTACCGTATCTGGGTTGATAAAGCTGTCTGTGCTCCCAGAGTCGAAGAGGCAGGCCGACTCGTGCCCGTTAAACCGGACGGTTATTGTGGATTTCGTGAGATGATGAGGTCGAGACTGGTCGAGTGTGATGGAGGCAAGCTTCGGAAGGTGGTGGGTGGGCCGGTCGGAGGTAGCAGTGGCTACCGTACGACCGGGTGAGCAGGGGTCCCGGGAGGCGGCGGAGTGGTTCCAAAATGGCGGCCCCCATGGGTTACACGTGGCGGGTGGCATCGAAGGTGGCGTCAATGATGGCGGCCCCCATGAGTTGCGCATGGCGGGTGGAATAAAAGATGGCGGCAAAGATGGCAGCCCCCACTGGTCACACATGGCAGGCGGCGCGGCAGATGGAGGCGGTCCCGACGGGCAACGGCAGCGCTGCTGGGCCTGGGAACTTTAGGGACAGGTCGGGCCTGGCCCTTCCTCCCACACCCGTAGCAAATCGCGCTCCGTGCAGGGCAGTGTTGTCTGGGGTGCTTACCCTGGACGCAAAAGTAGTATTTCGGGCTTCCGGAGTTGGCGGGCTGCTGCGCGGCACAGGCTTGTGCCACACTCAGGCTTCAGTGATGAATTCATCTTAAAAGTTTAGCTTATTAAATCGATGTGCCATCAATTAACAAAAGACGAGTAGTAAACAAAACTGTGGCTTTAATAAGCTAAACAGAAAGCCTCCTGGCCCCTGATCCCGAACTGGGGCAGGGCCGGAGGTCAGCCACCTTTGTACCGAGCCCAAGGGGAGGAGCCACAGGCAGAGGCCATCAGGCAGTGGTTTACCACAATACATGTAGTACAGGAACAGTTTACCACAATACATATAATACACTAACAGTGGTTTACCAAGTGTTCCCAGACTGCTTCACTGTGATGTTGACTGCAGGACACTGTTCCCAGACTGCTTGACTGTGATGTTGACTGCAGGACACTGTTCCCAGACTGCTTCACTGTAATGTTGACTGCAGGACACTGTTCCCAGACTGCTTCACTGTGATGTTGACTGTAGGACACTGTTCCCAGACTGCTTCACTGTAATGTTGACTGCAGGACACTGTTCCCAGACTGCTTGACTGTGATGTTGACTGCAGGACACTGTTCCCAGACTGCTTCACTGCCATGTTGACTGCAGGACACTGTTCCCAGACTGCTTGACTGTGATGTTGACTGCAGGACACTGTTCCCAGACTGCTTTATTGCCATGTTGACTGCAGGACACCGTTCCCAGACTGCTTCACTTCCATGTTGACTGCAGGACACTGTTCCCAGACTGCTTCACTGTGCTGTTGACTGCAGGACACTGTTCCCAGACTGCTTCACTGCCATGTTGACTGCAGGACACCGTTCCCAGACTGCTTCATTGTGATGTTGACTGCAGGACACTGTTCCCAGACTGCTTCACTGTAATGTTGACTGCAGGACACTGTTCCCAGACTGCTTCACTGAGATGTTGCCTGCAGGGCACTGTTCCCAGACTGCTTTATTGCCATGTTGACTGCAGGACACTGTTCCCAGACTGCTTCACTGCCATGTTGACTGCAGGACACTGTTCCCAGACTGCTTCACTGTGATGTTGACTGCAGAACACTGTTCCCAGACTGCTTCACTATGATGTTGACTGCAGGACACTGTTCCAGACTGCTTCACTGCCATGTTGACTGTAGGGCACTGTTCCCAGACTGCTTCACTGCCATGTTGACTGCAGGGCACTGTTCCCAGACTGCTTCATTGCCATTTTTAAAATAAATTTAGAGTACCCAATTAATTTTTCCAATTAAGGTACAATTTAGCGTGGCCAATCCACCTATCCTGCACATCTTTGGGTTGTTTTGGGGAAACCCACGCAAACACGGGGAGAATTTGCAAACTCCACATGGACAGTGACCCAGAGTCGGCATCGAACCTGGGACCTCAGCGCTGCGCCACCCTGCTACCCCTGCTACACTGCCATCTTGACTCAGGACACTGTTCCCAGACTGCTTCACTGCCATGTTGACTGCAGGACACTGTTCCCAGACTGCTTCACTGTGATGTTGACTGCAGGACACTGTTCCCAGACTGCTTCACTGCCATGTTGACTGCAGGACACTGTTCCCAGACTGCTTCACTATGATGTTGACTGCAGGACACTGTTCCCAGACTGCTTCACTGCCATGTTGACTGCAGGGCACTGTTCCCAGACTGCTTCATTGCCATTTATAAAATAAATTTTGAGTACCCAATTAATTTTTTCCAATTAAGGGACAATTTAGCATGGCCAATCCACCTGTCCTGCACATCTTTGGGTTGTTGGGGAGAAACCCACGCAAACACGGGGAGAATTTGCAAACTCCACATGGACAGTGACCCAGTGCCGGCAACGAACCTGGGACCTCAGCGCCGTGAGGCAACAGGGCTAACCCACTGCGCCACCGTGCTGCCCCTGTTACACTGCCATGTTGACTCAGGACACTGTTCCCAGACTGCTTCACTGCAATGGTGACTCAGGACACTGTTCCCAGACTGCTTCACTGCCATGTTGACTGCAGGACACTGTTCCCAGACAGCTCACTGCCATGTTGACTGCAGGGCACTGTTCCCAGACTGCTTCACTGCGATGTTGACTGCAGGGCACTGTTCCCAGGCTGCTTCACTGTGATGTTGACTGTAGGACACTGTTCCCAGACTGCTTCGTTGCCATGTTGTCTGCAGGACACTGTTCCCAGACTGTTTTACTGAGATGTTGACTGCAGGACACTGTTCCCAGACTGCTTCACTGTAATGTTGACTCAGGACACTGTTCCCAGACTGCTTTACTGAGATGTTGATTCAGGGCACTGTTCCCAGACTGCTTCTTTGAGATGTTGACTGCAAGACACTATTCCCAGACTGCTTCACTGAGAAGTTGATTCAGGGTACTGTTCCCAGACTGCTTCACTGCCATGTTGACTGTAGGACACTGTTCCCAGACTGCTTCACTGCCATGTTGACTGTAGGACACTGTACCCAGACTGCTTCACTGCCATGTTGACTGCAAGATATTGTTCCCAGACTGCTTCACTGCCATGTTGACAGCAGGACACTGTTTCCAAAAAGGGAGTGAGGATTTTTAAGGGAGCGAAGACTTCAAAGGGACCAAAGCATGCAAAGATTGGACATCACTTCATTCCACAGTGCTCGTTCCGTCCTGAGGCAGATAGGGTGAGTGTAAACAGAACACATGCCGAATCAGATGGTAAGGATGACTGGCATGTGTGGTTGGTGAGTGGGTGCTGGAATGTGATGAGGGTAGGAACCGAATATTTAAGAAGGTGTGGTGTAGGAGGGCAAATGTGGTTCCCGTGAAGTGAAAGTTCGTCGGTGGAGGAAGTGAGGGGGGTGGTGTGTGTGTAGTGAATCCACAGTGAGGAGATTTATTTCACAAAGATATCAAGCACACGCACAGATGTCTGTTCTGGCTGCATTCCAATTTGTCACCATCTGAAGGCTGCTTTTGTTTAATATATACACTGGCAATAATCCAAGTTACGAGCCATTTTAGGTTGGTAACTTTTATGTCAATTCAGCCATTTTATTTTGCTGAGCTGATTCTGATAATCCTTTAAATGCTGTTAACACCTTAAAATCTTAGGTTCTCCATCTGATGTGTAACTTGACTGACAGATGAACATTAAAAATAGGATTTTAAAAATAAGATAAAGAAAATGTTTTCATGAAGTAATCAGCTGAAATCTTCGTGCTATGGGCATATGAACTGAACAAAATAGGTATTGAAGCTGAAACTCAGATCACAAAAGTGTTTCTTTGAAGTAATTTATTTGAAGCATTTCTTACACCCAACAGTTTTCAGTCAACAATTCACTTAATTGCCTTCTTTCATAGAATTTTCTAAGTTAACAATGTTAATCCCTCAAATGAAAAAAACACCAATGCCTGAATTCACACAAAATCATTGTACTCAAAAACAGTATTTGAGAAAGGATATTTCTTTTCAGAATGAATTTGTGTCTTGGCTTGTCGTCGCCCAATCAGGGCTGGATTGTCCGGTAGCGTGAACGGAAAATCCTCATAAGTCAATGTGAATCCAGGAGCTATTGCCCTCCCGCCCTGCCGATGGTGGGCCGTGTTTCCCATTGTCAAATGTTCAGAACATAATTTAAATAAATTTGCATTTTATTATTGTGGCCGCATGCTAAAGTTATTCCCCCGTGTATAATTTAAGTCCCACATCGGCATGACTTCTGAACAGCGTAATTTACAACTGCTTTTGGTCGGTGTGCACCTGACATCCTGAACTGAACTTCGAGGGCAACTCAGATGGGAGTGCACACAACTCAGCAAAGCGCTCGCTAGGATCCCCCATGGGATGCTGCAGATTCCAGGGGCGTCACAGGAAAGTCTCCAAAAATGCTTCTTCCTGGCTTTGGTGTGGTGACCCCGGGGCGAGGGTTCCAGAGTCAGGATGGAGGGGGAAACACCACCAATTTTTAGGCCCCTCCCACCTAGGTCTCTCCCTTCCAACCTCTTTCATCGGGCAGGAGATAGAAAAGTCTGAGAACACGCACTAACAGATTCAAAAACAGCTTCTTCCCTGCTGTTACCAGACCCCTGAATGACCCGCTTATGGACTGAACTGATCTCCGCACGCATCTTCTCTACTGTGTAGCACTCGACTCCGTCTGCTTCACCCAATGCCTGTGTCTCTGTATTTACATTGTGTACTTACCATATTTCCTGTTTTTTCATGCATGGAACGATCTGTCTGGATTGTACGCAGAACAATACTTTTCACTGTACCTCAGTACACGTGACAATAAATCCAAATCCAATCCAATCCAATCTAGTGTGTTTCTAAATTCCACCTCTTCTGTTAAGTCTATCTATATTTCTTCACTTCTATTTCTCTATCCCTATCCATTTAACTATTTATTTATATATGTCTATCTGAAATGAAAGTCACCAAAGTCCCTAAGGGCCATAGGCTGCTCTCTGCCTTTTTGAGAGAGAGCTGACTGGTGGTGATTTAACCTGAGGGTTACCAAACCTCAGGCGAGGAGCAAGGTTTGGCATAATCTCAGTCGGTACGAGAATTGAACCTGCACTGTTGGCGTTGCTTTGCATCACAAACCAGCCATCCAGCAAACTGAACAAACCAACCCCCATCCATCTCTTTATTACTATATTTTTCTCACTATCTTTTTCTCTATATCAACCCTATTATCTCCATCAGATAATTCTACTTATTTGTTGATCTTAATCTACTTCTCGATCTCTATTTCTTTATTTCTAGAAATGTCTTTATCTTAAACTATTTAACTAACTCTATTTTGTTTATCTCTATCCATTTCACAAATTCCATCAGTGGGATTCTCCCTTCTGGGGGACTAAGTCCCCACGCCACAGGAGAACACAGCCAGCCGCTCCAGCGTCAACAGCCCCTGAAAATGCAGAATTCTCCGCACTTTCAGGGGCTAGGTGGACCCGGGGGGGGGGGGGGGGGGCTGCTGCCAAGGGGGGGGGGCTGCCAACGGCCCCCAACCGGCATGGCATGAATCCCATCCCCGCCTGAAAAACGGCACCTGAGAATACAGCAGCCGGCATCGGGGCGGCGGGGCGGGATTCACGCTGCCCCTCAGGGATTCTCCGCCCCATGTATTTCATTTTCTCCATCTATTTAACTAACTCCACCAGTTTCTATATCTCCATATAATACGTTGCTATATATTTGTTGCAATGCTCCTATTATATATCTATGCATTTAACTAACTCCACTCATTTCTAACTTTCTATATATTTCACATCTCTCTCTACCTCGTTCTGAAACTCTGTCTATTCCATTATATTCCATTATTTATTTCTCTAACACTATCTGAGACTTATAACAATGGAAGACAAAGTAAACAAATGTAACTCCATATCCATGGGATAAAGACTTGGGGTGAGGTGCAGTATAAGGATCTGGTATATACAGGGTTAATGTGGGATGGCGTACAGTACCACCCACACAGTGATGTAAGATGACACATGACCCAGACCTAGGGGCAGTGTGGTGTTGAACAGAGATATGTTACAATCGAGCCATGGAGATAATACCTTGCCGGTTATGCTTGGCGATGGGCAGCCATAATATAATAGAATTTTTCATAAAGGTGGAAAGAGACATAGTTGATTCTGAGAGTAGGGTCCTGAATCTTAATAAAGGAAACTATGATAGGGCGGCATGGTAGTACAGTGGTTAGCATGGTTGCTTCACAGTGCCAGGGACCCAGGTTCGATTCCCGGCTTGGGTCACTGTGTGGCATCCGCACGTTCTCCCCGTGTCTGCGTAGGTTTCCTCCAGATACTCTGGTTTCCTTCCATAAGTCCTGAAAGATATGCTTGTTAGGTGAATTGGACATTCGGAATTCTCCCTCAGCGTACCCGACCTTGGGAATTTTCACAGTAACTTCATTGCAATGTTAATGTAAGCCTACTTGTGACACTAATGAAGATGATTAATATTATTATGATATGAGGTGTGAGATTACTTTGATCGATTGGGGAATGTTGCTTAAAGGGATGACAGTGACTAGGCAATGGCAAACATTCAAGGAATGCATGGGAGGAACTGCAACAATTGTTTAGTCCCGTCTGGCGCATATGTAAAATGGGAACGGTGGCCAATCCATGGCTGACAAGGGAAATTCGAGATAGTATTCGATCCAAGGAAGAAGCATACATATTGGCAAAGAAAAACAACAGGTCTGAGGATTGGGAACAGTTTAGAATTCAGCAAAGAAGGACCAAGGGATTGAAGGGAAAAATAGAGCATGAAAGTAAGCTTGCAGGGAACATAAAAATGACTGCAAAAGTTTCGATAGGTAGCTTACAGTCAGAAACGGGAATGTATAATAGGTGACAAAGGCTGAGCAACTAAACACGTACTTTGGATCTGTCTTCACAAATGAGGACACAAATCAGACACCAGAAATGTTGGGGAACGCAGGCTTTAATGAGAGGAAGGAATTGAAGGAGATCAATATTAGTAGAGAAATGGTGTTGGAGAAATTGATGGGATTGAAGGCTGATATATCCCAGCGCCTGATAATCTACCTCTCAGAGTGCTTAAGGAAGTGACTCTGGAAATAGTGGATGCATTGGTAGTCATCTTCCAGGATTCTATAGATTCTGGAACAGTTCCTGCAGATTGGAGGGTGGCTAATGTAACTCCACAATTTAAAAAGGGAGGTAGAGAGAAAATAGGGAATTATAGACCATAAGCCTGTCATCGGTAGTGGGAAAAATTCTAGAATCCATTATCAAAGATTTTATAGCAGAGTATTTAGACAACAGTGGCAGGATCGGACAGATTTAGCTTTGATTTATGAAAGGGAAATCATGCTTGAGAAATCTACTGGAATACTTCACGGATGTAACTAGTGGAGTTGATGAAGGGAGCCAGTGGATGTGGTATATTTGAACTTTCAGAAGGCTTCTGGCAAAGTCCTGCATAAGAGAATTAAAGTGCATTTTTTGGTAGCAAAAATAGGAAGGTAGATTATTATTTGAAGGGATGTAAATTGGGAGAAATGGAGACCTTGGTGTCTTCATGCATAAATTGCTGAAAGTAAGTGCACAGATACAGCAGGCAGTAAAGCGTGTAGGTACAGCAGGCAGAAGAAGATAAAGAAGGCAAATGGTATGTTGGGTTGACTTCATAGCGAGAGGATTTGTGTATAGGAATAAAGATGTTTTACTGCAATTGTATATGGCATTAGTGATGCCACACCTGGACTATTGTGTACGGTTTTAGATTTTGTTGCAATTTAAAATAGGCAGTATGTCTGCTAAAGCTGTGATTAAGGAGTCGTATAGGTGAGGTAATCATTGATTTTAACCATTTACTTCTTTATAGAGAGATGGCTAATAGAATATTATATATGTTTTTATAGATTCTCTGAGGTGTAGATAATTTTTTTTAATGAACATTTTATTGAATTATCAAATGAAAAAAGTAACATACATATAGCCAAAAATATACACACAAATAACTTTCATAAACAACCAAATATGAACGTACCCCCATCAACTCCCCCCCCCCCCCCAACACTCTAATGTGCCCAGTTCCTTAAAGAAAGAAAAGCTGCCCGCCATCTCTGGTAGAACCTCCCCACGAGCCTCTGATGGTATATTTGATTGTCTCCAGATGTAAGACCAATGTCAAAACTTCCATCCAGGCAGATGCCTTGGGTGGTGAGGGAGATCTCCAGTTGAGTAATATTCACCTCCTGGCTATTAAGGAAGTGAAGGCAAGAACATCCACCTTCACTCCCGAGCAGTGAGAGGGGGAGTCTGAAACCACGAATATTGCAACCAGCAGGAAGGTTCTAAGGTTATCTTCAAAATCTTGGATATTGTGTCGTAAAAGGAGGCGCAGTATCCAACAAGCTTAGGACAAGATCAAAAAGCATTACTGGCTAGCCGGTGTAAGTGAACAGAGCTCACACTTGTTCTTCACATCTTGAAAGAATCCACTCATCCTTGCCTTTGTCCAGTGCGTTCCATGTGGCACTTTCAACTGAACCAAACTCAGACTGGCACAGGATGGAGCTGAATTCACCTTGTACGGCTTCTCTCCAAACCTCCTCAGTAAGCACAGAGCCTAGCTCCTCCACCCATTTCTCATCTACTCTATTCAAAGGAGCACAATCTGAAGATAGAACAAGGTTGTACAGATTTGACATTGACCCTCTGTGGCCATTTAAAATAGCTGCCCACAAATGATAATGGGAATTGTGGTCAAGTTGGGACACAGACAGTACACAGCCTCTGTGTATTGTGCAAAGGAAAACCAGACCGAACTGAAACTTGCACCTGTCAATCACCGATTTCCCCAGAACAATAGACTCAAATCTAGGAATAGCAACAGTAGCAGACTCACCGGCGCCGCTTCCCCTTATTTGGAAAGGGATAAGTACTTGGGACAATGGTAACTAGGACCCGCCCAGGCATTGAGGTGCCCGCCCCTAATTGGCCAGAATCGATGAGGGTGATCGAGACCCTATCGGTCCTTTGGATCCTGAGTGAGCACCGCCCAAAAGGGCGCAAAAAAGGAGAAGGATAAGAGGCACTGCGCCACAAGGGATTGGTCTCCTTTGGGACCGGTCTGTGCCCACACCAACTGCAGCATAACGAACAGCCAAATTCAAGACCTGTGATCGCCACCTGAGAGAAATGAGTCGCAGCCGAGACGATCCTGACGACTTCCAGCCGACACACGTGGGGACTCAGATAAAGGCCTTATCTACTGCACAGAGCTGGTCATCCAGAAGTTAAGTCAAGGTCATCTTAATTGATAGGTGTAGTTTAATGCGTAGCCGCATGTATCATTGCACATAGAGATAAGTCTTGTGTTTAGTAATAATCTGAGTCTAAATCGGAGAGGGTGTTCACCAGAGAAGTTACGAAGTTTGGGTCATCCCAATTGGGAGTATAAATATTCACCAAATTAACTGGAATATTTCCCAGTGAACCGCAGACGATAATGTAGTGACCAATGGGGTCATCCATAATCCGAGAGGGAGTAAATTGTACTTTTGTGTGGATTGTATTGGCGTTCCTCTAGCCCCACCATTAAAGCCTGAGTGAAAGACTTGTCTTACCGAATTTTTGCGAAGCGATATCTGGGGCTGGATTCTCCGACCCCCCGCCGGATCGGAGAATCGCTGGGGACCGGCGTGAATCCCGCCCCCGCCGGCCGCCGAATTCTCCGGCACCGGATATTCAGCGGGGGGCGGAAATCGCGCCACGCCGGTCGCCGCCCCCCCTGCGATTCTCCAGCCCGCGATTGGCTGAAGTCCCGCTGCTGTAATGCCTCTCCCACCGGCATGAATCAAACCTCCTCCCTCACTGGCGGGACTGGTGGCGCGGGCGGGTTCTGGGGTCCTGGGGGGGCGGGGGGGGGGGGGGGGGGGTGGGGGGGCCATCTGGGGGGGGGGGGCCTGGCCCGCGATCAGGGCCCACCAATCTGCGGGCAGGGCTGTGCCGTGGGGCACTCTTTTCCTTCTGCGTTGGCCATGGCGTCCGCGATGGCTGACGCGGAAGTGACCCCCCTCCACTGTGCATGCGCGGGGATGATGTCAGCAGCCGCTGACGCTCCGGCGCATGCGCGGACATCCGCCGGACAGCAAAGTCCCTTCGACCCTGGCTGGCGTGGCGCCAAAGGCCTTCCATGCCAGCCGGCGGGACGGGAATCACTCCAGCGCGGGCCTAGCCCCTCAAGGTGAGGGCTTGGCCCGTAAAGGTGCAGAGATATCCACACCTTTCGGGTGGCCTGACGCCGGGGTGGTTCATACCACTCCATCCCGCCGGGACCCCCCGCCCTGCCGGGTAGGGGAGAATCCAGACCCTGGTCCTTCACCCAATTTTTTTTTTAAATTTAGAGTGCTAAAGTCATTTTTTTCCAATTAAGGGGCAACTTAGGGTGGCCAATCCACTTACCCTGCACAGCTTTTGGTTGTACACGCAGAGGATAATGTGCAAACTGCACACGGACAGTGAACCAGAGCAGGAATCAAACCTGGGACCTCGGTGCCATGAGGCAGCAGTGCTAACCACTGTGCCACAATGCTGCCCTGGACATTCACCCATAAGCGGGTCTCCTGTAGGAACACCACACCAGGATCTAGACCCATCAAATATGCAAAGATCCTTGCCCACTTCACTGGTCCATTGAAACCCCTCACATTCGGCATCATAAGGTGGAAATGAGATCTTCTACCACCTCTCCCACCATGGTTAGCCATTACATCTGTAGTTCAGCAAGCAAGAAATTTCATAATGCCAAGGTTAGGAGATGCCACCAGGACATCTGGCCGGTCCTAAGGCCGGACAAGTACAAATTAGTTGACAACGTCAGACTACCAGCTATGCCCCCCACCCTCGCCCAATCCCCCCTAACCCCGCAATCCCCAACAGAAACATCAAATTTATATAAAACCTAAACACGGTAGCACATGGGCGGCACGGTAGCACAGTGGTTAGCACTGTTGCTTCACAGCGCTAGGGACCCAGGTTAGATTCCCAGCTTGGGTCACTGTCTGTGCATGGTCAGCACGTTCGCCCCGTGTCTGTGTGGGTTTCTTCCGGGTGTTCCGGTTTCCTCCAACAAGTCTCGAAAAGACATGCTTGTTAGGTGAATTGGATATTCGGAATTCTCCCTCTGTGTAACCTAGCAGACGCCAGAGTGTGGTGACCAAGGGATCTTCACAGTAACTTCACTGCAGTGTTAATGTAAGCCTACTTGTGACACTAATAAAAATTATTATTATTATTATTAACAACTAGAGCTACATTGGTAAAAGGCTATGGCGGGATACTTGCAACAATAATAAAGATTATTATTATTATCTAAACTCCCCCTCGCCGAGTATTTATGAGTGGGAGCTGCAGAATACCCACATTTATAACGCCCCTTCTCTAGGTCCATCTCTAACTGAGAGGCTTCTCAACCGACCCTATATTAAAAGTTGAGAAACTTCATTAACATTATTCAGAAACAAATTCACTTATTTATTTTTTAAATATAAATTCAGAGTACCCAATTCATTTTTTTCAACTAAGGGGCAATTTAACGTAGCCAATCCACCTATCCTGCACATCCTTGGGTTGTAGGGGCAAAACCCACGCAAACACGGGGAGAATGTGCAAATTTAGCACGGACAGTGACCCAGAGCCGGGATCGAACCTGGGACCTCGGTGCCGTGAGGTAGCAATGCTAACCACTGCGCCACCGTGCTGCCCTACAAATTCACTTATAACAATCTCATGGTAATGACAGCACCATAAGTGCAATATATACAGCACTAGCATAACAAGATAAAAAAAAGGAACAGTACAACAGTAATAACTTCACAGTGTAAATCAGCCACATAAACAACGATGATATAACTTTCCAACACATAGCAACTTAACTTTTAGACAACAATAGAGAGAGATTTACACAGAATTAGAACGTGTTTTCTTAACAAAAGTGTTTGCATCATCTGGGCAGACAAAGAAGTGATCCTTTCCATCGACCGAGAAGAGGGGCCGGGTAAAGTAGCCCAAAACGGATAACCTTC
This sequence comes from Scyliorhinus canicula, assembly GCF_902713615.1. Lineage (NCBI taxonomy): Eukaryota > Metazoa > Chordata > Chondrichthyes > Carcharhiniformes > Scyliorhinidae > Scyliorhinus > Scyliorhinus canicula. Next base: position 156,234,009 of record NC_052155.1, on the reverse strand, counting down.
CTGAATAGGGCAGGTTTTGCCCCATTAAATGTTGCTCTGTTTTCCCGCCAACTCAGCGCTAAGATCCTGGTAAAGCTGGATCGAGTGACCTCCAGCCCCCCCCCCCCCACCCGTCCCCGTCCCCGTCCACCATTTAAAATTGTGGTGTTCCCTGGCCCATCGCAGGATCTGCTCTTTTTCTTTAAAGTTATGGAACCTCAAGATCATCGCTCGAGGGGGTTCTTCTGCACAAGGTCTTGATCACAGTGCGTGATAAGCCCAATCTAGCTCTGGGAGGAGATTTGTGCACCTTCTCGCCAGCATTTTAAATAACATGCCGGTTATGTATTCTGTGGACGTGTTGCCCTTAATTCCCTCCTGCAAACCCACGAGGCAGATGTTTTGCCTTTGAGACCTGTTCTCATAGATCATAGAATTTACAGTGCAGAAGGAGGCCATTTGGCCCATCGTGTCTGCACAGGCCCGTACAAAGAGCATGCTACTCAAGCCCACGTATCTACCCTATCCCCGTAACCCAGTAACCCCCACTTAACCTTTTTGGACACGAAGGGCAATTTAGCATGGCCAATCCACCTAACCCGCACATATTTGGACTGTGGGAGGAAACCGGAGCACCCGGAGGAAACCCACGCAGACACAGGGAGAACGTGTAGACTTCGCACAGACAGTGACCCAGCTGGGAATCGAACCTGGGACCCTGGAGCTGTGAAGCAACTGTGCTAACAACTATGCTACCGTGCTGCCCGGCTGCTTACTGTCCAGGTCACTTACTTCATCTTCAAAAACGCATTTGAATCCAGGACTGAAGACAAGGTGTTTTCTAGCGCCGTGATCCACTCACTGTGGCCGGAGAGGGCCATATTTTTGGCCATGTCAGCCCAAGCTTCCAGTTTTTAATCCATCCCTTCCAATTGGCTCAAAATTTGGCTTAGGGATTCATCCACTGACCTTTTTACTTCTCCAGCCAGGTCCCGATGGTGTTTTTTATTTCAGCAGCCATGGTGCAGCTAATGTCCTCAACTGATGGCCACGCAGTCTCCTGGGGGAGGAGGTGCACACTATCACCATTTTGACTCCCGCCACCCCTATGGAAGCTTAAAAAAAATCCGTGGAGCACATTTGGCTCCCCCCTCTTTCGTTTTTGGTGTTCTTTGGCATTTTTAAAATGCTGCAGGGGGTTCCCCCAGTTTTTGCTTTGGTTTTTATTGGATAGCGCTGCCTGGGTTAGGTTTGAGTCGGAGCATCTTCCAGCACACGCCCTCTGCTTACATCCACCGCTGGATGTCTGGGGTGTAGATGATTAATGAGGAATGGTGTTTAGCCCTAGCTAAGCAGGTCATGGGACATGTTAGTGGGATACAGATGATGTAATTAATGGGAGGAGTCAGGTCAGTCTGTGGTTTGGCAGTTTTACCACAGGATTTGAGTCTAATAATACAGAATGACTATCAAATTGTTCCTGAGAGGATCTCTGTCCAAAGTTCTGCACAGTGAGCAGCAATAACCCTGATTGTTAACAGTTTTTCTAAGTTGATTTTCAACTGTATTGGGTTGCTTGGTTGGAATATATATAGAGCAGCAGGTGTAGATATTGTGCTGAGTCTTTTATTTAAGAACTGTTGAACTGTTAATTGTAAAGCTATTTCTTTGATGTTAATGTGATTAATTTGATGTTTCAATTAAAGTTGGTCTTAACATAAAAGATACCTATTGGTCAAAGTCTTCACTCCTGGGGTGAAGTATCCTTTCCTCACTGTTTTACAAATTACAAATTGTTCAGGGTCTCTCATCCGGTATCTTACCAAAAATTGGGGTCAGGTTAGTATCCTAACAACTCCGAAGCAGCCAGGTCAAAACTATGAGGGTGGCTGCCGCAGTGGAGACCTTTGTGCAGGACATCAGCCCTGCACTGATACAGGGCATGAACTCTATGGTTCAAGTACTTCTGGGCATCCACGATTGCGAACATCAAGAGGATGGCGGGGCTCCTCGACTTCACTCCAGCTGTCCTTCTATCCTAAGGAGGAAGCCAGGGGCCCTCAAGCACCTATAGGGAGGAAGAGAAGCTGGTGCACAGCCCGGGGCCTTCCACCCCGAGTGGTGTCCAGCCCATCCAAGTCCCCTCTTCCTGTAATGGGGGTGCAAACCCCCGGCCATTCTGTAACCAATGCCGTTCCAGCATTTGCTGGCTGGCATGATTTTCCACTTCAGCTGTCTTATACCTACATCATCATAGTTCCTGTCCTATTTTCAAAATATTTTCCCTGCTTTTTCACCTGGACATGAATTTCAAAATATCGCGAGAATCAAAAATCAGGATTCACCCCGGCAAGATTTCCAGGAGCAATTGTCCCCACCCTTTGCCAGTGCCGTAATGGGGTTCTCGCCATGCAATGTTGGGAGCACTATTCGCATACATCAGCATATCATTAGTGGGTCTCCCTGTAGCAAATCTCCACCGACGTTGAAGCAGCAGAATTGCCTCAGCGACATTTCATAGAGAAATCTTATGAGAGCAGGGAGCTTCAGAGCGGTTGCAAAAAGTGAGATTTATTTAATCGACAGAGGCGGTTGATGATGTACATAGCTGCTCAAAATCTGCAAGTGCCAAACACCTGTGCCTAAGCTATGCAACTAGACTTTCTTAAACTTTCTAACTGCTGTTACATCTTGGTGTATCCCCAGGATCCACAGCAGATGTGAAAGTGTCTGCCACAACCTATTATAATGACCTTGGCATGTCTGGAAGATTAAAACCTGGAGGGCCCCTTCCTCCTACACGGGTTCCTGCTGTGTGGCAGTGCTACCCTCCTCGGCTTGTGGGGCTGGAGCTTAATCAGTTACAGGTAGAAAGGACTTAGATGGGCCGGAACTTCTTGAGTCTGTTGGGTGGAAGGCCCCAGGCTGGCACAAGGTTTTCCTCCTCCCTATAGGTGCTCAAGAGCCCCAGGCTTCCTCCTCTATCTTTGTTTTCCGGAACTGTGTCCTACTCCCACTGTCGAACCCAAGCTGTACTTCAATATCCCAATTAGCTATCTATTTATCCTTTGTTTCAGCTCCATAGCCGCTTCAGCCAGAATTTAACATCTTCAAATCTAATGATGCCATATCCAAGAAGTCCAATTAACCACACTTTCCAGAATGATCTTAGTTTCACTTTGGACTGCAAGAGACAGCTCACAAAAAGTACAGCATTTTCCCCAAAGTGCAAATCACACTCAAATGGTCCATCTATTGCTCCAGCACAAATTTCTACATTGCCCAGTAGTATGTTGAATCAAAAATTACTAGTATGTAAATCATACGGAGGAAAGTAGTGTACATTCAAAGGATACCCATCTAAAGATATTTTCTTTTTAGTAAACATCTCCATTGCTGAGCTACTTCCAATCCAGCTGTAATAAAATGCATGAGCTGCAGGTTCCTCAATAAATCTGATCTGTTGACAAATGTATCAAATAAAAAAAAATTGTCTTGCAAACACAATATATGAAGATTAGATCAGTCATAGAACTCGATTTCCTTTCTGTTCATATTCTTTTGGTAGATAGAACATGATAATTAGGGAATATTTCCACTCAAAGTCCTGTGTCATCACAACATCCATAGATCTGCCTGTCAACCATGGGTAACCAGAGGAGCTGAAAGAATATCACATTTCAGAAATAATGTGCAGAGGAGGCCCGCAGGCCATAGTTTATCACATCATTCTGTAGTACACATCAGATACTGTGTTTACTTCCTCAATAACAATAAATTGCCGCTGAAGCACACTGTTTCGTCAGCTGAATGCACAAGTTCCATGCAAGATTGATCAAATTTCAAAAAAGCTAGCGCAGCATTTTCCCACATGCTTCGGAATCGTGTTGTCAGGAGCCAGAATCATCTTGGAGGCGACCTCCTAATTGGCTGCCTCTAAGCTCACTGTCCAACTAAGAAAGCAGACAGGCTGAAAATACACTGAAAGAGAGAGGTAGGCATTACTGAGGCAGGTAGGTGAATGAGAGGGCAGTAGAGGAGTTAAAATAATTTATTTTTTAAGTGGCCAAGAGACAGTTCCTTCTGATCAGAGGGGACACCACTCCAGAAGCTTTATTTGAGGTCTTGTGGTGGATTTTTCATGCCCCAAACAGCTCAGCTTTGATGGGAAAGGTTTCACAAGAAAGAGAAATGGGATAAAGCTCTGCCTCTGGCAGTCTCTCTCTGAGTATTCAAAATCCATCCTTAACACAAGAGTTGGATGGCATGACTTCTCGCTGAGTGCCCCACAGACACTGCAGGCAGAATAATCCTTTCTGGAATTTAAGTTCAGCGGCAGGAGCAGGTGCCGTGGTAATTCTCGCAGGGGGAAGGACAGCTGGCCAAGTGCAATCTTTTGCCATTCAGATCATTATGTATCCAGACCACAGTGAATCCCGTGGCGGGAGTGGGCAGGAAGTCGCTGTCAGTGTCATTAGCGCATGGGGTTGAAGGTCGGGGTGCCATAGCTATGATTAGCTGAGAAGGGGGTGAAATACACCCCTCTATTCAACCACCTTGGTTGTCAGAATAAAAGTTTGAGTTTCATTTTCATAGAATTTACAGTGCAGAAGGAGGCCATTCAGCCCATCGAGTCTGCACCGGCTCCTGGAAAGAGCACCAATTTTCACAAGGATATGGCTTTTCCAAATCAGGGTGTATTTAACTATTTAAGCAATAAGGAGCCAATGAAACAAGGTTTTTTGATCCAAAAAGAAGCAAATTTATTAAACACTAAACCCAAGAAATATAACAAAGAGGTTGTCAAGCATTCATTTGGGCCCACACACACACATACAGACATGCATACACACAGAAAGGCAGACACTCACGCACACACACTTCTTGCAAGATCCTGGTACGTTTCTGGTAGAGTTGGCTTCTCAAACCTGGAGACACACTTATTCCAAAAGAGAGAGGGAGCAGCTTTCAGCCTGTTTCTTCTGCTGAAGACTTCCTTGACAATTCCAATGTCACTTGCAATCTCATGCTAAGCTGACCAGCTTTGTCCTGAAATATTTCACCCAGTGTTTATTTCCCAGAAGTTTTGGGTGCGTCTGCGGCAACCACTGTTTCAATTCCAGTAATTTGCATTTTTAATTTCTCATCCTCAGATAGTTACAAATTACAAGTCCTCCACTAGTCCTAATCCCACGTACCTCATTTCTCCCAGCCCCAGCCCTTGCCGCATGTTCACCATACCCTCCGACCTTCCCCTCTCTGAGGCTGAGCGTGCTGCTCTTAGCAAAGGACTCAGCTTTGTACCCTTACGTCCCCACCTCAATGAATTACGAGCTCGACATGATGTTGAACTCTTCTTTCGTCGCTTTCGTCTCCGTGCCCACTTCCTTGGGCAAGAGACCTCCTCCCCGTTCCACTGATCCTTTCATGTGCCTCCAACATTCTGCATCCAAGTGGACACCCCCGCCGGAACAATTAGCTGCCCTCGATCTTTTCGTTGAGAACTGTCGAAGGGCCACTGGTCATCTTGATTTTTCTGCCCCCCTCACCCATTCCAACCTCTCTCCTTCCGAACTTTCTGCTTTTCACTCCGTCAGGTCTAACCACGACTTTGTCATCAAACCTGCCAACAAAGGGGATGCTGTTGTTGTCTGGCGTACTGTGGCCGTCTAAAATGGCTGCCCGCAAAGAATGATGGGAACTGTGGCCAGGTTTGAGACAGACAGGCTGCAGCTTGTATCTTTGCAAACGGCAGCACAGAAGTATGCAGGAATTCTCACCTGCAAATGGACCATTCAAGGCAATTCAAGTAACAATGGGACCATCAGGTCCATCGCATCATTTTCCAGACTAGCCGGCACCGAGCTCCTGCTCGGAACCCTCCCATGATTGGCCACTGAGTGCCCATCCCAAAAATGATGTGGCAGCCCCTGATTGGATGTGAACAATCAGAGGGTGGAGCCCTGAGGAATTGATTGACAATGACCCAGAAACTGCCCACAAAAGGGGCGGGGAAAACTCAAGCCATTTAAAAAACAATGCAGCCATGGTTTCTGTCTCTTTTGGGACCCGGCCTCTACCCACTCAAATTGCACCATAACGACCAGCCAAGTTCAAGACCACGATCGCTATTTGAAAGAGACAAGCCGCAGCCGAAACAAACCTGACGATTTCCAGCCGACATAGGTGGGGACTCAGATAAAGGCCTTATCTACCCGCACAGAGCCGGTTTTCCAGAAGTTAAGTAAAGGTCATCTTAGTTGATAGGTGTAGTTTAATAGTCTTGTGTTTAATAATAAACTGTCTTTTGAACTAACATACTAGTTGTGTGATGATTTGGTCAATACAAGTAACGTACTCGCTGCTTGTGGTTTATTAATAAAAGTAGCAACAGTACTGACCTCTACCTCGCAGAGGCTGAGCATCAACTCTCAGATTCTTCCTCTTACCTCCCCCAGGACCATGACCAGACCACTGAACATCAAGCCATTACCTTCGACACCATTAGCGACCTCATTTCCTCTGGATGCCTTCCTCCTACGGCTTCCACCCTCAGTCTCCCAACCCCCGACAGTCCGCTGTTACTTACTTCCCAAAATCCACAATAAGGACTTTCCCGGCAGGCCCATTGTGTCAGCATGCTCCTGCCCCACTGACCTTATTTTCTCTTATCTTGACTCCATCCTCACTCCTCTGTTCCATTCCTTGCCCACCTACATCCGGGTTTCCTCTGATGGACTGCGTCATATTGACAGCTTCCAGTTTGCGGGCCCTAACCGCGTCTTATTCACCATGGATGTGCAATCTCTCTACACCTCCAACCCACACCAGGATGGCCTGAGAGCTCTTCGCTTCTTTCTCGAAAAGAGGCCTGGACAATTCCCATCCACCATCACTCTCCTCCGCCTGGCTGAACTCGTCCTATCTCTCAAAAACTTCTCCTTTATCTCATCCCATTTTCTTCAAATAAAATGTATAGCAATGGGTATCTGCATGGGTCTGAGCTATGCGTGGCTTTTTATGGGGTATGTGGAACATTCCTTGTTCCAGGCCTACCCAGGTCCCCTCTCACAACTCCTTTACCGGTGCATGGATAACTATTTTGGTGCCGCTTCATGCTCTCATCCGGACCTCAAAAAATTAATCAACTTCGCTTCCAGTTTCCACCTCTCCATCGCTTGCACCTGGTCCATCTCAGACACTTCCCTTCCCTTCCTTGATCTTTCTGTCTCCATTTCTGGCAAGAGACTATCCTCTAATATCCACTACAAGCCCACTGACTCCCGTAGCTTTCTGAACTACAGCTCTTGGCACCCTACACCCTGTAAGGACTCCATCCCTTTCTCTCAGCTCCTTCGTCTCCATCGCATTTGTTCTGGTCAATTGCGTTCGCTGCTCCAAATGTGGTCTCCTTTATATCGGAGAGACCAAACACAGACTGGGTGATTGCTTTGCAGAGCACCTTCGGTCTGTGCACATTCAGGACCCTGACCTTCCTGTTGCTTGCCATTTTAACACAAGACCCTGCTCCCATGCCCACATGTCTGTCCTTGGCCTGCTGCAATGTTCCAGTGAAGCTCAATGCAAACTGAAGGAACAACATCGAATTCAACAAATTCAAATGATTAGCTCTACCCCACCACAACCCATTTGTTTTTGTCCCATTTCATTTTAACTGTCTTTTACCATTTCTTTCTCTCTTGCCTTTCTTTATATATATTTAACCACCCCCCCCCCATCTTATCCACCTTTCCTTACCCTTTCTCCCTTTGCTTCCCCCTTCCCTTCCCCCCACATCTACATCTGTCACAGTTTACCCTCTGATGTTAATTTCTCTGCTGTTTGGCCTTTTACACCTTTTGTTCTCTCTGGGTCTTGAGCACTCTTTCCCCATGGTGTCTGTGGCTATTAACACCCTGTTTCCCTGGGTTTCTGTGGTTATGACTCATCTTTCAGTCTCACTCCACAGTATACATATTTCCCACTTTCTCTGTCTTATAGCTTTGACAAAGGGTCAACTGGACGCGAAACGTTAGCTATTTCCTCTCCCTATAGATGCTGCCAAACCTGCTGAGATTTACCAGCATTTTCTTTTTGGTTTTAAAAGTTTCAATAGGTGTCTGGATTATAGAAAATGTCCTTCTCTTCAATCTCCTCTTAGGGTGGTTTGTTTGTGCTTCCTTCACCTTGGAATAATGGCCTTGGATTTTAAGCAGTTTTCTCTGTTTCAGTGCAAAATGCAAAATTTAAAGTCGGTTGAAAGTTGAAAAATCATATTTTCAAAGTAAAGGGCATAACATTAAGACCGCCCACACAACCCGGTCAGGAGCTTCAGTCCAGCTGACTTTCAACGCCGACAAGAATGTTCCAGTCAAGAAAACAACACACAGCCCCACGGTTCAGCGACAATTGACATAAATGGCTCTTTTTCTAGTTGGCAGGAATTGGCGAGTTGTGGGCCACAGAGTCAAGTGATGGGGCCTCAAGTTTTTTTAAAATTTAGAGTACCCAATTAATTTTTTTCCAATTAAGGGGCAATTTAGCGAGGCCAATCCACCTACCCTGCACGTCTTTGGGTTGTGGGGGCGAAACTCATGCAAACACGGGGAGAATGTGCAAACTCTACACAGACGGTGACCCAGAGCTGGGATCGAACCTGGGACCCTCGGCACTGTGAGGCAGCTGTGCTCACCACTGCACCACCGTGCTGCCCAAGTTGGGGCCTCAATTGTTTACAATTTATATCATTGACTTGAACAAAGGGTCTGAAGGCATGATTGCTAGATTTGCTGACCGCACAAAGATAGGTAGGAAAGTAAATTGTGAAGATGTTCTAAGAATACATAATAAGGCTACAAACGGAAACATATAGGTTAAGTGAGTGGGTGAAAATATGGCAAATGGAGTATAACGTGTGAACATGTGAAACTGTCCACTTTGGCAGGAAGAATAAAAATGAGGCTGCTATCTCTCAACATATAGATAATATGCTAAATTAGGTCAGGCGCTTCCATCCGGCTGACCGACTAATTACAGGAATGAGTGGGTTGTCTTACAACAAAAGGTTAGAGAAATTAAGTTTGTATTCACTAGAGTTCAGAAGAGTAAGAGGCAACTTGACTAAAACCTTTGAGATCCTGAGGGGTGAAAGTGGAGCGGATGTTTCCTCTTGTTGGAGAGCCTAGAACTGGGGGGTCATTGTTTAAAAATAAGGCTTCACTCATTTAAGACTGAGATGAGGAGAAATGTTTTCTCCCAGAGGGTCCCAAGTCTCTTGAACTCTCTTCCTCAAAAGGCAGTGGAAATAGAGTCTTTGAATATTTTTAAGGCAGAGCTAGATTCTTGATTCACAATGGGCTGAAAAGGTATCGGGGATAGACAGGTATATGGGGCGTAAGTGACAATTAGATCAGTCAGGATCTTATTGAATTGTGGAACAGGCACTTGGGGCCCAGTGGCCTACTCCTGCTCCTAATTTGTATGTTCATATGGAGACTCTCCTCTAGACCAGCCAGGAAAAGCAGGAGGTGCTGTTTCACCAAGATGGCATGAGGTGACCTTCCAGTCTGACCACAGCTCCCTGGATGGAGGTTGCAGTAGAGAATAGCGCAGAAACGTCCAGCATCATCGGAAGAGGATAATAATCTGCTGCCAGGATAGGTGCAACGTTTACTTTCACATAACACTGAGATCACTACCTTTGAGGCAGTACTTTTCAACTTGCCTCCAAACTCCTTATGTTTGGCTTTTAGTGCTTCATCCCTTTTTTTTACCTATGCCATTGGTGCCTATGTGTACCATGACAACTGGCTGTTCACTCTCCCCCTCCCACAGCTACAATGAAACATCCTTGATCCCAGCAGCGGGGAGGCAACACACCATCGTGGAGTCTCATTTGCGGCCACAGAAACACTTATCTATTCCCCTTACAATTCAATCACCTACAACTATTGGATTCCCATACTTTTTACTCCTCTCTTGTGCAGTAGAGCCCGCCATGGTGCAATTAGATTTGCTGTCGCTGCTTTCCCCTCAGAGGCCATTCCCCTTAATAGTATCCCGAGTGGTATATCTGTTTTGTAGGGGACTGGCACAGGAGATTCCTGCACTTCCTGGCTAGTCCTCTTGCGCTATCTGGTGGTCACCTATTCCCTTCCTGGACTCTTAGCCTGCAATGTGAACACCTCTCTACATAAGCTATCACAGTTCCATCTGCCTCGCGAATGCTCTGCAGTGTCCCCAGCCGTCGCTCCAGTTCCAAAATCCAGGCCTCCAGGATCGTAGCAGGAGACATTTCCTGCACACATGCTGGCCGCAGGCACTGGAAATATGCCCAGCTCCCCACATAGATCAGGAGGAGCAAACCATGCCTTGGAGCTCTCCTGCCAATACCCATCCCTTTGGATTACACCTTTGAAGGACTCTTACAATAAAATAATATCAAGTACTTTAGGGCCCTTCATCCCTTGACCTTTTTAAGACAGAATATAGTCCTTACAAACTATACACCTTAAAATAAAGATTGAGTGAAGGTTCATTCCTTTCCCTGGATTGCCACCTTGCCGTAGTGAAGAGGCTTGCACATTTCTCTGATCCTGAGGAAGCGAACAAACGATGGGGGGGGGGGGGGGGGGGGGGGGGGGGTGGACCGTAGGACCCTGAGGGTAATGTGTTCACAGACAGAACAAAGGAGAGCACAGCATGGCTCGGGGGATGGTAACCTCGTGGTGAGCATGCTGAAAAGGATGCTGAGGTTACAATGCAAAGTGACCAATTAGGATATAGGGCCAGGTCAGGAGGTGTATAGAATGACCAATGGGAAGCTTATATGTGAATCGTACTGTGATTTTGAAAATATCAGCAGAAGCTGCTCTGTATACGATCTCTTACTCCTGGATGCTAACAGAAGACAGTATGTGTGTCCTGTAACTCTATGGATTGATGCAGCCTTGCAAGTTAGTTATTATTAAATGATATGATACCTGAAAATCCATCTCAGATTTTATTGAATCTAGACTGACAGCAAATTAACCAGGAATTAACAATCGCAAGAGCAATACTATCAGGAATCTTAAACTCCTGGCTGGGTCACCCATGAGGGTAAGATCAGAGAGGAGGAACCAGACAAAGAGCAATCCAAAACAAGTTCTCAACGGAGGATCAGGCGGAGGATACTCGTATGGTATCACTGGCGGTGATGGTGGATGAAGGCAGCAACAGTAGGGGGATCCCCAATCAGTAAGGTTCCCTTGCCACTGGAACTGGACCAGTGTGTCTGCTGGTGGTGCAACGGCATACGCACGTTAAAAGATCTCCAGCACCAGGCGTCTACCTAGAGAAAACCAGCACACCCTCCACACAGACAAGCCCTGCAGTGATCTATGAGAGGGTACGGGGACAGGGTCGTGAGATCTGGAAGTCCCTAGCTTCGGACCGGCACTTAGGCAGTGGAGTTTGATTCAGTTATCTCGCTCCAGGAACAGGAGGACATTTTGGCAGCTTTGTTCACGACTGAACAACCCTCTTCAGGATCCACTTTGCTCACCCCACACAGGGACAGGGTGAGAAAAGTTGCCCTGAAAATAGTCTGTTCTGCCCCAACCTGGCTGGAAAACAGTATTTATCAGACTCATCTACCCATGGTCAGAAAATCAAAGTTAAACTGAATTTCGTACTTGGAATGTATGAACCTTCATGGATTTTGAGCAAATTGATCGATTAGATTGTTGCCCGTGAACTCAGGCACTTCAACGTTGATGATGCTGCCGTGCAACAGCCCTGAAGATCAGGCAAAAGACAGCTGAGGGAAGTTAGCGGTGGTTGCACCTTCTTCTGGAGAGGAAATCCTGAGAATCAACCCATGCATGAAATTGGTTTCATCATCAAGAACAAACTCGTGAACCTGCTCTCAGAGCTCCCTGTGGGCATAAATGAGCATCTCATGACCTTCTGTCTACAACTTGCCAAGAACCAGCAGAACCCTTGATGCTAATGCATCCTAGAGTCCACCCTAGACACCATACTGTCCATAAGATCATCCTCCTTTGGGACTTCAACGCCAGGGTTGGAAAGGACTCCCAAATCTGGAAAAGAACCATCAGAAAGAAAGGAATAGGGAATTACAACTCCATCGGAGTGTTCCTGCTTGCCAAATACGTGGAACACCAGTTTTCGTCACTAACACTGTTCCACCAAAAAGACACGTTCAAGACTTCCTGGTGACATCCATGATCAAAGCACTGGCACATGATCGACTTCAACATCGTACGATCCTGAGACCAAAAGGATGCCCTCATCACCAAAGCGATGATCAGAGTACTGGTTAGACTACCGGCTCATCTGCTCCTTTATATCCATCAAACTCCACTAGAAGCAGCAGAAGGTGAAGAAACAGCTCCGAAAAAAGATCAACGTTGAGCTTCTTCAAGTGACAAGCATGCGAGTGAACTTCCAACAATGTCTTCGCCACAATCTCCAAAGTGTCCATTCTAATGGAGTGGATGAAAACTGGAAAGAGCTGAGGGCAGCCATCATCTCAAGCTGTGAAGAAACCATGAGCTACAAGAACAGTAAATACCAAGACTGGTTTGACAAGAACAACCACACCATCCAAGACCTTATCAACAAGAAGAGGAAAGCTCTCCACTCCTGGCAAAACAACATAACCAGCAAGGCAAAGAGGAGAACTCATCAATGAGCCAAGCCAGAGGTACAAAGGAGAACTAGGGAAATCAAGAAGCAATGGTGAACTGAGAAAGCTAAGGAGCTCCTCACTGACAAGCATGACACCCGAGTCTTCCTCAGTGCCGCCAAGGCAATATATGGACACAATACCCGAGGCCTCAAACCAGTGCAAACTAAGGACAAACCTTCTTGCGAGACAGAGAAAACATTAGAATTTGATGGAGAGAACATTTCAAAGAAACCCTCAACCGTGATACAACCATAGGTGAGGACGTGTTTGAGGAAATCCCTCAAATTCCTATCAAAGCTTATTTTGGACTCCCACCAACTGTGGAGAAAGTCAAAGCCACCACTAAATTCATGAAGAATGGAAAACCACAGGAGTGGATGGGATTCCAGCTGAGATTTTCAAACTTGGAGGAGAAGAGATCACCCATCATCACCATCAGCAGTTGCTGAATATCTGGGTTGGAGAAGAACTTCCTGCTGAGCTCAGGGATGCCGTCATCACCACAACCTTAAAGAAAGGAGACAAAGTGGATTATGGGAACAACCAAGGAAACTCCATACTCTCCATCGCCAGGGAGATCATCACTCAAATCCTCACTAACCGCCTTCTCCCAGCCTCTGAAGAAATCCTTCTGGAAAGCTAATGTTTCTTCTGATTAAACTGTGGAAGAGCGGACATGATTTTCAATGCTCGGCAATGTCAACAGAAATGCCAGGAGTAACATCGACCACCTATATAGCCTTCATCAATCTGACCAAGGCTTTTGGCTCAGTCAATCAGGATGCGTTGTAGAAGACCCTGTCAAAGATCAGCTGTCCAAAGAAATTCATCAAAGTTCCCGGTCCCTCCCTCCATCAAGATCAATGGAGGAACATATCTCATACCTGATTGTCCGACCAGAGGGGAGGCCATATTGGATTTGGTACTTGGTAATGAACCAGGGCAAGTGATAGATTTGTCAGTGGGGGAGCATTTTGGAGATAGTGACCACATTTCCGTGACTTTCACTTTAGTAACGGAGAAGGATAGGTGCGTGCAACAGGGCAAGGTTTACAATTGGGGGAAGGGTAAATACAATGCTGTCAGACAAGAACTGAAGTGCATACGTTGGGAACATAGGCTGTCAGGGAAGGACACAGTTGAAATGTGGAACTTATTCAAGGAACAGATACTACATGTCCTTGTTATGTATGTCCCTGTCAGGCAGGGAAGAGATGGTCGAGTGAGGGAACCATGGTTGACAAGAGAGGTTGAATGTCTTGTTAAGAGGAAAAAGGATACTTATGTAAGGCTGAGGAAACAAGGTTCAGACAGGACGCTGGAGGGATGGCCAGGATGGAACTGAAGAAAGGGATTAGGAGAGCTAAGAGACGGCATGAAAAATCTTTGGTTGGTAGGATCAAGGAAAACCCCAAGGCCTTTTACACAGATGTGAGAAATATGAGAATGACTAGAGCGAGGGTAGGTCCGATCAAGGACAGTAGCGGGAGATTGTGTATTGAGTTAGAAGATATAGGAGAGGTCTTGAAGGAATACTTTTCTTCAGTATTTACGAATGAGAGGGGCCATATTGTTGGAGAGGACTGGTAAGCTCGAGGAGATACTTGTTAGGAAGGAAGATTTGTTGGGCATTTTGAAAAACTTGAGGATAGACAAGTCCCCCGGGCCTGACGGGATATATCCAAGGATTCTATGGGAAGCAAGAGATGAAATTGATGAGCCGTTGGCAATGATCTTTTCGTCCTCACTGTCAACATGGGTGGTACCAAGGGATTGGGGAGTGGCGAATGTCGTGCCCCTGTTCGAAAAAGGGAATAGGGATAACCCTGGGAATTACAGGCCAGTTAGTCTTACTTCGGTGGTAGGCAAAGTAATGGAAAGGGTTCTGAGGGATAGGATTTCTGAGCATCTGGAAAGACACTGCTTGATTCGGGATAGTCAACACGGATTTGTGAGATGTAGGTCTTGCCTCACAAGTCTTATTGAATTCTTTGAGGAGGTGACCAAGCATGTGGATGAAGGTAAAGCAGTGGATGTAGTGTACATGGATTTTAATAAGGCATTTGATAAGGTTCCCCATGGTAGGCTTACACAGAAAGTAAAGAGACATGGGATAGTGGGAAATTTGGCCAGTTGGATAACGAACTGGCTAACTGATAGAAGTCAAAGAGTGGTGGTGGATGGCAAATATTCAGCCTGGAGCCCAGTTACCAGTGGCGTACCGCAGGAATCAGTTCTGGGTTCTCTGCTGTTTGTGATTTTCATTAATGACTTGGATGAGAGAGTTGAAGGGTCAGTCAGTAAATTTGCAGACGATACGAAGATTGGTGGTGTTGTGGATAGTGAGGAGGGCTGTTGTCGGCTACAAAGAGACATAGATAAGATGCAGATCTGGGCTGAGAAGTGGCAGATGGAGTTTAACCCTGAAAAGTGTGAGGTTGTCCATTTTGGAAGGACAAATATGAATGCGGAATACAGGGTTAACGGTAGGGTTCTTGGCAATGTGGAGGAGCAGAGAGATCTTGGGGTCTATGTTCATAGATCTTTGAAAGTTGCCACTCAAGTGGATAGAGCTGTGAAGAAGGCCTATGGTGTGCTAGCGTTCATTAGCAGATGGATTTAATTTAAGAGCCGTGAGGTGACGATGCAGCTGTACAAAACCTTGGTAAGGCCACATTTGGAGTACTGTGTGCAGTTCTGGTCGCCTCATTTTAGGAAGGATGTGAAAGCTTTGGAAAAGGTGCAAAGGAGATTTACCAGAATGTTGCCTGGAATGGAGAGTAGGTCTTACGAGGAAAGGTTGAGGGTGCTTAGCCTTTTCTCATTAGAACGGAGAAGGATGAGGGGCGACTTGATAGAGGTTTATAAGATGATCAGGGGAATAGATAGAGAAGACAGTCAGAGACTTTTTCCCCGGGTGGAACAAACCATTACAAGAAGGACATAAATTTAAGGTGAATGGTGGAAGATATAGGGGGGATGTCAGAGGTAGGTTCTTTGCCCAGAGAGTAGTGGGGGCATGAAATGCACTGCCTGTGGAAGTAGTTGAGTAGGAAACATTAGGGACCTTAAAGCGGCTATTGGATAGGCACAAGGATTACGGTAGAATGATGGGGTGTAGATTAATTTGTTCTTAATCTAGGACAAAAGTTCGGCACAACATTGTGGGCCGAAGGGCTTGATCTATGCTGTATTTTTCTATGTTCTATGTTCTGGGGAGCCACCTCTCCTCTAAGGATGACATTGATGCAGAGATCCAACATCATAGGATCCCTACAGCGCAGAATTAGGCCATTTGGCCCATTGAGTCTGCACCGATCCTTGGGAAGAGCACCCTACCTAGGCCCACAGCCCATCCCATCCTTATAATCCCACCAACCTTTTAGACACTAATAGGCAATTTAGAACGCCCAATCCACCTAACCTGCACATCTTTAGACTATGGGAGGAAACCCGAGCACCCAGAGGATACCCACACAGACACGGTGAGAAAGTAGAAACTCCACATAGTCAGTCAAAATTGGACCCAGGTCCTGAGGCAGCAATGCTAACCACTGTGCCACCGTGCTGGCCATCCAATGCAGTATCCAATCCACAAGTGCCTCGTTTGGACGCCTAAGTGCGAGGGTCTTTGACGACCGCAACATACATGCCAACATCAAGATTCTCGTGTACAAGGCAGGTGTCCTCCCAACTCTTCTATACAGCTCAGAAACTTGGACCATGTACGGTCGCCACCTCAAGGCCCTGGGAAGGTACCATCAACACTGCCCGAGACGGATTCTCTACATTGGCTGAGAGGACAAGTGTAACATCAGTGTCCATGAAGGAGCCAAGAGCACTAGCATCGAGGCCATGATCATCCAAAATCAACTTTTCTGGGCAGGCCATCTGCTTCGGATGTCACAGTCCAGACTACCAAAACAAATCTTATTTGCCCCGCTCAAGGAAGGATCCCGAATAAGAGGAGGACAAAGCACTTTAAGGACATCCAGAAGGCTAAAATGCAACATAGACATAAATGCCTGGGAGACCATTTCTCAGAAGAGACCTACTTGGAGGAACCTTCTGGTGGAAGGGACACAATTCTTTGAGGACACTCGATAGCAAGAGGAGGCCCGGAAAAGGAGCCTGAGAAAGGAATATCAGCCATCTGGAGTCTAAAGACCAATCCCACCTCCCGGATACACTTGTCAAGTGTGCGGTCAAAGATGGGCTCTAGGATCGGGCTCATCACAGAGTTTCTTACGTGGACAATTATACTTGTTAGTGACTGATCACCAAAGAATATCTAAGTCCTTCTTGAAAACATACACAGCAGGATTCTCCGTCGGCGAGATCCTACGCTTCGCCGGCAGTGCATTCATGCCCATGGGTTTCTCGATGGTGTGGGCTGGCCATAATGAGAAACCCCATTGGCCGTCTGCGCCGCGCTGGAAAACAGGGCTGGTGGGATGGAGAATCCCACCCCCAATGTTTTGGCATCAACTGCTTTCTGTGGTAGTGAATTCCATAGGCTCACCATTCTCTGGGTGAAGAGATTTCCCCTCATCTCAGTCCTATGGTTTATTCCATATCTTTAGACTGAAACCCCTGGTTCTAGATACCACCGACTCACATTGATCCACATTATACTGCATTTAGCATGCATTTGCCCACTTACTCAACTTGTCCATGATGTGGAGATGCCGGTGTTGGACTGGACTGGGGTGAGCACAGTAAGAAGTCTTACAACACCAGGTTAAAGTCCAACAGGTTTATTTCAAACACTAGCTTTTGGAGCACTGAGGAAGGAGCAGTGCTCCGAAAGCCAGTGTTTGAAACAAACCTGTTGGACTTTAACCTGGTGTTGTAAGACTTCTTACTGTGCTCAACTTGTCCAAATCACGTTGAAGCATCTCTGCATCCTCCTCAAAGCTCACCCTCCACCCAGCTTTGTGTCATCTGCAAATCTGGACGTTTTACATTTATTTTACTCAACTAAATCATTGATATATATTGTGAATAACCGGGGTCCTAGCACTGATCCCTGTGGTACCCCACTAGTCACTGCCTTCCATTTGGAAAAAGACCCGTTTAATCCTAAGCTTTGTTTCATGTCTGCCAACCAGTTTTCTACCCATCACAATGCACTACCCCTAATTTCTTGCGCTTTATTTTTACACACTAATTTCTTGTGTGGGACCTTGGCGAAAGCCTTGTGAAAGTCCAAATAAACCACATCTACTGGCTCCCCCCATCAACTCTATTAGTTACATCCTCAAAGAATTCCAGTAGATTTGTGAAGAATGATTTCCCTTTCGTAAATCCCCGCTGACTCTGAGGAGATTCAACCAACATATTTCAAAGGGTCATTTTGGGTGATTTTGGTGGAGTCTTTTGCGTCGGCTGCAATGGCGAGTTCGTGGCCTGTATTCCACCGCACTTAGTTCCAAAAATGAGCCCCTATGTGAATCTTGCCATGCCTGACTCCCTTGCTGTCTGATTTGCTCGACCCGAGCCTCAGCTGCTCACAGCTAACAAGAGAAAGCTGCTTTTAAACGCTCCTTCACCACTCACAGTCAAAATACAAAGGTGGCAGCGTAGAGACCGCCGATCTGGCCAGGCATCTTGGTGGCGTTGATGAGAGCCAGGACGCCCTTGTAATGTATGTATAATCTAAGGAGAGTAAAAGGTTAACAAGATGATGGTCATGTATCTCAACACTAGATGACATCATCGAGTTGTCTTATAAAAGGCTGCGTCTCTAAGCATTCTGGGAGAGGCTTATGGAGAAGGATAGTGCGAGGTTAAGATAGAGTGTTGGTTGTATCAGTAAAACATAATAGATTACTGTAACATAGATTCAGTACTGTTATTTTGTTAGCTATTCCTCAGTAGAGTCTGCAAACCATTTAAAGTAGTGTAAAATGAACTAGCTTTGTTTTAACTAGCTTGATGTTCTTTGTAAACACTACGACTTTTAGCTATCTTGGAGAGCTATACAAGAAACATCACAGCCCTGTTCCATCAAAGGGGTCGGAGTACCAGCAGCAGGGTCAGCAATGCCAGCTGGGTGGCAATGGCAGCGGCTGTCAGTGCGGGCAGCATGACTAGGAGGATCGCCATCCAATGTCGGAAGAAGATGAACAACCTCCAACAAGCTATATAGGGACCTCTCTCCTGGCATCAGTCCCGCCATCCACACTTCAAATGGAGAATCTCCTCCACAATGTTTATCTGTCTGCGTCCCTTGCAACTGAATACCTACAGCTGAAACCTCTTGGGATAGTTCTGCTGCAAGAGAAATACACTCTGTAAGAGTGGAAAATTGACTATGGATCTGCTTCTGGATGGTTTCCAAATCAAACCATGTACCAGCAATATGATGCCATCAATATCAGGCTAAAAATGGGTCTAAAATTTTAGAACTGTAGAGGTTACGATACTCAGGTCATATCCCTTTCGTAATAGTTATAGGTATCCAAAGCTGCATGAGATTCAAATCCAGCAAAAACACGTAAGTGTTATAATTTCTCCGTCAGAATGCTGCTGTATTAGCATTGCAGTATCTGACCTTGTGGAGAGGATAATTGACACTGATTGTTCCTTTAGTGTTCTTCGTGTTAGCTGAGTATCGTGTGACTTGACAGTACAAGTAGCCATGGAGTCCAATGTATTTGTCTTCCGTTCTGACTGAAGGAATTACACAGAGGTGGCGGCTGAAGGAAATAGAAGACTGAGTGAACCATTGGGAAGATCTATTACTGAGGCACAGATGGAAAACAGCCCATTGCTTGGTATAAAATTAATGAGGAACAAAACACCCTTTCACTTTGCTTAGACCTTACATGTGTCATAGGATATAAGTGCAAGGTCAAAATGAAGTCAGAACCTTTCCGGTTATTCCTAAAATCAGAATCGACTGACATTGAAATCCATTTTGAAGTGTATCCACCTAGTTCACTGAATGTCATCTGTGTTGGTTAAACATTCCAATTTTTACATCTTTTTAAAAGCTTCATTGAGGGTACAATAACCACAATGGGCCATCAGTAGCAGCAGAATTGTATTCAACAATAATCTGTAGCCTCATGACCTGGCATAGCCCCCTTTCTACCATTACCACCAAGCCAGGGGATCAACCCTGGTTGAATGAAGAGTGCAGGAGGGCATACCAGGAGCAACATCATGTTGTATTTTATATTTTCCCCGCGTCTTGACTGTGATAGAGAAATTCAAACAGCATTCATTAGGTAAGCAAAACTGAACTTTATTCACTAATTAGAACTGCTAGCAGAAAATGGCTGATACTTGAGTCGAAGGCAGTCAATTACAAACTGGAGTCGGAAGGCAGTCAATTACAAACTGCGGAGTCCGTCCCAAGTCTGCGATAGTACAGGAAAAGAAGGCGATTCTTATACATTATAGGATCAAGATAACATGAATACAACTCGGTTAGGAATTTGATCAAAAGTAAAACATAAGTAATAATCGTTACAATGGCGGCACCTTGCTGACCTCCAGGGGACTTGAGTTTCATATCATTATCTTGTCTTTGTTTTAAGAAAGGGACGAAGTTGTTTAGGAACAGAAAGAAATAGTTGTTCAGCTTGTTATGTATTAAGACTACTTCTAGTTCCAAGCCTTATCTAGACTCTCAGGACATGCTGTCTATGTGTATTATGAATCTGTGTCTTAGGTTAAATTCAATTGTACCAAGAAGACTTGACTAGTTTTCCCATCATGCCATTATTTGCTTCACACAATACCACAATCAGGCATGCCAAAAAATGAGGTGTCAACCTGGTGAAGTTACAACACAGGGCTACTTGCATGCCAAACAGCAAAAACAGCACGCAATAGACAGCTAAGGAATCATAAAACCAAGGGATCAACTCTAAGATCTGTCGTCCTGCCACGTCAATAGTAGTGGACAATTAAACAACTCACTGGAGGAGGAGGGTCCAAAAATATCCCTACCCTCAATGATGGGGGAGCCGAGCATGTCAGTGACAAAGATAAGGTTGAAGAATCGCAAAAATCTTCGGCCAGAAATGCCGAGTGGATGATCATCTCGGCCTCCTCCGGAGGTCCCCAGCATCACGGATGGTAGTTTTCACGTAATCCGACCCACTCCATGTGATATTAAGAAATAGTTGAAGACACTGGATACCGCAAAGTATATGGGCCCTGACAAAATTCCGGGAATAGTACTGTAAATCTGTGCTCCAGAACCTCTCACGCTCCTAGCCAAGCTGTTGCAGTACAGCAAATAATAATAATCTTTATTAGTGTCACAAGTAGGCTTACATTATCACTGCAATGAAGTTACTGTGGAAATCCCCTAGTCGCCACACTCCAGCGCCTGTTCAGCTGCACTGAGGGAGAAGTCAGAATGTCCAATTCACCTAATAAGCTGGGACTGGCATCTACTGAGCAATGTGGACAATTACCCAGGTTTGTGGACAATTGTCCAGTACACAAGGAACAGGACAAATGCAACCTGGTTAATTACTGCCCCATCGTTTATTCTCAATCATCAGTAAAGTGATGGAAGGGGAATTCAACAGTGCTATCAATCAGCACTTACCCAGCAATAACCTGCTCATGGACGCTCAGTTTGGGTCCTGCCAGGGTCACTTAGCTCCTGATCTCATCACATCCTTGGTTCAAACCTGGACAAAAGAGCTGAACTCTGGAGATGAGCTGAGAGTGACATTAAGGCAGCATTTAAGGCAATATGGCATCAAGGAGCCCTTGCAAAACGGAGTGAATATGCATTAGGAGAAAGCATTTCCCTGGTTGGAGTCATATCTGATTGTGGTGACTGGAGGTAAAGCATATCAGTTCCAGGACATCACTACAGGAGTTTCTCAGGGTAGTGGCCTGACCTCCTTCAACTGCTTCATCAATGACCTCCCTCCCATCATAATGTCAGGTGGGGATGTTCACAAATAGTCAGCACTGTTCACGACTCCTCATATACTGAAACAGTCTGAGTCTAATGCAGAAAGACTTAGACAATATCTAGTTTGGACTGACAAGTGGCAAGTGTTGGTGGAAAAAATTGCTCTATGTGTCAGGATTGGTATAATAAAGACGTCTCAAAGTATTGTAACAGCACCAGTCAAGGGCAAACCAGCAGGCAAGGGTTTAAACATATACCAAGGGAAAGCCAGCAAGCAAGGGCTTAAAGTCACCCACATTGGAAATGATTTAATCATCTCACAGAGCGTCTGAATATGAAAAGGGAAACACAGGAGGCCCCAGTAAGTCTAAGGGATCCATTGTCCAACACATTTGCACCACTTCTAGAAGTTAAATATGTTAAGCACAAACCCATGAGATTGTAAGGAAACATTATATTTTTTAATTGTTTTCCCATTACGGGGACGAGAAAATATGCATACAGATCACTTTTTATTGTTCCGAATGATTCAGTGAC
The DNA here is from genome assembly GCF_902713615.1 of Scyliorhinus canicula. Classification (NCBI taxonomy): domain Eukaryota; kingdom Metazoa; phylum Chordata; class Chondrichthyes; order Carcharhiniformes; family Scyliorhinidae; genus Scyliorhinus; species Scyliorhinus canicula. Next base: position 156,211,909 of record NC_052155.1, on the reverse strand, counting down.
GTCGATACCTGCTTCTGACTCCAAAGAACTTTAAATATTGAAGTTAAAACTCACCACTATTCTTAGAATTCCCCCTATACCAAAAGGGGTCGATATTCTAAATGGTGAACAGGGATTCTCACTCCCTGACTCGGATGCAGGCTTCGGTGGGTGCTATTCAGGTCAAACTATATTTTCAAGTTATCCCCCGGTATAACCCATACCTTCACCGAAGAATTTTACCTACTTACTCCTTAGTAGCATCGATGTCCTGGGCCCTGCGTTGCTAAGTAAGTAAAGTAGGTTAATAACCACTGTTTCAGGTTAAAACTTTTAAGTTACTTTATTATTATTATTTTTCTTTTAAAAGCTGCAAACACTTTCTTTGCAGAAAGGTAAAAAGATCTTGCTTCTGGATCCTTCTGGTTGGTTGAAGAGACCTTCAGGCCCAACTTGACAATCAATCTTCTTTTTTAAATCTGGTCTTCTTTAGATGTATTCGCTGGTGAGCTTGGTTGCTATGTCCCATCCTTTCCATGTACTGAGCTGTGAGAGCTGGCTCTGCTGGCTGTCCCCTTTCTTTGGGTTTATATTCTCTTTCGAACAGTTATTAAGTTTTAACAATTTATTGTAAATTAGCTTATTTCACTTTGATTGTAAAAAGTATCTTTGATCTAAACATTCTAATACAACTAAGTATTCATTTTGGGCATGGCCTCAGCCCTCAGATCTGATTACATTGTCCTTTGTGATGTTCAAAGTTCCTTTGTGATATTCAAAAATGCTTTGGTTTCAATAGGTGTTACTTTTAATTCCTGTCATTTCAATAGTTTAATTTTCCAATTGTCCCCAGCTCATAACTTTGCCTTTGATTTTGACTTTAAATTATGTTTCTCATAGACAGGTTGTCTCCAATTTTCTTTTTAGGTATTAGTGGAATTTTACACTTAGAATTGACACCAAATTCAACTGAACATCATCCTTTCCTTTCCAGCTGTTTACTAAAAGAGTTAATTTCAATGAAGGTGTGAAACCTTTGCTTTTAGCTATATGTTAAAATTTCACTTGGTTATGACTTGAAAGACCTGCCTGTTTTAAACATTCGTCACTTAATTCAATTGAAACTCTCATCCATGCTTTTCCAGATGCTTCCTCAGATAGTTACTTTCAATGAAGGTGTGAGCCATTGTTTTAGCTTAATACAAGAATCCTGTGTGTTTGCTAAGCCTGCTTGTGAGAAAGAATCTGCATTTTATAATCCTGCTCTTTGCAGCTGCTTTTAACCATTCATGGGATCTTTCCCTGTATCCTCTCAGGTTTCTCTCAGACCAGATATTGCCAGACTTCCATGTTTCAAATGACTAATTTTTCCGTATTTTCAACAACAATATATATGCATATAATTCTGAGGACAGACAGAGCTGACTTTTACGAGCTGCAGGGTGGTCGCGGGGTCTGTCCCTCCTATGTGCACACAGTTTTTCCAAATTAAACAAAGTTTTACCAACACCACGTGGTCAAGAACAGACTTTGAGGTTTTGCTTCCCTCCAACAGTTGGCGTAGTCAGGGCAGGAGGGCAGCACGGTAGCATTGTGGATAGCACAATCGCTTCACAGCTCCGGGGTCCCAGGTTCAATTCCGGCTTGGGTCAATGTCTGTGCAGAGTCTGCACATCCTCCCCGTGTGTGCGTGGGTTTCCTCCGGGTGCTCCGGTTTCCTCCCACAGTCCAAAGGTTAGGTGGATTGGCCATGATAAATTGCCCTTAGTGTCCAAAATTGCCCTTAGTGTTGGGTTGGGTTATGGGGATAGGGTGGAGGTGTTAACCTTGGGTAGGGTGCTCCTTCCAGGAGCCGGTGCAGACTTGATGGGCCGAATGGCCTCCTTCTGCACTGTAAATTCTATAATTCTATGATAACACAGGCCGACCGGTGACTATGTGGCTCCAAATTGGGCGAGTGTCTTTTAATCAACCACCCATAGTTAGGGAGCGATAGCACATTAGGCATTGGCCGGTCGTAAGATGCGATCTTAAAGAACAAAATGGAGGAAGAGTCTGACCAAGTGCGGTGAAGTAAAAATCGTTCGGTGAAACTGGAGTGTGGGATCTGGTAGTTAAGTTAAGGAAAACTTGCTAAGGAACTTGCTTTGGAGATTGAAGTACCTGGTCAAAAGTAAAAACCCGTAGGACGGAATACCAGGGGAGAAAGAGTTAGAAGGATCTCACCTAGTGTGAGAAAGGAGTAGCCGCAGGAGTAACCGCGAGAGGGTAGAGGCGCAGAGGAGGAACCCCGAAGGTGTGGTGTGTGTGTGAGAGAGAGTAAAGGGCAGAGATGGTCGGATCAGATAAAACAGGCAGCAAGAGCAAGGTAGATGGGGGCCCGAGGGTTCGATCGTGCAGATGATTGTAACCCACAATAGTAAATTAATTACAAAGATATGGGGAAAGGATACAACCCAGACGCGTCCGGGGCTCAGTAGAAGGCCTGGTGGGCAGGCCAAACCAAGAATAAGTATGACAGGGGGTTATAATTGCAACTGCAATTTTAAGGCACATAGGGAGTGAAGAATTACAGGAGGCAAGAATAGCAGCTATAAGACGCGTGCAGGAAGGGAAGAGGAGAAAAACGCAGGGCAGATTTGTGACCCCGACCGAGGAGAAGGATTGCATCTGAATCTGAAAAACCCCAAGGCGGGGGTTAAGGTAATGGTCAAGGTACTTAGTCAGACCGTGTAAGTTTAAATAAATCTACAGGGCAGCACGGTAGCATTGTGGAATGCACAATCACTTCACAGCTCCAGGGTCCCAGGTTCGATTCTGGCTTGGGTCACTGTCTGTGCGGAGTCTGCACATCCTCCCCGTGTGTGTGTGGGTTTCCTCCGGGTGTTCCGGTTTCCTCCCACCGTCCAAAGATGTGCAGGTTAGGTGGATTGGCCATGATAAATTGCCCTTAGTGTCCAAAATTGCCCTTAGTGTTGGGTGGGGTTACTAGGTTATGGGGGATAGGGTGGAGGTGTTAACCTTGGACAGGGTGCTCTTTCCAGGAGCTGGTGTAGACTTGATGGGCCGAATGGCCTCCTTCTGCACTGTAAATTCTATATATATAAATCGCCGGGGGAAACCGGGGTTTAAAATTGGGAAAGAGGATCCACAGTAAATCCTGTAATGATTGTAGAAAGCCTGAATGAAGACTGACAAAGCTGCAACGTGAATCCTGCGAGGGTTATAGGCGGCCCACATCTGCAAGGTAGAAGTCCTCGAGGGGGGTCATAGAGAGCCTAATTCCGACGAGAAGAACGCAAGCTGAACGGTGGAAGGAGTGGTAGTCATCACTAGCTGTATTATATGTATTACGGTAAGACACATATACTAGAGGTACATGGGTAAATCCCTGCCTGCTGGCTCCACCCAGTAGGTGGCGTATAAATGTGTGTGCTCGCCATGCTGCAGCCATTCTGGTAGCAGCTACAGGAGGCACAACATCTTTGCTCAATAAAGCCTAAATTATTCCACTACTTTCGTCTTTGTGGTAAATGATAGTGCATCAGAAGGGTCTCGCTACTAGCGAGGAGGGGTAGCCGTGAAGGGTAATTCCGCGAGAGGGTTCAGCCATGGGGGGATGGGGGGGGGCGTGCCCCACGAGAGGAGCAAGAATAGAAGTGTGCGACTGGCTGAGATGGAGTTTAAGACTAGGGAGGTTATGCTGCAATTGTATAAGGTGTTAGTGAGGCCACACCTGGAGTATTGTATTCAGTTTTGGTCTCCTTACTTGAGAAAGGACATACTGGCACTGGAGGGTGTGCAGAGGAGATTCACTAGGTTAATCCCAGAGTTGAAGGGGTTGGATTACGAGGAGAGGTTGAGTAGACTGGGACTGTACTCGTTGGAATTTAGAAGGATGAGGGGGGATCTTATAGAAACATATAAAATTATGGAGGGAATAGATAGGATAGATGCGGGCAGGTTGTTTCCACTGGCGGGTGAAAGCAGAACTAGGGGGCATAGCCTAAAAATAAGTGGAAGTAGATTGAGGACTGAGTTTAGGAGGAACTTCTTCACCCAAAAGGTTGTGAATCTATGGAATTCCTTGCCCAGTGAAGCAGTTGAGGCTCCTTCATTAAATGTTTTTAAGGTAAAGATAGATAGTTTTTTGAACAATAAAGGGATTAAGGGTTATGGTGTTCGGGCCGGAAGGTGGAGCTGAGTCCACAAAAGATCAGCTATGATCTCATTGAATGGTGGAGCAGGCTCGAGGGGCCAGATGGCCTACTCCTGCTCCTAGTTCTTATGTTCTGATGTTTTTATAAACGTGTGGCTGCAGGGATGGTGTAGGAGGGAGGGTTTCAGTTACGTGGATAATTGGAGCACATTCTGGGGAAGGTGGGACCTGTACAGACAGGACGGTTTGCACCTGAACCAGAGGGGCACTATTATCCTGTGAGGGAAATTTTCTACGGCTCTTTGGGGGGGGGGGGGGGTTAAACTAATTTGTCAGGGGGATGGGAAAACGAGCTGTAGTCCAGAAGCCAGTGTTGAGAGTAGTGAGATACTCAGGAGGGTGTAAAGGTCGCAGGAGTGTACCAGCAGGCAGGAAGGTGGGTTGAAGTGTGTCTACTTCAATGCAAGCAGCATCTGGAATGAGGTAGGTGAACTTGGAGCGTGGATTAGTACTTGGAACTACGATGTTGTGGCCATTATGGAGACATGGTTAGAACAGGGACAGGAATGGTTGTTGGAAGGTCCGGGGTATAGATGTTTCAGTAAGAGTAGGGAAGGTGGTAAAAGAGATGGAGGAGTAGCATTGTTAATCAAGGATAGTTTAACGGCTGCAGAAAAGCAGTTCGAAGGGGATCTGCCTACTGAGGTAATATGGGCCGAAGTTAGAAATAGGAAAGGAGTGGTCACATTGTTAGGCATTTTCTATAGGCCCCCAAATAGTAATAGAGATGTGGAGGAAGGAATTGAAAATCAGATTATGGATAGGTGTGGAGGTCTCAGGGTAGTTGTCATGGGTGACTTTAACTTTCCAAATATTGATTGGAACCTCTTTTGGTCGAACAGTTTGGATGGGGCAGTTTTTGTACAGTGTGCAGGAGGGTTTCCTGACACAATATGTGGATAGGCCGACAAGAGGGGAGGGGCCACATTGGATTTGGTACTGGGTAATGAACCGGGCCAAGTGTTAGATTTGTTTGTGGGAGAGCACTTTGGAGATAGTGACCACAATTCGGTGTCTTTCGCTATTGCAATGAAGAGGGATAGGGCCATACGGCAGGGCAAAGTTTATAATTGGGGGAGGGGTAATTATGATGCGATAAGGCAAGAATTAGGGAGCATAAGATGGGAACAGAAACTGTCAGGGAAAGGCACAAATGAAAAGTGGAACTTGTTCAAGGAACGAATACTGTGTGTCCTTGATTGGTATGTCCCTGTCAGACAGGGAGGAAATGGCCATGTGAGGGAACCATGGTTCACAAAAGAGGTTGAAAGTCTTGTCAAGAGGAAAAAGGAAGAGTATGTAAGGATGAGAAAATAAGGTTCAGTTGGGTCGCTTGAGGGTTACAAGGTAGCAAGGAATTAGCTAAAAAAAAGGCTTAGGAAAGCTAGGAGGGGGCATGAGAAGTCCTTGGCAGGTCGGATCAAGGAAAACCCAAGGCTTTTTACTCTTATGTGAGAAATAAAAGAATGACCAGGGTGAGTTTAGGGCTGGTCAAGGACAGTCGTGGGAACTTGTGCATGGAGTCAGAAGAAATAGGAGAGCTGTTGAATGAATACTTCTCTTCAGTGTTCACCAAGGAGAGGGGACATGTTTTTGAGGATGAGAGTGTGGTACAGGTGAGTAGGCTGGAGGAGGTAGATGTTCTGAGGAAGGATGTATTAGCAATTTTGAAAAACCTTAAGGTCGACAAGTCCCCTGGGCCAGATGGGATATATCCAAGGATTCTTTGGAAGGCAAGGGATGAGATTGCAGAGCCTTTGGCTTTGATCTTTGGGTCCTCACTGTCCACGGGGATAGTGCCAGAGGACTGGAGAGTGGCGAATGTTGTTCTTCTGTTCAAGAAAGGGAATAGGAATAACTTTGGTAATTATAGGCCGGTTAGTCTTACTTCGGTGGTCGGTAAGTTAATGGAAAAGGCCCTGAAGGATAGGATTTATGACCATTTGGAAAGATGCAGCTTAATCCGGGATAGTCAACAGGGATTTGTGAAGGGTAAGTCTGCCTCACAAATTTGATTGAATTCTTTGAGGAGGTAACTAAGTGTGTAGATGAAGGTAGAGCAGTTGATGTCGTATACATGGATTTTAGTAAGACGTTTGATAAGGTTCCCCATGATTGGCTTATGAAGAAAGTAAGGAGTTGTCGGATAGAGGGAAATTTTGCCAATTGGATAAGTAACTGGCTATCACATAGAAGACAGAGGGTGGTGGTGGATGGAAAATTTTCAGAATGGAGACCAGTTACTAGCGGTGTACCACAGGGATCAGTGCTGGGTCCTCTGCTATTTGTGATTTTTATCAATGACTTGGAGGAGGGGGCTGAAGGGTGGGTCAGTAAATTTGCTGATGACACCAAGATTGGTGGAGTAGTGGATGAGGTGGAGGGCTGTTGTAGGCTGCAAAGAGACATTGATAGGATGCAGAGCTGGGCCAAAAATGGCAGATGGAGTTTAACCCTGATAAGTGCGAGGTGATTCATTTTGCTAGAAAAAATTTGAATACGGATTACAGGGTCAATGGCAGGGTTCTGAGGAATGTGGAGGAACAGAGAGATCTTGGGGTTCATGTCCACAGATCTCTGAAGGTTGCCACTCAAGTGGATAGAGCCGTAAAGAAGGCAAGTGTGTTAGCGTTTATTAACAGGGGGCTTGAGTTAAAGAGCCGTGGGGTTATGCTGCAATGTACATGACCCTGGTGAGACAACATTTGAAGTATTGTGTGCAGTTCTGGTCACCTCATTATAGGAAGGATGTGGAAGCATTGGAAAGGCAAAGGAGATTTACCAGGATGCTGCCTGGTTTGCAGGATCGGCCTTATGAGGAAAGGTTGAGGGAGCTAGGGCTTTTCTCTTTGGAGCGGAGGAGGATGAGAGGCGATTTAATAGAGGTTTATAAGATGAGGAGGAGGATAGATAGAGTGGACGTTCAGAGACTATTTCCTCGGGTGGATGTAGCTGTTACAAGGGGGCATAACTATAAGGTTCGGTGTGGGAGATATAGGAGGGATGTCCAAGGTAGGTTCTTTACTCAGAGAGTGGTTCAGGTGTGGAATGGACTGCCTGCTGTGATAGTGGTGTCAGACACTTTAGGAACTTCCAAGCGGTTGTTGGATAGGCACATGGAGCACACCAGAATGACAGGGAGTGGGATAACTTGATCTTGGTTTCGGACAATGCTCGGCACAACATCGAGGGCCAAAGGGCCTGTTCTGTGCTGTACTGTTCTATGTTCTATGAAGGTGCTAGTGGTGAAAGAGGTTTAAAAGAGATAGCCAGAATCAAGCAGCGTATAGTCTGTGCCCAATGCAAGTTTGCAACGCAAGGGAAAAGGGTATTTAAGTTTATCAGACTCCTGGCTAACAGCTGCGTAGCCTAACGGTGGTAGACATGCAGAGAATTAAATATTGGAAAAAGAAAGTGATTTCATCTGCAGCCAGACCCCAAAGGCAGGGGACAGAGTCATGATTAAAGTGCTTCCAGAAAGGGCAGGCTTACAGCCCAGATGGGAGGACGGTATGGAGTGATTGTTGCAGGGGATTCATGTGCCTTAATTGAAAGGAAAGGCTCCCCAAGGTGGAAACACTATACCCAGTTTAAGTTGTGGTAAAGAATTTAAAGCGATCTAACTTTCTCCCCGGCTGGAGGGGTTAATATCACCTTCTTCCTAGATTCTATACGGGGAGGAGGATGTCGACCGGTGCCCGAAACAAGGCACCCAGCCCAGGGGGTGCAGGAAGACCACGAAGACTTCGAATCGGGGAGCTCCCACCGGCGACCACACATTGGAAAGCAACAGAAGAGAAGAACAATTTCTGCAGGAACTCCAAGAAGGACAACGTTTCGCCACCTTCGCAGATTTGGGAATTTGTTACTTGGACTATTACACACAAAATCACATTTGTGCATAAAAGGCATCTATGATGTACACACGGGTTTGGGAATGTGGGGTTATACATGTAATGTAACAGGATCACAAGGGGAAGCTTGGGAATTTGGTCCGTATTTAAATATAACAGCCGGATGGGCCAGTTTGCCCCCCTTTGTGTGGGAGCCTAGCCTTGGAGGGTTGTACTGTCAGGAATATTGTGATAGACAGATTAGGATGTAAAGATGTAAGATGCTACAATCTCAGCACTTGTAGATATCAAAAGCCCACAAAATGCCCCCATATTGTTGAACTTCCCCCAGACAGGTTAGTTCGGATTGGGCAGCCAAAATTACTACTATATGATGTCACCATGGTGTCGCTAGAAGTCACATATAACGTCACAAGGTTATTGGACATTTTGGGCTCCAAATACTATGATCACCCTCGTGCTATAACTTGGGCAGAGACCAGACTGCAGGTAGCCATGGATGACTATACCTACAGGATCGCCCCAGAATCAAAGTTACACGGGCGCAGCAAACATAGTATCCGAGGGGATGTTGGCGGGTTGTTTGGCAGCACAAAGTCTGTTATCAATTCAGCACAGTTAGTGGAGGTCAACAGATATGCCTCCTGGGTAGCAGCCGAAGTAGGAAAGGGGCTGCAGTACAGAGCTTATGGGACTGATTATGCACTGACTGCCATAAACCTACAAGGAGAAGGGTTAGTGCGAGTCTTAGATAGACTATCAGCAGGAATAATTAACACCACAGAAGTGCAAGTGAAAGGAAGGGCGTGTGATACATTGGCAAGGGATGCAATTGACGGTATCAAAGCTGACATCACAGACTTACGATTTGGAACCATCCCGCGCCATTTGTTCGCCTCCCTACACAGGCTAAATCCCTTAAATTTACATAGGGACAAGCATGAGCTTGTGGTCACCAGGCCAGGCGACGAACCAATTGAGGGAGGGATGAGATTCATAATGGCGGTCCCTCAGGAAAGTCAAACAAATGGCACCTTTGAGGACAGTTACAGGTTCGAATCCCTGGGGACAGTACAGGAGGGCTGGGTCTATTGAACAGGATCCAGGGGGTACATTGCACACAGTGAAGGTTTGGCATATATAAGCACTGTGGAGTGCTGTTCAGAATCAATACACTATATCTGGTGTGCATGTAAAACCCTCGAGCTCCTGTCTAATAGCAGCAAAGTGATGGTCAACATGCTGCCTTTACGGGAAGCCTTCAAAGCTATACAGGTGGGGCCGACACAATGGTGCTTCACAACGCCGGGGACGGAGATCATCTCAGGGGGTTTACTCTGTGGTAGCAGCTATAGCTTCTGTTTACAAGTCACAGACTCATGGACAGTGGGAGAATTTCACCTGCCAGGCAGCACATCAGGGTATTTATTCGGAGCCTGGTGGGACAATTTCCTGTACATTGACAAGACACCGGGCAGTATAATTTGTGAGGCAATGAAATGTGCCACAGAATTAGCCCAGGATTATACTAGGCAGTCTATAGAACAAACTAGCAAGGGGAGAATTCAAGTGAACTTAGCACTCCAGACCGCCATCAAGATAGGACTCTCAGGGGCACGCCACAGGTGGGACATATTCAGAGGGGGTCGTTCAGCAGGCGTATGGGAAACAGTGAGGTTAGGGATAACCCTGGGGACATGTGCTGTACTGATATGGGCAACCGTTATGTGCTGCAAGCAAAGAAAGGCCGGGGAAAGGCCAATTGCCCCTCAGAACATCCCAATGGCATTCGTCCAAGATGGGGAGGGGAGGAGAAAGAAGTGGCTGGAATTTACAGCTATGTTGTTTAGGACACGTTCCGTGGAACCAGAGAGCTGGCTACCCGATGGGATCAGGTGCAATCGGTGTCTTCAACAAATAAGTAAAACGGTAGGAAGTCACCCATGGGCGAACAGGCATGCTACAAAATATGTTTTCAACCAAAGGAAGCACACAGCGAGAAGGGAGTGTTTATATGGCTTTCTTGGGTATGGATATTACCAAGAGCCATCAGGGGGGAGTTTTGGCAGAAGAAATTGCTATATGTGTCAGGATTGGTATAATAAAGATGTCTCAAAGTATTGTAATAGCGCAGTTCAAGGGCAAACCAGCAGGCAAGGGGTTAAACATATACCAAGGGAAAACCAGCAAGCAAGGGGTTAAAGTCACCCACATTGGAAATTATTTAATCATGTCACAGAGCATTTGAATGTGAAAACAGAAACACAGGAGGCCCCAGTAAGTCTAAGGGATTCATTGTCCAACACATTCGCACCTCTTCTAGAAGTTAAATAAGAACAATCCCATGAGATTGTGAGGATACATTGTATTCTTTAATCGTTTTCCCATTACGGGGACCAGAAAATATGCATACAGATCACTTTGTATTGTTCCGAATGATTCAGTGACGTCAATACATGCTTGTGACTCCGAAGAACTTTAAATATATATGCATGTAATTCTGACTATGATCAGAGCTGACTTTTGCGAGCTGCAGGGTGGTTGCGGGGTTTGTCTCTCCTGTGTGCACACAGTTTTTCAGAATTAAACAAAGTTTTACCCTTCCCTCCAACAGCAAGTAACATTCACGCCATACAAGTGCCATCCAATGATCATCTCCAATAAGAGAGGACCTAACCACCGCCCCTCAACATTCAATGGAATTATTATCATTGAATTCCCCACTATCAACATCCTGGGGGGTTACCATTGACCAGAAACTGAACTGCCATATAAATACTGTGGTTACCAGAGCAGGTCAAAGGCTAGGAATCCTACGGGGAGTAACTCACCTCCTGACTCTCCAAAGCTTGTCCACCACCTACAAGTTACATGTGAGGGGTGTGATGGAATACTCCCCACTTGCCTGGATGAGTGCAGCTGCAACGATACTCAAGAAGCTCGACACCATCCAGGACAAAGCAGCCCAGTTAATTGCCATCCCTTCCACAAAGATTCACTCCCTCCAGCATTGATGAACACTGGCAGTTGGGTGTACCAACTTCAAGATGGACTGCAGGAACTCACCAAGGTTCCTTAGGCAGCACCTTCCAAACCCATGACCTCTAATATCCATGAGGACAAGAGCAGCAGTTACCTGGGAACACCCCCAACTGGAGGTTCCTCTCCAAGTCACTCACCATTCTGACTTGGAAATCTATCGCCGTTCCTTCACTGTTGCTCGGCCAAAATACTAGAATTCCCTGCCCAACAGCACAATGGGTATACCTGCACCTCAGGGACTGCAGGGAAGGCTCACCACCACCTTCTGAAGGAATGGGCAATAAATGCTGGTTTAGCCAGCAACATCCACGTCCAGTACAATTATTCTTTTATATAGCATGCATCCTGAAAGATCTCAGTGGAAGTAGAGGAAATGGATCCAAATATTGCAGCACTGACCCACCAGTTGGTTGTAACACCTTTTAATAAGCTGAAGATGTAATATGACATTTATAAAATGCAGATTTTGCAGAAGAAACCACATTGTGTAAAGTTGAGGGACAATTGTCACAATTGTAACAACGGTTCAGTGTTGGTGGTGTTCTGCCGCTTCACTCAGGAATACGCGGTGATGACTCTGCTCCAGCTGAAGCTGCTGTACATGACACTAAGTAGAGGTGCTCAGTGCAGCAGATATAGGGAAAGGCAAGCAGAGTGGGGACAAGAAGGGGCAGAGAGTTTAACAGTAAAGTCTATGCAGGCAGCTGTATCAAAAAAATTAAATTGAATGTTCTTTATCTGAATGCATGACGTATTCACCATAAGATAGGTGAACTGGTGGCACAGATAGAGATAAATGGTTTAGATTTAATTGTCATTGCAGCAGCCTAGTTGCAAGTTGATCAAGATTGGAAATAAATTTTCCAGGGTACACAATATTTTGGAAAGACAGACAGAATGGTAAAGGAGTAGGAGTAGCTCTGATGACATAAACTTTCTTGAGAAGTTGGCAAACTTCTCAAGAAAGGGGGGGAAAGAGAGAAGTTCTAATGTTGACCACAGAACCATTGTCAATTGTTGTAAAAGTCCTCTGGGCATCTTATATATGGAAGGGTGTTAAAGCCTTGGAGAGAGTGCAGAGGAGATTTACTGGAATGATACCAGGAATGAGGAATTTTAAATGCAAGGAAAGATTGAAGAAATTGGGCTTGTTCTCCTTGGAGCTGAGAAGATTAAGAGGCCGCCTTATTGAGAAGTTCAAAATTCTGAACAATTTTGACAAGGTAAAAATGGATATTCTGTTTCTACTAGTTGGTATGTCAGTGACTAGGGGTCACAATTTCAATATGGTCAGCACGATGAGAATCTTCTTTACTGAGAGAGCTTTGGGGGTTGGAATGCGCTGCTTGGGAGAGTGGTGGAAGTGGATTACATAGGAGGTTTCAAAAGAGAGCTGGATGGCAGGCAAGTTGGTGGTAGCTCCAGATCAGATTAACAAGGTCTTTAAGGAATTCTATGAGAGGTTTTGCAGGTCAGAGCCATCTGGGGGAGGCTGGGAGATATAGGAATTTCTAGATGGGCTGGAGTACCCGAGGTTAGGTGAAGGGGACAGGGCTACATTAGAAGGGGCGATAGTGGAGCCCAGGAGATAAAGGATGCGATTGGGAGGATGAAGACAGGGAAGGTGTCAGGGCCGGATGGGTTCCGGTGGAATATTATTAAAAATTCAAAGATAAGCTGGTACCGCTGATGGTGGGGATGTTTGAAGAGGCGATAGGGAAGGGGGTATTACCACAAACTTTGGGGCAGGCATCGATTTCCCTGTTACTTAAGAAAGATAAGGATCCGACGGAGTGTGGGTCGTATAGGCCCATATCACTTTTAAACGTGGACACAAAGATAATGGTGAAGGTACTGGCAGGTAGGCTGGAGGAGTGCCTCCCAAAGGTGATAGGTGAAGATCAGACAGGTTTTGTGAGAGGGAGACAGCTTTTTTTGAACATTAGAATGGTATTGAACTTTGTTATGGCACCGGCGGATGGGAAGGAAACAGAGGTGGTTGTGGCATTGAATGCTGAGAAAGCATTTGACTGAGTAGAATGGGGTACTTGATGGCAGTTCTGGAGCAGTTTGGGATTGGACCAAGGTTTGTGGACTTGGTAAAGCTACTGTACAAGGAGCCGACGCAAGTGTCTGCGCACATAACATCAGCTCGGAATACTTTCCTCTCCACCGTGGAACTAGGCAGGGATGTCCTATGTCTCCCCTGCTGTTTGCATCATGATTGAGCCATTCGCCATCGTGTTAAGAAATTCGGGGGTATGGAAAGGGATAGTGCAGGTGGGAGATAGAGCCTAGGGTGTCCTTATATGCCGATGACTTGTTATTATACGTGTCGGAACCGAGTGTGTCAATAGGGGGAATAATGGAGCTGCTTCGGGTGTTTGGGTCTTTCTCGGAGTACATATTAAACCTCAACAAGAGTGAATATTTTGTGGTGTCTCAGCTGGGGGTGGGGGCAGGGGTGGGGGGACTGCCATTCTGTAAGGCAGGGACTCACTTTAGATACCTGGGGGTGCAGGTTGCTCGGGATTGGGGGGCTCCATAGGTACAACATTTCTAGTTTGGTGGGGAGGCTGAAAGCTGATTTGGCAAAGTGGGATGGCACTGGCGGGTCGGGTACAGGCGGTTAAAATGAATATGCTGCCACGATTCCTGTTTATTTTCCAATGTCTGACGATTTTCCTGCCAACGACATTTTTTAGAGAGATTGAAGGGACGATTGCCTCGTTCATATGGGGAGGGAAGGAGGCCAGAGTTAGAAAGGTGCTACAACAGAGAGGAAGGCAGGCAGGGGGTTTGGGTCTTCCGAAGCTGATGTATTATTACTGGGCGGCGACTGTGGAGAAGGTACGGAGTTGAGTCAGTGGGGTTGACTCCCATGGGTCAGAATGGAGGAGAGTTTGTGTAGGGGGTCGGGATTGAAGGCGCTAGCAACAGCACCACTCCTGATGGCCCCGGGGAGATACTTAGGGAATCCGCTAGTAATAGCTTTGTTGAGAATTTGGAGGCAGTTTCGCCAGCACTTGGGGTTGGGGGCAGGGTCAAGGGAAATGCCGATTCAGGGGAGCCAAAGATTTCAGCCAGGGAAGTGGGATGAAAATTTTCGGAGAAAGGAATTAGGACACTAAATGGGGGTCGGTTTGCAGGATTGAAGGAGCTGGAAGCGAAGTATGGGCTGGAGCAGGGGGAAATATTTAGATACATGCAGGTTTGAGACTTTGCCAGGAAGGAGATACAGAGTTTCCCAATAGAGCCGGCTTTCACATTGCTGGAGGAGGTGCTGACGGCAGGGAGACTGGAGAAGGGCGTAGTGTCGGCGGTTTACGGGGCTATCTTGGAAGAGGAAAATGTGCCACTGGAAGGGATCAAGGCAAAGTGGGAGGAAGATTTGGGAGAGGGTATGGAGGAGGGGTTCTGATGTGAGGTGCTCAGAGGGTTAACACCTCCACCTCGTGTGCGAAGTTGGGGCTGATACAGCTGAAGGTGATGTATAGAGCACACCTCACGAGGGCGAGGATGAGCCGGCTCTTTGAGGGGGTAGAAGATGTGTGTGAACATTGTAAGGGGTGCCCGCAAACCACGTTCTTATGTTTTGGTCCTGTCTAAAACTGGAGGATTACCAGAAGGAGGTGTTTAGGGTAATCTCTAAAGTGGTGCACGTGAAACTGGACCCGGGCCCTCAGGAGGCCATATTCGGGGTGTCAGGCCAGCCGGGGTTGGAAATGGAGGCAGATGTTGTAGTCTTCGCCTCGTTGATCGCCCAAAGGCAGATCCTGTTAGGGTGGAGATCAACCTCTCCACCCTGTGCCCTGGCATGGTGGGGGGACCTGCTGGAATTCTTAACGCTTGAAAAGGTCAAATTTGAACTGAGGGGAAGGATTGAGGGGTTCTACAATGCATGGGCATTATTCATTATGCACTTTCGAAAATTGGATTACATCGAACGTTAGGGGGACTGGGAGGGCTGGGAAGGTTGGGAGGAGGGGAGCTGTATGTGTTAATGGTGACTATGGGTGATTCCTGATTCCTTTTTATCATTTGTTTATGTTAACATGTGAGCTAATGTTTGGGGGTTTGGTGGGAGGACGGGATCGTCGTTATTGATATGGGGATTGACATTGCATTTGTTACTGATTATTGTTTATTGTTGGGTGTAAATTTGGGAGAAAATGTGAAAAAGAAGGAGAATAAAATTATTTTAAAAAAAGAACTGGATATATATTTGAAAGTGATGAATTTAGAGGGCTACAAAGATTGGGCTGGGGTATGGGACTAGCTAGGTTGCTCTTTTGGGAGGCTTAATCTACCTTAATTACCTGCCCAACACTAATGTGTCAGCTACTGACTCACCCTGCTGCTAGCAACTGATAAATTTGCTTTGCAAGGGGGAGATATTGGGGAGTGGTCTAACTTGGGTTTGCAATATTTTACTGCTCACTGTTGCCTCCATTTCTGGCTCCACTGGGTTAGTAAAATATTGCTCATAAAGACATAATTGCCTTTTCCTGCTATGGCACACACTGCAACCTAAAAATCAGTATGCAGCTCTTAATGTGAATACAATAAGTAATTATGTTCTACCTGAGGCTATTGCTGGGTGCATGCACTTAAAGATATAAGTAAAGGAATGTCCCTGGTGATGGCTGAGAGTGTAAAGCTAATTTCGTAGCACAGTGTAAGCGTGAATTAATTTTGCGTGGTTCAGTACATGCATTCTTGGAAGATGCAGCTAGCTCCTTTAACTTTAGCTGGTCTGGTAAACTGAGAGGAATATTTGAATGGAAGTCATTACCCACTTAATGCCACCTGTCCTGAGCAGCAATCCATGTCCTGAATTCTTTGGTAATATTTTCGGGCGTGCTTCTGACCCAGAAGAGGGTAAAAACGCACGAGATGACGTCAGACACATGTCCCAACATCATTGTGCACTCAGACGATATTTCGATTGGCGGGCACATGTGGGAGTTAGAAATCCATCCACCAACAATTAATAAGCTTGTTAAAGAAATTAGAAAGGAATTAAAAACTTTGCCCCTGCAATGTTTATGTCTACGCACAGGCAAGGGCAGGGAGCCATCCTGTTTTCCCCCTTTTTCTCATCCAATGCCAAGTAAACGCGGGTTGGAGTATCGGCTGTGTGAGTTGTTGGAGGCTAAGGTGAGAGTTTGCTGTTGCTTTAGTCATAGTCACTGAGGTCTACAGCACAGAAAAGGCCCTTCGGCCCATCGCATCTGCACCAGTCAAAAACAACCACCGAACTATTCTAATCCCATTTTCCAGCACTTAGAACATAGAACAGTACAGCACAGAACAGGCCCTTCGGCCCTCAATGTTGTGCCGAGCCATGATCACCCTACCCACACTCACGTATCCACCCTATACCCGTAACCCAACAACCCCCCCCTTAACCTTACTTTTATTAGGACACTACGGGCAATTTAGCATGGCCAATCCACCTAACCCGCACATCTTTGGACTGTGGGAGGAAACCGGAGCACCCGGAGGAAACCCACGCACACAGGGGGAGGACGTGCAGACTCCACACAGACAGTGACCCAGCCGGGAGTTGAACCTGGGACCCTGGAGCTGTGAAGCATTTATGCTAACCACCATGCTACCCTGCTGCCCTTAAAGCACAGCTTTATATGCCTTGGCATCGCAAGTGCACAAACATTTCTTAAATGTTATGAAGGTCTCTGCCTCCGCCACCCTTTCAGGCAGCGAGTTCCAGACTCCCACCACTCTCTGGGTGAAAAAGATTTTCCTCCACATCCTCTCTGAATCTCCTGCCCCTTATCTTAAATCTGTGCCACCTGGTCATTGACCCCTCCATCAAGCGGAAAAGTTTCATCCTGTCTACTCTATCTATGCCCGTCATAATTTTATACATCTCAATCATGTAACCCCTCAGTCTCCTCTGCTCTTCATAGCTAAAACTCTCCAGCCCAAGCAACATCCTGGTAAATCTTCTCTGCACCCTTTCCAGTGCTATCATGTCCCTCCTACAATGTGGATTCCAGAACTGCACACAATACTATAGCTGTGGCCTAACCACTGTTTTATCTAGTTCCATCATAATCTCCCTTCTCTTATATTCTATCTCAGCTAATAAAGGCAAGTATATCAGATGCATTCCTAACTAGTGTATCCACCTCCTCCGCTACCTTAAAGGAGTGATGTACATGCACATCCCTCTGATCCTCGGTGCTTCACAGGGTCCTGCCGTTTATCATGTATCATCTTGCCTTGTTTGTCCTACCCAACATCACCTCACACTTATCTGGATTGAATTCCATTTGCTGATCAGCCCATCTGACCAGCCCGTCTATATTCTCCTGTAATCTAAGGTTATCCTCCTCACTATTTACCACTCCACCAATTTTCGTATCATCCGCGAACTTACTGATCAACCCTCCTGCATTCATGTCTCAGTTATTAATATAAACCACAACCAACACTGATTCTTACAGGAGCCCATTGGACACAGGCATCAGTGTGAAAAACATCTCCTGACCATCACCCTCTGCTTCCTGCCATTCAGCCAATTTACTCTTGAGATTTCAGACCTTTCCGATGTGTTCTTGGTGCATTTGCTTTGTTAGCCTTGTCCTGAGTGTTATTTGTTTTGGTCAACTTGTTTGAAGCATTTCTGCCCATTGCACCCTTCAGTGCATGGGGCAGTGCCATCTCCATTTCAACAGATGGGGATTGTGTACTCTGCTGGGGGCACCTCCTCTGAAGAGGGAGAGAGGAGTCAAAATGACAGGAGGCCAGGTGTCCACAGGCAGCGTGTAAGAGTCCATCCTGTTTATTTCCTTTGTTCCCATTTCTTGTCTTTTATTAAGACCTATAATTGGAATGCACCTTTAAGCAGAGTGCTTGCCAGGACAATATGCTCCGAGGTTTTCTGTTTTGGAGACTCGTCAGTGTCGAGTGACTCTTCGGAACCAGCTGTAGAGGAAGTCTCTCTGCTGCCAGTTACCTGATACTGTTGGAAAATTGAATGCATGCATGGCTTAAAGATTGGGCAGCGCGGTGGTACAGTGGTTCGCACTACTGTCTCACAGCTCCAGGGTCCCAGGTTCAATTCTGGTCTTGAGTGACTGTCTGTGTGGAGTTTGCACTTTCTCCCCGTGTCTGCGTGTATTTCCTCCGGGTGCTCCTCCCACAGTCCAAAGATGTGCAGGTTAGGTGGATTGGCATGCTAAATTGCCCCTTAGTGTCCAAATGGTTAGGTGGGGTTACTGGGTTATGGGGATAGGATGGAGGCGTGCGCTTGAGCGGGGTGCTCTTTCCAGAGGCCAGTGCAGACTCGGTGGGCCGAATGGCCTCCTTTTAAATTCTATGACATGAGTAATGAGTTTCGGTTCTGCCACCAGTACTGTGGAAAGAGGGATCTGTACTGTTGGGAGACATTCACTTAAAGTGTGCTGGGCCCAATGTTGTGATGAATTATGTAACTAGTTTTGTAGAGAGAGAGCTTTAAACAAAACAGTGAAGGAAGGGTTCACGAGGGAAGATTTGGAAAGTTTCTTTATTGAAGATTTTTCATTATAAATATAATAATGTGAAAGAATTAATACAAATTGCGATGCAAGAACATAATAAACAATGAAGAACACACACCAACTTAACTCCCAATATTAAACAAAACTCTTCAACAACTGACAGTGACTAACTCTTTAAAAAAGAAAATGAATGGCTGCCATCTTAGGTAGAACCCTTCTACCTATCCCCTTATGGTGTACTTGACCTTCTCCAATTGTAAGGACGACGTGAGATCACCCAACTAAGCCAAGGCACTGGGCGGAGCAGCAGATCTCCGCCCAAGCAGAACCAGTCTCCAGCCTATTAATGAGGCAAAGGCGAGAACATTCGCCTTCACCCCCCCATCCGCAACACCGGCATGTCTGATACCCCGAAAATGGCCACCAATGGTCATTGCCCCAGATCACCATTAAGAATCTCTGATGTGTTTCAACAGAGAGACCCAGAAGCTCACCACTTGGGACAAGGCAAGAACAAATGTTTGTGGTTAGCCAGCCCCTGAGAGCGACTTGTCTTCCACCCCAGAGAAAAAATCACTCATCCTCGCCTTTGTCAAATGAGCACTGTGCACCACCTTCAACTGGATCAGACTAAGCTGAGCACAAGACGGCATGGAGTTAACCCTGCGAAGATCCTCACACCACGCCTCATCAAGAGAAGGAATCGATTCACCCTCCCATCTCACCTTTACAGCATCCTAACTCCGCTGACAGGGCCTGGCTGTAAATACCTGAGATGCTCCTCCCATCAGACCTGGTCGAAGACATGACTCTGCTCAACAGAGAGGAAGGTGGTGTCAAGGAAAAAGTGGGAAAGGCCTCACACGAAAAATCGGATATCTGAAGATGTCTAAAAAGATTGGAACCAGGGAGTTGACATTTTTCCAACAGCTCCTTAAAACTGTCAAACTTTCCCTCCATGAACAAGTCCTCAAATCTCTCCAAATCCTTCCCCCGCCCCAAGGCCTAAACGTCGAATCTAAACCCACTGGCAAAGAGATTATTGCCGCGGACACGGGCCAGCAAAGACACGGAGCTAAGTTTAAAATGTCTCAACTCCATCCAAACATTCAGGGTCGACATCACCACGGGGTTCAAAGATCTTAATGGCAGAAAATTGAACACTTATTAATTAAGATTTCCGCGCTCTGGGCCCTACCATCAAAGCCTGAATAAAAAAACTTGTCCCACCCACCCACTCTGCAACCTTGTCTGGTCTTTGAACCACAAATGTGTCTCCTGCAGAAACACCACATCAGCATTCAAACTTTAGCCAACAGTTATATAGAAACTGAGATGAGGAGGAATTTCTCTTTAAAACAGAGATGAGGAGGAGTATCTTCAGCCAGAGGGTAGTGAATCTGTGGAACTCTTTACCGCAGAAGGCTGTGGAGGCCAAATCACTTAGTGTCTTTAAACCAGGGATAGATAGGTTTTTGATCAATAAGCGGATCAGGGGTTATGGGGAGAAGGCAGGAGAATGGGGATGAGAAAAATATCAGCCATGATTGAGCAGGCTCGATGGGTTGAGTGGCCTAATTCTGCTCCTATGTCTTATAGTCTAAAGTACAGCAACCAGGCCCGCCCACGATGACCACCAAATCCATTCACAAGACTAAACAAAGAAAAATCTGCCGTCACCGTCAGCAAGCTACCCCTGCCCCCCCCCCCCCCCCTCCCCCCATGCCCCAGCCTCGAACAATACCACACCGAGCAAAAAACACTAAAACCCACTTCGAATAAATCGAATCCCAAACAAAACCCACGGGCGGGGGTGAGCCGTCAGTGAGACCGCAAGACCCTGTTGGTGTGAACGGCTAAAAAGTTCCAGTGCATGATTGGAAAGCTCCAGCGCATGGCTGGAAAGCTCCAGTGCATGGCTGGCAAGCTCCAGTGCATGGTTGGAAAGCTCCAGTGCATGGCTGCCCATTGCAGATTAAATTCCACCAAGAACCTTTTCAATGTTCTCAAATTACACTGAGATACCAGTAGTCAAGTTCTTCTTCAAGTCACACACCATCCTGAAATATATCACCATCATTTCGCTGGGTCAAAGTCCTGGAACCCCCTTCCTAACAGCACTTTGGATGCACCTGCACTGGAGAAACTGCAGTGGTTCAAGGAGGGGACTCAGCACCGCCGTCTCAAGGGATATTTTAAAAATTAATTAATGGAATGTAGGCATTACTGGCACAGCCAGTATTTTATTGCCCATCCCTAATTGCAACAGTAGTGTCCTCTTGACGCTGCCAAGACTGATGGATTGTCCGGCAGCTCCTGAGAGCAAGACTTCCTCCTAGGTGAGGGCTGGAAGTCCCACCTTCCCCTGTTCAGACTGCAGGACTTTGCTTTTGCTTTCCTCCACCGTAGTATTCTGCCCATTAACCCTTTTTGTTCTCTGCATCTGCCCTGCTGAGTATCTGCAGTCTTTACTTACATTTCAGATTTCCAGATGTGCAGCATTTGATTTTATGTCAAACTTTGTCTGATAACAGACAAATGCATGTTGTTGTTTGCCAAACTGAAAATAATTCTGGTATGAAACAAATCATTAACATGCTAAGAGCAGAGGTTAGAACGTTTGGTTCAGAACCAGTACCAGGAGGTAGTGGCTTAGTGGTATTGTCACTGGATAAGTAATGCAAAGACCCAAGCAAGGTCTGGGGACCTAAGTACAAATCTGAATTCAATAAAAATGTGGAATTAAAAGTTTAATGTTGACCATGAAACCATTGTTGGAAAAAACCCCAAGTCATCCATCTGATTCATCAATCTCCCTCGTCCCTCAGGGATGGAAATCTACCATCCTTACCTGGTCTGGCCTACATATGAATCCAGATCTCTGAAATGGAGGGCAGTTGGCGATGATGCCGATGAACAAAATAAATGGGGCGGGATTCTCTCAGTCCGGGGCCGGGCTGGAGAATCGCCACGACCGGCAAGAATTGCGTCACGGCGCCGGTACGCAATTCTCTGCAGAGCGGAGAATCGACACCATTGGCGCCAATGTGGTCAGCACTGCGCTGGTCGGGTGCCACTCTACACGCCCCCCCCCCCACACCAATTCTCGCCCCTGGATGGGCCAAGCGGCCGTAGCAAAAATCCCGAGTCCCGCCGGCGCCGTTCTAATCTGCTCGCCGTGGAAGGGTCCGGGGCGGCCTGTAGGGGGAGAGGAGGGGATCGACCCCCGGGGGGGGGGGGGGGGGGGGGGGGGCCTCCATTGTGGCCTGGCCCGCGATCGGGGCCCACCAATCGGCGGGCCGGCCTTTCGGGCTGGGGGCCTCCTTTCTTCCGCAATGGCCCCTTTAGCCCTATGCCATGTTGCGTCAGGGCCGGTATGGAGAAGGGAGCCTCTGTGCAAGTGCGCGTTGGCACCGATGCCACTGCGCATGCACGGACACCGCAGCGTCCAGTTGACGCCGGGATGAGCAGTTGGAGCGGCATGGGCCGCTCCAGTGCCATGCTGGCCCCCGAGGCCATGTTGACGCCGTCGAGAAACGCGTTTCCGACAGCATCAACAGAATCCCGCCCATGATGTCTGGTTCTCTAACAAAGAGAAATCAACAATTAAAGTTTCAAAAACTTTCAACTTTCAGAAATGGTTTAATGGTTACATCAGTGAGCAGAATGAGAGTGAAAAGCACAATTAGCGATGTACAACTCAATGTTCTTGCCAAATATACCAAAGGTCAGACAAGATTATGCCGTGAGTCACAGTGTTTTTGTTGATTGCACAATGATCTAATCTTGCTTTATACCATCTGATGTAAATTAGTGTGCATCGAAAAGAATGTTCACTCAGTAAAAGTATTGAAGCACAGGTAGGTAATGCTACAGTAATCAGAGATTTTAATCCTGGATTTTTAGAAAGTAAAGTACTAAAATGCTATTATTTAACACCGTCAGAGCATGTTTTGTGAAGCACAATGATTTCACTGCTAGATTTAAATGTCAACTGATTGACATTTAAATTGGATTGGATTGAATCTGTTTATTGTCACATTTACCAAGGTACAGTGAAAAGTATTTTTCTGGGACCAACTCAAACAGATCATTTCGTACATGAAAATAAAATAAAATAAAAATAAATTACATAATAGGGCAACACAAGGTACAAATTGTAAATGTATAGACACAGGCATCGGGTGAAGCCTACAGGGGTGTAGTATTAATCAGATCAGTCCATAAGAGGGTCATTTAGGAGTCTGGTAACAGCGGGGAAGAAGCTGCATTTGGAAAATCAGCTCTCGCACGACTGTATGGGGTCAGATCCTTAAAGTATTTTCTGCAAGTTCCTGGCATGTGACCGGGTGTGTAGATGAGGGTAGTGCAGTTGATGTAGTTTACATGGATTTCAGCAAAGCATTTGACAAGGTCCCACATGGGAGACTTATAAAGAAGGCAAATTGGGATACACAAAGAAGACACTTGAGATACCAGGTCACTTGGTAAGGTGGATTCAAAATTGGCTTAGTTGTAGGAGACAGAGGGTGATGACAGACGGCTGCTTTAGTGGCTGGAAGCCAGTGTCCAGTGGCGTACCACAGGGATCTGTGCTGGGCACCCCGTCATTTATGTAAATGATAAAGATGACTATGTGTGGGATAGGATCAGTAAGTTTGCGGATGACACAGATTGGTTGGGTGGTTAACAGTGAAGTTGATTATCTTGGGTTACAGGAAAAATACAGACGGAATGGTCAAATGGGCAGAATAGTGGCAGATGGAATTTAGCCCTGAAAAGTGTGAGGTGATGCACTTTGGAAGGAGCAATGTGACAAGGAAGTATTCAATGAATGGCCTGACACTGCGAAGTTCTGAGGAACAAAGGGACCTTGCCGTTTTTGTCCATAGGTCTCTGAAGGCAAAAGGGCAGATTAATAGGGTGGGGTAAAAGGCATATGGGACACTTGCCTTTATCAATCGAGGCATAGATTACAAAAGCTGGGAGGTCATGTTGGAGTTGTAAAGAACAAAGGGGATAGAACCCTAAGGTCACCTGGATCTATGGTGCCTTTACTTACTGCAACTATGGTCACAAGTATATTTTAAGCCTACTATATTTATGATCAGATGCAACAAAGCTGTGGACACATTGAACTGGAAATAGCTGGGCATAAATTATTGATGAGTTTTCTTAGTGTTAAATATGTCCCTGTCAGGTTCTAAGTTTTCTTGAATAAATGCCTCAAGTTTTGACACTTCAGATCCATCACATTAGGAATTAACATTTAGATTGAATACCTTTAGGCTGCAATATCAGGAAGCTGACAATGTGAGATTTTACAAAATACAGTCTTAACTTGGCTGCTAAGGATGCCAATGACCACAATTGATCTCTTTTCCCAAAAGCACAAAAGTCAGGATATGCCTGTGTCAGCTCGAGGAATAACTTTCCTTGCCAAATTTTGTCCCCCATGTCACGTGGGTCATCACACTCACCACCATGCCAGCTCCCCCCGCACCACCAACCCGACACCCTCCTCTAGCACCAGCACCTCCCCACACCCACCGCCCACATTACGCCTCGACCATTACACCAACTCAACCACTCCCCACACAGCCCTCCCCACACCACCCCCCAACCCGCAATCCACTCATGTGTCATGTTGTGTATCTTGCAGGATCTCCTGGCGATGAGGCGGGTCTTTCTAGTGTCCCCCGACCCCAACCCCAAGCAGACAGGAGTGAGGAAGAGGACACAGGCAGCAATGAGAGCCCTCGCACCGCAGTCCATGACGCTCTGGAGCACCAGTCCGGGGACGACACTAACTTCCCAATACAGCTATCTCCTTGACCCTCCACCATCCAGAGACACTCACCTCGGTTGGGCACTATAGTGAAGAGGCTCCTGGGATACTATCTCATGCGCACCACACACGTGCTGCGGTACAGCAGATGGAGGCAGGAACGCCCGAGGGGGGCGGACGGTCGGAGGGCATATTGATCCCAGGGACTAGCTGCCATCCGGATGGATTTTGGTGGTATAGATGCAGTCACAGAGGCAGGGACTGCATGAGGGGTTGTCAGCAAACATCCAGTGCCCGCAGGTGCAGTTGGAGGAGTCCAACCACCTGCAGTGGCAGGAACCGCTGCCGACCATGCGTGCCACCCAGTCCAATAACACACGGGTGACATCTGTGGTGGGGCCTTCGGGGTGAAGGTATCAGCCAGGGGTCAGGATGTCCAAGGCCTGGGGCACTCTGTGCGGATAGTGGCCAAGGCACAGGACAGGGTTGCCCTGCCACAGGCAACCATGCACCAGGGTCATCTAGATATTGCAGCAGTGCTCCAGAGCCTGGCCCGGTCACAGTGGGTCATGGCTGAGGGTGTTAGCAGCATTGCCCGGGCGCTGGCTGACTTAAGCCAGGCACAGAGGGAGGTGGCACAGTCATTGGCTGATGTGGCACAGACCCAGACGGTGGTGGCACAGTCACTGGGTGATTTTGATTTTGATTTGTTTATTGTCACCTTTACCGAGGTACAGTGAAAAGTATTGTTCTGCGTACAGTCCAGGCAGAGCATTCGTTTAGGAGTCTGGTAACAGCGGGGATGAAGCTGTTTTTGATTCTGTGAGTGTGTGTTCTCAGCCTTTTGTATCTCCTGCCAGGTGGAAGAAGTTGGAAGAGTGAGTAAGCCGGGTGGAATGGGTCTTCATGCTGTTCGCTTTCCCCAGGCAGCGGGAGAGGTAGACAGTGTCAATGGATGGGAACCGGGTTCATGTGATGGACTGGACGGTGTTCACGACTCTCTGTAGTTTCTTACGGTCTTGGGCCGAGCAGTTGCCATACTAGGCTGTGATGCAGCCAGATAGGATGTTTTCTATGGTGCATCTGTCAAAGTTGGTAAGAGTCAATGTGGACATGTCGAATTTCTTTAGTTTCCTGAGGAAGTGCAGGCGTTGTTATGCTTTCCTGATTGTAGCGTCAACGTGGATGGGCCAGGACAGATAATAATCTTTATTATCAGAAGTAGGCTTACATTAACACTGCAATGAAGTTACTATGAAAAGCCCCTAGTCGCCGCATTCCAGCGCCTGTTCGGGTACATGGAGGGAGAATTCAGAATGTCCAAATTACCTAACAGCGGGTCTTTCAGGACTTGTGGGAGGAAACCGGAGCACCCGGAAGAAACTCCCACAGACACGGGGAAAACGTGCAGACTCCGCACTGACAGTGACCCAAACTGGGACTCGAACCTGGGACCCTGGCACTGTGAAGTAACAGTGCTAACCACTGTGCTACCGTGTGTGTATAGGGAGTATAGTGGGAGCTAAGTATGATGCCTTGCGGGCTTTCAGTATTGAGGACTATTGTGTAGCAGGTGTTTATCCTTACTGATTATGGTCTATGGGTCAGAAAGTCGCAGAGGGTTGAGCCAAGATGGAGCACAGTCCCAGAAGCTGGTAGTCCACTCTCTTTGCTTCATGGCTGTGAGCATTGAGTCCCTGGTTGAGATAGGAGTGGGCCTCTAGGACTTGCAGTACCAGGTGGCGGGGCTTAGTTCCTCTTGCACCCCTGTGTCGAGGAGTAGCCCGGGGCCATTGGGAACCCCGTGGCAGGAAGTGGTGATGGGGCCCATGTCAGTGACTCCCACAGGTGTGTTGCCGAAACACAGCAGCGCCTCGGACTCCGACACCCTCCTGTCCTTGGCGCATCTGATGGGTAGCGGGCAGAACAAAGCCGCACAACGCCATCCGGGTCACCCAAGCAGCAGCCGGGCCCATCCAGGCCCGGTCGCCCCAAAGAGGCTGTTTAGCACAGAGCTAAATCGCTGGCTTTGAAAGCAGACCAAGGCAGGCCAGCAGCACGGTTCGATTCCTGTAACAGCCTCCCCGAACAGGCGCCGGAATGTGGCGACTAGGGGCTTTTCACAGTAACTTCATTGAAGCCTACTCGTGACAATAAGCGATTTTCATTTCAGGTGGCTGCCAAAGGGGATCCAGGTCACAGGCCGGGAACCGCAGCAGGCCGCCTCCACTCCTAATGTATCGCCTGGGGATCCATCCAAGCATAGCATTAGGGCCTGTAAGGCCAGAAAGGTAGACACCAGCTAAGTTGGCACAGCTGCAGCACACAGTATAGTGTTAGGGGCTAGTGCACAAACTTGTACATATATGTTCACCGTTTAACAATAAAACACACCTGTTCACAACATCTTTAAACTGCCTCGTTCTGTCAGAAGGATGTGAGGGTGACCTGGGCTGGGCTGGTGCCTAGTGAGAGTTGGGGGTGGGCTTGGGCCAGGGACCAGTTCACCACTCTGGTGCCCTACCCCTATCCCTCTCCATCCCATACACCCTGCCCTCTGCATCCCTGGCCCCGTCAGTGCCCAGCACCATGGGG
Organism: Scyliorhinus canicula; assembly: GCF_902713615.1. Lineage (NCBI taxonomy): Eukaryota > Metazoa > Chordata > Chondrichthyes > Carcharhiniformes > Scyliorhinidae > Scyliorhinus > Scyliorhinus canicula. Next base: position 156,184,921 of record NC_052155.1, on the reverse strand, counting down.
GCCTCTGACTCGGGTGCCCATCCTTGCTGCCAGGGGTACCACTGGCCAGCGCCACCCATGCCAGCAGTATGCTCCGTGGCCCCCATCCAGCACCCTCCAGGAGGGGCTACTATGGGTGTTGCCCTGGGGTGGGCCACGTGGTGCCCCGCTGGTGGGTGGCGGCCGGTTGGGGGGAGTAGGTGGGGTGGAGGGTGAGGAGTGGTGGAGTGGAGTTAGTGGGCGGGGAGATTGGTGTTGTGGGGTGGGGGCACCCATATGCCGGGTGTCTCTCTGCGTAACCATGGGCCACGGTGGGCAGTCAGTGGGGTCCATAGCAATGGAAGTTCGTGCCTGGATGTTCCGGTCCCATGGGGGTCACCGCGATCCCAGGGCCCATCCCCTGGTCACCCCCAGTCATCCCCTGCTACCCCCAGGTATGGGCAGCCACCCCCCTCCCACCCCAGCCAGCCCTGCCAGTGGCAGGACCGGCAACCACGGTTGTGCTTCTACATGTCCCACCACCTCTCCCTCCCTCATCAGCCACCGTGCCTGTTTCTTGAATTTTAAAACCACACGTTAAACTCGCCGTCGGTATTTACTCCAGTGGAGGCGAGAGGAGCCCCCAGAGAATACCGGGTAAGGCCCGCTAGTGATATGCGAGCAGCATTTACTCCACGTGCGGAGTGAAACGTATTGGCGCTGCTGATTCTGTCGGGCGCCTGGTACCAACCACAATTCTCGCCACACGCGTGATTCTCCGCCCAATAACGTTTCTCGATTCTATAATTTTTCATATACCCTCGATAAAAATCAACCCAGTTTTTCATGGACCAAGCTGTATATAATAATTATTAATCCCTTACAAGTTCATTAATTTAATGACACATACGGGATGTTAAGATTTTCCGGCACCATTTCTATTGACAAGTCTAATGCACAGCACATGATCTATCATTGTGCCTTTGTGAAAGAATTTAAAGTAGCTCAGTTTAAATGGGAGGAAAAAGTGGCAGAATGGGTTAACAAACATCGGCAGGATGGTTATGTTATGCCCCCAGAGAAGCCTAGAGGGTGTTTTGGAATTCAAGGCCAGTGCCTGGTGGTGCTCAAGATTCATGAAATTGCACCATTTACTTATCCATCAGGAAGCAAACATTTCACAGCATCTGCCACCTGAACCTGATAGTAAAATCATTTAATTCCACTGTTTTGTCATCGACATTGCGAGAAGAAAGTGTATTGATTGGTCTGCTGAGGAAATATGAATGAAACACTGATGAATTACAGCATGTCAGTAAACCAGACTGTTACCAAGACTGATAAATAAACTGTCCTTTTAAAAACTACTGGCCACAATTATGACTGGTTCACAACGGCTCCATTTTGTATGGCAGAAGTCACAAAATTAAAGTTGACGATGATAATGCTTTCCCAAAGAGAAATTCCAGAAAGGCATTGTCATCCATGTCTATGACAAAGGCGAGAAGGGATGAAGGAGTTCTGAAGAAATCGATCTGAGAGTTGTGGAAATTGAGACCAGGAATACAATGCAAAGAAAAACATTTGCTCATCTGAGACATGTTCAAATCCCACTTTTCCGACGACATTGTCCATGATGTGGCATTAACCACCATGAATATGGCAGTTTTAGCCAGTAGTCTCATGTTGTTCAGCCATAGGAAGTATGTATGAATAAATCTCTTGAGGTTTTGGAAGGTGAAAAAACATTCCCGAAAAGTGAAAATATGTAAGATGATTGATGAAAGAAGGGCAATGGATGTTGTCTTCAGAGACTTCAGTAAGGCCCTTGACAAGGTTCCTCATGGCAGATTGGTACAGAAGGTGAAGTCGCACAGGATCAGAGGTGAGCTGGCAAGATGGATACAGAACTGGCTCAGTCACAGAAGACAGAGGTTGACAGTGGAAGGGTGCTTTTCTGAATGGAGGGCTATGACTAGTGGTGATCCGCAGAGATCAATCAATGCTGGGACCTCTGATGTTTGTAGTATATATAAATGATTGGGTGGAAAATGTAACTGGCCTGATTAGTAAGTTTGTAGACGACACAAAGGTTGGTGGAGTTGCATAGTGATGAGGATTGTCAGAGGTTATAGATCAGTTGGAGACTTGGGCAGAGAGATGGCAGATGGAGTTTAGTCCGGACAAATGTGAGGTAATGCATTTGAAAGGTCTAATACGGGTGGGAAGTATACAGTAAATGACAGAACCTTTCAAAGTATTGACAGGCAGAGAGATCTGAGTGTATCGGCCCACAGGTCAATGAAAGTGGCAACGTAGGTGGAGAAAATAGTCAAGAAGGCATTGGACATGCTTGCCTTCATCGGCCAGGACATTGAGTATAAGTATTGTTGCATGCTGCAGCTGTATAGAACGTTAGTTAGGCCACAATTGGAATATTGCGTACAATTCTGGTCACCACACTACCAGAAGGATGTGGAGGCTTTGGAGAAGGTAAAGAAGAGATTTACCAGGATGCTAAACGAAAGGGACAATGCTGGAAAATCTCAGCAAGTCTGGCAGCATCTGTAGGGAGAGAAAAGAGCTAACGTTTCGAGTCCGATGACTCTTTGTCAAAGCTGTAAATGCTTTTTTAAAAGCTGTCAAAAGCTTTTTTACCAGGATGTTGCTTGGTCTGGAGGGTATTAGCTATGAGGAGGGGTTGGATAAACTCAGATTTTTTTCGCTGGAACGACAGAGTTTGAGGGTGACCTGATAGAAGTTTACACAATTATGAGAGGCATGGAGAGAGTGGATAGTCAGAATCTTTTTCCCAGAGGGGAAATGTCAATTACTAGGGGAAATTGGTTTAAGGTGCGAGGGGCAAAGTTTGGAGGAGATGTGCGAGACAAGATTTTTTACACATGCGATGAGTGCCTGGAACTCGCTGCCGGGGGAAATGATGGAAGCAGGTACGATAGTGACGTCAGCGCCGGCCCTAGGGTTGCTGACACCCCGGGCAAGCTGAACTTCAGCGCCTTGGGGGGGAGGCGTGGCTGAGGGGGGGGGGGCCGAGGGGGGGCCGGGGCCGAGGGGGGAGGGGCCGAGGGGGGGGCCGAGGGGGGGGGGGGCCGGGGCCAAGGGGGGGGGGCCGGGGCCGAGGGGGGAGGGCCGGGGACGGAGGGGGGAGGGGGCAAGGCAGGGGGGGGGCGGTGCCGGGGCTGAGGGGGGGCGGGGACGGGAACGGAGGGGGGGCGGGCGGAGGGGGGGGGGGCAGAGGGGGCCGCCCTGGGGGAGGTCGGCCACCGCGCATGCGCTGGTTGGCACCGGCCCAACTGCGCATGCGCGGGACCCGAGTCTGGCGCCCCCTAGCACATGGCGCCCCGGGCGACTGCCCGAGTTGCCGGTACCTTGGGCCGGCCCTGAGTGACATTTAAGGGGCATCTTGACAAATACATGAATAGGATGGGAATAGAGGGATACAGACCCCGGAAGTGTAGAAGGTTTTAGTTTAGACGGGCATCATGATCGGCGTGGGCTTGAGGGGCCGAAGGACCCGTTCCAGTGCTGCACTGTTCTTTGTTTTTTGTTCACTCTCACCAGCCATGTTGGGTGAAATTTTCCAGTCCTGCCTGCCATGGGGTGGTGGGACTGGAAGAACCCTCCATTTTGTCAGCAGGTCATAGGCATATGTAATAAATTTGATCACATCAGTGTCAAAAAATTATTTCTAAACTGTGCAATATTGAACATGGTGATCTTGGGAATCAACTCCACCTTCTCTCCCGCTCTCCATAACCCTTGATTCTCCAAGAGACTCTGGGCGCGATTTCACTAAATGGGAACAAAGTCCCATAGCGAGTATGTTTAACCGTGTGTTTCCCAGCGCTCAAAGCGGTGTGAAACCCCCGACTATTTAACACGCCCCTGGTCAGATAGATACCTCAGCGAGGAACCCACCGTGGAGGCCGCACAAAGCCCCGCTTTCTGCACTGAGGACCTCCGACCGCCGGAACTCTTCAGGGTAGCTAGAAATCGGGACCGCATTTTAAAAATGGCATCCTGATCTCTGGAGCCCCCGACCCCCCAAGCCCCAACTTACTATGGGGGTACTCCAGGCTCAGACCCCCCCCCCCCCCCCCGTACTGCCCACCATCCGCACAGGTCACCGCTGGCCTGATTCCGCTCCGCAAATTTGCTAGCTTGGCACACTGGCAGTGCTCCTGCCAGCTGGCAGTGCTACCAGACTGGCACCTAGGTGGCACTGCCAGGGTTCCAGACTCATAGTGCCAAGGTTCCACCCTGCCCAGAGGGCAAGCACCTAGGGGCCTTTGATCCCCTGGAAGACCCCCACGAGTGCCGTTGCATCGGGTCCCTGTTTGTGGAGACCAGTACTGAACGGCGCTTGCCCGAGGTCTGAGGCAAAGGGGATAGATCCCAACACCTCAGGTACCTTCATGTTAAAGTGAGACTAGCTGTCTCGCTCTAATGTGCAGATTTGCCGATCAGTGATCCTGCCCATAAAGGGCATTGAGTGAAGATATTTTTCCACATCTGAGTCCTAAATGTTTGACCTCTTATTCTGAGCCGTGCGTCCATGTTCTAGATTCTCCCACCAGGACAAAACAACATAGGCTGCATTCTCCGCAGTCCCGCGCCAAAATCGCAGCCGGTGTGAGGGCGGAGAATCCACTTTCACGCTGTAATCGGGCCCGGCGCCAGTTCGGCGATTCTCTGGGACCCGAAACTCAGCGTGACTGCGGAATATGCCGCACGGCTGGGGGCCCATTGACAGAGGCCCGCCCAGCAAACCTCCGCTCCCGACCGGCCGAGTGCCTGACACCATGGAACTAACCACCTATTGCCAGTTGAGATGCTGACACAGCAGCCACGGACTCAGTCTGCGGCAGCTCTGGTCGGGGTGGAGGGTTCGGACACTGTGGGGGGGGGGGGGGGGGCCTGATAAGCAGCCAGGGGTTAGATCCGCGCGGTTTGATGCTTGGGCGCACGGCTGATCGGGGTGTCTCATTTTCCCGTCTGGCTCCGCGGTCTGAGTCCGCCATGGGGCTCGGCATGGCCGCTGGAGGCCGCCGCCGTGCGTATGCGCAGACTCTGAACCAAAAGTGCCCGTATCCGCAGCTAAAGCTGCGAGATTTACTCCGGGTCCCTGCTAGCCCCCTGCAGGGCATTGTATTAGCTCACCTTGTTTCTCAGAATTTCTGGAGTAAAGCTCCACCGTTTCTACGCCGGCGTGGGGGCACAGTCCCATTTTGGGAGAATCCAGCCCCTTGTGAACTCCAAAGGATTTGGACCCATTTTACTCAGCTTCTCATCACAAGTCAACCCTCTCATTCCAGGGACCAATCTCGTGAATCTTTGCTGTATTTCCCAAATGCAAATATATCCTTCCTGAAAGATGGAGATCAAATTACAAACGTGTGGTCTCACCTGTAATGATATGTATATAGTCAGGTTAGTGAAGGGTTAATTATTACATCTCTGTGTAATTCAAACACTTGAGGGCACCACCACTTCTCTATTTATATCAGCCCCTGAGGGAATTCTGGGTATAGTGTAAGTGTTAGCAAAGGAGAAAGCTTGAGAACATCACGAGGAGTAGATTAGATTAGAGAGATTAGTGGATATCATTAGTGACTACTAGATTATTGATTACTGCTAGACAGATTCAATATTACTTTATTATTATCTATGGCTCAGGAGCATTTGCGAACTTCATTTTATTAATCGTTATACAATAAATTAGTTATATTTCAATCTAATGATTGGTGGATTCTTTGTCATCAACTCAACGGACCATTCTGGAACAAAAGACAAAGAACACGACATATTACCACCAGGGCAATATAACATGGTATAAGGAGTGGACAGCTTTAAGTTATAATGTACCACAATATAACACACTACCAGGATTAGAAACATAACATCACCAAAGCCCAGCACAATTGTAGCAATACTTGTTTATTCCTGTACTCCATTCCCCTTGAAATAAAGGCCAACATGCCATTTGCCTTCCTAATTGTTTGCTGTATTTGCATGCTAACTTTGAGTTCTTTGTGTGGGCATATCCATGTCTCTCCAAAAATCAACATTTACAAATTTCATGCCTTTTAAAAAATGTTCTTCTTTTCTATTCTTATGACCAAAGAAAATAATCTCACATTTCCTACATTCTATTATGCTCCATCTGCAATCTTGCTGTGCATTCATATAACTTGTCTCTATCTCTTTGCAGCCTCTCTGTATCCTCTTCAAAACTTACACTTCCATCCAACTGAGTATCATCAGCAAGCTTCAATTACTCTTTGTCTAAGTTATTAATATAAATTGTGAATGGCTAAATCCGTTGATCCTTGCAGCACTACACCAATCACAGCCTGCCAACTTGAAAGTCCCCCACTCATGCCACTCATCATAGAATCATCGTGCAGAAGGAGGCCATTCGGCCCATTGAGTCTGTCCGGACCGCGGAAAGAGCACCCTACTTAAACCCATGCCTCCGCCCTATCCCCGTAACCCACCTAACCATTTAGACACTAAGGGGCAATTTAGCATGGCGAACCCACCTAACCTGCACATTTTTGGATTGTGGGAGGAAACTGGAGCACCCGGAGGAAACCCACGCAGACACGGGAGAAAGTGCAAACTCCACACTGACAGTGACCCGAGACCGGAATTGAACCCGGGTCCTTGGAGCTGTGAGGCAGCAGTGCTAACCACTGTGCCATCGTGTCACCCCTGTACATTAAGCAATCCTCTATCTATCCATATATTACCCCCACTTCCATGAACTCCTTTCTTGCCTATTAATATTGTGTAGCATGTTATCAAATCATAGAATCATGGAACACCTACAGTGCAGAAGGAGGCTATTCATCCCATTGAGTCTGCACTAATCCTCCGAAAGACCACCCAACCTAGGCCCACGCCCCGCCCTATCCCCATAACCCCTTTTGGAAAGCCAGATACACAGTATAAACTGGTTCCCCTTTATGTACCCTGCTGGATACATAATAAATTTTCCAAATACAATTTCCCTTAAATAAAAGCATGTCCACTTTTACTGATCACACTATGGTCCTCCCAGTTCATCATTAAGACTTCCTTAATAATAGATTCCAGCACTTTGCCAATGACTGCTATGAGGCTAACTGGCTTGTGGTTCCCAGTTTAGTCTCTCCTTTTGTGAAAAACATCTCCTTGACCATTTCAGAATCTTGGGAATTTTGGAAAATCGTAGACAGAATATCCATTACCGCTCAGTAACTATCTTTTGGAATCCTAGCATGTAAACCATCAGGTTCTGCGGATCTGTTGGAAATTTACTGCCCCATGTTTCTCCAGTACTGTTGCTATGCTGATATAACTGCTACTCAGTGACCTGTAAACAACTCCCACCAGCGGTTTCTGACTCTTGCATTTCTAATTACCACCCAAACTGATTCAACTTAGATAATCTTCTAAAGGAAGATCGTTCCTCACGAATATCCTTATGTCATCCTTTACTATAGTTTTTTTTTCTTTTTTTTTTATAAATTTAGATTATCCAATTATTTTTTCCAATTAAGGGGCAATTTAGCGTGGCCAATCCACCTACTCTGCACATTTTTGGATTGTGGGAGCGAAACCCACGCAGACACGGGGAGAATGTGCAAACTCCACACGGACAGTGACCCAGAGCCGGGATCGAACCTGGGACCTCAGCGCCGTGCTAACCACTAGGCCACCGTGCTGCCCCTCCTTTACTATAGTTTAGGTTCTGTGGTGCATATGGTCTTAATTGGGGCCTGAACCTCACAGAGACCTGTCAGAATGGATGTAGGGTCAAAAAAAATCAAGAACTTCATCTTCTGCGCCGAGGCAGTATGGCCCCTGCAAAACTTCATGTTCCTAGTGGCATTCAAGGCACCATGCCTGTAGTCAAAACATGAGTCCAAGCATTGGGTACCAATAGTTATTGTTAAGGACACTAGAGGACAACCAACACAAGGCTGACTGTGACTTCTTGGCCTTGTGTCTTTTGACCCCAATTCAGACTCTCATTATGAATGCTCAGTCATGCCCGAAGGGAATGCTCAGCTATGTTGTGATCTTGATGTTATCATCCTCTGAGGTATGGCCTTGTTATGCAATGTGCAGACTCAGGGAAAGGCAAAGGCTGGAAACTGCATAGCTGCCTTGGATTGAGACCCTTCAGTGGGAACGACCATTTATTATTCAATTGTATCCATTTACAGATAGAGTAAGAGTGGAGAATTCATGCTGCATTCTTGAAAGTTAAAATTCAGAGAAGGGCCATCGTAGATTGGCACAGCTCAAGGAAGGACATTACTCTGAGGGCCTACAGCCAGGAAGACCCAGGGCCAATTCCACTGAGACATTTGGCGCAACCAACGGTCAACAGAAGACGCAGACGACTTCACTTGTCTAGGGATGTGGTAGCCTATAATTGTCACATTCTCCGTGAGGAACGCACGCCACACAAACAGTTGGTGTTTTAAAGGTTACTGCTGCACTGAACTTTTTTTGCCTGCAGATCCTTCCAGGGCTGTACTGAAGAATGTCTTTCAATTGGTAACACGTAAATGCCCTTTTCAATAAAGATCGCCATTATGTGCAGTTCCAGACGGATGAGGCAAGCCAGAACTATGGGATTCCTGGCTTACCACAAATGCAGGGCACTATTGAGTGCAAACATGTGGCCTTGAAAACTTTCTGGCAAGCAGTCTATAAGATTCATGGATAGAAAAGGAAGGTCTGGCTAACTTGTGATCACAGAAAGCAGATCAAATATGTTTAAACAACCTCAAGTCCATCAGTCTTTCCTCATAAGATTTTCCCTCCATACCAGGCAACATCCTGGTAAATCTCCTCTGCACCCGTTCCAAAGCTTCCACGTCCTTCCTATAATGAGGCGACCAGAAATGTACGCAATACTCCAAATGCGGCCGTACTAGAGTTTTGTACAACTGCAACATGACCTCATGGCTCCGGAACTCAATCCCTCTACCAATAAAGGCCAACACACCATAGGCCTTCTTCACAACCCTATCAACCTGGGTGGCAACTTTCAGGGATCTATGTACATGGACACCGAGATCCCTCTGCTCATCCACACTACCAAGAATTTTACCATTAGCCAAATATTCTGCATTCCTGTTATTCTTTCCAAAGTGCATCACCACACACTTCGCCACATTAAACTCCATTTGCCACCTCTCAGCCCAGCTCTGCAGTTATCTATGTCCCTCTGTAACCTGCAACATCCTTCCGCACTGTCTACAACTCCACGACTTTAGTGTCGTCTGCAAATTTACTCACCCATCCTTCTGCGCCCTCCTCTAGGTCATTTATAAAAATGACAAACAGCAACGGCCCCAGAACAGATCCTTGTGGTACGCCACTCGTAACTGAACTCCATTCTGAACATTTCCCATCAACTACCACTCTCTGTCTTCTTTCAACTAGCCAATTTCTGATCCACATCTCTAAATCACCCTCAATCCCCAGCCTCCGTATTTTCTGCAATAGCCGACCGTGGGGAACCTTATCAAACGCTTTACTGAAATCCATATACACCACATCAACTGCTCTACCCTCGTCTACCTGTTCAGTCACCTTCTCAAAGAACTCGATAAGGTTTGTGAGGCATGACCTACCCTTAACAAACCACTATCCCTAATCATATTATTCCTATCTAGATGATTATAAATCGTATCTTTTATAATCCTCTCCAAGACTTTACCCACCACAGACGTTAGGCTCACCGGCCTATAGTTACCGGGGTTATCTCTACTCCCCTTCTTGAACAAAGGGACCACATTTGCTATCCTCCAGTCCTCTGGCACTATTCCTGTAGCCAATGATGACCTAAAAATCAAAGCCAAAGGCTCAGCAATCTCTTCCCTGGCTTCCCAGAGAATCCTAGGATAAATCCCATCAGGCCCCGGGGACTTATCTATTTTCACCTTGTCCAGAATTGCCAACACTTCTTCCCTACGCACCTCAATGCCATCTATTCTAATAGCCTGGGTCTCAGCATTCTCCTCCACAATATTATCTTTTTCTTGAGTGAATACTGACGAAAAGTATTCATTTAGTATCTCGCTTATCTCCTCAGCCTCCACACACAACTTCCCACCACTGCCCTTGACTGGCCCTACTCTTACCCTAGTCATTCTTTTATTCCTGACATACCTATAGAAAGCTTTTGGGTTTTCCTTGATCCTACCTGCCAAAGACTTCTCATGTCCCCTCCTGGCTCGTCTCAGCTCTCTCTTTAGATCCTTCCTCGCTTCGCCCAGGGAGCTCGCACGACTCATAAAATTTGAGTCACTCCCATTTGCAAGAGATATTTGAGGAAGCTCAGCTTGCAGGTTTGTTCCTTTGATGGCAAGCAGTACCGCCAGATGACATGGCTAATGATGCCTGTTGTTAGAATACTGGACCAGGCCCCAATTTTTGTTAGGATACCAGATATGAAACCCAAAACAATTTGCAACTTGTAAAACTGTGAGGAAAGGATACTTCACCCCAGGAGTGATGACTCTGACCAATAGGTATATTTTATATTAAAACAACAATTTAAACACAGAATTAACCACATATCAAAGAAATAGCTTTACAATTAACAGTTAAACGGTTCTTAAAGAAAAGGAAAATCTTTACCTCACTATCTAACCCAGCCACTATATATATTCCAACCAAGCAACCCAATACAGTTCAAAATCTACTCATAAATCAAGTTAGCAATCAGTGTTATTTGCTGTTCTCTGTGCAGACCTATGGAGAGAGACCCTTTCAGTAACAACCTGAAAGTCTTTCTGTCTTGTCAGACTCAAATCCTATGACAAACTACCAAAATTACAGACAGACCTGGCTCCTCTCATTAATTACATCATCTGTATCTCACTAATATATCCCAGGACCTGCTTAGCTAGGGCTGAACATTATTCCTCATGAATTATCTACACTCCAGAGAACCTCCAAAAACACAAATAATGGGCGTGATCTACCGGCCACCTTGCACCCCACCCGAACCAAGGGCTGACTCGGCTGGAGAGGCGTCTTCTGGGATTTGCCTCGGCTCGCCACGCCTTGTGAGAACTAACATTGTAGATGGGATCAGTATTTGGTAAGTTTGTATAGTAGAGTGAACAGCTGATCTCACTCTAATATGCACTTGCCGAAACTACCCGTGGCTTTGGGATCTAGCTTTACTGTGCCCTGCAGATCGGAGGTTCTGTTTTCCAGCAAGCGCTGCCTGATATAGTTCAAGCAGACCCCGTCACATAGGTGTCCCGGATCTGTGAGTTCATGTGTTCCTCCGGCATCGCATCTCGATAGCTGCAGTTCCTAGCGAGTAGAGTCAGGGTTTTGAGATACTCGTTTGGCAATTCTCCGGTGCGTTGACAGCAAGTAGTGAGGAGGTGTCTGGTGAACACCTCATTTACGGGCTTCACGAAGTGTGCCTTGAGAATTGTGACCACCGCCTCGTAGGTGGCCACTTTCTCAATCATTACTGAGATTTGATGGCTCACCCGAGCTTGGAGGAGTCGCAGCTTGAGAGTCTCTGAGGGAGGCGTTGTGGGGGAGTCGAGATAGGCCTTGAAGCATCGGAGCCAATGTTCGAATATTTCCTTGGCTTTGGACGTGTGGGTGTCGTGTTCAAGCCTGTCTGGCTTTAGAGAGGCTTCCATAGTGCTGTCTATGACTAATAAATTGATATACCTTCAATTCACTGAGAGGCGGAGACAGCGAGTGAACAGTAGGCTTTATTAGTTATGAACTTGCCTAGCCAGAGTCAGTAGTACAGATGAATGCCGTTAGTACAGGCGGACGGTCTATATATGGCCCCGGTGAGGGTCGAGCCAGAGGCAGAGCCATTCCTGGGTTGCAGTACACTACCTGGAAGTAGTTCATATCACCACTTCCAGGTCATAGGTCATAGGTTACAGTATGCATGCATTATTATGCATACATTCACCACAGTGGAGTCATTCCTGCCACTTGCAGCGCCATGAATGAGCCTTCGATTCCTGCCCAGGACAGATTTTATTTGGTTAGATCGCACCCAATATTCTATTTGCTATCCCTTTGTAAACAAGCAAATGGTTAAAATCAATGATTACCTCATCTTTACGACTCCTTAATCACAGCTTTAGAAGACATACTGCATTTATTTTAAACCAATGTTTTTAATTACATTACAACAAAATATAAAATAATATACATAACAATTTCCTATATTCATCAGACCATTTGTCGGCCACAGAGGGCGTAAGAGGAGAGATACAATGCTGCACATTCAGCCACAATATCCTTAGTAAAACAGACTACTGGCCTCTAAAAGATGCGTTTCAGATGTTTGGACCAATCAGGTGGGGTTCTCCAATACTTACCACACAGAGGGTATTCTGCATCATCATTGTTTGCTGTAGCCTGCACAACCTAGCACTGCAAAATGGGCTGTTTTGTCACAGGGATACACAGAGGTGCTACATTTCCCCTCCAATTAGGAAGACATTGAGGGTGATGAAATTGAAGTGGGTGAGGATTCAATCGAGCCACGTGAGGAATGCCATTGCACAGGCAGGACACGGCAGGCAAGCTTGTGACTACCTCATAGCTACAAGATTCCAGAGGAGGAAGGTAACAAGCTTTTATGGTTACAGCTCTCTTTATGCTTTGATGCAAGGGAAACAACAAAACCTTCATTGTCATCTTCAACAACTCACAATCACGGAGGAAGCAGAAGTAACCTTCAACCCTAATGATGGGGTGATCTTTGCAAAGTGCAGTAGGTTGGAAACCATGTGACCGCTGTGGAATGTGATCAGCATTCCACCAGCATACAGCCTTCAGCAACTACACATTCCTTTCAACCGTGGCATCAATAAGTAATTGTCATGTTACCTTTCAAGGGGCTGAAATAATATTGCACACATGGTTTAACTCATGCCAGTATGACCACAGCTTCCAAGGTGGCTCTAAGACAAAAATAAGTCAATGGTTAACACTTGACCATTTGAAGATGGAGATATGGGGCAGCATGTGGCGCAGTGTTTAGCACTGGGACTGCGGCGCTGAGGACCTGGGTTCAAATCCCGGCCCTGGGTCACTGTCCGTGTGGAGCTTACACATGCTCCCCATGTCTGCGTGGGTTTCACCCCCACAATCCAAAGATGTGCAGGTTAGGTGGATTGGCCACGTTAAATCGCCCCTTAATTGGAGAAAAAATAATTGGGTACTCTAAATTTTAAAAAAGATGGAGCTACATCTGGATAGCACCATCCCTCATATCACCAGCTCTCAACCATGATTGATGCAAAAGTCAGACCTTGATGCTGAGTCCCAAGATTCCATTGGGCATGAGGATGCAGGTATCTGTTACATAACAGCATTGGCCCAAATCTGCAAATTATATTAACATTATACACAGAGTGAGTGGTTCAGCAGGAGCATCTTTTTTGTACTGACAAACACTCATTAACCCGCATCCTGCCAGGTTTATGTCCCCCATTGTTTGGCATTCAGTCAATTTTTACACAGCAGTCAAGGATAACTTATTCCCCTCAAAGATACTGAGAGTGCTCAGGAGATGTGCTGGAGCATCACTTTCCTAGCATTACAGTCCTTTGCATTGTCCATCTCTCATTTTCTATGAGTCCTAAATCAATGAGTGCACTGTCGTCCCATGAATTACATTTCAGTTTGCATTCTGTAACTACGGAGTGATTCTGTGATGCTTTGTTAGGTAGTCATTCAGGAGCAATGTAGCATCCTCACAGCCAATTAAACAGGTTCATCAGGATGGCCACACAGGTTCCCATCTAGTAGGCATTTCAAATATCCCCGAATGGAACCAACCTCCACTGCTCAGCGCCGTTCATGGGGGAAGAGTAGAAACTAATAAAGGAATAAGATTCAGCCTTAAGCACAGAGATATAACATGCTGCAGGAAGGCAAGAAAGGCTATGCTGCTCAATGACTGTTCCCAAAATCTCAAATACTGCTGTTCCCAAAATCTCAAGTCATAAAATAAAGACCAGGTGCGCTTGGATGAAAAGACTCCAATGTTGATCATGACAAGCAGGCCTGACCTATAGGGTCATAGATTGAGGGGATTTGGAGCGAGCAAATAACCTTGGAGTATGGATGCCCCTGTGGCACCTAGCTGGTGCTGCTGCTCCCTTTGGGTGCCTAGGGCTACTCCTTGAGGAGAAGAGGCACCTGGAGGGAGGTTGAGCTGTCCAGTTCCTCTCACACTTGGCCACTACTGAATCGCACCCATAGCTAGAGCGATGATGTGCAGGTCCAAGCACAAATTCAGCAGAAGCTTCTGGGCCTGCGTCTCCAGGTGGCTGCTGCCCTTCCCATGGAAATCCAATGTCCTCACATGCCAGAGCTGCAACATCAGACAGTAGACAGACTTCTCCATCTTTCAATCCATGGCCTCTGACAACCCTGACTGATGTTCCCCTGCCTGTCTTTACATCTTTTTCTTTTTATAAATGTTTTTTATTGGTTTTTTGAACAAAGTATATTTACTGTTATGTACATAAAATAGAATACATACACATATATATACATAGAAGAGAAGGGAACACGCACAAAAAATAAAACAAACAACAACAAAATAAAGTTAGAATAAAATAACTGGTAGGGTATTATGGGTGAAATTCTCCGACCCCCACGACGGGTCGGAGAATAGCGGGAGGGCCTTCCCGACATTTTTCCCGCCCTCCCGCTATTCTCCCCCCCCCCCCGCCCAACTCCCGACACGAATCGCTGCCGCCGTTTTTTTACGGCCGGCAGCGATTCACAGCTGTTCGATGGGCCGAAGTCCCAGCCCTTTACGCCGTTTTTACGAACGGCAAACACACCTGGTCTGGCCATTCGTAAAAACGGCGTCACAAACTCGCTTTTCATAACCATGGCACCGATTGGCACGGCCGTGGTACTGCCGTGCCAAGTGTGCCATGGGCCCGCGATCGGTGGGCACCGATCGCGGGCAGCGGGCCCGATGCCCGCGCACTCTTTCTCCTTCCGCCGCCCCGCAGTATCCATTCGCGGGGCGGCTTAGGGGCAACCCGGCCCGCGCATGCGCGGGTTTCGCGCAAATACGCGATGACGTCATCCGCGCATGCGCGGGTTGGAGTCTTCCAATCCGCGCATGCGCGGCTGACGTCATATGACGTGTCAGCCGGCGCTAACTCCGGCAAGCGGGCTTAACGATATTCGTTAGGCGTCGGGCTGCTAGCCCTGACCGGGGACCAGAATCGGTTCCCGGTCGGGAAGGGGCGCGCTGGCGTCAAACCCGCCCGGGTTTGACGCCAGCTTTACGATTTCTCCCGTTTTGGGAGAATCGCGCCCTATGTGCGAGCTCAACAACAGCAGCTCTGTACCATTGGCAATATTGTTTTTAGCACATAAGTAGGCATCTGTTTCTGGGGGGGGGGGGGGGGGCGGAACTGGAGGGGTACATATACATTTGGGCACTGGGGAAATAATTACAGAACAATTACAGAGGGCAATATGTGAATGGATCTGGTGTTGGTGTTGTCGCTTGCTTCTCCCGGACGGTTTTCGCTGCCGTTATCGTCTTGCATTCCAATACTTCCAGCTGCACAGGGGCAGCTTAGGGGCTGGTTTAGCAGACTGGGCTAAATCGCTGGCTTTGAAAGCAGACCAGGGCACGCCAGCAGCACGGTTCAATTCCCGTACCAGCCTCCCCGAACAGGCACCGGAATGTGGCGACTCGGATCCCAAAGAGGTCCTACAAAAAATAAAATCTAGGGGGGCATTAGTCCTCCCAAACCTACAATTCTACATCTGGGTGGCAACGGCCCAGCAAATAAGGGGATGGATCAATCAGCCAGAAGCCGAGTGGGTGCACGTGGAACAGGCCACCTGCATAGGGATCTCCCTCTGGGCCTTCGCCACGGCGGCAGTCCCATCCCCACCCAAAAAACACTCCAGCAGCACTGCCTCCAGTCCTGGAACCAACTACGGCAGCAATTTGGCCTGACCAAAATGTCGGATAAAGCTCCCATCTGCAAAACCATAGGTTCACACCAGCGCTGACTGACGCCACCTTTAAAAAGTGCAGACAGGACGGAGGGACACTGACACAGTCAGGGACCTATACATGGACGGCAGGATCGCAACACTGTTGCTTCATTATTATTGGGCGGCGAATGTGGACAAGGTGCGGCGATGATGGGAAGGAAAAAGGGTAGAGTGGGTTAGGATGGAGGAGGAAGGGCAGCACGGTGGCCTAGTGGTTAGCACAACCGCCTCACGTCGCTGAGGACCCGGGTTCGAATCCCGGCTCTGGGTCACTGTCCGTGTGGAGTTTGCACATTCTCCCTATGTCTGCGTGGGTTTCGCCCCCGCAACCCAAAAATGTGCAGAGTAGGTGTTTTGGCCACGCTAAATTGCCCCTTAATTGGAAAAAATAATTGGGTAATCTAAATTTATAAAAAAAAAAGGATGGAGGAGGAAACTTGTAAGGGGTCTAGTTTAAGGGCTATGGTGATGGCAGCATTGCCAATGGCTCCGAGTAGGTATTCAGGGAGCCCAGTGGTGCAGTCGACGGTGAAGATATGGAATCATCTGAGGAGGCATTTTAGAG
Organism: Scyliorhinus canicula; assembly: GCF_902713615.1. Lineage (NCBI taxonomy): Eukaryota > Metazoa > Chordata > Chondrichthyes > Carcharhiniformes > Scyliorhinidae > Scyliorhinus > Scyliorhinus canicula. The sequence goes on along the minus strand of NC_052155.1, from coordinate 156,168,330 downwards.
TGGAAGGGACGTCGGTGCTAACGCAGCTGTGCGAGAATCATGGGTTTGAGCCGGGGGGATGGATAGCGTAGACAGGGGGTGCAGGGAAGTGGGTCTGGTCAAGGTGAGGGATTTGTATTTGGAGGAAGGGTTCGCCAGTCTGGAGGAGCTAAGGGAGAGGATAGAGTTGCCGGGGGGTAGTGAGTTCAGGTATCTACAGGTTAGGGACTTTGCACGAAAGGTCTGGAAGGGGTTCCCTAGATTGCCGGGATACACCCTGCTGGAGTGACTGCCGCTTCCAGATGTGGAAGGGAGGGAAGAATTGGGAATATATATATAAGTGGCTGGGGGAGCAGGGAGGTGAGCAGGTGGTGAAGATCAAGGAGAAATGTGAAGCGTAGTTGGGAATGGAGATCAATTGCGGAGTATGGAGTGAGGCACTGCGAAGGGTAAACGGGACCTCCTCTTGTGCAAGGATGAGCCTGATACAGTTTAAGGTGGTGCACAGGGTGCATGTGACTCGGGTGAGAATGAGTGGGTTCTTTCATGGGGTAGCAGATGAGTATGAGAGGTGTGGGCGGGGGCCAGCGAATCATGTGCACATGTTTTGGGGTTGTGAAAAATTGGGAAGATTCTGGGTAGGAGTGTTCACGGTCTTAGCCAGGATAGTGAAGGAGGGAGAGGACCCGGACCCTTTGGTGGCGATATTTGGGGTTTCACAGAAGCCGGAGCTCATGGAGAGGAGGAAGGCCGATGTTGTGGCTTTCGCCTCTCTGATTGCACGGCGACGAATTTTGCTGGAGTGGCGGTTGGCATCGTCACCGGGGGTAGCAGCATCGCTGGGTGACCTGTATGACTTCCTGCGGTTAGAGAAGATAAAATATGAGTAAAGGGGCTCAGCAGGGGAGTTCGAGAAAGGGTGGGGGACTTTTGTGACCGTGTTTGAGGAGCTGTTTGTCGCGGTGATGGGCAGGAGTGGTTGAAAAAGGAGGAAAATCTGTACAAACTGTGTAGTTGATTGTTGGGAAGAATGTTTCCTGTATTTGCTGTAACCTACTTTGATACAAGTTTGAATTAAATGCGTTTTTAAAAAAAGGATCGCAACACTGGACGGACTGACAGAGAAATTCCAGCTAGCCAGGGGGAACAAGCTAAGGTCTCTACATCTCTAAAATTTCTCTCAGTGTTGATTCCTGAAGCTTGTCATCCAAGTCAGGCTTGGCAGGGGCCTGGTCTCCCGCAGTCCTTCGAACATCAGAAACGTCGGCCGTCACTGCCTCTGCTTTGAAAACTTTGGACATGTGTCCCTGAGATGATCACCAGATAGGTGTTTATCTGCACTGGTGGAAGGTGTGGATGAACTCATTGATAGGTCTTCATGAGGTGGTTCCTCTGCCTCCTCATCTGGGATGCTCCGGGGACTGGGGCTGAGGTTCTTGCATGTCATCTTGCTCCACCTTTTTTTCCTGGTGGCTGAAATAGAGAGAATAGATATTTAGGGATTGACTCAGCAGACACCAAGATAATAGGCCACTCTTGCTTTTGTTTGATGCAGTATCCCTTTAAGAGGCTGCCTTTTTATTTTGTTCCTTAATTTGTTCATTTAATTTTACTGATTTACCCAAAATAGGATAAGAGGCCACTCACAATCATTGTCCACATGCTGGTGATGTATCTTGGATGGACCCTCGTTGGCTTGTTGGGAGAGGCCCACCTCACCTGCCATGCAGGAACGATCTCTTCCTCTTCATCAAGCTCTTCCACCTGCTTCTCCTCGGAGGAGAGCGATGTAAACTCGGGTTCACTATCCCCCAACACATCACCTCCCACCCCCGTTTTCACACTCTCCCGTTAGCCATGGGCGATCTTGTCCTGCATAAAGACAAATTAACTAACTATGAGCACTACAGATGAAAAAGCATGCATGCCTGCTATGTGTGCGGTGCCTTCCCCAGTAAGGGATTAATATGCAGTGCAGCATCTTGCATGATATGGTGGTCTAAAAGTGCCTGGCAGACATGCAGTGCTGCTGTCCCATCTACTGGTAGTGTGCAACACCTCTGTTAACTTCAACTCTTGAACTGTCTGATGCCCTTATGAGAGGGAGAGCTTGGAGACAGTAGAAGTTTTGCTTACCCTGAGGGAGCACATCAGATCATTCATTAGTTTCCTGCATTGTTGGCCGGGCCCTTTTCTGCTGGCCATGGGTTCTGACTTCCCTGGTGACCTCCTGTGAGGCCAGCATGGTCAGTTGGGAGAACAAATTGCTCCCATTCCTTGGAAAGAGGACCGCCGGCCTTTCTCAATCATCGAGCTGATTTGGACACCATGGTGATGCAGAAGTTTACAATAGGTGAAGCCACTTGCATTAAATGTGGGACCAGGACCTCTGACGGTATGAGGTGACAGTGGGATTCCTGCCTGCCCCATCATGAGATTCGACGAGCTCTTCGTTGATACATAATTAATGAGCTGACTTTCCTGCCCACCACCGCATTGAGTGTCTCATCAGAACGGAAAATGCTGCCAAAACAATTACTTGGAGGCTGAAAAAGGATTGAAAAAAGGAGCACTTCTTTACCCCTGCACCAAAACCCCAATTTGGCACTTGTTATCCTCATCTCACTCTGTGCTGCCACAAACAGCAATCTGATAATAACCATACAGAATCTGCTTTTTAGTTTTGCAGATTAGGTATAAATATTGACCAGGATATTGAGAATAACTCCCGTGTTCTTCACAAGATTGCCATGACATCTTTTAAACCACCTGAGAGAGCGTAGATCAGGCAGTAATATAATCTCTGTCAGTGCTGCACTCCCTCAGTACTGCACCAGGGTTCATTCTGCACTGAAAAGAGTGGTCAGCCGAGGCATGGAATTTGGCTCCCCTCTTGCACACATTTTGTGAAATGTATAGGGTCTTACAAAGATTCTACTCCCTATTTGGTAAGTGCTGATAGTAAGTGTTTGCTGAGTAATGGAAGTAGAGATATGGGGCTGGATTCTCCAATTTTCAGGCTATTTCCGGAGGATCCGTAGTGTTTTACGTCAAGAAAATCGGCACCGATCCTCTGACCAGTGACGGGCTAAGAGCAGTGCCACGTAAAATGCACAGCCTTCATGACAAAAACAGCCAGAAAATTGGCAGGGCTGTGGTCGAGCATGTACACAGTGATGACCTGCAGTGGCCGTGCCGTACAACATGGCGCCAGCCGTGCATGGACCGACCTGCCAGATAGTGCCCCCTTCGACACCCCCTCACCACCCCCTGGTCATCCCCCACCAGTCCCCCCAGTCTTCTCCGAAGTGTCCCCGCCCCCTTGAGTATTTGAAGGTCTGGAAGATTTCAGCTGCTTCTGGACCCGCGATGGTAAGTAGAAGCTTTATTTTCTCTGCATCCGCCACGCCATCTAGGTCAGACGCTACCAGGTAGATCTCGAATCTGCCTGAATGAACGCCAGTTTTCACTGAGATTGCCTTGGTACCTGAGCAGCTGTAGAACCGGAATCCCGAACATCATCTTGCCTGGCTGCTGTTGCTGGTTGTCACTGTCTACTGAGTTGTAACTATATGGATTTAAACAGTTCACTCACTGGTACCATGTTTTGTTATGCTCTTGACGTAGCATAAGCTGCTTCCTTGATGTACACTCTGACAAAGGAAGGTTCAGACTTGGAGATAGCTTTAACACATTTATTAAACTGTTAGCGATTCTCCTACTTGGATTCGACTCTCCTGTTAATCCTGCTATAGCTACTCAGACTGAGGAACCAGTCTGCTACAATCCAGGTGGTGGGTGTGATGTGTTTCAATCAACCCTGCGTACGCACTAAGTGTCTCCAATGGGACGAGGAAGATCATGTGTGCTGTGTCCTTATATATAGGTTGCTGTAATGCCCTCCTGTGGTAGTGTCACCTCTGTGTGTGTCGTGAATGCCCTTTGGTCGTGTCCTATCTTACTGGCCTATTGGTTGAATGTTTGTGTGTCATGTCTCTGGTCTCCCTCTAGTGTCTATCTAGTCTACGTGTATTTACAGTGATGCATATCACCACACGGCCCGATGTGGAGGCGCTGGACACAGACCGCAGTTGCTAGGCCAGGTTCCCACCTGCTGAGACCACACGCCAACCGTGCAGTCAGGAACTCGGCCTATTGGAGCGGAGCATGGGGGGGCCTTCAGGTAACGTCCTGACGCCATCCCAACGGCGTGCGGTGTGCGCGAAAACAGGCGCTGCCCCCGATTCCATCGTAAAAAGGAATTCTCCGCCTGATCGCCAATTGCAAAATTAGTGTCGGGGAACGGCGAATCCCGCCCATGGAATGAGTGGTGCATTGTGCAATATTTCAGCAAGGAGCCAGCTAACACATTTTTTCTGCAGGCTACAGCCCCAAGGGTTCATAGGGTTACATTTCTTGGGGTTCTTTTGATTTGATACTGTAACTCCGATGACAGTGGAATCCCCCTTAGAACTTTAAATCCCATGGGTGGGACCCTCCGTCCCGCAAGCCGGCCAATGGGGTATCCCATTGTGGGCAACCCCACGCCGTTGGGAAATATGCAGGTGTGAGTGCGCTGCCAGAGAAACGGCGGATCCGGCCCACGGAGAATCCAGTTTATATATAAATTCAACATTACAACCGGTTTGCTGGACTGTGTTTTGTGGTAATCAGTTAGACTTTACAGGAGTAAGATCGAGAAGGCCCAGTGACTGACAGCTTGCTGAGTTCCTTCAACATCATTTGCTGTCACTGCTCTATTATTATTTATGATCTTGAGGTGCGAATCATGAAATAAATAATAGCCTTAAAGTTGATTAGCATTCAAAGAGTTCAACATTATTACTGCAGTTCGTGCCTCATTCTTTGCAATTGGATAATGATACTTGTTTACAAAGTGAAATAACATCAGTGAGATTGCTTTCTGTGCTGTGATTTCACATTTCTACAACAGCCAGGCACTTACTAAAGCAGAAGGCCAAAGGGGCCTTGTATGTTTAATAAAAGGCAGAGAATGAGACATTGAGGCTCCCAGGAGAAATGGTTAATTAATTATATTATTTGATTCCCTTACAGGGAAAGCCTATTAGCACTGCTCCTCTCCACTAAAAAAAATCAATAATAATATAATTTAGATAACAATGTCAAAACCTCAAAATATACAAAAGATACTGAATGAAAGTAGATTAATAATATTTACAAGTCAATAAAGGCGAGTGATAAGGTGCTGGATGACATTTCCTAGATGCAAAAAATTGATGCATCTGCAATAGGGCTCATTTTAATCGTCCCTCTATACTGAGCCCTGGAGCACTGAAAGGTCAGCCTGGAAGAACAAGCCAGCAGTAAAATGAATGAGAAGGGGGAGTTCAAATGTGTCAGTGAAATTTTCTCCACTGCCTTTGTATTTATGGTAAGAAGTCTTCCAACACCAGGTTAAAGTCCAACAGGTTTGATTCAAACACGAGCTTTCGGAGCGCGGCTCCTTCCTCAGGTGAATTTCGGAGCCGCGCTCCGAAAGCTCGTGTTTGAATCAAACCTGTTGGACTTTAACCTGGTGTGGTAAGGCTTCTTACTGTGCTCACCCCAGTCCAACGCCGGCATCTCCACATCATTTGTATTTATGAACAGAGTCAGGTGTTGCAGTTGATGGGACCATCAATTCATACAAAACCAGGAGTAGAAGTAAACTGTGGCTTTCATCAACTGAACAGTGCCTGCATGTGACTGCTCTGCTACTGGGAGCCACCTATAGGGCTACTGCTCTTTATACCTCGCCTCAAGTGGTGGAGCCAGGGGCAGAGCCCACACAGGCCCCAGCATGCTACATTATAGGTAATACCATACAATGGTCCATAGGTGGAGCCCACATGGGCAATAGTGTAATACAGATAATCATATGGTGAATTGTTACAGCAATACATTCACCACATTCACCCCTTGTTAAAAAAATGAAGTCCAGCGGGGGTGATGGGTTCATAAGTTCAGCCTGTCCGGTGCACGGATTGTGCGCTGTGATCGTCGAAGCTCTGGTGGGGCCGCTGGCCCGGGCGTCGAACTCGTCCGTGCTGGCATCGGTAGTGAAGTCGTCAGTGCGGATACAGGAGTGGACTCCGGGAACATGCCTTCTGGAGCTTCATTCCTGTGGGTCGGTGAAGGGAGAATGGGGGGCGGGAGGGGTGCGGGTGCCATGTAGGGGCGGGGGCGCTTGTCAGCGTAGGTTGGGTGGGGTAAGTTGGGGTGGCAGTGGTAGTGGAACCTGCAGATGCCAGGTCCCGGAGGGAGGCCGTATCCTGTCGGCCGTCGGGGTGTTCGATGTATGTGTAGGAGCTGGACCCTCTTGACCAGGGGTCGGACTTATGGCTCCTGAAGCGCTTGTGGAGCAGGACGGGCCCCGGTGTCTTCAGCCAGGGCGGAAGCGATGCCCCTGAGGTGGATTTCCTGGGGAAAACAAATAGACGGTCATGAGGGGTCTCATTTGTGACCGTGCAAAGTAGGGACCTAATAGAGTGGAGGGCGTCGGGGAGGACCTCCTGCCATTGGGAGACCGGGAGATTCCTAGACAGTAGGGCTAGGAGGACGGTCTTCCAGACCGTCACGTTCTCCCTCTCCACCTGCCCGTTTCCCCTAGGGTTATAACTGGTAGTCCTTGGCTGAGCAGGTAACGACGCAGTTCGTGGCTCATGAACGGCGAGCCCTGGTCACTGTGGACGTACATGGGGAAACTAAACAGGGTGAAGATGCTATGTAGGGTTTCAATGTCGGTGGCCGCGGTCATGTCGGGGCAAGGGATTGCAAAGGGGAAGCGGGAGAACTCGTCGATGATGTTGAGGAAATATGTGTTGCGGTTGTTGGAGGGGAGGGGCCCTTTGAAATCGATTCTAAGGCGCTCAAAGGGCCAGGATGCCTTTACCAGGTGGGCCTTATCCAGTCGATAGAAGTGCGGCTTGCACTCCGCGCAGATCGGGCAGTCCCTGGTCATGGCCCTGACCCCCTCAGTGGAGTAGGGCAGGTTGCAGGCCTTGATGTAGTGGAGAAGCCGGGTGACCCCTGGGTGGCAGAGGTCATCGTGGATAGCACGTAGTCTGTCATCTTGCATGCTGGCGCATGTGCCGCGGGACAGGGCATCTGGGGGCTCATTGAGCTTCCCAGGGCGATATACTATATCATAATTATAGGTGGAGAGCTCGATCCTCCATATCACGATCTTATCATTCTTGATTATGCCCCGATGCGTATTGTCGAACATGAAGGCTACTGATCATTGGTCGGTGACGAGGGTAAACCTCCTACCAGTGAGGTAGTGCCTCCAGTGCCGCACGGCTTCCACGATGGCTTGGGCCTCCTTTTCGACTGAGGAGTGTCGAATTTCGGAGGTGGTGAGGATTCGTGAAGAAAACGCTACGGGCCTGCCTGCCTGATTGAGGGTAGCAGAGAGGGCGACCTCTGATGCGTCACTCTCCACCTGGAAGGAGACGGACTCATCCACCGCATGCATCGCGGCTTTGACAATATCTGCCTTGATGCAGCTGAAGGGCTGGCGGGCCTCAGCCGCCAGTGGGAAGATGGTAGCCTTGATTAGTGGGTGGGCTTTGTCCTCATAGTTGGGGACTCACTGGGTGTAATATGAAAAGAACCCGAGGCATCTTTTCAGGGCCTCGGGGCAGTGGAGAAGGGGGATTTGCAGGAGGGGGCGCAAACGGTCGGGGCCGTTCCTAGGACCCCGTTTTCCACGACGTAGCCGAAGATGGCTAGTCTGGTCGTGCGGAAAACGCATTTCTGCTTGTTGTGAGGTTAAGGGTTCGGGCAGTTTGGAGAAATCTCTGGAGGTTGGCATCGTGGTCCTGTTGACCATGGCCGCAGATGGTGACATTGTCCAAATACGGAAATGTGGCCCGCAGCCCGTACTGGTCCACCACTCGGTCCATCGTTCTTTGGAAAACCGAGACCCCGTTCGTGACGCCAACGGGGACCCGGAGGAAGTGGAAGAGGCAGCCGTCTGCCTCAAAAGCCGTGTAGTGGCAGTCCTCCGGGCAGATTGGGAGATGGTGGTACGCAGACTTCAGATCCATCGTGGAGAACACCCGGTAGTGTGCGATCTGGTTAACCATGTCTGCGATCCAGGGAAGTGGGTACGCCTTGCAGTGCATGTACCGGTTTATAGTTTGGCTGTAATCTACAACCATCCGGTTCTTTTTCCCGTTCCTGACGACCACCACCTGGGCTCTCCAGGGGCTATTACTGGCCTCGATAATTCCCTCCCGCAAGAGTCTCTGGACCTCGGACCTGATAAAAGTCCTGTCTGGGATACTGTACCACCTGCTTCTGGTGGCGACTGGTTTACAGTCGGCGGTGAGGTTTGTGAAGAGCGGAGGAGGGTCAACCTTTAGTGTCGCGAGGGGCCTGCCGAACTTCAGGGTGAGGCTCCTGAAGTTACATTGGGAATGCAGTCCCAATAGAAGAGGAGCGCAGAGGTCGGGGAGTACATACAATTTAAAATTGGCGAACTCGGCGCCCTGTATTGTGAGGGTTGCGGTAGTGCATCCTCGGACCTGCACTGAGTGCAACCCGGAGGCGAGGGAGATGGTTTGATGCGCCAGCAAGATTGGGAGCGAGCAGCATCTTACCATGTCCGGATGAATGAAGCTCTCTGTGCTCCCGGAGTCGAAGAGGCAAGGCGTTTCGTGTCCGTTTAACCGGACGGTCATCATAGAGCTCCGGAGGTGTTTGGGTCGCAACTGGTCAAGGGTGACGGCGCTGAGTTGCGGGTAGCCGGCGTGGTCGAAGGTGCTGGGGCGGTCCCAAGATGGTCGCACGTGTCGGGTGGCGTTGCAGATGGCGGCGAAGATGGCGGCCCCCGTCGGTCGCACTTGTCGGGCGGTGAGGAAGATGGCGTCCAAGATGGCAGCCCCCATGAATCGCACATGGCGGGCTGCATGGGCGAGGATGGCCAAGATGGCAGCCCCCATGAATCGCACATGGCGGGCCGCATGGGCGAGGATGGACAAGATGGCGGTCCTGTGAGTCGCACGTGTTGTGCGGGCTTGGAGATGGCTGCCCCCATGGGCAACATGAGGCTGATGACGCGCCGGGGGGGGGGGGGGGGGGGGGGGGGCAGAGCCGGCAGACACGCTGCCACACTGTGGGATCTTCAGACCTGCGAGTCTGAGGGTCGGGCCTGCGATTTAGAGTTTTTGGACCTGGCTAGGCAAACTTTAGCGAAATGTCCTTTTCTCCCACAGTCGCTGCAGTTCACGTTCCGGGCTGGGCAGCGTTGCCTGGGGTGTTGAGGCTGGCCGCAGAAATAACAGGGTAGCCCCCCATGGTGAGCGGTCTGCCGCACGGCACAGGCCTAGGGTATTCTTTGGTCGGGGGTCCACGAGGGGGTCGCAGGATCGGACGGGAACGCGTTAAGGCTTTGGAACGCTACTCCCAGAGAGGAGGCTAATTTTACCGTCTCTTCCAGGTCGAGGGCACCTTTTTCGAGTAGGCGCTGTCTCACGTAGTTGGACCTGACTCCAGCCATGTAGGTGTCCCGGATGGCGAGGTCCATATGTTGAGTGGCCGTAACAGCCTGGTAATTGCAGCTTTGTCCAAGGACTTTGAGGTCGCGTAGGTACTCTTCCAGTGATTCCCCGGGATGCTGGCGGTGAGTGGTGAGGAGGTGCCGCGCGTATACCTCGTTCACGGGCCTTACATAGAGGCGCTCTAGCATCACGAGGGCGTCTGCGTAGGTGGAGGCTTCCTCGAGTTCAACAGAGATTCGATGGCTCACCCGTGCGTGGAGGAGACTCAGCTTCTGTTTGTCGGAGATGGGAGGCGAGGAGGAGGCGGCGAGGTAGGCCTTGAAACAGCAGAGACAGTGTGAAAAAAATCTCTTTTGCCTCCGCGGCCTGCGGATCGAGTTCCAGTCGGTCAGGTTTGAGGGCTGATTCCATAGTGGCATTGTAGTTGATTAAATTGATGTGACCATCAATTCACACGAAACCAGGAGTAGAAGTAAACTGTTGCTTTAATCAACTAGAACAATGCCTGCCTGCGACTGATCTGTTAGTGGGAGCCGCCTACAGAGCAACTGCACTTTATACCTCCCCTCAAGGGGTGGAGTCTGGGGCGGAGCCCACACAGGCCCCAGCATGCTACATTATAGGCAGTACCATACAATGGTCCATAGGTGGAGCCCACATGTGGTAAATTGTTACAGCAATACATTCACCACAGCAGTGCAGGAAAGTACAACACTAAAGACCCAATTTTAACCTAGCAGTAACAAGGTGTGCAGGATTTAAAAACAGGTCCATAGAGAGAGGTGGGAATTTACCATTACTTTGGCTGTGTCGCTTTGGGTGAGAAAAATGGTGAGTAGCTGACTGGCGCGATAGTGAGATTTTGCGCCGTATTTTTCGGCTGACTCTGAATCGCCCGCCCCTGGTATCACTTTTCAATCAGGAGGACGATCCTTTTAAATGCCTCCCCAGCACTTTTTGCAAGTCCAGTCAAGAGGATGACTACTTGGAAGGTTTTCTGAAGGAATACTGACCTGAATGCTGGATAGGGTGGAGCAGAGGCAGGATATCCTGTACCCTTGGCCTGGCGGAAGATCAACCAGCAAGGTTGCCAACCTCACCTGGGAGGTGGTGGCAGCGCTAGTCAGCATAAGCCCTCTGAACAAGGGGACAGGAATCCAGTGCAGCCAGGGTAATCACTCATCCCATCCCTAAACACCCACCCACTTGCATACCCATCACTTTTCACTGGGATCTCATAGGGCCCCACCAATCTCCCTTATGGCTCCTCTCCTCATCATATTCTTGATCCCATTCACCAACCACACATGCCATGCATTCTTTCCATCTGACCCAGCACATGTCACGTTTACACTCCCCCTATCTGTCTCCTTGCAGGACAAGCTGACTCACAATAGAAAGGGGGCAGCATAGGTGCATGGAGTTATACTCGAGCTGAAAACCCTCACGCCGTTTGAGGAGCGATAACCAGGCCAACACTGCTAGGGTGGTTCACGTGGTGCATGAAGTGTACTCTCTGGCAGGGGTTGTTTACTCCATGATTCAGATCATAAACACCAAGGTTCAGGGCATCCATGGTTCAGAATATTAATGGTGCAGGCACTTGAGGGCAACCATGGGTTTCAGGACGGCAAGGCTTCTGGCTCTCACTCTAGCTGCCCCCCCCCCCCTCCCCCCAATGCCATGGCGGAACCCAGAGACCCATGAACACCCATAGGGAGGAGGATCAGCTGGTACATGGTGCAGGGTCTTCCACCCAGGAGGACTCCAGCCCACCTGATTTCCCTCTTCCTGTCACCAACACAGCTCCAGCCCTGGAGGGTGGCACCACCCTACCTGTGCTGCCTGAACGCAGATCCTGGCCCTCCAGAGGATGCCCGCCAGGGTCATCTCAGGCAATAGGTCATGGCAGAAAGTAGGCCGCCTCCATCTCAATTGTGGTTTTCGGGCAAACACCAAGATTATATTTGCTGGTGTTCCGAAGATTGAGAGCTGGGGGATTAACAGGACTAGAAAGGGTAGATGCAGGAAGAATGTTCTCGAGGGTGGGGGCTCACAGAACCAGGGGTCACACTCTGTGGATACAGTGTAGCCATATAGGACTGAGATGAGGAGCAATTTCTTCACTCAGTGGTCGGCCTGTGGAATTCACTCCCATAGAAAGTAGTTGAAGCCAAACATATGTGGGCTTACATAGGGTGCTCTTTCCAAGGACCAGTGCAGATACGGTGGGCCAAATGGCCTCCTTCTGCATTGTAAATTCTATGATTCTATATTATGCTGAATGATTCAAAGATGAGATCTACAATACGTGCAGCGAAATCTGTTTTGACTGGCCGTGGAATTCCATTACACGTTGTCTCTGACAATGGTCCTTGCTTCACTAGCTGGGAGTGGACACAATTTGCAGAACATTATAATTTTAATCACATCACATCAAGCCCATTGCACCTTCAGTCTAACTAATGGCAAAGCAGAGAAAGGCGTAGGAATAGTCAAAAATCTATTCTGTAAAGCACTCAATGACAACAAAGATTTATCTTTGGCACTGTTGGCAGACTGAGCTACCACATTGTCATCAGGTTTATCGCCTTCTCTTTTCAAAATGCTGGACAAACTTATCATGGCGTTCGTATGGGGGGGGGGGGGGGGGGGAAATGCTAGGATCTCAAAGAAGGTCCTACAAATAACAAAATCCAGGGTGGGGCTAGCCCTCCTGAATCTACAATTCTGCCACTGGGCAGCAACAGCCGAGCGAGTAAGGGGATGGATCCAGGAGCCAGAAGCCGAGTGGGTGCGTGCGGAGGAGGCCTCCTGCATGGGGACCTCCCTCCGGGCCCTCGCCACGGCAGCACTCCCATCCCCACCCAAAAAACACTCCAGCAGCCCAGTGGTAACAGCCACCCTCCAATCCTGGAACCAACTGCGGCAGCAATTTGGCCTGACCAAAATGTCGGACAAGGCTCCCATCTGCAACAACCATAGGTTCATACCAGCACTGACTGACGCCACCTTGAAAAGGTGGAGGCAGGACGGGGGGACACTGACAGTCAGGGACCTATACACGGACGACAGGATCGCAACACTGGACGAACTGACAGAGAAATTTCGGCTAGCCGGGGGGAACGAGCTACGGTACCTGCAGCTCAAAAACTTCCTACGAAAGGAGACAAGGACGTACCCACAACCGCCACGACAGACACTACTGGAAGACCTACTGGACGCAAGTATCCTAGAGAAAGGGAACTGTAGCGACATGTATGACCGACTGGTAGAAAGGGCCGACACCGTACTGGACGCAACAAGAATGAAATGGGAGGACGACCTGGGGATTGAGATAGGGTGGGGACTCTGGAGCGAAGCACTGCATAGGGTCAAGTCCACCTCCACGTGCGCAAGGCGCAGCCTGACGCAACTAAAAGTGGTACATAGAGCCCACTTAACAAGAAACCGTATGAGTAGGTTCTTCCCGGAGGTGGAGGACAGATGTGAACGGTGCCAAAGAGGCCCGGCTAACCACGCCCACATGTTCTGGTCTTGCCCCAGACTTGTGGAGTGCTGGACAGCCTTCTTCGAGGCTATGTCCAAAGTGGTGGAGGTGAGGGTGGAGCCATGCCCGATAGTGGCGGTCTTTGGGGTTTCAGACTAGCCAGATCTATTCCTGGGGTGGACGGCGGATGCCCTTGCCTTTGTCTCCCTGATCGCCCGCCGTAGAATCCTGTTTGGCTGGCGGTCAGCAGCACCGCCCAGAGCTGCAGACTGGCTGTCCGACCTCTCGAAATCTCTCCAAATGGAGAAAATCAAATTCGCCATCCGAGGGTCAGATGACGACTTCCACAGAACGTGGGAGCCATTCATGCAATTGTTCCGGGACCTGTTTGTGGCCAACGAACAAGAGGAAGAATAGTCGGGTGGCCAAGAATCAGGGGAAAATGGACGGGAATCGGGGGAAGGTAGCTGGGGGGGGGGGGGGTCTACGGGTTCGTTATGGAGGTTCGATGGCTAGCTAAGGCCCAAAACCAAGCTGTAAATAAATGCCTATAAACATGTGCCTTGGCCATATTGGGGAATGTAAAATATGTATGCCGGATAAAGGGGGCGGCCACAATTGTTATTATGAAGATGCCTACCTGTAAATATACATGTTAATTTTTGCGTGTCTTTTTTTTTCTAATAATTTGTAATTTGTTGGATATAAAATATGAAAACTCAATAAAAAACATTTTAAAAAAAAGGTTTATCGCCTTCTCAGATGTTGATGGGAAGAAAAATTCGCACCATGTTACCAGATATCACTATTCAAAACATGGATCATCAAGGAATACGTAAACGCCTACGGTTACGAAAACAAAAAAAAAGAGCACTGCGCCAAGCACACAAAACCTTTATCGACGTTAAAAGAAGGAGACTACGTTTATATACAAAATCCTGATGGTGGATGGCAAGAGAGACTTTGCACCCCCTTAAAGTTTTAAGACAAGTTGCACCCAGATCATATTTGGTTCAGACTAAACAAGGTTCAATGTTTAGAAGAAATAGAAGAGCATTCATTCCTGCAAATAAAAAACATGTTCCACCTCAAACTCAGAACATTATTGCTCAGGATGCAATCTTCAAAGACATTGGGCGGTATTCTCCGACCCCCCCACCAGGTCGGAGAATCGCCGGTGGGCGGCGTGAATCCCGCCTTGCCGCTCCGACGCCAGCTGCCGAATTCTCTGGCGCCGGTTTTTTCACGGGGGTCGGGATCGTGCTGCGCCATGCAAAGAAAAAATGTCACAAACCAAAATTTATAACCTTTTTCTCCAAAGAAAGGGGGATGTGACATCATAAATGTAAGCAACTGGAAGGGTTAATGTAATGTCTAAACCAACCAGTAGAGGGATCTAGATGTACAAAGAGATAAGGCATCGATGCTAAGCCTTGTGGGTGAGAGATTGAGGAGAAAGCTAGAAGACAGACTGAAGGAAAGATAGTGTGAGTGAGAGCAGATCATAGTTAATGTAATAGTGTAGCGATTAGTAGTAAATGAGTAGATTATATGTTTATTATCAGTTGTGTATTATGTAGGGGTAAGTGTTGAATCCAATTAAGTGGTGTTAATAAATTTCTAGCTTTTGTTCAATTTAAAAGCTATTTGTGGTCTTTGTGAACACTACACTAACCATCCTTAAAATTAGCAAAATAAAGAACACCACAATCTGCTCTACCAAAGCATCAGTTGCAGCATGAGCCTGATTGGAGTCAGTCACTGCTGTGTTCTGTGGCATCAGCACAGGTGTCATCAGCCACATCCTGAGTGGGTAACTCTTATCCCCATGGAGCCAGCCAATTATGTAGCCATTGAGCTTCCTCTAAGACCACCGGGACCTGAGAGCAGACAAGGGTGTAGCTGTTATGGACATTCCCTGGGAACCTAGCACATATCTTCAAGATGCACTTGGCATAGTCGAAGATGACCTGGCCATTCTGGGAATAGAAGCCCTTATGGTTTACGAAGTAGATTTCTCGACGCCATGGGTAATGGAGAGCCACATGAGTGCAATGAATGGTTCCTGTACTTGTGGAAGGTCAGCTATCTGAATGAACCCCATTGTACTGCCATCCTAGCTAGCCTGGTCCCAGTCAAAATCAATGTAGCTATGGGCCCTCGCATCAACAACATTGGTGACCTCCCTGATGGACTTGTGGACAGGGACCTGGGAGATGCCACAAAGTGCACTGGTGGAGTCCTGAAAAGTGCCACTGGCACAGATATTTCAGGCATCTGTGACCTTCACGGTGACAGCTATGGGTGGCCATGTGGCGCCAACTCATGCAGAACCTGACAGAGGTGTGATAGTATCCCTGGATATCCGAAGTCTCCTGCTTCTGTTACAATAGGGAGATGTTAAGAAATTGGATGCAGAAATGGGATGATAGATGCAGTGGGCAATTTCCATAACACTTCACTGGTTCTCATTCATCGCCAGGTACGCCATTCTGCTGTCAGTAGACCCTGGCCTGTGTATTATACCTCCGGATTGCACCAGGGAGTTTTGAGAGGCATAATCGCTTTAATAAGAAAATACACTTAAAAATCATATGAATTAATGTTCTGGATTAAAACTGCAGTAAAACTATCTCGGTGTATTAGCCCCACCCACTCGCAAAGACTAGAGGACAAAAAGTCATTCTAATTCAAACCATCTCAGGTGAGATTAGGAATGAGGTCACCACAGATACAATAAGTGATCGGTTCCTTTCAGAATGGCTCCGACCAATCTGCGAGGGTCTTTTGTTCTTCCCCCAAAAGGTGATTTCATTCAAGGGCCAGGGCAGCACGATTAATATAACAAGTCAGGAACACTGAGGATGAGAATGAACCATTGTTAATATAATGGGTGCTCTGGGAGGGAGTCATTTGTGTTGTTATGTTACTTTGAGCACAGTAAGAAGTCTTACAACACCAGGTTAAAGTCCAACAGGTTTGTTTCAAACACGAGCTTTCGGAGCGCAGCTCCTTCCTCAGGTGAATGGAGAGGTATGTTCCAGAAACATTTATATAGACAAAGTCAGAAATCTGACTTTGTCTATATAAATGTTTCTGGAACATACCTCTTGTAGTAATCCACAGGAGGCAGGAGTTCCGTCACCACAGCAATATTTATTTACAATAACGATATTACAGGAGCAGCTACAAACAGTGCTGCTAGCAGTCCAGTCAACTTAAGACTGCTCACAAAGCCTACACAGGTGATTATATGGGCCCCCTCAATGAGCTATCATTGAGGGAGCTTATACTCCAATTGGCCAACCAATAAAGCCAATTGGAGTTCATTACACCTCTCCATTCACCTGAGGAAGGAGCTGCGCTCCGAAAGCTCGTGTTTGAAACAAACCTGTTGGACTTTAACCTGGTGTTGTAAGACTTCTTACTGTGCTCACCCCAGTCCAACGCCGGCATCTCCACATCATGTTGCTTTGAGTAACATAAGCCGCTACTTGGTGTAGGCATTGCTGAAGGATACTCCAGACCTGGAGGTAAGTTGAACATATTTATTGAGCGATTAACAAAGCTCCTAAATGAGTTCTACACTCTACTAATCTGACTCCAGTAACACAGTATACTCTACTAACTATATGAACTTGCTCTGGACCACATGCTATAGTGTGACGGTGCTGCTAACCACACACGTCTTGCTCTCTAGGTTTCTGCCAGTGGAAGAGGCAAAGCCTGTGTGCCTTGTCCTTTTTATAGTGGTCGTGTGGTGCCCTTTTGTGGTGATGCCACCGCTGGGTGTTCTGATTACCCTTTGGTTGTGTCCTGTTCTGATGACCCATTGGTTGCGTGTCTGCATATCATTACATCTCCCCTTTTTTTTTATGTGTGCCTGCCTAATTTGGTAATGGTAGCCATGGTTGACAGTATTAAAGAAAACAACCTGATATGCATGACTTGTATATACAGTAGACATGAGAAGGCAAATGCTCATAAGTCCAGCCTCTGGGGCCTCCGTCTTATCCTTGATGACCTCCTGAGAGGTGGCAGAGGGGATGCCTTGATAGGTGTGTGGGAGTCACGACTGGTGGAATTGTGGTTTGTCATGTCTTGAGGTGGCGCTTCAACAGACGAAAGTGGAGGGGGAATTGGTTGTGGGCGTATGATTTTCCGAAGTGCCCTTCGATTTTGTCGAATGATTTTTCAGCCGTTTTTATCACATAGGATCTGGACACGGCCTGCCGAATGATGACAGCCGGGGCAGACTACCCGCCATTAGGTGTTTTGATCCTGACAGTGTCTGCTGGGGATAGCGCGTCCAGATAGGTGGCATGTGTGCCATAGTGCTGTTTCTGACTGTCACAAAGCTGTTGCATCTTTTGGAGTACCGGTAGGTGATCTGGGTTGGGCAGGTGTAGGGCTGGAAGTGTTGCCCTCAGGTCTCTGTTCATCAGCAGTTGAGCGGGTGACATGTCAGTTGATAAGGGAGTCGCCCAGTACGCTAGTAGTGCAAAGTGCATGTCGGAGGCGGAGTCTGAGGCTTTGTGGATAAGTTGCTTGACAATGTGCGCTCCGTTTTCGACTTTGCTGTTGGACTGCGGGTAGTGCGGACTGGAGGTAACGTGCTCAAAGTTGTAGCCTTTAGTAAACGTGATCCATTCTCGACTGTGGAAACACGGGCCATTGTCGCTCATGACAGTATTCGGGATGCCATGCTGCGAGAACATCTCTTTGCACGCTTTGGTGATGGTTTTTGAGGTGAGGTCAGACATCTTCAACACCTCAGGGTAGTTTGAGAAGTAATCAATGAGTAAGATGTAGTCACGACCATTCGCGTGGAATAGGTCAATGCCGACCTTGGACCATGGGGAGGTTTCCAGGTCGTATTGTTGGAGCATCTCCTTGTCCTGTCCTGGTTGGAACTTCTGACAGGTCTCGCAGTCCAGGACCATGTCTGTCATGTCCTGGTTGATGCCGGGCCAGTAGACGGCTTGTCGGGCCCTGCGTCTACATTTTTCTATGCCCAGGTGTCCCTCGTGAATTTGCCTCAGTACCATGTGCTGGAGACGCAGCAAGATCACTATTCTGTCCATCTTTAGCAGGATTCTGTTGATCAGCGTTTGGTCATCTTTGATGTTGTAGAATTGAGGGCATTGCCCTTTCGGCCACCCATTGTTGAGGGTGTAGATGACTCGCTGCAGCAGGGGTCTTTGTCCGTCCCTTCTCTGATGAGAATGAGCTTTTCGTCTGTTGCAGGGAGGTTGCTTGCGCACATTTGTACCTGCGATTCAATGTGCTGGATGATCTCCAGTGGCTCACTCGGTGAGGTGACGGAGCGGGACAATGCATCTGCGATGATGAGCTCTTTGCCAGGCATGTACACAAGATTGAAATCGTACCTCCGAAGTTTGAGCAGAATTCTCTGCAATCGGGGCGTCATGTCGTTCAGATTCTTTTGGATGATGTGGACCAGAGGTCTGTGATCTGTTTCAATGGTAAATGTTGGCAGTCCGTAGGCATTGTCATGGAATTTGAGGATGCCGGTGAGAAGACTCCTTTTCAATCTGCGCGTACCTGGTCTCCGTCGGTGTCATTGCCCGTGATGCGTATGCAATTGGGACCCATGATGATGTGTCGTTTTTCTGTAGCAGTACCGCTCCAATGCCATCCTGACTCGCATCGGTCGAGGTCTTAGTTTCGTGATCTGGGTCAAAGAATGCGAGGGCGGGTGCAGTGGTGAGTTTGGCCTTCAGCTCCAACCACTCTGTCTGGTGTTCCGTCTTCCACTCGAAGGCAGTTGATTTCTTGATCAGTTTTCTTATGGACGTTGTGTGTGTGGCCAAATTTGGGATGAATTTGCCTAGAATGTTTACCTCTCCAAGGAAGCGCAGTACTGCTTTCTTGTCCTCAGGGACTTTCATTGCCTCAATTGCTTTTATTTTGTCCGTGTCCAGGTGTACACTGTGTTTCGATATCTGATCACCCAGGAACTTCAGCGTGGACGTCCCAAAGCAGCACTTACATTTATTTAGCTTGAGGCCATGTTCATGCATGCATCAGAATACTCTCTTTAGTCGCGACACATGTTCCTCCAGAGTTGAAGACCAGATTATGACATTGTCAACATAGACCCGAACCCCGTCTATTCCTTCCATCATCTGTCCCATGATGCGGTGGTGGAATATTTCTGATGCCGAGATGTTGCCAAATGGCATTCGGTTGTCACAGAATCTGCCAAAAGGCGTATTGAAGGTGCAGAGCTTTCTGCTGGATTCTTCGAGTTGAATTTGTCCGAATCCTTGGGATGCGTCCAGTTTTGTGAAGAAACGCGCATGTGCCATTTTTCTCGTGGTTTCTTCCCTTTTTGGGATTGGATAATGTTCCCGCATAATGTTTTTGTTTAGATCCTTGGGGTCGATGCAGATTCGTAGGTCCCCCGAAGGCTTTTTGACGCAGACCTGGAGGTAAGTTGAACATATTTATTGAGCGATTAACAAAACTCCTAAATTAGTCCTACACTCTACTAATATGACTTGAGTAACACAGTATACTCTACTAACTATATGAACTTGCTCTGGACCACATGCTATGGTGTGACTGTGCTGCTAACTACACACGTCTTGCTCTCTACGTTTCTGCCGGTGGAAGGGGCAGGGCCTGTGTGCCTTGTCCTTTTTATAGTGGTCATGTGGTGCCCTCTTGTGGTGATGCCACCGCTGGGAGTTCTGATTACCCATGGTTCTGATGACCCATTGGTTATGTGTCTGCATATCATTACAGCATTGACACAGTTAAAACAAGCTCATGTACAGATAAAAACCATCAGAAAACAATCAAGTGCTTCTGAAACCGATACAACGGGTTGGATGTACTGTTACTCGCAAACCAATTAAATCATGCATATGTAAATCGATTCTGAGAAACCTCCGAAAGATATAATCAATGTTCTTGACCATTGTAAGCCAGAATCGACCTGACTCTGTCAGCATTAAGACAAGCAAGCCGGATTCTCTGCAGTGCACTGTATAATCAAGATGCTTTCTTCAAAACCTCACACGGTCTCGAAAGACTCGATTTCTCTCTACTACAGGATGACCACTTCCTCCAGGGTCTATTGTTGCCCCCATGAAGCTGCACATTGACACTGACCTTGTCTCTCATGCCTCATTGTTTTAAGGATTACTACCAACTTGTTAGGATACTGGACAAGAAACCCCAAAGAATTTGCAATTTGTAAAGCTGTGAGGAAAAGATATTTCACCCTGGGAGAGATGACCCTGACCAAAAAGTATATTTTATGTTTAAACAAATGTTATTTAAAACATAGAATTAACCACTTTAACATCAAATAAATACCTTTACAATTAACAGTTAAACAGTTCTTAATTAAAAGAAAAAACTTGTAATGCCCAACACCTTCACTACATATATTCCAACCAAGCAACCCAATACATTTCAAAAAACAATCATTAATCAAGTTAGCAATCAGGGTTACTTGTTCTTCAGTGGGAGCCCTTTCAGGAACAGCCTGAAAATCCTTCGGCCTTAACAGGCCAAAATCCTCGAGCCAAACTACCAAAACCACAGACTGATGTGGATCCTCCCATTAGTTGCATCATCTGTATCCCACTAAGATGCCCCATGACCTACTTAGCTAGGACTAAATGCCATTCCTCATTAATTATCTACACTCCAAGAAACCTCTGTTGCTCGTTTTACTGGAGTGTGATTAACACGCCTCCGTTTAAAGGCCGTGTGCTTAACACTACTATGGCTCTGTATGTGTAATTATGCTCGGAGTCGCCAGGTGTCGTATTGAGACACCGTCACAAGTATATCAAGGTCAGGTTCAAAGTAATAAATCCATACACCGATTAGTAAGTCCAAACGATTGGTGTTTATTATAACAAATATAATAAATACTCATGCATACGCTAAAGAGACTAACTTACTTCTAATACTAAACAACTAAATACCTATCTAGACAGGAACAGGCAAGGTCAGGGAGCAAGGCCTTCGTCCCGTTCTTGGTCTGTAACTTTCTGATTGGCAAAGTTGTCAAGAGCTAGCAAGGTCTGGATCACGTAGCGATCGTTGTGTTGGCACTTACAGTTCGATGGCTGATGCTCAACGGCCGGTGATGAAACTGGAGTCAGGATGCGATGGAGCAGATCTGGGCCGGAGTCTGGAAGCAACAGACCGAGTCATGTGCTTGACCTTCTTTTTATAGGTCCCAGGAGGTTCAGGCCCCCTTGGGGTGGTTCCCTCATCTATTGGGTCTTTCCCAATCGATATCTTTCAAACTCCCCAATCCTAGGGTCATTCCTCGATGTTTGGGGCGGTCCCTACGGCTCTTTGTTTTGGTTGCTTTGGCGCCGTTCTGTCTGGGCGTCTATGGAAAAGTATCCATTGATACTTAAATGTTTCTATTGTACCTGGGCCTGGGCCGGGATCACCTCATTAATATGCAGATCTGTTTCCCATTTGCACCTTTGGCTGAAACTCTGCAACTCTTTGGAAACTGGTTTCTGTACGTGCAAAATGCAAAACAGTCTTTTGCAAGCTGTGTGTCCTCACTATGACTGTTTTTCCCTGTGTTCCTTGCGGTTCTCCATTTTGTAGCCCAGTGTCCATCTTAGAATGTTACACCTTCAAAAGCATTAACATTAGCCATCTCTTTGTAAACAAATAAATGGTTAAAATCAATTATTACCTCACCTTTACGACTCCTTAATCACAGCCTTAGAAGACATGTACATATTGTAATAGCATTACTACAACAAAATACAATATACATAACAATTTCCTACGTTCATCACACACTCTACTGTTTGTATCTGTGAAATAACTGAAAGGGAAGCAAGAGAATGAGTGACCATTGAGGAGTCCTGTTCATGCCCTGACCAATTGCCCATCTAGCCCCTGGAGCATCCTACCGATGGTCAGTGTCTGCTGTGCTCATCTTCTGACTGAGCTTCACTCCCACACCATCCACCATGCTGGCAGAGAACCCCAAAGGCCTCTCCGCACTGAGTGACAGATGGCCAGATACCCAGATGCATACCCTCTTCAGCTCTCAGGCTTCCTGAAAGGCAGGAGGCCCATGGGTTAACTGAATGGCTCTGTGCACAGACCTGCTGGTGGGGGTGGGGGAATGGCCTGGCGATGGCCCCCTCGAGGATGCCATTATGGCACATGTTGCAACTGGGTGGCCCGGTGCCCTCTGAAATTGTTGGCCCTTGGTTGGAGTACATTTGCTAAAGGCAAGTCTTGGAATTCACGGAACGGGAAACTTATTGTATAAGAGTCATTCCAACACAGGAGGCCCTTCATCGTGCACACGTCAGCCATCAAGCATCTACCTACTCTTATCCCATTTCCCAGCACTTGGCCAGCAATCTTGTAAGCTATGGCATTTGAAGTTCTCATCTAAATACTTTGTAAATGCTGTGAAGGCTCCCGCCTCTGCCATTCTTTCAGGCATTGAGTTTCAGATTCCAACCACCCTCTGGGCGAAAAAGGTTTTCCTCACATCCCCTCAAATCCTGCTGCCCCTTACCTTAAATCTATGCCCCTGGATATTGACCCTTCCGCTCGGGGGAAAGTCCCTTCCTATCCACCTGATCTATGCCCCATAAATTTGTAAATCTCAATCAGTTCCCGCTTAGCCTCCTTTGCTCTAAGGAAAACAGCCCCAACCCAACCCGCCTCTCTATGTAGTTGAAACACTCCAGCCCAGGCTACATCTGCTGCATCCTCTCTAGTGCAATCATTCCCTGCCTATCCTCTAGTGACCTGAACTGTACACAGTACTCCAGCTGGTACCTAGGCTTGTGGAAAGGGTTAATTCGTGAGCGCCAATCAGTGGCAAAAGTATGCATCATAACTAAGTAGCTGAGCATAATTGGCTCGTTCATCAAGGTTAAGGAATGTTAAAAGACAAATGGGTTCCTCGTGTGGCAGGCAAAGGTGAGCTCATTGCTCTTATTCTTCCATATTAAAGTTAAAGGATTAGATGGCAGCCCCACTCCTCACCAAGTTGTGCCACCTCAAAGCCTTGTATTGTGGACACCCAGCCACCTAGCACAGCTCCCCAGGCATCACGACCCAGTGCCAGGGCCCCTTGAGATTGCATAGGCCCTTAAGCTATGGATTGTAGCCTCAGGGAAGGAGAGATTTGCTTGTGGCTTTTTTGCCGTCTCATTGAAAATTATGGGGCCAAATCATACTCCCCTTGCATGTCATGTCAATGGTGGCCCCACCAAAACTGCCTCCCATCCCACCCCCACCAGGGAACCTTTGGCCCTTGTGCTTGCTGCCCCCACTCCCCCCAATCTTTCAGTAACCATCCAGAATCGGCATTTCCTCTCCGGCATCCATTCAACACCCCAAACAAAGGTGCCCGATCTGGTGCTAGCCTCTCCGCTTCCAGTCAACCTTCTCTGGCCTGTGTGCACCCTCCAGGAACCTGCGCCCCCCTTCCAACTGGACCTTCACTTGCGAGCCCCCACCCTGGTATCCCTATCAAATTCTCCAGTGCCCTCTCTCCCATGGACTCCCTGATGGACAGTGGTGACCTACGCTCTCACCTTCAAACTCCTCCTCAGTGGTGAGGTTGCTAGGTGCACATTTAAAAAAACCTGTTGCAAACCACGCCAGTGCGAGTATTACACCAGCGAAGTTGGACTATACAATGAGAGGGAAGGTTATGGGAGACTGCCCGCTAATGATATGTTAATCTATGAAATGAGTCTGGGCGGGAAACGGGTAAAATTAGAAAATGAGGTACCGTGAGCAAGATTCTCGTTATTTGACTCTCGAGGGACTTTGTACCCACATTGTTGTTTGAACCTGAGGCACCCTCAATTATGACACAAGAGCGAGGTCGGTAATCAAAAGGCTTTAATCTACAAAGAACTAAACAGCATCCGAGAGAAGTGTGCTCACCACATGGAGCCTTATCCTATATACCATTTCCTGGGGGCGTAGCCAGAGGCGGAGTCCCCCAGGGTTCCAAGCCTCTTAAAAGGGCAAGGTATTAAAGGTCAGGTGCCGTTTACGGCAGTTATTAATACCGTTCATCACATTCACCCACTGTGTAAAAAAAACACATAGTCCGTCGGGGGTGAAGTGGAGTTGTAAGTTCAGTCTTTGTGGTGGTCTGATCGTCCGTGCTGACTTTCGCTGCACCGGTGGTGGCGCCGTGGATGCGGTCAGTTCCGATGGCGGTATATCCGGGAGCTTGATTTCTGGGCCTGGTGAGGGTTTCGTTTGTGGCCTTTGGGCCCAGTCAGGCAGACTTTAGCGAAGTGCCCTTTCTTCCCGCAGTCGTTGCAGATCGCGGAGCGGGCCGGGCAACGCTGACGTGGGTGCTGGCCTTGCCCACAGAAATAGCATGGGGAACCCCCGGAGAGAGCAGATCGCCGTGCTGCACAGGCCTGTAGCGTGGCCGAGTCTGGAGGGGATCGAGAGGGGTTCGCAAGTTCCGCGGAGTACGGACGGAGTTTACGGTGGGCCTTTTCGAGAGAAGAGGCGAGCGTTACGGTGCCCTGGAGATCCTTTGCCCCGTCTTCTAGGAGCCGCTGCCGGATGTACGAGGACCTGATACCGGACACAAGAGCGTTGCGAATATGCAAGTTCCTGTGTTCTTCTGCCGTCACTGCTTTGTGATTGCATTTTCTCGTGAGCTCAGTGAGTCTTTCCACGACCTCATCCAGCGTTTCCCCGGAACGCTGGCTGCAAGTTGAGAGCAAATGTCTGGCGTGTACCTCGTTAGTAGGTTTTATGAAGCGTTTCTTCAGTATTTAGACCGCCGCATCATAGGTCGTAGCGTTTTCGATCATGGCGGAGAGTTGGTGGCCCACCCGGCCATGTAGTAAATGCAGCTTGCGAGTGTTGTCGATATCAGTCGTTGAGGAGTCCAGATAGTCCTCGAAACACCTGAGCCAATATTTAAACATTTCCGGGGCTTCCGGCGACCTGGCGTCCAGGTTGAGTTTCTCCGGTTTTAGAGCGCTGTCCATCTTGATGTGTCTGTATATTAAATTGAGGCACCCTCAATTACGACGCGAGAGCGAGGTCGGTAATCAAAAGGCTTTAATCTACAGAGAACTGAACAGCATCCGAGAGAAGTGTGCTAACCACATGTAGCCTTACCCTATATACCGTTTCCTGGGGGTGTAGCCAGAGGCGGAGTCCCCCAGGGTTCCAAGCCTCTTAAAGGGGCAAGGTATTAAAGGTCAGGTACCGTTTACGGCAGTTATTAATACCATTCATCACAGAACCCACATTCACTGCAGACACAAACTCCAGGTCATAGAGTTATTATGGCTCAGAAAGATGCCTTTTGGCTAATTGAGACCATGCTGGCTCTCTGTAGAGCAATCCGGTCACTCATCCAGGTATTGTTACATTCATCTTGTGTCGTTCAAATCCCCACCCTCTGCTGTTCATTCAGATCCACACTCCCTTCCCTTCATTCAGATCCCCACTCCCTTCTCTTCATTCAGATCCCCACCATCTGCCCTTCATTCAGATCCCCACTCCCTTCCCTTCATTCAGATCCCCACTCCCTTCCCTTCATTCAGATCCCCACTCTCTGCCCTTCATTCAGGTCCCCACCCTCTGCCGTTCATTCAGATCCCCACTCCCTTCCCTTCATTCAGATCCCCACTCCCTTCCCTTCATTCAGATCCCCACCCTCTGCCCTTCATTCAGATCCCCACTCCTTTCCCTTCATTCAGATCCCCACTCCCTTCCCTTCATTCAGATACTCACTCCCTTCCCTTCATTCAGATCCCCACTCGCTTCCCTTCATTCTGATCCCCACTCCCTTCCCTTCATTCAGATCCCCACTCCCTTCCCTTCATTCAGATCCCCACTCCCTTCCCTTCATTCAGATCCCCACTCCCTTCCCTTCATTTAGATCCCCACTCCCTTCCCTTCATTCAGATCCCCACTCACTTCCCTTCATTCTGATCCCCACTCCCTTCCCTTCATTCAGATCCCCACTCCCTTCCCTTCATTCCGATCCCCACTCCCTTCCCTTCATTCAGATCCCCACCCTCTGACCTTCATTCAGATCCCCACCCTCTGCCGTTCAACCCCACTCCCTTTCCTTCATTCTGATTCCCACTCCCTTCCCTTCATTCAGATCCCCACCCTCTGCCCTTCATTCCGATCCCCACTCCATTCCCTTCATTCAGATCCCCACTCTCTGCCCTTCATTCAGATCCCCACCCTCTGCCGTTCATTCAGATCCCCACCCTCTGCCCTTCATTCAGATCCCCACTCCCTTCCCTTCATTTAGATCCCCACTCCCTTCCCTTCATTCAGATCCCCACTCTCTGCCATTCATCAGATCCCCACTCCTTTCCCTTCATTCAGATCCCCACTCCCTTCCCTTCATTTAGATCCCCACCCTCTGCCATTCATCAGATCCCCACCCTCTGCCGTTCATTCAGATCCCCACCCTCTGCCGTTCATTCAGATCCCCACTCCCTTCCCTTCATTCAGATCCCCACTCCCTTCCCTTCATTCAGATCCCCACCCTCTGCCGTTCATTCAGATCCCCACTCCCTTCCCTTCATTCAGATCCCCACTCCCTTCCCTTCATTCAGATCCCCACCCTCTGCCGTTCATTCAGATCCCCACCCTCTGCCCTTCATTCAGATCCCCACCCTCTGCCGTTCAACCCCACTCCCTTTCCTTCATTCTGATTCCCACTCCCTTCCCTTCATTCAGATCCCCACCCTCTGCCCTTCATTCCAATCCCCACTCCATTCCCTTCATTCAGATCCCCACTCTCTGCCCTTCATTCAGATCCCCACCCTCTGCCGTTCATTCAGATCCCCACCCTCTGCCCTTCATTCAGATCCCCACTCCCTTCCCTTCATTTAGATCCCCACTCCCTTCCCTTCATTCAGATCCCCACTCTCTGCCATTCATCAGATCCCCACTCCTTTCCCTTCATTCAGATCCCCACTCCCTTCCCTTCATTTAGATCCCCACCCTCTGCCATTCATCAGATCCCCACCCTCTGCCGTTCATTCAGATCCCCACCCTCTGCCGTTCATTCAGATCCCCACTCCCTTCCCTTCATTCAGATCCCCACTCCCTTCCCTTCATTCAGATCCCCACCCTCTGCCGTTCATTCAGATCCCCACTCCCTTCCCTTCATTCAGATCCCCACCATCTGCCCTTCATTCAGATCCCCACTCCCCTCCCTTCATTCTGATTCCCACTCCCTTCCCTTCATTCAGATCCCCACCCTCTGCCCTTCATTCAGATCCCCACCCTCTGCCGTTCATTCAGATCCCCACTCCCTTCCCTTCATTCAGATCCCCACCCTCTGCCATTCATCAGATCCCCACCCTCTGCCCTTCATTCAGATCCCGACCCTCTGCCGTTCATCAGATCCCCACTCCCTTTCCTTCATTCTGATTCCCACTCCCTTCCCTTCATTCAGATCCCCATCCTCTGCCGTTCATTCAGATCCCCATTAGTATAGAACATAGAACATACAATGCGGACGGAGGTCATTCGGCCCATCGAGTCTGCACCGACCCACTTAAGCCCTCACTTCCAACCTATCCCCGCAACCCAATAACCCCCTCCTAACCTTTTTGGTCACTAACGGCAATTTATCATGGCCAATCCACCTAACCTGCACATCTTTGGACTGTGGGAGGAAACCGGAGCACCCGGATGAAACCTACGCAGACACTGTGTGAACGTGCAGACTCTACACAGACAGTGATCCAGCGGGGAATCGAACGTGGGGCTGTGGCGCTGTGAAGCCACAGTGCTATCCACTTGTGCTACTGTACTGCCCAATGTTCTGCCATTTTAATAAGCTGAAGCTTATTAATCATCAAAATATTTGAATCACGCTGCAGCTGTCGGTGTGCTTTCTTGTCTACTCCAGTCCTGTTTGTTTGACTCCCACCCAAATTAAATTCACACCTCAAGTTCTCGGTCAACAGGACAAGGACTGGAATTTGAGGATGGCCTTCTGGCTGCTGATTTTGAAAGTAGATGAAGGCCCAGGTGCGCCCAGCTATTAACAATCCAGCAATGGAATAATTAATGTCCCTTTTTCAAGGTACAGGCCCTGCAAGTGGACTTTCTCCTCTTTGGCTGATATAAATTACCTGGGCCTGCATATCAGGTTAGGGTGATGCCAGGCAAGCCTCTCTTAAAACTCTTTTCAGATATATTCAAGGCAACTTATGAGGAGGTTTGGAAGAAAGTCATTTCTCAGACATACTGAAAGCAAGAAGTCAAGAAAGGGAAATGTGCATTGAATGTAATCACACAGAATTACAGTTTGTAAACTTTACCAGTGTAGATTGTTGTGAGTAGGAGCTAGATTGAAGGGATTTGAGTGGAGTGCTGGGACAGCTGTCTGCAGAATTTGGTGTGATACATATCTATGGTCCTTCAAAGATAGAAGTCCTACACTATTTAATGAAAGTGGAAATGTTAAGGGTAAGCATTTTAAGGAGGAGGAGGGATGATAACAGAGGGCTAGGTGTCAGGGAGAATCATACGTACACATTGAAGATCAAAGCATAAAACAATCATAAAAGCTTCTAATTTTGAGCAGATTATCTATGTTCAACTAAATGTAGATTTTTCCTAACTATTTAAGACAACTTCTTTTGTAATAGTTTGATAAGAGAGGAATGTTCATCCCTGTTTACATATATATTTAGCAGTAATTATAGGTAGTGATGCATTTCCGGATAATATTCAGGCATGATTATAAGTATTAGAAAGAGCAAAATTATACAAGAGATCTGCTAT
The DNA here is from genome assembly GCF_902713615.1 of Scyliorhinus canicula. NCBI lineage: Eukaryota > Metazoa > Chordata > Chondrichthyes > Carcharhiniformes > Scyliorhinidae > Scyliorhinus > Scyliorhinus canicula. The sequence continues at coordinate 156,139,536 of NC_052155.1, read as the reverse complement.
AATTAGATTTTCTGTAGTATGGTTGTCGACAGATACACGGAGCAGCACAGATTCTTTGAGCGGACTTTTCCATTCCGGATCAAGCTCCCATGGTGGAGTCAGGAACCAGGAGCGTTTACCACCTCTGAGACTGGTGGGAGCTTGTGCCAACTTGCGCGATTCCGGCCTAATTAATCACCGGGGGTTCCCTGACATTTGTGTGGCAGGGCAGGCTGGATGGCATGCTCCGACCATCATAGCCTGGTGCCGTATTTACAAGATTCCCAGACGTCAACTTACCCACTGTTGAAGGGGGCTCCAGTCCCCAAATTCAGTGGCACATTCCAGGAAGTTCTTCTCAATGCACTGGAGGTCCAAGAGGAGCATCCTGTACATTGAGGATGGAAGGGGGCTGAGCTGTTAGATCAGCCTTGCACGGGACAAAGTCTCCATGGAGGTCAGTGTCCTGAGCATTCACCAAAGGACTGCCTTGTAGTACAGGAAATTCATGAATTACCTCAACTTCTCTGCCAGGGTAAGTGAACACTAAACTGCTCACACTCACCTCACTAAATGGTAGAGAGGACTTAGGCCTCAGTGGAAAGGACATTATCCATGCAGCCTGTCGTGGAAATTATAATAAAGATAAATTCTTCGAGGTTCGATTAAGGAAATTTATTTGACACAAATATTTGCAGAGAGGGCCGTGATTTGGTGATCCCAACTGATATAACTGCTCATTGAAAGCCTTGAACATACCATTCACCTCTTCTAGATCAGAGACCAACCTACCCTCCCAGTCCTCAACCTGGACAAACTTCCTATCTGCTTCCTGCCGTATCAATTGATAAACCAATCTCCCCATATTCGTAAACTACCCCTTTTGCTCGTCTCAACAGCTGCACCGCTTTGTCCGTTGACATCACGTTGAACTGTATTTGCAGACTAATGTGGAAAGTGCGTACCCGAGGACACATGACAAAAGTTGTACTGATTGGAAAATCCTGTCCACTCCCAGCTCGTGAAGCAATGACCATTTTCGGACAAAACTGTGCGTGGAATCCCATGTCTCGAAAATGTTTCCTTTCAAGCCTTTATTACAGATGAATAAGTAAGATCCAGAAATTTCATCACCTCAGGAAAACTTGAGTAGTAGTCTATGATGAGAACATAGTCACGGCCTGAAGCATGAAACAAGTCGATGTCTACCTTTGTCCATGGTGACGGTGGAGTAGCTCTTTACATTGTGCCGGTTGATGTTTCTGACAAGTGTCACATGTCATGATCATGTTGGTTATCTCTTTATTAATACCAGACCAGTAAACTGCCTGCCGTGCTCTCCTCTTGCATTACTCGATTCCGAGATGTCCCTCATGAATCTTGCGTAGCATCTCTGATCTTAGACTCAGCGGAATGACAATCTGGTCAGTGCGTAACAATGGTCCATCAACTACTGTCAATTCGGAAGCGGAGATGATCCCAAAAGGCATGCGGTTAAAACCGAAGCGTCCAAATGGATTATTGAATATACAGAGCAATTTACTTGAATCATCCAGCTGCATGTGCCAGAATCCTGCGAAGCATCGGGTTTAGTAAAACCGCGAGCATTCGCCATCTCGCACGTTATTTCTCCACGCTTAGGAATAGGGTAATGTTACCTACGAATATTCTTGTTCAGATCCTTGGGATCTATACAGATTCTGATATCTCCTGATGGTTTCTTGACACATAGTAGAGAACTGACCCAGTCAGTCGGGTCGTGACTCTCGAGATGATTCCTTATGACTAAGCCTTTCTAGCTCTAATTTCAGCCTCTTGCGCAAAGAAGCAGGAACCCTCCTAGGCAAATGAATTACAGGTTTTGCAATTTTTTTCAGCAAAATCTTATATTGGTAGGGTAAAGTACCCATACGTCGAAATATGTCAGGGTATTCTTGAAGTAGCTGTTGGATCTCATCGTCCAGTCGTGATGTGTCTTTGGTATTCATGAAAGTTCTTTGGACAAGCCGCAAGTCCTTGCAGGTCTGAGCCCCTAACAATGAAGATTTCTGGTTGTCCACGATCTCAAACCGTAGTATCTTTCTGACCTTCTTATTTGCTACTTTTAAATGGCACGATCCTATTGAAGAAATCTGATTGCCATTGTAGTCTTTCAGCCTAAATGCAGCAGGTATTATCTCGTGTTCCCCTGGAATCGATGCAAGATCTTTGCTTGTCATTAAGTTGGCTGAAGCACCAGTGTCAAGCTTGAACAGGATTAGAAAGTTGTTGACTTACACTGTTGAGGTCCATTCACTGTTAGAGTTGATTGCATTGAACTGCTGAGGAGTCTTGGTCGTTGCTTGAAGTTCCTCAGTCTTGTCAATAATTCCTACAAAGAAAGTGTTCTCTAAGAAAAAATGATCCTCTTCATCTGAGAAATGTTGCTTTGATTTGTGATTCTCCGTCGTATCAATGCTGCGAACATTGATGTTATTTTGCCTTGATGTTGGAGAGTGATATATCGCTGTAGATTTCATGGGGATTGAGTTTGGAACATTTCAGATATCCTTTCCCCTGAGCAGGGCATTTCCCCTTTAAGTGGGCATTACCACAGCGGTAGCACGTCATGACATCGCCTCGCTGACGCATTCGCGCATGCGCAGACTTCTTTTCTTGAGTCTCGCATTTGAGCAAACTGCGCATGTCCCAGGATGGAGTGTGCGCGTGCAAGATAGCTGCCTTCTGAAACTTGCTTCTTTGCTGCCTGCCATTTTAACACTCTTGACCTCGCAGTGGACGTCCGTGCTCTTTTCACGGTGATAAAATTCTAGATATTGATTCTTGCAGTTCTTTGGGAGATATACATTTTCTAATCGCGATTTTAAGAGTTAAACGGTTTTGCCTTAGTAATGCTTCCCTCAAACTTTCATCACAAAGTCCATATACAATCTGATCCCTTATCAGTGAATTATGCAAATCAGCGAAGTGACATGTCTGTGCTAGCAACTTTAAGTCGGTGATCGGCTCTTGATTGGCTCACCATGTTTTTGCAACCTTTTGTGAAATCTAAATCATTCCAAGGTCTCATTAGTCTGCAACTTGCACTGGTCATCAAATTTCTTAACTATCACATTAAATTTGCTTTTGACTTCCCCTTCAGAGAATATAAAAGAGTTGTAAATTTCAATAACCTGCTGTCCTGACAGGGATAATAGTAGTGCTATTTTTCTAGCTTCAGAAGCAGTGATCAAATCATGCGCTTCAAGATAAATTTGGAACTGCTGCGTAAAAAGATTTCAATTTGAGTTTAGATTACCGGTAGTTTTTAGTTGATGTGGAGCTTGAACGTGGTCCATCGAGTCGATTGTTCTTCGAGGATCTGAATGCTGCAAAGCCTTCCAAAGGCGAATAGTCGGTACAAATTTTCTTGCCTTCTTTCTAATTCTTGTCTAATCTTTCTGGTTGGCTTTCTTGAAGTTATTTTCCTGGTACCATGTTATATTACTTACTGTGACATATGTTACTCATTTGCTTCTTCCAAGATGCTTTTAAACTCGCTATTGATTAACACTCGTAGTCGTCCAATGAAAACAAACCATTTATGTAGTAACTAAACAAATAAACTTGTGAGTTCGGTTTCTTCAATACTTTTATAGATATTAAATAAACAAGATAGAATAAGAATAAGCTATGAAAAACTACACTTGCACTCTTGCTAACTCATTACACCTCTGGTCACTAGTTACAATACACACGAAGAGACGGCAACTCAGATTGAGTCTGTCTTTATGCCCCTTGTTAGTGCTGACATCTAGTGATCACTTTGCTGTAATGACTATACATTAACCCCCTATGTATGTACAGATATGCGGATCACTACATCCCCCTTTTTTAAAACATATTTTATGTACACTGTAAAGAAAATTGTAAAATAAGAAACAATGATATGAATATCTGTTCAAGTTATAATGAATTATACAAAGCCAATTAATAATGTATTAATAAGTCCAATCTTTATAAATTCAAAGGTTGGGTTTCCTTCTTCTTGTACTGGATCTCCTTGGTTGAAGTGGTGTTGTTGAAGTTTTAATGTCTTATGAACATTGTCAGGTGGTTTGTTGACATTCAAGTTCTGTTTACTGAGTGATTCATGCAGATTCAATGTAGGAAAGACTGGTGTACTTTCAGTAGGTCTCGCCGATTACGTTAAAAAGCATACCCTCTGCAGACTTAACGATGTAGAACCGCGGTGCTGTGGCTGGAGCAGACCATCCTCCTTCTAGATTTCTCAGTCTGACAATGTCATCCTTCATTAGCAGTTTGGATGCAGTGCCCATGAAGTTCACTGGCCTCACACTGTGGTGTTCTTTGTGGTGTTTATTTAGGATGGTTGGCGTAGTGTTTCACAAAGACCACGGTATAGCTTTTACTTAAACAAAGCTATGATTTTATTTACACTATTCAAACTGGGATTCGACACTTAGTCCTTAAGAATACAAAATTGATCAATAATATCTAACTACACTCACCTACTGCTAATCTCACTACTGGCATAAATTATAATCTAACCTTCTCACACTAACTGCTCTTATGACCTTCACTAGCTATCTCCTGCATACACACTTACCCTAAGGTCTAGCATCACTGTCATATATAGTTGTATCTTTAGCTCCCTCTAGTGGCTAATCTCGACACTGCATTAACCCTTGTAATGCTGTAATGCTGATAATGCACACACACAAATGGTCAAGATTAATCAACGCATCTTCAAATCCAACCAACTGCCCCACTAGCCTCATACAGAGCTCAAGCCACCCCCTCACTCACTGACCAACTACTCAAATCAAATACTCATGTGCCCGACTTCACCCTCACACACTTAACACTGCGAACCACTTCTCATAGTTTACACACACTGCCAGCTGTTCACAATGATGGCCATATTGCCCAACACCACTCACTGATACACTCTCCTCGCCAGGACAAGATGGCATGTAATTCGAGACAGCAGGAACTAACCTGTAGGTGACAGGTAAATCTAGATGTCCTTGTACCAGTGAAGGAAATGGTTCCCGCCAGCATTGGTGTGGGCAGCAGCAGGCAGTGGCCACCCCCCTCGCTTGCCATGGTGGCTGAAATGCAAATGACACAGCTGACTGCCACAGGCATGATGATTTCTTCCTGAATACTGGGCAGTGACCTGTGATGGAACCATCAATTCAGCGAACACGTGTAGTTGGATCTGAACAGAAGCTTTAATACACTTACAACAGAGCCAGCCTATTCGTCGTTGAACTCCAGATGACTTGGCAGGCTGGCTTTAAGGGACTGATCTTTATACATCGGTCCCAGGGGGAATAGTGGCAGGCTGGAGCAGTTGAATAACTGGTTTGGCGAGCTGAGTAGCTGGCTGGGGGAACTGAGTAATTAGCTGAAGCAGCTGAATAGTTTGAGTAGTTGACTGGGACAGTGGGGCGGCCGGCTGTGGCAGCGCGATAGCTGGGGGGCCTTGCAGCGCAGGCTTGGGGGGTCCTCAGGTCGGGGGCCCATGCAGGGTTAGTGGGGTCCGCAGGAAACGAGTTGAGGCTGCGGAAAGAAACTTCCATTGTGATAGCAGCCTCTACGGTAGTCTCTAAGCCCTGGGCCCCATTTTCTAATAGTCTCTGGCGTACATAGCTAGATCGAAGGCCCGCTACAAAAACATCCCGCACAGCAAGCTCCCTATGTTCGGCCGCGGTTACGGCCTGGTAATTGCAGTCATTTGAGAGATTGTTCAACTCGCGTGCAAATTCAGCTAAAGATTCAGTAGCCCGTTGTTGGCGAGTCATGAACACATGGCAGGCAAAGACCTCGTTCATGGGCCTAATATGCATTTTGTCCAAAATCGCCAGCGCTGCGGTGTAGGAACCGGCTGGATTTTGTTGTGTAGAAATTCTGTGGCTTACCCTCACATGCAGTAGGCTGAGCTGTCGTTCCTCCGTAGTTTCAGCGGTGCTGATTTCGGCCAGGTAGGCCTTAAAGCATTTCAGCCAGTGGCAGAAGGTTTCTTTCGCCTCTGCATCCTGCGGATCGAGTTCTAGACGTCCTGGTTTTAGAGCGGATTCCATGCTTTACTTCGGCAGCTTCTTAAGTGTATTAATTTGATGGAACCATCAATGCAGCGAACACGTGTAGTTGGATCTGAACAGAGGCTTTAATACACTTACAACAGAGCCAGCCTATTTATCGTTGAACTCCAGATGACTTGGCAGGCTGGCTCTAAGGCACTGATCTTTATACATCGGTCCCAGGGGGAGGAGTCCTGGGCGGAGCCCAGTACAAACTCTCGTGTACTCCCAGAGCGACTCCCCCTGGTGGTCGGATAGTGCAACTGCACTTACAATGGTGGATAGTGAACATATATACACGGAGTTATATTGGCAACTATATACAGCATTGATCTTACAACGGGTAGATAATGAACATATATACATGGAGTGATATTGGCAACTATATATAGTGTGAATCACATTCACCACAACCTGCATGATGCATCAAGCACACCAGCGGGACATTGAGGGAGTGGAATACCTTTTGTCTGAAGGGCTTTGCAGAACATACATGTGGCTCCTTCACTCCCAAAGGAACATATGTGCTGTGACTGCCACCTGGCACCAGAGGGTAATCTTCATTCCTGACGAGACTCAATCCATCTGTTTTTCTCTGACAAGGGAGAATGAAATGTGTTCCGCTCTCTTTGCATAGAATCTTAGTGACAATCCTTATACAACAGTGGATGGTGAGCTGGACAATGTTGAAATATGACCTGCTCCAGCCTGAAGAGGATTCACACATAAAACTTCATGGCGACTTTCACAGACACGGGTAAAGCCGTCCTCGTCCTGTTCCGAGATAGCTGTTCAGTCTGCAACGTAGAATCATAGAGTCCCTACAGTGCAGAAGAAGGCCATTCCGCTCCTCGAGTCTGCACCGAACTTCTGAAAGAGCATCCTACCTAGGCCCAATCCCCCACCCTATTCTTATAACCCCACCTAACCTTTGGACACTTAGGGGCAATTTAGCATGGGCACTCCATCTAACTGGCACATCTTTGGAATGTGGGAGGAAACTGGAGCACCCGGAGGAAACCCACACAGATGCAGAGAAAATGTGCAAACAACACAGTCACCAGAGGTCGGAATCAAACTTTGGTCCCTGGCACTGTGAGGCAGCAGTGCTAACCACTATGCCACCCCAACAGGTAGCAGATCTTCCCTACTGAGGTTGAAACAGGAGATACTGGTGGATGTGGCCAACTGTGAGAGCTCTTGTCCCTCCCTCCTCTTCCCTCTTCACACAGCTTTCCTTTGTTGATTTTACTTGTCATGGTGCGGTGCAGACTGAGGGAGCTACAAACTACAATGCACCATATCTGGAAATCAAGTGGTCTGAACAGCACCTTTGAAGTCAGAACTAACTCATTTTGTGTCACACGGCTGCCTGTTGACTTCAGCAACATTAAATAGCAGTATAAATAAACCATCAATCATTACAACTAACTTATCAACAGCAAGTAAAAATAAATCAATGACTAACCTGGAAGAATTTGATGTTCCTTTCAAAGAGCGTCTATGCAGAATTCTTCCGAAAGTTGAAAGAGGGCACTAGCAGGGAATTCAGGTGGAAAATGGCACTGCTGGTATTAACTCAGCATTACGTGTTAGCTAACATCACAATATTTACTGGTCACACTCCCTTCACATATGCTAATGCCCCTGCCGACACAATCAGTGCCAAACGTATGGAACCCAAGGATACTCTAATGCTACCACCTTTCCTCATCACAGCAGTTATAAAACTACACCAATCTGTTGGCTGCTCAATATGGCAAATACTGTCCATTATGTCAAGCTTGTCCTTTAACTTGTCCTTTTCACGGGCGCTGCACTTTCCTGGTGGATCTATGGAAGGAACAGCATCGTTTTTCAGGTGCAGAGCGGTCTCTCCTATAAAACTGCCCACAGTGTCAAAGTTATCTGGGTATTTCTGTTGCATATCTTAAATAGACTCAATAGGGTCAATCTTGCCTTGACTATCTAGCATTGATGCTTTACTGATCTCATGAATTACGATGATCTGGCATTCACTGTATACTGACAGCCTGCTAGAGCTGGTCCATTGCTGTCAACGGCACAGAAGTCCACACAGAACTTCTATATCTGCACTTCAATGTCAATACTCTCATGCAGTGGATGTGCAGTGAGCCTAACTCTTGTTGCTGTAACATGGACTCCCACTCTGGCAGGTACCCACAGTGGCAAAATGTTGGAGATTTCCTCAGTTTCCATCTTCAGTTATAGCTTCTGCTTACCATTTTTACTAGGACGTATGATCTCCACTGTGGTGAAAGCTTCCAGCTGGTGGTTGCATCACATACTGTGTGATTTTCACTATGTGAAATTCTTGTTCAGATTTCTCAGTGGCCTATTTGCTGTTCAGGTCTCTGTCTATCTTGTGGACATACCTGTGCTTCAACTGCTTTTTGCTGAACTTATTCTTTCTACAATGTGGTGTCTATTGTGTTTGATCCTTTGTACTTTATGAAGGAATCCACCAAACACTTAGACTTGTCCAAACCAGAATCTTTTATTGAGTCTCGTGTGGTAAGATAGCAATCTGATACAGAGCACGTTATCATGGAGTCTGCTTACTACCCCTCTGGAACTTGCAGCTAACACTGACCATTCACATGTACGTCTTATTACTCTCTCAAGCTTCTTCTGAAGATGGCTGGATGTGTCTCCTCTTATATGGGAGTCACAGGTCCCATGACCTTGGTCTAGAGACCACATGGTGTGTCTGTACCACCACCTGCTGATTGGAGGTCGCACACCTTCCAACTATGATATAGCCCAGAGGCATATCACCACAGTGTCGGCCTGTTTCTAAGTTGTGGTTTGCTGTGGTTTCTGATCGCTACCTCACAGCCAGATTTTCTGCACAATCTTGTGCAGCATCACTTTAGACCACACTCCTTAGAGGTTTCTCTACATGGAGGACAGTTCTGTGTCTGAGGCATGAGACTGTACTTGCCGCATGCCTTACCCTGTCTTAGTGCCTCCCTTACCTCACCTGTAGTTGTTGCTCTTGTAGACACTGCCTGCCTTCAACTATTACTTCATATCTTCTGCCATCTTTAAGTAGACTGTTGGGCGGCATAGTGGCGCAGTGGTTAGCACTGCTGCCTTACGGCACCGAGAACCCGGGTTCAATCCAGGCTCCGGCTCACTGTCCATGTGGAGTTTGCACTTTCTCCCCGTGTCTGCGTGGGTCTTACTCCCACAACCCAAAGATGCGCAGGGTAGATGGATTGGCCACTCTAAATTGCCCCTTAATTGGAAAAAAAAATGAATTGGGTACTTTAAATTTTTTATAAAGCAGTCTGTTGATGTCTTGTCGCTTTTACATATCAAGTAGATCCTTTTGAAAAGTCTCTATTGTGGTCGATGTAATCTCCAGCTCCATTAAATCTCAGAGTTGCGAGTCTGAAAAATCAGAATTCCTGCTTATGTTCTGGCATCTACTGCCAAACTGGTCAAGTTTCTTTGGGGTGTCGGTCTATAGGCTATCAGTTTGAGTCGAATTATTCTGAAGTTGACAGTTGTGTTTGGTGTTCGATGTCTTGCAAGGAACGACTTGTGATTTGTCCAAACCAGGATAACGATCTGTTTCAGAACAAGTTATCATGGAGTTTGTTTGTACGCCTCTGGCACGAATAGCGCTGGGCCCAGAAACAACAAACTGATCTCCTGCGCTGCTTTAAAGAATTCAAGGATGAAGTACTGAGCTCTCTGCAGGAAACGAACAGAAGGCTGTCAGAGATTCAGTCCACCCAGGGTGCTGCCATCAAGAAGTTGCAGACGCAGGCCATTGAACGAGAGGAGGAGGCCGTGGTCCTCGTGAGTAAGGTGGAGGGGCACGAAGCACTCCACAAGAAGTGGCAGGAACGCTTTGAGGAGCTGGATCACCGCATGAGGCGGAAAAACCTGCGGATCTTGGGCCTTGCAGAGGGGCTAGAGGGATCGGACCTGACAGCCTATGTGGCTGTAATGCTGAATTCGCTAGTGGGGGCCGGGTCTCTCCATCTGCCCTTGGAGCTGGAGGGAGCGCACAGGGTCTTGCCAGGAGGCCCAAGGAAGATGAACCCCCGCGTGCGGTGCTGGTGAGGTTCCACTGGTTCAGTGATCGGGAGTGCGTGCTGCGCTGGGCCAAGAAGGTGAAGAGCAGCAATTGGGAGAATGGGGTAGTGCGGATCTACCAGGACTGGAGTGCGGAGGTGGCTAAGCGGCGGTCCGGATTTAATCGGACGAAAGAGGTGCTTTATAGAAAAAAGATAAAGTTCGGAATGTTGTTGCCCGCGCACCTGTGGGTAACTTATTCGGACCGGCATTATTATTTCGATTCCCCGGAGGAGGCGTGGGCCTTCGTGCGGACGGAGAAACTGGACTTGAACTAGGGGTTGGGGGTTGCGAGGTCGGCTGTAAGATATTAGTGCTGGATTCTGCTGTTGCTGTGTTCTCTTTTTCTTCTGTTGTTTTCTTCTTGTTTTAGTACTTTTGCAATTTTGATATGGTTATTTACGGAGGGGTTGTTCTGCTATGTTTTTGTTTTTGTGCTGTGGGGCATTGTTTGGGCTGTGTATCTTGAGGGTAGGGTCGGGGGGGTATGTTGTATTCTATGTCGGAGTGGGGGTATGGAGGGGGGCTGATATTTGGGAGCTGCGTCAGAAAGGTGTGGTGGGGCAGTGCGAAAGCGCGGGCCTTCCTCTGGTTTCCCGCGCTGCGGGGCTGGGGGGCGGAGACGGTGACGGGGGAGGCGGGGCCTTAACTGGTTCTTCCCCGCGCTGGAGCGGTGCCAGGAGGAGGGATAGATTGGGGGATGATCCCACTTCGGGAGGGGTCGGGCTATTGGCGGGAGTTTCCGGGGTCAGCAGAAGTTAGCTGACCCACGGAAGTACAATGGAGGACGGTTCGCGGCTGGGAGGGTTCCTAGCCTGGGGGGGAAGGGAGGGGGGAAAGGGGAATACCGGGTTGCTGCTGGTAGGGTCAAGAAGGAGCTGGTGCGGGCTGGGGGGACAGAGGTGAGGGGTTGTCGCTATGGGGACGAGGTCGAGCAGGAGGTGCTGGCCTGGGGCAGGCAGTCGACGGGCTATGGCTAGCCGACGGGGGAGGGGGGCGGGACGCCCTCTGATCCAGTTGGTCACCTGGAATGTGAGAGGGTTGAATGGGCCGGTGAAGCGGTCGAGGGTACTGGCTCACCTGAAGGGGCTAAAGGCGGATGTGGCAATGCTTCAGGAGACCCACCTGAGGGTGGCGGACCAGGTCCGCCTGAGGAAGGGATGGGTGGGGCAGGTTTTCCACTCGGGATTGGATGTGAGGAACCGGGGAGTGGCGATTCTGGTGGGGAAAAATGTGTTGTTTGAGGCATCGGAGGTGGTGGCGGATAAGGGGGGTAGGTATGTGATGGTTAGGGGCAGGCTACAAGGAGAGAAGGTGGTACTGGCTAGTGTGTATGCCCCAAATTGGGACGATGCGGGCTTTATGAGGCGTATGTTGGGACGGATCCCGGATCTGGAGGCAGGAGGTCTGATCATAGGGGGGGACTTTAATACGGTGTTGGATCCTTCACTGGATCGGTCCAGCTCTAGGACGGGTAGGAGGCCGGCGGCGGCCAAGGTACTGAGAGGGTTTATGGATCAGATGGGTGGAGTGGATCCATGGAGGTTTGTGAGGCCGAGGGCACGTGAGTACTCTTTCTTCTCCCACGTACATAGGGTCTACTCTCGGATAGATTTCTTCGTGGTGAGTAGGGGACTGATTCCGAGAGTGGAGGAGGCCGAGTATTCGGCCATTGCAATCTGCGACCACGCTCCGCATTGGATAGAGTTGGAGATGGGAGAGGTGCGAGACCAACGTCCATTGTGGCGGTTGGATGTGGGGTTGTTGGCGGAGGAGGAGGTGTGTAGGAGGGTCCGGGCAAGTATTGAGGGGTACCTTGAGGTGAATGATACGGGGGAGGTTCAGGTGGGGATGGTCTGGGAAGCCCTGAAGGCAGTAATTCGTGGGGAGCTGATATCCATCCGGGCACACAGGGAGAGGAGCGAGAGGAGTGAGAGGGATAGACTGGTGGGAAAGATGCTGGAGGTGGACAGGAGGTATGCAGAGGCACCAGAGGAGGGACTGTTGGGGGAGAGGCACAGCCTGCAGGCTAAATTTGATTTGCTGACCACTAGAAAGGCGGAGGCACAGTGGAGGAAGGCACAAGGGGCAGTGTACGAACATGGTGAAAAGGCGAGTAGGATGCTGGCTCATCAGCTCCGTAAGCGGGATGCGGCTAAGGAGGTTGCTGGAGTGAGAGACAAGAGTGGGAATGTGGTGCGGAAGGGGGTAGAGGTGAATGAGGTCTTCAAGGACTTTTACGGGGAACTGTACCGGTCGGAGCCAACGGGGGAGAGGAGGGGAATGGAGAGGTTCCTTGACAGGCTTTCTTTCCCGAAGGTGCAGGAGGAGAAGGTGGAGGGGCTGGGTGCGCCGATTGAGCTGGAGGAGCTAGTTAAGGGGATTGGGCAGATGCAGTCAGGGAAGGCACCGGGGCCGGATGGGTTCCCGGTGGAATTTTATAAAAAGTTTGTGGACCTAGTGGGCCCCTTGCTGGTGCGGACACTCAATGAAGCGTGGGAGGGGGGGACTTTGCCCCCGACGATGTCACGGGCGCTGATCTCGTTAATTTTAAAGAAGGGCAAGGACCCCCAGCAGTGTTGTTCATACAGGCCCATATCTCTCCTCAACGTGGATGCTAAGGTGCTGGCAAAAATCCTGGCCAGCAGGATAGAGGACTGTGTGCCAGGGGTTGTGCATGAGGACCAGACAGGTTTTGTGAAGGGAAGGCAGCTGAACACGAATGTGCGGAGATTGCTGAATGTCATTATGATGCCGGCGATTGAGGAGGAGGCTGAGATAGTGGTGGCGCTGGATGCGGAGAAGGCCTTCGATAGAGTGGAGTGGGGGTACTTATGGGAGGTGTTGGGGAGGTTTGGATTTGGTGAAGGGTTCATTAGATGGGTAAGGCTGCCATATGAGGCCCCAATGGCGTGCGTGGCCACGAATAGGAGGAGGTCGGAGTACTTCCGGCTTTACCGAGGGACCAGGCAGGGTTGCCCCTTGTCCCCCTTGTTGTTTGCACTGGCAATCGAGCCGCTGGCGATGGCATTGAGAGATTCAGAGAGGTGGAGAGGCTTGGTGCGAGGTGGAGAGGAACATAGAGTGTCGTTGTATGCCGATGACCTGTTACTGTATGTGGCGGACCCGGTGGGAGGGGTGCCGGGAGTGATGGAGTTACTAGCCGAGTTTGGGACCTTCTCAGGTTATAAATTAAACTTAGGCAAGAGCGAGGTGTTTGTGGTGCACCCTGGAGACCAGGAGGAAGGAATTGGTAGGCTCCCGCTTAGGCGGGCAGGGGAGAGCTTTAGGTACCTGGGGGTGCAAGTGGCCAGGGACTGGGGGACTCTCCACAAGCATAATTTCACCAGACTTGTAGATCAGATGGAGGAGGAGTTCAGGAGGTGGGACATGCTGCCATTGTCATTGGCGGGGAGGGTGCAGTCCGTCAAAATGACGGTGCTTCCGAGGTTCTTGTTCCTTTTTCAGTGCCTGGCCATATTTATCCCCAGGGCCTTCTTTAGGAGAGTGACCGGCAGTATTCTGAGCTTTGTGGGGGCACATGGGACTCCGAGAGTGAGGAGGGTGTTCCTGGAGCGAGGAAGGGATAGAGGCGGGCTGGCGCTGCCCAACCTTCTGGGGTACTATTGGGCAGCCAATGTGTTAATGGTGCGTAAATGGGTGATGGAGGGGGGAGGGGCGGCGTGGAAAAGAATGGAGATGGCGTCATGTAGAGGTACGAGCCTGGGTGCCATGGTAACGGCACCGTTGCCGCTCTCCCCTAAGAGGTTTACCACGAGCCCGGTGGTGGCGGCGACCCTAAGAATCTGGGGACAGTGGAGACGGCATCGGGGGGAAACAGGGGGCTCGATGGAGGCTCCACTGGGTGGCAACCATCGGTTCATCCCGGGGAACACGGATGGGGGATTCAGGGGGTGGCAAAGGGCGGGCATCAGCAAATTGAGGGTCCTGTTTATTGGCGGGAGGTTTGCGGGCCTGGGGGAACTGGAAGATAAATTTGGCCTTCCCCAGGGGAACATGTTCAGATACCTGCAGGTAAAGGCGTTTGCTAGGCGACAGGTAGAGGGATTCCCTTTGCTGCCCTCGCAGGGGACGATGGACAGAGTGCTTTCGGGGGTGTGGGTAGGAGAGGGGAAGGTGTCTGACATCTATAAGGTAATGCAGGAGGTGGAGGAGTCGTCAGTGGAGGAGCTGAAGGCTAAATGGGAGGAGGAACTCGGGGAGCAGATAGAGGACGGGACTTGGGCGGAGGCCTTGGAGAGAGTCAACTCTTCCTCCTCATGTGCGAGGCTTAGTCTCATCCAATTTAAGGTGCTGCACCGGGCCCACATGTCCGGGACTAGGATGAGTAGATTCTTCGGGGGTGAGGACAGGTGCACCAGATTTTCGGGGAGTCCTGCGAACCACGCCCATATGTTCTGGGCATGCCCAGCACTGGAAGAATTCTGGAAGGGGGTGGCGGGGACAGTGTCGAGGGTGGTTGGATCCAGGGTCAAACCAGGGTGGGGACTCGCGATGTTTGGAGTTGCGGTAGAGCCGGGAGTGCAGGAGGCGAAAGAGGCCGGTGTCCTGGCCTTTGCGTCCCTAGTAGCCCGTCGAAGGATTCTGTTACAATGGAAGGATGCGAGGCCCCCAAGCGTGGAGACCTGGATCAGTGACATGGCGGGATTCATAAAATTGGAAAAGGTCAAATTTGCCCTGAGAGGATCAATACAAGGGTTCTATAAACGATGGCAGCCTTTTCTGGACTTCCTGGCTCAGAGATAGGTAACTGGGTCAATAGCAGCAGCAACCCGGGGGGGGGGGGGGTGGTGCATTATTGCAGTGTTTATTCTGTAACTTTATAGTGTGTTAATTTGCGTTGTTGTTAAAATGCTGGGTTGTTCATGGGGATGGGGCGAATGTATATGATTGTTAATATTATTGTTATTTTCGGTATTTTACTAAGGTGCGTTATTGTTGTATAAAATCAAAATTTCTCAATAAAAATTATTTAAAAAAAAAATGATGTCACATTCACAGGCTTTGTTGTTTTCCCTAGAGCAATACCGATCTAAGTAGTTTAATGCTTCATCATAGCTCTTGTTCTGCTCTTCGCTGCCACAGGCAGTGGTTAGCACTGCTGCTTTACGGCACCGAGAACCCGGGTTCAATCCTGGCTCCGGCTCACTGTCCGTGTGGAGTTTGCACGTTCTCCCCGTGTCTGCGTGGGTCTCACTCCCACAACCCAAAGAAGCGCAGGGTAGATGGATTGGCCATTCTAAATTGCCCCTTAATTGGAAACAAAAAATGAATTATATGGTCCTACTGTTGAGGACCTGCTGCTGTGAGCAGCAACGCAATAAGCCTGTCGTCTGGCTGTGCCTGCAGGCCTAGGCTACAAGGTAGAATCAGAATTACTACTTAAAACCACACCAATTTTTGCTACATTACCCTTGAACTGAAGCTGGTGGGGTCCATTTGTACCGTCCATCTCTAGCTCCATCATTCTATTGCGTTGAGTCGCCACAGGCTGCAGTTCACCAGATTGGTCTTTCTGTTGAGTTTTAACTTTGTCACTGTCATCGTTATCTTTAAATCTTCAACACTCTGCTACCATGTTGTGTTTGGTGTTCGATGTCTAATTCCTTGCTAGACATTGGACACCAAACACAAGATTGACCGTTACTCTTAACTGATCCTCCAGCGTTGTCCAGAGTTTAGATGGTCTTCCTGGTCTGCTTTTGATGGTCCAGAAGTGATAATGCAATGAAGATCTTCCCTGCCAATCGACAACTGCTTGTCAGCCTCCGTGATTGAGGTTGGGATAGGGGCTGTCCCTCCACTCAACCTGACAACCTTGCTCAAAAGCAAGCTAAAAAACACAAGCTCACTGGGCTTCTGTAACAGCGATGAGCTGCTGCATGATATATATGACAGGGGTCATCCTCACGGCTCACTGCGTCTGTGTATGTATGAGCTGCCAAAGACACACAAAAGTAATGTCCCTTTATGCCCTATCTTATCTATGGTCAATTCTGCACAGCATGAATTGGCCAAATGGTTGAGTTAATTGTTACAACCAGTTTTAAATATGTTTTCCACATACACAGTGAACGATTTCTTCACATTTGCAAAGACCATACAGGGGTTGCATATCGATAGCAGTGCTGTGTCCTTGTGTTTATTTGACATTGTTAGTCTATTCACCAAAGTTCCACATAAGGAAGCCAAAGATATTTGTGCTGCAGCAGTATATCATGGTCATCTAGACCCCCACCATTCCGTGAATCAGCATTCATTGAACTTATGAAATCAGGAACTCGCGCAGTGGAGTTCAGTTTTAATGACATCATGTATGCCCAAATAAATGGTGATGCCATAGGATCCCCTTTAGACACAGCTCTCACAAACAACTTGTTGGGTTCCATGAGAAAAGTGTCTTTGATAGAACGGTGCCTAACCTCCTACCCCTTGCATTTTTCTGATAATAGATTCATTTGCTAAATTTAAATCTAGAGCTGCTAATTTCCTTACATGTCTTATAATAAAAGCAAAATACTGTGGATGCTGCAAAGCTGAAATAGAAAATGATGAATAAACTCGCATGAATAAATGATGCAGGTCTGGCAGCAACTGTGGAGAGAGAAACAAGTCTACAGAACTAAAGAAAGGCCGAAATGTACAGAATTTAGATGGTTGGAAAGGGAGCGGAGGAGGTGGGGCAGAATAGAAGAGCAGGGATGTGTCGGGGCAAAGGAGATGGTGATGAATTTGCCATGGGCATAAGACAAAGGGGCATGTTAATGCTGCTATTGAGGATGAAGAATGCTAATGGTGGCAAAAGGTGTTGTAGCAGAATGTGTCAATGGGGGCAACTGAGCAGCAAGGGGCAGGTGGAAATAAGGAGGAGGGAAGGGGTTGTGTTGGGGCAGAGCAGGGAGCTGAAAAACAACTAACAATAAACTATAAAAGTGGGGTGGGGTTAAGATAGTGGGGGAAGTTTATCGTCTAAAGTTATTGAACTCCAGCAGGCTGAAATGTGCCTGATCGGGAGATGAAGTTTTGTTCTTCCAGTTTGCAATAGGCTTTACTGGAGCATTACAGTAGGATGAGGATGGAGATGTGGGCATGAGAGCAAGTTGCTGAGTAAAAATTGCAAGTGACCGGAAGGTTGGGGTCATGCTTGCAGACGGAGTGAAGTTGTTCCGCATAGCGGTCACACAGTCTGCATTTAGTCCACAGCTGGAATACTGTGTGCAGTTCTGGTCACCACATTCTAGGTAGGATGTGACTGCACTGGAGGGGGTGCAGTGCAGATTCACCCGGATGTTGCCTGGGATAGAACATTTTGGTTCTGAAGAGAGGTTTGTTTTTTCTGTTGGAGCAGAGAAGACTGAGGGGTGACTTGATCGAAGGTGTACAAGATTATGAGGGGCTTGGACAGGTGTTTTTCACGTGACAATGCAGACTCAATTGAGGGGAAGATGTGCTTACTGGTGGCATCATACTGCAGTTGACAGAATTGACGGAGAATGATCCTTTGAATATGGAGATCATGGGTGTGTGAGTGAGAGGATGGGGTGAGGGTAGAGGTGCGGGAGATAGGTCAGACACAGTTGCGTACTCTGTCAACCCACAGTTGGGGGGGAACGTCGATTGAGCGAAAGGGCAGACATGTCCAAAACGCTGTTTTTGAAGGTGGCATAATTGGAACAGATGCGACGGAGACAGAGAAACTGGGAGAATGGGTTGGAGTCCTTACAGGGAGCGGGGTGTGAGGAGCGATAGTTAAGGTTGATGTGGGAGTCAGTATGTTTGTAATGAATATCATTACAATCATATTACAACAGTCTACCGTTAGAGAGACAGAGAGGTCACGGAAGGGAAATATTGTATTGGAGATAGACAATGGGAAGGTGAGAGAGATGTGTAAATTGAAGTGATAGATTTTTCCCTTTCTAGAAGAGAGCCGGAAGTGGCCCTGATATAGTCAGTGATATAACGGATAAAGAGTTATGGGAGGCGACTTAAGTAACCCTTGTTGCTAATTGTGTTTTTACTTAATTGCTCTGTTTTATAACCTTTGCTCTAGAGTTGCCAGGTATCTTTCTGATACCACCACGAGGTTCAAAGCCAAGTGCTGATCAATAACTCAATACACCAGTTAGTAAGTTTCAAATCAAAACACATTTATTATACACACAGTCAATCACTACTCATGCATAAAACTCTACTTACTAGACTATCTCTAACACTAAAAGGCCTATACTTAGCTTTGGAAATGGCCCACCAGGTCAGGGGAACAATGGCCTTTCGTTCGATTCTGAGTCTGCAGGCTTCAAAGCTGGTATGGACTAGTAGCTAGGAGTGCCTATCTCATAGCGTGAGTTGACTGGAGACTTACTTGGTTGGTGCAGCTGCTAGGCAGGTTTCTCCTTGTTGAGAGTTACGGTCAAGAGTTGTTTCGAGCTGCTGAGAGACCCTGCCAAGAAGATCGGACTGAACTTGGGGACTCTATTTTATAGACCTTTTTGGGCAGACCCGGTACCTGGTTCCAATTGATTGGACTAAGTCCCAATCGTTTTAATCAATTTCTCCAATACTGGAGCTGTTTCTTGATCGTTGGGCGGTTCCTATGTGTCCGTTGACCTTCCTTTGTCCTGGCTCCCGCTGGCGCCGGGGAGCCTGGTTTGGGCTTGATTGCTTTAATGTTTCCAATTGTTCCTGGGGATTGCTCATTAATACGCAGATGGTTGCTGGTTTCAGTTCTGTCTGGGTTTTTGCAGTCTTAATACACAGGAAACCTTGCACCTGCTTGTTTCCCTGTGGCTGACCATTTTTCCCTGCATTCTTAGCGGGCGTCCATTTTGGAATCGGGAAGTGGCCAACCCAGGTGGCTACACCCTGGAGCAAGGAATGTTCCATATACCCACAAAAAGACAGGCATAACTGGGGCCCGAGCGGGTACCCACGGTCACACCGTGTATTTGTAAGAAGTGTGACAAGTTAAAGGAGAAATTAAGTGAGAGAACGAGTCAGCAGGCAGAGGAGAGTAGTGGTGATTCGGCATTGTTTAGCCCGCTGCTCGAGGAAGAAGAGCAGAGCCATGAGACCCTCCTGGTGGGGGATGGAGGTGGAGAGGGATTAGATGTTCCAAAGTGAAGAGGAGCCAATAGGGCCATGAAACTGGAAATTGTTGATATAATGTGAGGCTTTGGTGGAATCACAAATGCAGGTGGGAAGAGACTGGACAAGAGGAGTGTGAATGGAGTCGAGGTAGGAGGAAATGAGTTCAGTGGGGAAGGAACTGGCTGATATGTCTATCAGGGCAGGCCTGTTTGTGGATTGTGGGAAGCAGGTAGAAGTGGGCTGTGTGATGTTGTGGGAGCATGAGTTTGGAAGGTCTGCAAGGAAGAACTCCAGAGGCGATGAGGTCAGTGGCAGTCCTGGAAACAATGGTTTGATGTTTAGTGGCGGGATCGTGGTCCCGGGGGAGATAGGAGGAAGTGTCTGAGAGTTGGTGCTCAGTCGTTGCGAGGTAACTGTTAGTACTCCAGACAACAACAGCAAAGTAAATAAGTGAAGTCACCATAGTCCCAGATGATCATCAGCTGCTTTCCCCTTTGAGGAGGGAGCTGACTGGTGTGGTTTAACCTGCTCGATTTCTGGCTTGGGTCACTGTCTGTGCGGAGTCTGCATGATCTCACCATGTCTGCGTGGGTTTCCTCCAGGTGCTCCGGTTTCCTCCCACAGTCCAAAAATGTGCAGGTTAGGTGGATTGGTCACGCTAAATTGCGTCCAAAAAAAATAGATTAGGTGGGATTACGGGGATACAGGGCTAGGGTGGAATTGTGAGTTTAGGTAGGGTGCTCTTTCCAAAGGCCTGTGCCGACCCGATGGGCCGCAAGGCCTCCTTTGGAACCATAAATTATATAATTCTATGACTACATCAGGGGCAAAATTCTCCCCTACTCGGCGGATGGGGGGTCCCGGCGTAGCGGAGTGGCGCCAACCACTCCGGCGTCTGGCCTCCCCAAAGGTGCGGAATTCTCTGCACCTTTAGGGGCTAGGCCCGCGCCGGAGTGGCTCCCGCTCCGCCGACTGGCGCCAACAGCCTTTGGCGCTACTGGCCGAAAGGCCTTCACCGGTCGGCGTGAGTCCGCGCATACGGGTTGGAGGGGGGTCTCTTCCGCCTCCTCCATGGTGGAGGCCGTGGCGGCGGCGGAAGAAAAAGAGTGCCCCCACGGCACTGGCCTGCCAGCCGATTGGTGGGCCCCGTTCGCGGGCCAGGCCACCGTGGGGGCACCCCCCGGGGTCTGATCGCCTCGCGCCTCCCCCCCAGGACCCCGGGGGCTCGCTCGTGCCGCCAATCCCGCCGGCACAGAGGTGGGAGAGGCCTGACAGCGGCTGGACTTCGGCACATCGCGGGTCGGAGAATCGCCGCGGGGGGCCCGCCGAACGGCGCGGGGGCACGCTGATCGGAGGCGCGTGATTCCCGCTCCCGCCAATTCCTGGGTGGCGGAGAATTCCGGCCACGGCGGGGGCGGGATTTACGCCGGTCCCAGGCGATTCCCCTACCCTGTGGGGGGTCGGAGAATTCCGCCCCAGCTTCCAGACCCCCAACTTCTGTCTCACGTGGGCGTTCCTGCCTCCCCCTGATGTGCATCAGCGGCTGTGTGCTGCTCATCAGAATGTGCCCCAGAAGCTTGACCACTACTACCGTTGCTCACCAAGGTGTGTGTCTCTGCCGTGGTGGAGGGCTAGGATGACAGCTGGGGGCGGGGGGGGGGGGGGGGGGGCGGGGGGGGAGTATGGGGTGGAGAGAATATTTGGGGGCGGGGGCATTGGGGGTCTGGTGCAAACTTACCCGACTGGCCCGGTGAAGGTTGTTGACGTTCTTGCGGCATTGGGTGCTAGTCCTCCTGGTCACGCTGCCCGAGTTGACGGCCCATACTGTTTCTCCCAGGCGAAGGTGGCTGCCCTGTGCCTGACCCTCCTGGACCCCCGGGGGAACAGGGCATCCCATCTGGCCTCCAACGCATCCAAGAGTCATGCCAGGTCGGCGTCACCAAAGCATGGGGATGGTCTCCATGATTTGCGGCTAAATCCCTTTAGGTCTCCTTAAGTGGGCTAGGTGGTTTTATAGCGATGACGGCCTCATCTCGACGAGTGTCGGGGAGCGAGCAGCATTACTCGTCATTTTGAAAGGGTGCCCTAGTCTCTAAGTGATCTTGTGCCCCCACCCATGGGAAATGCCACCTCCCCCACCACACATGACATTCCCCCCCCCTCCCTCCAAACTAAGGACATCTGGTATGGGGTCCCTTGGAGTCCCCCCTCTTCCAGACACTGTGGTGATCCTGCGGTGAGCCAGGGAGAAACGGAACTGTGAATGGGAGGGGAACAAGCTCCGAATATACCAGGATATTGGAGCAGAACTGGCAAAACGGCATGCCGGATTTAACAGGGCCAAGGAGGTGCTTTATCGACAACAGATCAGCTTCAGGGTGCTGCACCCAGCAAAACTTTGGTGACCTATGAAAGCCGGGATTACTTTGAAACCCCAGAGGTGGCCAATGACTTCATTAAATAGCGCAAACTGGGGGAGAACTGAACTTTACTGGGAGCTGGAGGAGCCGGTACAATGGGGTTCGGAGCATACGGCTAGAGTGGGAGATGAAGGATGGGGAGGCTTTTTCTTCTTCTTTCTAGGTGGAGGGTTCTTGTTGGGTTGACTATTTGTTGCAGAGGTAATGGGTTTGTGAGGGGACAGCTGGTTTCTCCCCCCACCCCAATGCCTGTGGCGGTGTTTTTTTTATTTCAGAGGAGGCGACCTGTGGTTTTGGATGTGTCTTTGTTTGGGTGGGGGAGGGGGAAGTCCGCGGGGATCCTACGACACAGATCAAAGAGGAGAGGGTGGGGGGGGGGGGTGAGTAGGAGGAGTCTTCGGGCAGGAGTTGCCACGCTGGCAGATAATGCTGGTGAACGGAAATAGGGTGGAGGTGATTGCCGTGAGGGTGGCCGAGGGGGAGGTGGAGGGGAGGGGTGGATGAGACGTGGCAGGGTTGGAGAAGAAGAGTGGTCAGGGACGGAGAAGGGGCCATCTTGGATGGGCCCAGTACAGGTCAAAATTAGAGGGGACTGAGCCGAAAGAGGAGGATGGCGAGCGGTAGTGGTGAATGGAGGCGTAAGCCTCCGTTAAGGCTTATAACATGGAACGGGGATAAATTGGCCGGTGAAGAAATCTCAGGGTTTCGCGCACTTTAGGAGTTTGAAGGCGGGGGTGGTCTTTTTGCAGGGGATGCACCTCGCATGAAAGACCAGGTCAGGTTGAGAAAGGGATGCGTGGTTTTCCATTCGAGGTTTGACTTGAAGTCACGGTGGTGGCCATTTTGTTGAGTAAAAAGACGGTGGGCGGAATTCTCTGACCCCCCGCAGGGTCGGGGAATCGCCCGGGGTGGCGTAAATCCCGCTCCCGCCGTGGCCGGAACTCTCCGCCACCCGGGAATCGGCGGGAGCAGGAATCACGCCCCGCCAATCGGCGTGCTCCCCCCGTGAAGGGCCGAAGTCCCGCCGCTGACAGGCCAATCCCGCCGACGTGGTTTAAACCACCTCTGTGCCGGCGGGGTTGGCGGCGCGAGGGGGCCCCCGTGGTCCTGGGGGGGGGGCGCGGGGCGATCGGACTCCGGGGGGTGCCCCCACGGTGGCCTGGCCCTCAATCGGGGCCCACCGATCGGCGGGCGGGCCAGTGCCGTGGGGCACTCTTTTTCTTCTGCCGCTGCCACGGCCTCCACCATGGCGGAGGCGGAAGAGACCCCCTCCACCACGCATGCGCCGGTGGTGATGTCAGCGGCCGCTGACGCTCCGGCGCATGTGCGGACCGGCGAAGGCCTTTCGACCAGTCCCGACACCGGGCGGCGTAGCGCCAAAGGCCATTGGCGCCAGTTTTGGCGCGAACGGCAGAGCGGGTGCCACTCCGGTGCGGGCCTAGCCCATAAAAGTGCGGAGAATTACGCATCTTTGAGGAGGCCCGACGCCGGAGTGGTTGGCGCCACTCCGCTATGCCGGGACCCCCCGCCCCACCGGGTAGGGGAGAATTTCGACCGGTATTTCTGTGTTTGAAGGAAGTGATGGACCCGGGTGGGAGATATGTGATGGTGAGTGGATGTTGGAAGGGATGCCGATGGTGTTGGTGAGTGTATATGCACCGAATTGGGATGAAGTGAGGTTTGTGAGGGGGTTGCTGAGAGCGATTGCGGACTTGTCCATGCATCAGTTGATAACGGGAGGAGACTTTAACTGTGTGTTGGAGCTAAGGGTGGACAGGTCGAGCCCCAGCTTAATGGGAAGGCTGCGGATGGCAAAGGAGCTGGGAAGGTTTATGGAAAGGATGGGTATAGTGGACCCATAGCTTTTTAAGAACTTCTTCCCGCACATATATGGTATACTCCAGAATTGATTTTTAGTGATGACCCATAAGGTGTTGGTGGGGGCGTTGGAGGCAGAGTATGTGGGGATAGTAATCTCGGTCCATGGGCCACACTGGTTGGAGGTTCGGCTTAGATCGGGACAGGAGCAGAGGCAGGGATGGAGGTTGGATTTAGGGTTTTGTGATAAGGTGCAGTCGGTGGTTCAGGACTATGTGAAGTTGAACCAAAATGGGCAGGTATTGGCAGCCACATTCTGGGAGGCATTGAAGACGGTGGTTCGGGAGGAGATTATCTCGTTCAAGGTACATGAAGATAGGAAAAGGAGAGAGGAGTACGAACGGTTATTGGGCGCAATAGTCAAGGTGGACAGGGAGTATTCAAGGGAGCCCACTGGGGATGGATTGGCGAGAAAGAAAAAAACTACAGGGACAGTTGACAGGTTGAGAACGGGGAGGACGGTGGGGCAGATGCGGAGGGCAAAGGGGTGCAGTGTGAGTATGGAGAAAAGGCAAGTTGTATGCTGGCACATCAGTTACAGAGGCAGGCTGCATCCAGGAAAATCTTGTGGATACGGACAAGGACGGGGAAGGTGGTGTCGGAGCAGGGGAAGATAAATGAGGCATTTAGCGGATCTTACGAGGAACTGTACAGGGCAGACCTGGGGGTGGTTCGAAGAGGGGGATATGGGGCAGTTCTTAGATGGGTTGGAGTTCCTGCGGCTGGAGGAAGAGAAGAGGCAGGCATGAGAGGAGCCTTTAGGGCTGTGGGAGGTAATTGAAAGCATAGGAGGGATGAAGTTGGGGAAGGCCAGAGGACCGGTCGGTTATCCGGTGGAATTTTATAAGGAGTTTGTGGCAGAATTGGCACCGCATCTGCTGGGGGCATTCAACAAGGAGCTGGAGAAGGGGGAGCTGCCGGACATGATGACACAGGCAACGATTACGCTTATACCAAAGAAAGGGAAGGACCCGTTATAATGTGGGTCATACAGGCCCATATCACTGAAAACACGGGCGTAAAAGTAATGGCAGGGAGGATGGACGTATGTATCCCGGGGGTGGTTGCGGTGGACCAAACAGGCTCCATAAAGGGCCGGCAACTCTGTAGTAAAATGAGCTGATTATTAAACCTGATTATGACCCCGTCGAGAGGATGGGTACCAGAGGTGGCGGTGTCCACGGATGCGGAAAAGACATTCTACCGGGTGGAGTGGCGGTAACTGCTCGAGGTCCTGGGAAGGTTTGGGGTGGGCTGAAGTTTGTGGCGTGAGTGCGCCTGCTGTACGTGGTCCCGGTGGTGAGCATAGAGACCAATGAGATGTATTCACAAAGGCAGGGTGCCCGTTGTCACCACTACTATCCGGACTAGCAATAGAGTCATTGGCAATGACCCTTAGGGGATTAGGAGGGGGAGCAGGGAGCACCGAGTGTTGCTAAACGTAGATAACCTGCTACTATATGTGTCAGACCCGCTGGGGAGCATGGGCTGGAATTTGGGCCTAGTAGAGAGGTTTGGGGCATTCTCCGGTTATAAGCTGAACGTGGGGAAAAATTAGGAATTCCTGATGAATGAATTGGGTCAGAGCCAGCTTAGGGGGGCTACAATTTAAGGTAACCAGGGATGGGTTCAGGTATCTGGGGATCTAGGTGATGGGAGAGTGGCCGTCGCTGCATAAGTGGAACCAAACAAAGCTGGTAGAGGAGATCAGGCAGGATTTTAAGAGGTGGGACACGCTGCATCTGACTCTGGCAGGGAGGCTCCAAGTGGTGAAAATGAATGTCCTGTCAAGGTTCTTATTCATATTCCAGACTTTTCCGATTTTTGTTTCGTAGGCCTTTTCCGGAAGTTGGATATAGTTATTTCAGTGTTCCTGTGGACAGGAAAGGTGCCAAGGGTAAACAGGGCCCTGTTGCAGAGGCAGAGGCAGAAGGGGTGGGGGGGGGGGGGGGGGGGGGGGGGGGAGGGATTGGCCTGAGCAACCTTGCTGCATTACTATAGGGTGGTGAATGTGGAGAAGGTGAGGCCGTGGTGGGAGGGAGAAGGGGTAGAATGGGTTAGGATAGAGGAGGAGTTCTGTAGGGGATCCAGCCTGAGGGACATGGTGACGGCGCTGCTACCTCTACAACTGAGGAGGTATACAGAGAGCCCGGTTGTACAGTGCACGATTAAGGTGTGGAACCAGCAGATGAGCCATTTCAGCAGGATAGAGGGGAAGTCGGTGTTAACGCCGCTACGTGAGAACCGTGGGTTTGAGCCGGTGGGGGCGGACCGGGGGGGGGGGCGGGGAGGACAGACGGTATGTACAGGAAGTGGAGAGAGGTGGGGCTGGTGAGGGATTTGTATCTGGAAGGGAGGTTTGCAAGCATAGAGGAGCTGAGGGATATGGTAGAGCTTCCAAGAGGAAGTGAATTTAGATACGTAGAAGTGAGGGGCTTTACACGGAAGGTGTGGAAAGTATGCCCTATTAGAAAGGAAATAAAGTTTTATTACAATAACTATTATTCACACAGCACGGAAGATCCCAGCCAGGTCTCTCCTGTTGGTACCCAAACTGGCTGAGATTATACAGAAGATAATTATACATGGTTTAGGGGTCCCCGGCCCCTTTAACGGGTGAGCTCATATTCGATAAAGCTCACCTTGTACGTCCCGTGCAGGTTATGACAGGCACCATACTAATAGTAATGGAGAAATGGAAGATTGGAGGACAGCGACTCAGCAATTTCTACTTTTACTATCCCAGCAACCTTGATGCATTCTGCATCCATAGGTAACTTAGAACTTGAGCTTGCTAACCTTTCCAGTATCCCCTCTTTTATCTATTTGTAATAAACCCACAGAGGCAGTAATCCCTTCACCAGAATCTCTTTATTAACAAGGCCAACAGCAGTACAACCATGTGCATTCAGCTTACTGTCTACACTGGGAGTGCAGAGGATCTGACACTCCCTGGTATATGCAAAGAAGGGTTACCCTGATTAAGCCACTAATCAGGAAACTCGTATACCAATTGGCCAATCACAAAAGCCTGGTTATGGTAGTCACCACTGTTGTATTATATTATATATACTGCACTGCATACAAGGGTATTACGATAAGGCCCCTGTGCTACAGGTACAGGGGTAAATCCCTGCCTGCTGGCTCTGCCCAGTAGGCGGAGTTCAGAAGGTTAAGGGGAGATCTAATAGAAACTTACAAGATAATACATGGCTTAGAAAGGATGGACGCAAAGAAACTGTTTCCGTTAGGCGAGGAGTCGAGGACCCGTGGGCACAGCCTTAGAATTAGAGGGGGTAAATTCAAAACAGAAATGCGGAGACATTTCTTCAGCCAGAGAGTGGTGGGCCTGTGGAATTCATTGCCGCAGAGTGCAGTGGAGGCCGGGACGCTAAATGGCTTCAAGGCAGAAATAGATAAATTCTTGATGTCGCGAGGAATTAAGGGCTATGGGGAGAATGCTGGGAGGTGGAGTTGAAATGCCCATCAGCCATGATTGAATGGCGGAGTGGACTCGATGGGCCGAATGGCCTTACTTCCACTCCTATGTCTTATGGTCTTATGGTCTAAATATGTGTGCTCTCCCAACTGCAGCCATTTCGGCAGCAGCTGTAGGAGGCCACACATCTCTGTGTAATAAAGCCTCGATTACTCTCTACTCTTGTCTCGTCGTGATTGATAGTGCATCACTGGTCTAAGTCATTACAATATTTTTATCTCATCCAGTATCCTCATAACCTCCCCATTTACCTTAGCTTTGGCAAAATCTTCTTTCTTGACAAACAATGCTGCAGAGTATTCATTTAGTAGCCCAACCATACCATAAATCTCCATTTTGGTCTCACCCCACCTGACAACCCTTTTACAATAATGTGCCGATCGAATATCTTTAGATTGTCTTTTGTTAGCTGCTACTTTAGTCTACTACAGGCTCTTTGCCTCTTCTTACAAGAGGTGGGCGGTGAACTGACCCCCTCCATTCAGCCTCTTCAGTTGGTCCCAACAGAAGTTTTAAAAATCTATTTTTCCCGTGAATGCCTTTTTCAAATCTATCTGTATTTTTTACTTCATGCTGTGAGCGATGAGGAGCCAATCAATGAGATGTTCTTGAGTTTATTAACCACTAAACCCGAGAAAAAACAATAAAAGGCTCGATGCCAAGCAGGCAGGTATTCAATGTAATAAAAGTTTGATTCCAAACAGAAGTTAAAAGGACACACGGTTAGAGATCCTTTGCTTGTCTTTGAAGTGGTGAATTATTAAACATTTCTGCTTCTTTGGAGCAAAGGTTGTTGCGATTCCTACCTCATCTCAGTTTGTTGGTAGGTCTTGGATACATTGATTGCATGAACTGGTTGCTGCACTTATTCCCAGTGGGGGGAGAGAGTGGGATGTCTTATTGCGCCATTAGAGCTTCTCCAGATCCCACTGCTTCTGTTTAGCAAACCCATTCTTAAAGTCGTGCTTGTGTATTTTCAAAAGGAATCCAATTGCCGCGTCTGCTGCAGTCATTGAAATGAAAATGAAATGAAATGAAAATCGCTTATTGTCACGGGTAGGCTTCAATGAAGTTACTGTGAAAAGCCCCTAGTCGCCACATTCCGGCGCCTGTCCGGGGAGGCTGGTACGGGAATCGAACCGTACTGCTGGTCTGTTTGGTCTGCTTTAAAAGCCAGCAATTTAGCCTTGTGAGCTAAACCAGCCCCAATTGTACAATAATTAATCACATTTTGGTATTTCATTTCAAAAGACATTGACATATTTCAAGATAGCAGAAAGCAGTAGGAGATGGGGTTCTTTCATCCTCCCCAGGAACTTTAAGTGCCTGTTTGTTTTATATCCTGGCTGGTTAACAGTTCCACATTGTGTTGATGGGATTACAGTTGCCTAAAGTCCAGCATTTTCTTTTTTTCTTAGAAATTTAGAGGACCCAATTATCCTTTTCCAATTAAGGGGCAATTTAACGTGGCCAATCCGCCTAACTTGCCCATCTTTGGGTTGCAGGGGTGAAACCCATGCAAACACGGGGAGAATGTGCAAACTCCACACAGACAGTGACCCGGGGCCAGGATCGGATTCGGACCCTCAGCGCCGTTGGCAGCAGTGCTAACCACTGCTCCACTGTGCCGCCCCTGAAATCCAGCATTTTTAATGCCTTCTTTTCAATAGTCCTCTTTTATGTGGACCTTGGCATCCCCATGTGTGAAATTCCATGAGCAACATGTCAGGGCATGTCTGCAGTGAAATCCATAGAGTAACGTTCCAGAAAAAGGTCAACTTACAATTCCAGGCATTAAGTGACTCATGGCAGCCATCATTAGTCAATGTATTTTTAGTTAGCTAGTGAGGTGTTAGGTAAATCTCAATCAGTCACAATTCGCCATCGTGACGCTCTCTAATTTTCTTTACTACTCCTCTTTTTGTATTCAGCCTAATTCTTCCTTGTATTATCAAGTTGAAAGCTCTGGCTCTGCTTCATCCTACTCTGTGGGCAGGACTGTTTCGGCAGGATTCATGATCCTGCTGTCAGACTCAACTGGGAATCAGAAGCCTGCACTGTATAGGGAACAGTCACTCGCCTGTGATTTCCACTGAATTGGCCAATTAGTGACCACAGGGTAGATTCACTGTCTAATTAAGCATGGCAGGTGGGTATTCGAAGCTGGAGGGCCAATGTGAGGTCTTATGAGTAGGGGAAGGAGAGGGCATCACAAGATGGAGATGCTCTCTCTCCAACTTTCTTAAAATAAAACATAGATCAAGCGGACCAGTAGGGGGGAGGGGGAGGGGAGAGAAAGGAACTCCCCTTCATAGGTCAGCCTGTGTCTGCAGATGAAGTTTGGCTGGCAAGGAAGGCCATTCAGCCTGCCTGGAGCATAGACCGTCCAGTCTACCATTGGGAGGTTGCCTTCACGCAGTTGGCCTGTGCTTCAATGCCTCTGCTGACTTGGGGGTCAACTGGGAAATCCCTGATTATAGACCCTTAGATCTTTAATTACTTGAGTTGATTACCCACTGCTCGCAGGTGGATAGCCCTGCCGCTCCCTATACCACCCAATTCCACCTCTGGGGAGATGACCTAGGGTGGGACGTATATGAGGAACCAGCTCGGCAAATGGTGGAGCAAAATTCCACACCTACCGCACCTCCATGCCTATTCCAACAGGATCTAAAAATGCAGCCCTATAATTCTAATGGCATCTATTGAGATACTGTGGCTATTAAAGTTGAGAGTAAAATTGAATTTAAAGTGGAATGGGATAAATAGGTGAAAATAACCAATATAAAATGATCTGTGGGAATATTGGCACAGGAAAGATACATGTCATCAGCACAGGCTCTGGGGTGAAGAGGGATCAAACAGCACCCAGCCCCTCTCCCCATTCATTCTGTGCTGTGATTTCCATAATTCTATGTACACTCTCCTTTACTGTGACTGAGCACAGAGAATGGGCTATCAATCAGTGAGTAACTCTCTTATGTCTGAACACAAGATTGGTGTTCCAAATCCCACTTCAGGGGCTTGAGGACAAAAGCCAAATACACTCCATTGAGGTACTGAGATAGTACTGCACCTTTAGAGGTACCAGCTTTCAGATCTGATATTGAACTGCTGTCCCAACTTCTGTCTCAGTGGTAAATGTCCCACAGCACTATTTCAAAGCTGAGCAGCTTCTCCAGTGTCCTAACCGATATTCCTCTTTCAACCAGCATCATTTAAATAGGTGATCTGCTCATTATTATTGTTTGTGGATGTTTGCTGTACATTTATTAAGTGCCATTACTACTACATTACTACAGTGACAACATTTCAAAAGTAATCATTTGGAGCTTTTTGACTTGCACTCATCAGGACTGATCATAAGATTATCAAAATAAAGGAAACATTAGCTTGGCAGTCAATTGTCCCCTGCTGCATTCTCCATGACAAAGCCGCTACCAATCAGAGTAATTTGTCAACCAATCAACACTCCCTTCTCATGCAGTATGAAGTGTTGTTCCCTTTACTTCCAGCAATACGTTTCAGCTGTGAAGTGCTTCAGGGTGCCCTGATATCAGAAAATATGCTATTTAATGCAGGTTTGTTCTTTCTATTATGCGATGTATAGATTGTCATGGGAGTGTCCCTTTAAAAAGGGCTTTTGTTTTATCACATGGCTTCTGTGATGTCATTTTGTGGGTGGAACTGAGCTGTGGCTGTGAGGTTTTTGCTATCACTTTAAGTTTTGACAGCTGCGGACTACAGACAGACAAAATAAGTGTTTTGGCCTTTCTCTCTCTATTTTCATTTGAAAGAGTTGTTCCGAAAGAAAAAAACATTGATTATAGCTAGCTGCTTTGGTCACTTAAAAGATATAGTTTGCTTTCTGGAAGGGTTTAAACCTGCTGGTGAGACGGAGTCAGAATCTCAGGGAAAGCCAGTCTTATTCAAGTGAGAATGCAGAGTGCTGAGCCACACCCTTTTGGTTTATGGGATTTTGCTTTTGAATTGGAACAGTTAAGGAGAAATTCATTAAGTGTTATACATAGATTACTGTAGCTGCATGGGGTATTTATGTTTGTAATTGATAAAAGTTCTTGCTGTTTGGTTATATATATATATATGTCAACTAAGTTCTGAGAATAAAGCTTGTTTTGATTAAAGTGTCTAGGAAGTCTGATGAATCACACCTGAAGGGAAGGCTCTTGTGCTCATCCTAGCCAAATTCAACATAAAGGTTGTAGGTCAGCTGGACTTCATAATATACTTTGGAGTTTGTAATCCCTGGCCCATAATAAAATCAACTCTGGCTACAGTTCCTAGTTGACAGCTGTCATCTTTTTTTAATAAATTTAGATTACCCAATTATTTTTTCCAATTAAGGGGCAATTTAGCGTGGCCAATCCACCTACTCTGCACATTTTTGGGTTGTGGGGGCGAAACCCACGCAGACACGGGGAGAATGTGCAAACTCCACACGGACAGTGACTCAGAGCCGGGATCGAACCTGGGACCTCAGAGCCGTGAGGCAGTTGTGCTAACCACTAGGCCACCGTGCTGCCCTGACAGCTGTCACCTCCACGTCACCAAGGCGATAGGGAGAGAGATCAGGCCTGCTCAAAGTAGCCATTGGGAACCTGGTGCAGTGAGGTTACAGGATTATGATTACAACAGGCAGGATACTGGGGCATGAACAATGAATTACCACCAATTACATAAAGACTAACAAACTATTGCTGTTGGCTATGAGTGGAATATAAGTGTTACAGAGTATTGTGATCATTATCAGTGCAACTTCAGTGAATTACCACAAGGCTTTGTTTTATTTCTTCATGGGATGTGGGCGTCACTGGCTGACCCAGCATTTATTGCCCATCCCTGAGGGTATTGAAGAGTCAACCATTTTGCTGAGGATCTGGAGTCACATGTGGGATGAGTAGATTTCCTTTGATTTAATTACTCATTTCATCATCTACCATGGTGGGATTTGAACCCAGGTCTTCAGAGCATTACCCTGGGCCTCTGGTTTATTAGTCCAGTGACAATTGCACTACACCATTGCCTCCCCAGGGACTGGCGGAATAGTTTCTCAGCCTTTTTGCTAAGATCTTAAGCATCAGATCGACCCCGAGATGAGGTGCAATGCCTTTTCTTGTCAGCTTGGATCTTGTATGTCTCGCTTGTGGAGATTGGGTTCAATTTGAATTTGAATTGGTTTTTGCAGCAAGCACTGAGATGGATTAAGGCAGGCATTTTCAAAGTGGGGGTTGTGACCCACCCGTGGGTGGGTGTTGGGAGGGTCGTGAGCCATCCATTGCAGCATTCCCGATCCCGGGAATTCGGGCACAATGGCCACAGCAGCCGGCTTTTAAAACTGCCGGCTGTGAGCGGCTTGAAAAATGATGGCCTCAACCGGTTTTAAATATGCGCATGCATGCCCGCTCATCAGTGCGCATCCCCGGAGCCCAGAGAGAAACACCGCCTCCTCCTGACTTCAGTGTGCTGATCCAGGAGAAGATTTTTAAAAAAATTCGATTCAGTTTTCCTGCATCTGTCTTGAATATACTGAATGGCTGAGCCTGCAGAACTCTCTTTGATGGTGAATTTTAGAGATTAAAAAGATTCACAATACTTTGAGTTAAGTAATTCCTCCTCATCTATGTCTAAAATTGTCGCATTGTGATTTGCAGACTATATCCCCAGGCTGTAAACCACCCATCTGAGGAAAAGTTACATTCTGCATCTGCTCTGTAGAGTCCTGAGAGAATATGCCTGTTTCAATGAGGTTTTTTCTCATTCATCACTACTCTAGAATATAAGCCCAGGCTCACCTCTCGCATTAAAGGTGAGTGAAAACGGTGGGTCCTGGAGGTCGGCCGGCGTGGGTCGCGAAGGTCGGCCGGCGTGGGTCGCGAAGGTCGGCCGGCATTGGGTCGCGAAGGTCGGCCGTCTTGAGTCCCGGAGGATGGCCGGTTGGTAAAAATGGATCCAGGGCAAAAAAAGTTTGAAAAACACTGGATTAAGGGTTTGTGCTGTCCACTTGCGTATTGGCTTTGTAACTTTAAGGGTGGGATAAACCAAATTAAAAGTTTCTTCCATCCCTCTTTTCCCGTCTGCGAATTGTTTACCCTGCTTGGTTCAACCCCATTAATTTGCTCAGAAATGGTGTCTGGTTCTTGGAACCTCTTACACAACAGCTGGTGCTGCAAAAAAAGGACATAAACAGCCACGTGATAAGATGTCACATGACAGATGTAATGACCCACTACAACATTTAAAAAATGGATTTTATTTCAGTTTCTGGATTACGAAAGAACTGCATATTGCACGCCACTGATAGATGGGAAATGACGACCCAATTATGCCTGAAACCAATGATGGGTGCAGCTCCCCACACAAGTGCCAGTTGCAGTTGTTACTGCAGATGAAGGGGCAGCATTTAATACAGATCTAAAACGACAGTGGCCAAACCGAAGAGCATCCAAATGGGCAGTGCTGTGAGGTTGAATGCAAGTGACAGGGAAAGCTTGTGAGGCAAGGGCAAAGCTCAAGAGTTTGCTGAGGTCTAAATGTAAAGGCTAAGGAGAAAATTGAGCTGTCATACGGAGGCTAAGATATGTGTTTGCTGAAGTCTGAGCAGTTTGAACTCACAATGCTCGCCTGTCATCAAAACAACAAAATGGGCTTTCGCTTCTTGGGTTTCACACAAACTTAGAAAAGGTCCAGAAAAAAAGGAATGGCAATTTGAAAATAGAGATATCGATTAGCTGTGCAATGCTCTGGCTCACTGCGATTCATGTAGGCAGGGAACACCCCTGGAGAATTAGATCTGTAATTTCTAATGGTGCCTTTATTGCATTGTGAAATACCTCACAAGATCTGACATTCGTCGAGTCCTGTCGCCTGCTTGTGAGAATGAATCGGATTTCATTTTCCTCTTCTCTCTGTATTTCAGCGGACAGGTGCTCTTTATCCAGGCTGTGGGTTCATCCAATTCCCCCTTCATTTCATGCAGCGTGGTAGCTTCCAGACTGAGAAGGTCAGATTACTGAGCATGTCTGCTGTACAGTCCTGCTATGATGCGGCTGCTGAAGCAGTGAATGCGAAGGCCTTGAACAAATAGTGAACGCTGCGTGTAGAAAAGAGTGAAGTGGGAGATGAAGTAATATAAGATTCTGCCTTGCAGGTAAGTTGTTTTATTTCTCTATGAATGCCTGCGTCTTCTGTTACTGGGAAGTGGCAGTGTCGTAACTGCTGCCTTGTCCTGTAGTTAAATGCACTGGATTCATGTTTTCTATTATGCTGTGGTCGCTAATATTCAGCTTTCTCTCAGTGAGTGAAAAATTATATCACTAAAAGCAAGGTCATGTCTCTGGCAGAAATCTTTCTTTGTGCTCTTCGAGTGTAAACAGTGCAATGTAATGGATGCTGAAGTAGCTCTGTTTCAGGTAATCCATTGCACTGCTGCTGTACAGTAATACACAGTCCACTGCTGGAAGGTTTGTAAGCTGTTGCAGATGACAGCTACTTCTGACTGATGAGCACTGTCTACTTTAATTAGACAGCTGTGGTCCAACACAGCTCAGGTTGGTAATGATGTGGAGTGTCCCAGCTCAGAGTTCCTCGATGAGGTGAAATATCTTCAATCATGCACAGGCTGTAATGTGTTGTGGAACGAGTCAATAGTGTGCCCATGGCACTTTAACATTAACTCTTTGAGCCACAATGCGATAAATTCTGTCATGGTGCAAGATAGATTTAGATCCTTCGCACAAACATTCGATGGGGGAGATTGTAATTGAAGCATCACTGGTCCCACGTTTGCACATTTTGAATTTTCAAATCATTTTATTGTTTTAATTTTAAATCATATGTACTGATGCATTAAGATATTTAAAAATGTACATTTGAAGAATTGCAATGGAAATTCTGCTCTCGTTTGGGTCCAGTAGCATTGGAGTATCAAACACTGCATTACTACAAAATCAATAAAGGTACAAATAGTTGTTTATAGAATGCGAAAAGTATCTTTAATTATACCCTTGAACATGCATGAAGAAAGCCAATTCGATGGAAAGATTTTTTTGTGATTCTGTTTTTGCAGTGTTTGTGATACTGTCTTATTTGAAGGTTTAATGTAGCCAGCTATTCGATAACTGGAATGAAATGCTTGATGAGATTTGAGCAAGCCAGTGAACACCTTATTGATTGTTCCTTCAACAAAGAGTTAATATTATGTCAGAGTCTGCGTTCAAAACGGAAAAGTGTTTTTCATTTTTTGTCAAACACAGAAACTGATGTAAAATCTTCATTGCAATGCTTCACTTCCTTGTGACCTTGGGGTTTAAAAGAAAATGCTCAGTTTTTCCTCTTTCCAATTTTCCTTCCTGAAAGGGGTAAATCTCTGGATGCTGGTTAACCTCGTATGACTCTCCTAAATGGCCATACATCACATGCAAATCTAGACTGAATATTGGCAGACTGTTAAATTGGGGGACACTTCTGGAAAAACATAATTTCTATTCTTACCCAATGCTCACACAAGTGTCATTTCCTCCAGCGTCGTGCGGCAGCAATCAGCAGAAGGAACTCTTTCAGGATTTACTTTTCCTGCCTTACAGATTCCCGAGCGATTGGTATAATTACGACTGAGATTGTAGAGATTGTCTCATTTTAAAAATTGGGACCTATTTAAACATTTTGATCTATGAACCCTAAAATATACATCCTTGCATCATCTATACAGCTACCAAAATGTAACTTTTTTTTAATAATAACATATGAACAGCAAAGCATATATATCTTGGGCAATTAGATAGATAAGTCATCTGATTTAGTTTAACTGTGCATTGAAAGTCCAATTCTCAGAACAGGAACAGTATATTGGCAAAATTATTTTCTGTGCAATTGTATTTTTAAATTTTGTTTGACCCAGGTCTACATTAGACTCGTGTTCACTTGTGTTGTGCCGTTTAATATTAGATGAAATGGTATAACGTAAATGTGCAGAGCGATTTATTATTTCTTTTATTGTTCAAATTGTAATTACCCTTGCTGTTGAAGCTCCTCAGAATGTGGACATCACTGGCTGGGCCAGCATTTATTGCCCATCCCTAGATGCCCTTGAGAAGGTGGTTGTGAGCCACCTTTCTGAACTGCTGCAGTCCATTTGGTGTAGGTACACCCACAGTGCTGTTAGGGAGAGAGTTCCAAGATTTTAATCCAGTGACAGTAAAGGAACATTGATACAGTTCTGAGTCAGGATGGTGAGCTGCTTGTAGGGGAACTTGCAGCTGATGGTGTTCCCATGCATCTGCTGTCCTGTTGAAGAAGGCTTGGTGCTGCATCCTGTAGATGGTGTACACTTCTGCCACTATGCATCAGTGATGGGGGAAGTGTATGTTTAAGACGGTGGGATGGGTGCCAATCAAGTTGGTTGTTGTCCTGCACGGTGACAAGTTATTTGCAAAATTGATGTTGTACAGACTGAGATGGTAAAGATGTTAATTAAAACCTGGGAGAGACTGTGTGGCTTAAAAGATTTCCTCATTTTCTTTTCTATGACTAGAGACACTATTTCAAAATTGTCAGATTATAATGATTTTGCACCTCCTGGAACTCAGGGCTGGATTCTTCGCAGTCCCGCGCCAAAATCGTGTTTGCCGCGGGGGCGGAGAATCCAATTTCACGCCGAAAGCGGGCCCAGCGCCGGTCCAGCATTTCTCTGGGACCCGAGAATTGGCGTGTTCGCAGAGTACGCCGCACGGCTGGGGTTCATTGCTAGAGGTCCGCCCAGCGATCCTCTGCTCCCGTTCAGCCGAGTTCCCGACGGCGTTGTTCTAACTACCTATAGCCGTTCGGGAAGCTCGTGTAGCAGCTGCGGACTCAGTGGAGGGCGGGGGGATTGGACACAGGGAGGGAGGGGGAGGGGGGGAGGGGGGGGGCCTTATGGGCGGCCAGGGGACAGATAGGGATGGTCTGATCTTCAGCCGTGTGGCCGACCGGGGTCCTACATTCTTCATCTTCCTCCGTGGTCCGAGTCCGCCATGCGCATGCCCGCGTGGACTCAAAACCGGAAGTGCAGGGGCCCATATCCGCAGCTAAAGCTGCATGAACCACTCTGGGTCCCTGCTAGCCTCCTGCAGGTCAGTGAATCGGCTCATCTTTTTCCAAGGAATCTTGAGAGTGAAACGCCAGCATTTTTACGGCAGCATGGGGGGCATAGTCCCATTTTGGGAGAATCCAGCCCTCAGTTATTCAGATAGATTATGTAGTACAATGGGTGAGCTTGCTGTCTTTCAGTGGAACCTTTTTTAAAAAATCTTTGGCGAGGCCAGTATTTGTCAATCTCTAATTGCTCTTGAACTGAGTGACTTGCTTGTCCATTTCAAAGGGTGGTTAAGAATTCACCAGGTTGCTATGGGTCTGGAGTCGCATGTAGGCCAGACCAGGTATGGATGGAAGATTTCCTTTCCTAAAGGACATTTGCACCAGCTAAAGCTAATGACATGTAAACTATTGAAAGATTCGTTCAAAACATTTTAACTTCCCATCACAGACCTGACCCAGAAAGGGCACCCAGCTAGTTGATTTAAGCCATGAAAGGTTGACCCCGGCACAGGTGGGTGGAGATTGGATTTACAACATATTGTAACAGAGAAAAATTATTTCATTTGAGCCTAGCTTGTGTTTCACTTGATCCAGGAGTCCTGGACCCTGATGCTGGGTGACAGCACTTAGAAAATGTTCTACTTTGTACAGCCTTTATGAGATCTTCGGTTTTTGCAAATTTATATTAAAAGTGTATCTGCTATATGAAAAACACATGCAAGTTGTTTTTATTTGGTCTAAACATACACAGCAACATAAACTATATACAATTTGAACATGAATCACATTCAAGTGCAGCACTGCACTGTTTCTACATGATGTTAAGCCAAAAATGATGTATAGTTATTCTGCTTTCTGTCTTCCTAAAGAAATAATGGCCCAGATTTAGTGAACAGTGGTAATGATATTTGGATTGCTGTTGCACCCGAAAATCCTCCTGCCTTGACGCTGCTGCGTATTTCTCCTAGGACCTGCCTATCACAGAAATGCTCAGCGCAATGCCCCTAGATGAACTCTGATGGAGTGGAGCAGAGCCAGGGGAATACAGGTGCTCTGACCAGTCTCCGGATGAGACCCCCCCCCCATGCTCTTGGGTGAGGAGGGATGAACCGGCTCCCCATCTTTATTCAACTTCCTTGATTGGTCACGACAAAGATCATTTAAAAAGGATCCTTTCCCCTGTGGATACCTTTTCCGAGTCCAAATGTATTTATATTTTAAAAAGAGCCAATTTAGTCAGGCTTTCTCAAGTTAAAGAAAGAATGAATCTATTAGTTACTAAAATGCGTAGAAAAAATAATAAAATGCAACACACGTATGCACAGATTAACCATGAGAGGTGAATCTAAAAATAAAAGTTAAAATTGGGATGCAAATCCATTTTTGGCTTGTCCGTGACTGTAGATAATGAAATGTTACGGACATTAAGTTGGGTGATTCTGGTATCAATTGAACAGTTGGTTTGGAGATTCTTAGTTCTGCAGGTTAGCTGAAAGGACTTGTCTTGTTTCCTTTTCAGCTGTAGCTTTTCTGACTTGTGACTTGCTTCCAGCAATCAGAGAGACAGAGAGAGACTTTTTACCTGCAAGAATAGGGATACCTAGTGGACGTTTTTCAGTGGTGACCTTTGCAGAACACATACATAGTAGAAGTAGAACATTAGACCGACACACAGTGACCAGGGATGCAGTTGGTTTTTAACCCCTTTTCTTTTGTATTCCTGGAGGGGGAAAGAAACGCAAATATGTATTCTGCCCAGAACTACTTTCTTTCAACTCACATCATGTCCACAACCTGGGATATAATTCACAGGAGATGATTTCTGCTGACAAGGTAATCAGACTCCATTATCTCCAGAGGGGATTACAGTCCATTTTTTGCATTGTATCTCTTCCTTTATAAATGTCTCTTGCTGAGGTTCCTTGACACCCTCTAGGTGTGACATTCTGAGGTCTCTCTTGAGACTGCATATAATCCAACACAATGCAGTTAGTGAATTACATTCTCAATATTTTTATTCTCAGT
The DNA here is from genome assembly GCF_902713615.1 of Scyliorhinus canicula. Lineage (NCBI taxonomy): Eukaryota > Metazoa > Chordata > Chondrichthyes > Carcharhiniformes > Scyliorhinidae > Scyliorhinus > Scyliorhinus canicula. The sequence goes on along the minus strand of NC_052155.1, from coordinate 156,100,333 downwards.
CACTTTTGCCTTGTATGTCCTGTTTTTAAAAAAAAGTCTTACTTAAAAGTTCAACGTGTCCGTAAGTAATTTGAGGCTATGATCAGTATTATGACACAGGACATGTCCCTTTTTCGCGGAATTAGTTTCCACAGTAACTTGGAAAATTTCTACATACGTCTGTGCATTAGGATTCCCATAAGGCTCCGACACTCATCTTCCGTTTCATGTCTGGTCCCCGTCAATCTGGAGACTTTAAGATTTGGTCCAATAATTTACCAAAGATGTCATCATGAAGACTGGGCCTCCAAAAATTAAAGGTCATTGATCTAAAATGATAATGCTAACCTGTAACAGACACTGCCTGAATGGCTGACTGATTCCAGCATTTTCTGTTCTCCAAAATGTCCTTTTCTCATGAAAGTAGTTATTGTAATATTTATTCTGTTTGGCTGTTCAGAGGATGATTGGTGATATTGTGACAGATTTTTATTAAAATCATGTGCGCTACATTTTAGGCTCCATATATATCATACTGTCGCACATTTTCTTTCTTGCAGTTTTAGTTTACAAGCCTGATGTTGGAGAGAATTGGAACAAAACTCCCCAAGGAAGAATGGACGCTCTGTTAATTCGAAGTTAGCTTTACCCTTCTACATTTGCACCACACATGGTGTGAAATAGAAATTACATTTGTAGGTCAAGCAGATTCAATGATGCAATTCAATTGTTTAATGCCATTCCATTTGAATAGAGGCTTTTATTGTTGGTTTAACTTCAGAATGACTTCACTGCAACTGAACTTGCTGCAGAGCCTCACTACTGCAAAGGATAATACGCCTTGTGATAGATCTCTGCTTTCTGCTAACTGCATATTGCTGTCTGCTGATGGAAAAATGTGTTTATATATAACAAGTTGACAGCTGGACGTGAAACGTTAGCTCTTTTCTCTCCTTACAGATGCTGCCAGACCTGCTGAGATTTTCAGGCATTTTCTCTTTTGGAAATGTTACATTTGGTTCTCTCACCAGGTCATTTATGCACATCATGACCGGCTGGGCCCCAAGCACAGGGGTCCTGTGGCCTACAACTTGGAAAAGACCCATTTATTCCAACTCTCTGTTTCCTGTCTGTCAACCAATTCTCGATCCGTGGCAGTACATTAACCCCATCCCAATTTTGCCCATTAACCTCTTATTTTTTTTTATAAATGTTTTTTATTGAGTTTTCATATTTTATATATGACAAATTACAAATTATTAGAGAGAAAAAAAAAAGAAAACACAAAAATTTAACATGAATATTTACAGGTAAGCATCTTCATAACAGCAATTGTGGCCGCCCCCTTTAGCCAGCATACATATTTTACATTCCCCAATATGGCCGAGGCACATGTTTATAGGCATTTATTTATAGTTTGGTTTTGGGCCTTGGCTTGCCAGCAAACCCCCATAACGAGCCCGTAACCCCCCCCCCTCCCCCGATTCCCGTCCATTTTCCCCTGATTCTTGGCCACCCGACTATTCTTCCTCTTGTACGTTGGCCACAAACAGGTCCCGGAACAATTGCATGAATGGCTCCCACGTTCTGTGGAAGCCGTCGTCCGACCCTCGGATGGCGAATTTGATTTTCTCCATTTGGAGAGATTCCGAGAGGTCGGACAGCCAGTCTGCAGCTCTGGGCGGAGCTGCTGACCGCCAGCCAAACAGGATTCTACGGCGGGCGATCAGGGAGGCAAAGGCAAGGGCGTCCGCCCTCCTCCCCAGGAATAGATCTGGCTGGTCTGAAACCCCGAAGACCGCCACTATCGGGCATGGCTCCACCCTCACCCCCACCACTTTGGACATAGCCTCGAAGAAGGCTGTCCAGTACTCCACAAGTCTGGGGCAAGACCAGAACATGTGGGCGTGGTTGGCCGGGCCTCTTTGGCACCGCTCGCATCTGTCCTCCACCTCCGGGAAGAACCTACTCATACGGATTCTCGTTAAGTGGGCTCTATGTACCACTTTTAGTTGCGTCAGGCTGAGCCTTGCGCACGTGGAGGTGGAGTTGACCCTATGCAGTGCTTCGCTCCAGAGTCCCCACCCTATCTCAATCCCCAGGTCGTCCTCCCATTTCCTTCTTGTTGCGTCCAGTACGGTGTCGTCCCTATCTACCAGTCGGCCATACATGTCGCTACAGTTCCCTTTCTCTAGGATACTTGCGTCCAGTAGGTCTTCCAGTAGTGTTTGTCGTGGTGGTTGTGGGTACGTCCTTGTCTCCTTTCGTAGGAAGTTTTTGAGCTGCAGGTACCGTAGCTCGTTCCCCCCAGCTAGCTGAAATTTCTCTGTCAGTTCGTCCAGTGTTGCGATCCTGTCGTCCGTGTATAGGTCCCTGACTGTCAGTGTCCCCCCGTCCTGTCTCCACCTTTTGAAGGTGGCGTCAGTCAGTGCTGGTTTGAACCTATGGTTGTTGCAGATGGGAGCCTTGTCCAACATTTTGTACAGGCCAAATTGCTGCCGCAGTTGGTTCCAGGATTGGAGGGTGGCTGTCACCACTGGGCTGCTGGAGTGTTTTTTGGGTGGGGATGGGAGTGCTGCCGTGGCGAGGGCCCGGAGGGAGGTTCCCATGCAGGAGGCCTCCTCCGCACGCACCCATTCGGCTTCTGGCTCCTGGATCCATCCCCTTACTCGCTCGGCTGTTGCCGCCCAGTGGTAGAATTGTAGATTCGGGAGGGCTAGCCCCCCCCTGGATTTTGTTTTTTGTAGGACCTTCTTTGGGATCCTAGCATTTTTACCCCCCCCATACGAACGCCATGATAAGTTTGTCCAGCGCTTTGAAAAAGGCCTTGGGGATGTAGATCGGAATGGATCTAAACAGGAAGAGGAACCTGGGCAGTACGTTCATTTTGATCGTCTGGACTCTCCCCGCGAGGGAGAGCGGGAGTGTGTTCCATCTTTGCAGGTCCTTTTTAACTTCCTCCGTCAGGCTGGTGAGGTTCCATTTGTGGATCCCTTTCCAGTCATGGGCTATTTGGATCCCCAGGTAGCGGAATTTATGTCGGGCTTGTTTGAACGGCAGCCCCTTTAGTGCTGCCCCCCCCCCCCCTTGCGGGTGTACTGGGAAGATCTCGCTTTTGCTCATGTTGAGTTTGTAGCCCGAGAAGGCTCCAAACTCTTTCAGGAGCGCGATGATTCCGTCCATGCTGCTTTGTGGGTCCGAGATATAGAGGAGCAGATCATCGGCATAGAGTGAGACTCTGTGCTCTCTACCTCCCCTTCGGATCCCCCTCCAATTTTTTGCTGCCCTGAGCGCGATTGCTAGCGGTTCGATTGCTAGTGCGAACAGCAGCGGGGACAGTGGGCATCCTTGTCTGGTGCCCCTGTGCAGCTGGAAGTATTGGGAGTTGGTATTGTTGGTCCGTACACTCGCCATGGGAGCGTTGTATAGGAGCTTTACCCAAGCGGTGAACCCTGTTCCCAGCCCGATCATTAACCTCTTATAAGGGACCTTGTTAAAAGCCTTCTGAAAGCCCAAATACACCACATCACCGTTTCTCCCCTTATCAGGTATATGGATTACATCCTCAAAAAAACTCCAGTACATTTAACTAAAGGGGAGCAAAGTTCCGTAGCGAGCGTGTTGAGCCGCGTGTTTCGCGGTTGGCATTGCTGATAAATACACGGCTACAAAACACCACTTGCGTTATATTATGGGGCCTCCGAGTCCCTGACACAACCCCTGATACCCCTCACGCCCCAACGCATTATGGGAGGGTCCCCCACCCGCCGCACCCCTCCAATACCTGTGCAGGGCACCGTTGGCCTGATCACCAGCGCACAGGAAATGCCAGCTTGGCACCTTGGCAGTGCCAATCTGGGACCCTGGCAGTGCCCCTGCCAGCTGGCAGTACCACCGAGGCACATAGAAACATAGAAAATTGAAGCAGGAGGAGGCCATTCGGCCCTTCGAGTCTGCTCCGCCATTCATTATGATCATGGCTGATCATCAAATTCAATACCCTGATCCTGCCTTCCCCCCATATCCCTTGATCACTTTAGCCCCAAGAGCTATATCTAATGCCTTCTTGAAATTGCATAACATATTGGCCTCAACTACTTTCCGTGGTAGAGAATTCCACAGATTCACCACTCTCTGGGTGCTAGGTTGGAAGTGCCAGGGTGGTCTGGTGGCACCAGCAGTGCCAGGGTAGCACTCTGCCCAAAGGGCATGTACCTGGGGTCTCATCACCTGGGAGACCCACACGAGTACCATTCCGTCTGGTCCCTGTTTGTGGAGACCAGAACTAAATGGCGCTCGACCAAGGTCTCCAAGGAGAAGGAGGTTGATCGAACGCCTTGGGTAACTGAGGAATCTGGACATTTAAAGAGAGACTAGCTGTTCACTTTATTTTGCAGATTTGCCAAAAAGTGATCCCGTCCACAGTGGGCGGGATTCGCATCGCAACGTCTCACGAGATCGCGTTAGATCTCACGAGGCGTTGCATGCAGCATAGATCTCGCTCGTGTGGTCTTCTAACTTCTGTTGGCCATGATGCACCGCGGCAAATTGCTTTTCGGGCATATCGTGGCTGTTCTTTCGCGCTCATAGAGTACAAAAGTAAGCAAGTTATGATGAACTTTTATAACACATTAGTTTGGACTCGAATGGAGTATAATGTTTTATTCCAGCAATTTAGGAAAGAACTGAAGGCTTTGGAACGTGTGTAGAAAAAGACAGCACAGTGGTCAGCACAGCTGCCTCATAGTACCCGAGATCAGAGTTCGATTCCAGCCTTGGGTGGCTGTCTGTTTACACGTTCTCCCCGTGCCTGCGTGGATTTCCTCCGGGAGCTCCAGTTTCCTCCCTCAGTCCAAAGATGCGCAAGTTAGGTAGATTGGCCATGAGCGGGGTTATGGAGATAGGGCGGGGTAATGGGCCTGGATAGAGTGCTCTTGCAGAGAGTCAGTGCAGACTAGACAGGCTGAATGGCCTCCTTCTGCACTGTAGGGATTCTGTGTTTTCTATGAATGTTGATGTGAATGGGTCCAGGAATGAGGGACTATGGTTACATGGATAGATTGGAGAAACAGTAGTTCTGTTTTGAGAAGACGAAGTTGAGAAGAAATTTGATAAAGCTGTGAGGTATCTAGATAGGGGGAAACTGTGCCCACTGATGGGAGGGTTAGGATCCTGAGAAAACAGTTTTAAGGTGATTGCCTATTAAATAACGGTAAGCAGAACATATGGACAATCGTCGAAATAAACAAACAAGATTTATTACAATACAATTCCAAAATTCCTCCACTTCCCTAAGGGCGTCCTTCCCCGATCTAAACCCAGGCCAGGGTTTTTAAGTAACTGGAGTTCCCCTTATTGAGGAGAAGCTCTGCCCCCTTAAAGAGGAAGTTCATGGGAAACTGTATGGTCCTGGTCCCGGACCTCTATTGGGGTTTTAACATTGCCGAAAGAAACAACACTGACAGAGTCTGAATTGCGCTGTCTGAATGTGGTGAAGACAGTTTCAATCATGGCTTTTGGAAGGATATTGGATAATTACCCTGAGAGAACAGGGAAAAGATCAGAGAATGGGACTAGTTGAGAGATAGCATGTGCAGGAGCACCTCCTTCTGTGCTCTCAGTATTCTATGATTGTGTATAGTTCAGAACTAGGAGCCAGAAATATAAGATCTGTACTTACAATCCAGTAAGGAACTCAGGACTAAATTATTTACTTGAGCCCAGAAGTCAGGTAAATGTCACCTGGAGCTGACAAGATCATAGTGGATCATGGGCAGCATGGTGGCACAGTGGTTGGCACTGCTGCCTCACAGCTCCAGGGACCCGGGTTCAATTCTGGCCTCGGCTAACTGTCTGTGCAGAGTTGCACTTTCTCCCCGTGTCTGCGTGGGTTTCCTCCGGGTGCTCTGGTTTCCTCCCACAGTCCAGAGATGGGCGGATAGGGTGGAATGGCTATGCTAAAGTGCCCTTTAGTGTCCAAAAAGTTAGGTGGGGTTACTGGATTACGGGGACAGGGTGGAAGTGTGGGCTTAAGTAGGGTGCTCTTTCCAGGGGCTGGTGCAGACTCGATGGGCCGAATGGCCTTCTTCTGCACTGCAAATTGTATGACTCTATGATTTTCTGTCCCAGTTGTCAGAAGTGTTTCCAACTTCCAGATCATGAGCTCTGCAGCTCAATTACCCTGCAATCCTTCAGTCAGATGTCTCTCAGAATGGGAGCTATGCTTGTTTCTTTGTTCAGGAAGAATGACATTTTGGAGCTGGAGCTTGTAGCCTCAGCAACCATTATAAACAGCACCTGTGACACTCTCAAGGCAATAGGAAATCGGAAAGGATTTCAATTTATCGGAGGCAATTCCCACCAGAGAGAGTCTGTAGGCCTGAATTGGAGTGCTGGAGAAAACTGAGATTTTTCAGGCAGACTGTCACAGACCCCCTCAACACAACTTACTGCTTGCTGGATCTTGGGCACACGCAATGTCTCTGGCTTTCAAACGGCGCAGCATTGAACTTTTACACCACTTGATCCTTTTGATCTACTGCAGTACCACATCACTCAGTCTGCATTAAGTACAGGACTGACATTCTAATTAGTAGGAGCAAGCAGAATGTTAGCCTCCGCACTGACCCCTGCAGCAAACAGAACAGAACTTGAGGCTGTGCAGCTGTTGCTGACTTCCCTTGCATACAGGGTGTGATTGGCCGCACACACCTGACCATTAGAGTCAGCAACATTCATTATTAGATAAATATACCACTCTGTGAATGTCCAGTTCATAGCCCATCATCAAAGCAGGGACATACAGACCTGTGAAAGATGTCAAACAGCATCCAAATGTTTTCATAGATTATAGAATCATAGAATCCCTACTGTACAGAAAGAGGCCATTCTGTCCATCTAGTCTGCAGCGACCCTTTGAAAGACCACCCGACGCGGGTCCTATCCCCCACCCTGTAATTTAGCATGGTCAATCCACCTAACCTGCACATCTTTAGACTGTGGGAGAAAACTGGAGAACCCGGAGGAAACCCATGCAGACACAGGGAGAAAGTGCAAACCTCACAGACAGTTAGCCAAGGTGGGACCTGAACCAGGGTCCATGGTGCTGTGAGGCAGCAGTGCTAACCACTGTACCACCATGCTGCACCATTTTCAACTACTCCACCAAACCCTTGATTTTGGAGAAACATGACTAGGGATATCCACTGAAGACCTGGCTGATGACATCTCTATGTAATCTTATGATGCCCAAGCAGTTCAATGCCAATTAAAGTCAGACCCTAACCAGTATCATTATTTAGAGACCATAACTGGACTGAACAAGCTTGCAGGATAATTTGATTGGGTTTCCTGAAATATGCCCTGGAAGGTATCATGCATCGTAATGGTCCAATTGAAGTTTGCACAACACTCAATTGCCGAGGTGCCTGCACTCCAAGGAGAAAGAACAGGAACAAGGGATATCATCAGACAAGGAAGACTGAGGGAAGGAGAGGAATAAGGAATTCTTTGCAACCAGGGGCGGGATTCTTTGCAACCAGGGGCGGGATTCTTCCCTACCCGGTGGGGCGGGGGATCCTGGCGTAGCGGAGTGGCGCCAACCATTCCGGCGTCGGGCCTCCCCAAAGGTGCAGAGATTACGCACCTTTAGGGGCCAAGCCCTCACATTGAGGGGCTAGGCCCGCGCCGGAGCGGTTGGCACCATACCGACTGGCGGCCAAACCGGCTCCAGCGGCCTTTGACGCCCGGCGCCCGGCACCGGGGCTGGCCGAATGGCCTTCACCGGTTTGCGCATGCACTAGTGCGTCAGCTGCCGCTGACGTCACCACCGGCGCATGTGCGCTGGAGGATTCTCTTCCGCCTCCGCCATGGTGGAGGCCGTGGCGGAGGCGGAAGAAAAAGAGTGCCCCCACGGCACTGGATTTGGTAAAAGGGATTTGGGGCGGGATTCTCCCTTTGGGGGACTACGGTTTGAGTACAGACATGAGCAATAGAATTTTGAATGACTTAAGTTTATAGGTGGGAAAAACTGAGACCCATCTAGAGTGCATTGAATCAGTGAAATCCAGAGTTAACAAAGACACGGATGAGGGTTTCAGCAGAAGATAGGCTGCTGCAGGGACAAAGTCAAGTGATGTTATGGAGGTGGAAATTGTGATGGCCTAGATATGAAGTTAAACCTCTGTGTTAAGTTTGACACCAAGGTTGAGAACAGATTGGTTCAGTCTCCAGACAGTTGCTGGGGAGAAGGAAGGAATCTGTCGCTAGGAAACTAAATTTGGATCGTGGACTGAAAAAAATGGCTTGTGTCTGCCCACAATTTAATTGGGGGGTACTTCTGCTCATCCAGTACTGAATGTCAGTTTAGTAGTCTGATAATTTAGCAACAGTGAAGGAATCCAGAGAGGTGGTGCTGAGGTACAACTGGGTGCCGCTGCATTACACAAGAAAACTAATGCGGTACTTTTAGATGCTGTCATCGAAGGGGCGGCTTTTAATTTAGAGAAAGGGGTGAGGGGGGGAGGGGCAATGGATCCTTGAGAGTCACCAGACTTGTGGGGGAAGGAAGAGAAGTCATTGAAAATGGTACTCCAGCTACGATTATGTAGGTAGGACCACACGAGAGCAGTCCCAACTGGATGGCAGTAGAGAGGCTTTGGAGGAGGGTGGTGTGGTCAGTCCTGTCACAACCAGCAGATGGGTTGAGAACGGTGAAGAGTGATACAGTCAAATCAGACGTCATTTGTGACTTTCATAAGAGCCGGTTAATTGAATTTTGGTATTGGGGCAGAGACGGAAACCTAATTGGAGGGGTTCAAACACGAAGGCCGTAATTCTCTGGTCGTTGGAATTGTCTTTTTCCGCTGGCAGCACACCGCTGCCCGCAGGTTTCCTGGCGGAGCGGGATGGCTTCAGTGGGAAATCCCATTGGCAAGCGGTGGGAGTCGAGAATCCCACCATCAGGGTGGCAGGCTGGCACTGCCAAGGTACCCAGTTGGCACCACTAGTTCCAGGGCACTAGCCTGCCCAAAGTGCATGCAGCTGGGGGAATCCCATTGTGACAAAATACAATACGCTAATAAATGTATTGTGAATGGGAAATTTATTTCAATGTGGCTTAGTGTGAAGTAGTGCATTTTAGGATTTTGCCTATTCTTTGTAAAATAAGGGGGTGATTTTCAGCCCGAGTTCATCATTGGGGAGAACGGTGACATGACAGAAAATCCCAGAATTGGGAAACGTGGTTTTTGATGTGTTGGGTATGCTGGGTCTGCATTTACCAGAGCAGTGAGAGAGACAGGCTTCCAACACTTGTAGAAGTACAACTCTATTTTATTTAACTATGAGCTGTTAAACATACTTGCACTGTGGGTTGACACTATGTTAGGTTGACTGGAGACCTGAGGCTAACCTGGCCAGACCATACTGCTAGCACATGGTAGCTGTTCGTGTTACTGATCACGGGCTCTGGCTGTCTCAGAGGCTGCATCCCAAATGAGCAGGAAAACTCGTGCCCTCTGGCTTTAAAGTGGCCGTTTCCTGGCTGGTTATTGGCTGCTGTGGTCTGTGTGTTGATTGGTCTTTCAGTGTGTCAGTCAGTGTCTGTCTATGCACCATCATATACTTGTGTGTATATTATGACAGTTTACTCTGGTGAGATGCAATCGGAGAAGGTGTAACACCTGCCCTTTACCTCCTCTCTCCTTACCATTCAAGGCCCCAAGCACACCTTTCAGTTTCAGCAGTGTTTCACTTGTACCTCCTTCAATTTGGTCTACTGTATTCGTTGCTTCCAAATGCAGACTGTGTTGCAGAACACCTTCGCTCCACCTGCAAGCATTACCCCAACCTGCCTGTCGCTTGCCATTTCAGTTCAGCATCTTGTTCTCATGCCCAAGTCTCCCTCCTCGGCCTACTGCAATGCTCCAATGATGCTCAACGCAAACTGGAAGAACAACACCTCATATTCCAAGTAAGTCTGTTACAACCTACGTTGCAGAACTTAACATTGAATTGCACAACTTTAGATTGTGAACATTCTCCTCCATCTTGACCCTGTTTTTGTTTTTTGTTGTCCTTCATTTGTTCCAATACAACATCAGTCTTCCCCAACAGAGCCACCTGTCCCTTGTTTTTCAGTTTTGCTTTCACTGAGCACTGACCTTTGTTCTCCTATTAAAGATGCACAGGCACTAGAGAAGTTGCAAAAAAAAGGCTGACGCCAGATGGACTGACTGAACTTCTGATGGGGCACTTAGCTGCTGAAATGGAGAATCCAGCCCCTTTTCCTTCAGTTCATTGTAATAGCCAGAGCACACCATACTCACCAGCCTATGTTTGCAAAACCTGGGTAAAGCTTCTAATTCCATTTAGTTACTTTGGTCCTGTGCTCCTTAATAAACTGGCAGTGAAGCTCCATGTACACAAACCACTAAAATGTAGGAGCCAGGTAGAAACAAAATCCAAAATGTTGAAGGAAAGCTAGTGGGTGTCAGGTTGCTCAGTTGACTAGATTGCTACAGTGTGATGTGAGATGATACCAACAGCACAGGTGCACGGTAGCACAGTGGTTAGCACTGTTGCTTCACAACGCCAGGGTCCCAGGTTCAATTCCCGGCTTGGATCACTGTCTGCGCGGAGTCTGCATGTTCTCCCTGTGTCTGCGTGGGTTTCCTCCAGGTTCTCCGGTTTCCTCCCACAAGTCCCGAAAGATATGCTGTTAGGTAATTTGGATGTTCTGAATTTTAACTCTGGTGTACCCGAACAGGTGCTGGAATGTGGCAACTAGGGGCTTTTCACAGTAACTTCATTGCAGTAATGTAAGCCTACTTGGACAATAAAGATTATTTTTAAAAAACTACATCTGTAACTCGGCTGTGGAGGCCTGCCCCCTTTGCCTTGTCCCATGCTTGCTGAGTGGTCTCTTCAATCATTATGTAAACAGTTGTGTGTCTCTCTCTATAATGTAGATTCCAGAACAGCACACAATACTCTAGCTGTGGCCTAACCAATGTTTTATATAGTTCCAGCATAACCTCCCTGCTCCTAAACTCTATGCATCTGCTAATAAAGACAAATATACCATGTGCCTTTTAACCACTGTATCCATCTACCCTGCTACCTTAAGGGACTGGTGTACATGCACACCAAGGTCTCTCTGATCCTTGGTGCTTCCCAGGGTCCTGCCGTTTATCATGTATTCCCTGCCTTGTTTGTCTTGCCCAAGTGCATCACCTCACACTTATCAGGATTGAATTCCATTTTCCACTGATTAGCCCATCTGTTCAGCCTGTCTGTATCCTCCTGTAACTTAAGGCTATCCTCCTGACTATTTACCACCCCACCAATTTTCATATCATCCACAAACTTATTGATCAGTCCTCCTACCTTCATGTCTAAATCATTTATTTAAACCATAAACAGCAAGGGTCCCAACACTGATCCCTTGCAGGACCCCACTGAACACAGGTTTCCAGTCAGAAAAACACCTCCTGACCATCAGCCTCTGATTCCTGCCACTCAACCAATTCTGGATCCAATTTGCCAATTTTCCTTGGGTCCTATAGGCTCCTTTGTTATCTATGTCCCATGTAGAAAATGCATTCCCTCATCTGCACACTGGCCACCTCTTTGAAAAATTCAGTCACGTTGGTCAGACGGACCTTCGCTTAACAAAACAATGCTGACTCTTCTTGATGAATACCTGCCTCTCCAAATGCAGATTAATTATGTCTCTTAGATTTGCTTCCAATAGTTTCCCTACAGCTGAGGTTAAATTGACTGAACTTCTGGTGGGGTGATGTGAGGAGGAATACGCGCAGGAAGTGGCTGCTGCTGGGAACCTGACTTGTGTACTCTTTTTCCTAGTTCCACGGGCCTTTTATTTCTCGAAGAATTCTGAAATTTTGCTGTGCAAAGTTCCCTCATCTCTGAGATGCCCTAGGGAAGTAAAGCCAAAAATGAACATACATCCCCAAGGTCTCTCTGGTCCTCTGTACGTTCAAGCGTCCTACCGTTCATTGTGTATTCCCTTGCCTTGTTAGTCCTGCTAAAATGGATCACCTCACACTCTTGAGGGTTAAATTCCATTTGATACTGTTCTGCCCATCTAACCAGCCCATCTATATCACCTAAGGCTTTTCTGCTTGCTATTTACCACATCACCAATTTCTGTGTCATCTGTGAACTTAATGATCATACCCCCTGTATTCACATCTAGATCATTAATGTATACTCTGTCTGTGATGTATGTGGGTGCGTGATGTGCTTGTGTGTGTGTGTGGTGTATGTGGTTTGTGGTGTGCTTGGGTGAGTCATGTGCAGTAATGTGGGTCTGTAGTTTGTGTTGTGTGGGTCATGTGTGGGTGTGTGTGGTGTGTTTGTGTGGTGCCTGTGTGTGCATGATGTATGTGGGTGTGCAGTATGTTGCTGTGGGTGTGTAGTGTATTGATGTGGTTTCTGTAGAGAAGGTTTTTGCAAGAGGGAGATGTTTCCTGTGGTTAGAGTACTTGCAAATTGCTTGGACTCTTAGCAGAACAGCAGTGAATTCTTAATACCTCCCTCTTCGTCCTTGGTTTGGTGAAGAGCTCCCTCTCTTGACATTGTCTCTCAGAGTTCTTCCTGGCGCTCTGCACACATTCCTTTAGCAGCCTGTCTTTATCACAACCAAGAACAAAATGGCTGCTATGTTAATTTTGACTAATCATTGTACCACCAGACAAATTATGTGGCGGTCCTTTGATGTCCCTTCCTGCCTGCCTCCTGTTCACTCAGAAGTAAAAGGATTGTTCATCAGAGTTTAGATGGACATCCTTGGAGAAGTATTTGAATTTTTATTGACTATTTGAAACTAGCTCCAGAGAAATTAGTCTGACAAAGTTTGAATAAACACAGAAAGGTGCTGGGTGGGATTCTCCCATCCCGCGGCAGAGTGTCCATGCCGTCGTAAATGCCAGAGTGTGCACGTCCCCCCCCCTATAGGGGGCCAGCACGGCGCTGGAGCGGTTCACGCCGCTCCAGCTGCCGATCCCGGTGCGAACTGTGCGCCGCGGGATCTGCGCATGCGCAGTGCCTTCCTTCAACGCGCCGGCCCCGACGCAACATGGCGCAGGGCTACAGGGGCCCACGCGTAGAAAAGGAGGCCCCCAGCTAGAGAGGCCGGCCCGCCGATTGGTGGGCACCAATTGCAGGCCAGGCCACATCGGAGACCTCCCCCCCCCCCCCCCCCCCCCTCCGGGGTTGGACCACCCCCCCCCACCCCCCCGCAGGCTGACACCTGACCCTTCAATGCCGAGGTCCCGCCTCCTCAGAGCAGGTTAGAACAGCGCCGGCAGGACTCGGTTCTTTTCTTATGGCCGCTCGGCCCATCTGGGCCGGAGAATCGATGGGCCGGCCACATAGAGCGGCCCGCGACCGGCGCCGCGCCAGCCATGCCGGTGGCAATGGCACCGATTCTCCACTCTGCGGAGAATCGCGTGCTGGCGTCGGGGCGGCATGGCCCAGTCGCGGGGATTCTCCAGCCCGGCCTAGCGCTGGGAGAATCCCGCCCGCCATGTTGTTGCATGTCCACACTTCCATTTTGGAAAATGCTTTCAAACTCAATGGAATTCTCCCAACCAACCAGCGACGGGTTTTGTGCCCGGGCCGGCGCGGCGAAGCTGGCGGGAGCCATCTAATGGGAAACCCGGCATCGTAAAATCCTGTTGCAATTCTCTCAAAGGTGGGTTCATGGTGAGGCGCTTTTCCTGCTGGCACTGGCACTAACGGCATTTGCATTAATTTGTATCTCTTGAATGCTCATTAAAACATCTGCCCGCCGGAATCCTGTCAGGCCTTCCAATCATGTTGGCGCCAAACCTGACTGATAAAGGTTGACGTGCACATGATGGTCCTCAGTTCGGCAGAGATGTTGTAGTGAGTGCAACATGCAAAGCCTACCTACCTTAGCACTGCGCTTGATGCGCTGTACACTACTCTGCTGGCAGTTGGTTCCTGCCCTCAACTCCCATGTGAGCTGGTCTATATGGATAGCACCGCGCTGCGGGACCCATTGACCCTCCTGTGTCACCAACTCGGTTCAGTACTGCGCTTGGGGTTGGTGAAAACAGGGGTCCCCTTCCCTCTGGTTCTACACACCAGTGTCTGTATGGACAGGACTGTGTTGCGGACCCATGCAGCCACCGTAACTAAAGTTCTGAAGTTCGACTGCGGATGGGTTGCGAGGTGAGAGTGGGGGTGGGCAATGTGGAAGGAGAGCTGTGCAAAGAGGGAGGTGGGGGAAGGGCAAACACTCGGGGCCTAGTCTTCTATCGGCATAGAAATGGTAAAAGGTGGAGAAGGGCCCATTAGGGACCTAAAAGGAATTTACACATGGAGGCAGGGAACATGGCTACCAGGTAGATGCTACCCAGGACAAGGTGACAGTGGAGGAAATTCAATCCCTACGAGGGTTCAAAACTGATAAGGAAGTAATGTTGAATGGACTGTCGGTACTGAAATTTGTCAAGGCACCGGGACTGGATGAGATGAAGGAAGTGAGAATGGAAATTGCAGGGCGCTGGCCATAACCTTCGTCTTCTCTAGACTCAGGGCAGGTGTCAGAGCACTCAAGAATTATAAATGTAACATCCTTATTCAAAAAAGGATAGCCCCAGAATTTACAGACCAGTCAGTTTAACATCAGTAGTGATCACGTTTCTCAGAATAATTATTTGGTATAGAATTAATCAGCACATGGATATATGTGGGTTGATTAGGAAGAGCTAGCATTGACTTCTAAAGGGGAAATCATGTTTAACTAACTTGCTGGAGTTTTTTGAGAGGTAGCAGAAAGCGATAGGGTAATGCTGTTGCTGTGGTGTACATGGACTTTCAGAAGGCATTCGATACAGTGCCACACAACAGACTTGGATTGGATTTGTTTATTGTCACGTGTACCGAGGTACAGTGAAAAGTATTTTTCTGCAAGTAGCTCAACAGATTATTCAGTACATGGAAGAAAAGGGAATTAAACAGAATTCAAGAAAATACATGAGAATACATAAGAGGGCAACACAAGATATACAATGTAACTACATAAGCATTGGCATCGGATGAAGCATACAGGGTGTAGTGTTAATGAGGTCAGTCCATAAAAGGGTCATTTAGGAGTCTGGTGACAGTGGGGAAGAAGCTGTTTTTGAGTCTGTTCGTGCGTGTTCTCAGACTTCTGTATCTCCTGCCCGATGGAAGAAGTTGGAAAAGTGAGTAAGCCGAGTGGGAGGGATCCTTGATTATGCTGCCCGCTTTCCCCCGGCAGCGGGAGGTGTAGATGGAGTCCATGGATGGGAGGCAGGTTCGTGTGATGGACTGGGCGGTATTCACGACTCTCTGAAGTGCCTTGCGGTCCTGGGCCGAGCAGTGAGAAAGGTTATAGCTCATCGGATAAAAAGGACAGTAGCAACATGGATACAAAACTGGCTGAATAATAGGAAGTAGAGAGCAATGTTCAACGGATACTTTTCAGGTTGGAGGAAGGTTTGCAGTGGTGTTCCCCAGACTCTTGCTTTTCCTGATGTATATTAATGATCCAGATCTTGGTGTGCAGGAGACAGTTCCAAAGCTTGCAGAGTCCACAAAACTTGCAAGTATTATAAACTGTGAGGAGGGAAAGTGTACAACTTCAAAAGGACAAAGACATTTGGTTGGGTGGAATATGAAGTTCAGTACGGAGAAGTGTGAGGTGATTCATTTTGTTAGGAAAAACAATATAAAATAGAGGTAAAATTCTTAAGAGGGTGCAGGAGCAGAGGCACTTGGGTGCACATGTGCGTAGATCATTGAAAGTTTCAGGACAGGTGGAGAGAGCCGTTAATAAGGCAGAGGTTAAACCTCAGGTGGAATATTGTGTACAGTTCAGGATGCCACAGGAAGGATGTAATGCATTGGAGAGAGTGCAGAAGAGATTTGCGAGAACGGTTCCAGGAATGAGAAACTTCAGCTATGAGGATGGATTGTAGAGATTGGCACTGTTCTCTTGGAGAGAATGATGTGGAGATGCCGGCGTTGGACTGGGGTGAGCACAGTAAGAAGTCTTACAACACCAGGTTAAAGTCCAACAGGTTTGTTTCAAACACGAGCTTTCGGAGCACGGCTCCTTCTTCAGGTGAGTATCTTTCTTTCTTTCTTTCACCTGAAGAAGGAGCCGTGCTCCGAAAGCTCGTGTTTGAAACAAACCTGTTGGACTTTAACCTGGTGTTGTAAGACTTCTTACTCTTGGAGAGAAGAAGCCTGAGAGGAGGTTTAATAGAGATATTCATGAAGGTGCTGGACAGAGTAGGTAGGGAGAAACTGTTCCCACTTAGAAAAGGATCAGGAATGAGAGGGCACAGATTTAAAGTGATTTGCAAAAGAAGCAAATGCGTTGAAGTGTGGTGGAGAAAGGTTCAATTGAGACATTCAAGAGGGCATTAGATGTGCGGATAAGGGGAAAAGGCAGGGGAATAACACTGAGCCATGATACTCTTTTGGAGAGAGGCCAAATAGCTCCCTCTGTGCTGGAACCATTTAATGATTCTATGTGGAAGGAGAGCTATATAAGGAGTGGCGTGGGGGAAGATTCACGATGGCAGGCAGAGGGGCAAAGAGATGGATGAAGAGGATGAACAATGGAAGGAAGGCAACAAGAACACTTGAAGGGCGGGAAACTGGACCCAGACAAATTGGCATGAAATGCAGGCAAAGGGACAAGCACTAGCACATTACTGGAAGGGGATGCACCAAGACTGCATATTATGGGGTGGGGTGTATTAGTATGGCACATTAGGGATGGTTCATAAGAACACTAACAGATCGGGACTGCAGTGCTTTGTGAAGGTCACTGTTGTCCATAGCCCTCTTAGGAATGCAAACTTTGTCAAGTCTCCTGTTCAGCGGCTGGCAGATAGGAAGCACAGTGTGCAGACATTCTTGCTGCAAAATGGTAAGGAGTCACAGATGACAGGCAGTCCAGAGAGTTGAGGCTAGACACGTCCCACACCATGGCAGGATGCAAACACTGCTGTGAAGGAAGTGCAGACCAGCCTGGCAGCCTCATCCTAAAGTGCACCCCTTGGGACATTATTAGTTAGGAAACCCAGATGCACAGAGAGTCACATTGCCGATGAGCTCTCATAGAATCATAGAATTGACAGTGCAGAAGGAGGCCATTCGGCCCATCATGTCTACACCGGCCCCTGAAAGAGCACCCTATCCCGGTAACCCAGCAACCCCATCTAACTTAGCGTGTCCAATCCACGTACCCTGCACATCTTTGGACTGTGGGAGGGAACCCGAGCTCCCGGAGGAAACCCACGCAGACACGCGGACAATGTGCAGACTTCGCAAAGACAGTGACCCAAGCCGGGAATTGAACCCGGTTCCCTGGTATTGTGAAGCAACAGTGCTAACCACTGTGCTAACATAGCCATTGACCATCACGATTGAGAGGTCACCCGTCCTATACTCTAAATGAAGAATTACACACATCTCCCTGACAACAGACCAAGGTACAGTACCAAGTGGCACTGAGGTTGAGATTGATTGATTGATTTAATTTATTGTCACATGTACTGAGGTACAGTTAAAAGTACTGTTCTGCGTACAGTCCAAACCGATCGTTCCATACATGAGAAAAAAAACCACAGGACATACATAAATACACAATGTAAATACATAGACACAGACAGCGGGTGAAGCAAATGGAGTATTGTGCTTTTCAGTAGAGAAGATGTGTGAAGAGATCAGTTCAGTCCATAAGAGGGTCATTCAGGAGTCTGGTAACAGCGGGGAAGAAGCTGTTCTGAATCTATTAGTGCGTGATCTCAAACTTTTGTATCTTCTGCCCAATGGAAGAGGTTGGAAGAGAGAATAACCCGGGTGGGAGGGGTCTTAGATTATGTTGCCTGCTTTCCCAAGGCAGCAGAGTCAATGGATGGGAGCCGGGTTCACATGACGGACTGGGCTGTATTCACGACTCACTGTAGTTTCTTACGATCTTAGGCTGAGCAGTTGCCATACCAGGCTGTGATGCAGCTGGCTAGGATGCTTTCTATGGTGCATCTATAAAAATTGATAAGAGTCAATGTGGAGATGCTGAATCTTTATTAGTGTAAGTAGACTTACATTAACTGCAATGAAGTTACTGTGAAAATCCCCTAGTTGCTACACTCCGGCGCCTGTTCGGGTACATGGAGGGAGAATTCAGAATTCCCAAATGACCTAACAAACACCTCTTTTGGGACTTGTGGGAGCAAACCGGAGTACCCGGAGGAAATCCACGCAGACACTGGGAGAACGTGCAGACTCTGCTGTGCTGGTGCTGTGAAGCAACAATGCTAACTACTGTGCTATCATGCAGCCCAAGTTTTCTGAGGAAGCATGGGCACTTTTGTGCTTTCTTGGTCATAACATCGATGTGGGTGGACCAGGACAGAGTGTTGGTGATTCACACACCTAGGAATTTGAAGCTGTCAACTATCTCTGCCTCGGCACCATTGATGCAGACAGGGGTGTGTACGATACTTCGCTTCCCGAAGTCAGTGACCCGCTCCTTCGTTCTGTTTGATGTTAAGGGAGAGATTGTTGTTGTTACACCATGCCACTAGGTTCTCTATCTCCCACCTGTACTCTGACTCATTGTTGTTCAAGATCCGACCCACAATGTTCATGTCATCAGCAAACTTGTAGATGGAGTTGGAGCCAAATTTTGCCACACAGTCGTGTGCGTATAAGGAGTATAGTAGGGGGCTAAGTATGCAGCCTTGCGGGTCCCCGGACTATCGTGGAGGAGGTGTTGTTGTTCATTCTTACTGATTGTGGTCTATGGGTCATGAAGTTGAGGATCCAGTTGCAGAGGGAAGAGCCAGTCCTAGGTTTTGGAATTTTGATATGAGCTTGGCTGGAATTATGGTGTTGAAGACAGAACTGTAGTCAATGAATAGGAGAATGTTAATCTTACTTATATTTTTGTTGTTGCAACAAAGAGTCTTCCTGTTCACTTGTTGGTGGTACTTGTGAAACTAACTCAGTGTCTGTCTGCTGGTATTGACAGATTCAGTAATTTCTGCAGTAGTAGCTCTCAGTTCTGTTGTATCATTGTCCACACTCTGCAGTGTGACTATTTCTGGTAAAGACTCACTGCATTCACTTTTTGAAGCTAATAATCTGTCAGACAAACTAATTTACCATCTGTTTGAACTGTGTATAATGTTGGGCCTGTCTTGGCTAGAATGATGGCTGGAGTCCATTTTTACCTGGTGGTATAATTTCTAACTAAAACGCGGTCTCCACAGTTCAAGACTCTACTCTTCACGCTTTGCTCTCTTCTAGTATTTTGTGTTTGATGCTGACGCCTGATCATTACCAAAGTTGTAGATGATGTCAAGAGGTCGAATTACGTTCTCAATTTCCCCTTGAATAGTAGCATCGCTGGAGAGCTTTGTATTGTTGAATGTGCAGAATTGATATACGACATTAGAAACTTCTTAACACATCTGGGTAAAGAACCTTGATCTCTCGATGCCTTTACTACGTGTTTGAGCAATTGGACGAAAAGTTAGGCCAACCCATTGGTTGCTGGGTGATTCGGAACAGCGGATACCAATCACTTTCAAGTAATCTTTGAACTCTTGTTAATGGAAATTAAGTGCCATTATTACTCACAAGTTACTCCGGACTTCCGAATCTGGCAAATATCTCATCTAGTCTTTTAATTGTCTATTCAGTTGTTGTCAACCATCACTAGGAACATATACCCCTCAATTAGACTAGCATAGTCAATATGAATTCTCTGCCATCGCTGTGTAGGCCATTCCCATGGATGCAAATGTTGCAGGGGTGGAGTATTCCTTAATGTAGCTCAGGATTGGCATAGCCCCACCTCTCCTCAATTTAGGAATCTAATCCCAGCCACCAGAAGTAACTGCATGCCGAATCCCTCATCCACATCAGGATATCCTTCATGCAGCTGTTCAAGGATTCTGTTTTGTGGACACGGCAGAATGATCATTCAAATACCCCACAGCAGAATTCCACTCGACTGTCAACCCTAGACCCCTAGTAATGTAGGGTTTGAGACCTGGATTCTTTCAACGCACATTTGTTAAAGTGCCTTTTTGAATTATAGCCACATCCCCATCACTGGATCGGTTCTTTTATACCTTTGTACTTGAGGTGAAGTTACCGGTACATTTTCAACATGAGAGAGATAAAGATATTTACTAAACTTTCACCAGGCTCTTGTTTGACTTCCTGATCTTGTTTGACTTTTAGCAGCAGTCTAGTTAAAGCGTATGTATTTATTTGCTGCACTGGCTTACGATACTGGATGTTATAATTTTGTGTCAACAAGATCATAGACTATCTTTGCAATAGACTAGCTGTTAAAGAAGGAATCCCCTTATGCGCCTCAAAGATTTTAGTTAAGGGTTGACTGTCAGTCAAAAGTGTAAAATGACATACATAAAGGTAGTGGTTGGACTTTCTTATGCTGAAAATTTGCTCGAAGCTGCTTTTTCTAAAAGGGAATAGTTGAACACCACGCTAATCAACGTTTTAGAGCAAATGCTCTGGCCGTTCCGCTTCTGAGGCGATTATGTGCTAGACAACTGCACCACCCCATAGGGTGATGTGTCGTAAGCAAGCTGTTACCAGAGCTTTGGTTTGCAATGGACCAATTTTGATAAGCATTTTCACATTCTTTGGTCCAGTGCCAAACTTGTTTGACACAAAGCAAAGTATGTAATGACTTCAGCCTCGTTTCTAAGTTAGGAACAGATTGGCCATAATAATTGAGCAATCCTAGAAACAACGGCATCACATTTTGTGGATGTGGGGTTTATTGTATCTCAGACATCTTCTTTGGTTTTATATGTAAACCATCTTTGTCAATGATATGAGCTGTATATCTATAGATATATATCCATATATTGAGACTTTGCAAACAAGCAAGAGTAGCTTCCAAACTCCTTGCATGTTCTTCATCATTCAAACCTGTAATAAGAATGTCATCTAGGTAACATTGCACACCAGATTACCCACTCAGAATTTGAACCATGGATATCTGAAAAAGAGCAGGTGCTAAAGTTATCTGAAATAGAAGTCTCCAATGACGAAAAAGACCATTAAATGTCACTACGGTAAGTAAAGATCGTGACTCTGCAGCCACATTTGTCTGTAGATATGCTTGAGAAAGATCTATTTTGCTAACTTTTGAGAGACCATCAAATAAATCTTTGATAAGTGGCAGAGGATAATGGTCAGCACACAATACTGGGTTGATTGTGGTTTTGAAATCCCCACATATTCTTACTGAACAATTCCTCTTTAACCCAGGAACAATTGATGTTGCCCAATCACTGATGGTAACAGGCTCAATGATTCCTGCCACAGTTAACCTCTCGTGTTCTTTTTCCACTTTTGGCCAGATGGCATAGGATACGCAGTGCGTTTTATGACACTTGGGCACACTGTCTGCCTTGATCTTGGATTTCACTTCCACTACGGTCATGGATCCAAGTGATTCTTCACATACCTTGGCTTACTTATTCAGAATTGGTTATAGATCGTTCATAGAATCAACAAGTTGGTTCATGACGGTTCAGTTGAGCTTTTACCAAACAATGCTGGAAAGCATCCTTGGATAACGTGGAGAGGCAACTCTGCTTTTTGACCGTTAACTTCCAAATTTACCTTGATGCATCCCTTCAGTGACATGGTATGACATCTTCAGTGTATGCCCTCAAGACAGCATCTGATAGTTGGAAAGGTATATGTTTTAGATTCTGACTGTATACTGTTTCAGGAATGAGTTATATTGTAGCACCCATATCCATTTCAATTTTGATAGTGTTTCCATTCAGTTTTGGATAAGCACAAGTGTTGCTGATCACCTTTAACTGATAAGACACAAAGCTTGAATTCTTTAAGCTGACTTGACACATTGTCCCCAGTGAGTCTTTAGTTCTGTCATTTAACTGTGAAACTCGACCAGCAGACTTAGATGTATTTTTCTTGATACACTTATTTTGTGCTGATGAATGTTGGCAGTGTGGCCTACTTTACCACAATGTTTGCATTTATTTTCTTTACTCCAACATTGTCCTGCTGAATGTCCCATTTGAGTACAGGGATGACACGGTAGATTTTTCGCAGACCTGGTAATCTCCATCTTAAAACATTTGCTAGGACTCCAGTGAATGAAGCATATTTCACTGCAAGTTCCATGGACATAGAGATTTCCCAGCAGTTTTGAGGGTTAATGCACCTTCAGTCAACAGTTTCCTTTGGATGGCTTCATTTCTGAGATCAAAGATTAGTCTGTCTCGAAGTATATCATCAAGTGTTTGACCAAATTCTAAGCGCTTGCACCTGACTAAGACCCTGCGTGGACCAGCTGGCAGATGTGTTCACAGACATTTTTAACCTGTCCCTACTCCGCTCCGAGGTCTCCACCTGCTTCAAGAAGACCACCATCATACTGGTGCCAAAGAAAAACCAGGCAACATGCCTCAATGACTACCGTCCGGTGGCCCTGACTTGAGTTGTAATTAAGTGCTTCGAGAGGTTGGTCATGAAGTGCATCACCTCCATACTCCCAGAACGTCATGATCCAATACAATTTGCATACCGCCACAACCGGTCCACAGCAGACGCCATCTCCCTGGCCCAACACTGATCCCTAGAGCATCTCGACAACAAGGACTCCAACATCAGACTCCTATTTATTGACTACAGCTCTGCCTTCAACACCATAATCCTAGCCAAGCTCATATCAAAGCTCCAAATCCTAGGACTTGGCTCCTCACTCTGCAACTGGATCTTTGACTTTCAAATCCACAGACCACAATCAGTAAGAATCAACAACAACACCTCCTCCACAATAGTCCTCAATACCAGGGCCCCACAAGGCTGCATACTCAGCCCCCTACTATATTCCCTGTACACACACGACTGCGTGGCAAAATTTGGTTCCAATTCCATCTCCAACTTTGCTGACGATACGACCATAGTGGGCCAGATCTCGAATAACGATGAGTCAGAATACAGGAGGCAGATTGAGAACCTGGTGGAGTGGTGCAGCGACAACAATCTGTCCCTCAATGCCAGCAAAACTAAAGAGCTGGTCATTGACTTCAGGAAGCAAAGTATTGTACACATCCCTGTCAGCATCAACAAGGCCGAGTGAGATGGTTAGCAGTTTCAAATTCCTAGGGGTACACATCTCCAAAAATCTGTCCTGTCCACCCACGTTGACGCTACCACCAAGAAAGCACAACAACGCTTACACTTCCTCAGGAAACCAAGGAAATTTTGCATGTCCACATTAACTTTTACCAACTTTTACAGATGCATGATAGAAAGCATCCTATCTGGCTGCATCACAGCCTGGTATGGCAATTTAGATTTAGATTTAGAACAGTACAGCACAGAACAGGCCCTTCGGCCCTCGATGTTGTGCCGAGCAATGATCACCCTACTCAAACTCGCATATCCACCCTATACCCGCAACCCAACAACTTCCCCCTTAACCTTACTTTTTAGGACACTACGGGCAATTTAGCATGGCCAATCCACCTAACCCGCACATCTTTGGACTGTGGGAGGAAACCGGAGCACCCGGAGGAAACCCACGCGCACACGGGGAGGACGTGCAGACTCCGCACAGACAGTGACCCAGCCGGGAACCGAACCTGGGACCCTGGAGCTGTGAAGCATTGATGCTAACCACTATGCTACCGTGCTGCCCCGAATTGATCGGCCCAAGAACGCAATAAAGTTCAGAGAGTCATGAACACAGCCCAGTCCATCACACGAACCTGCCTCCCACCCATTGACTACAGCTACACCTCCCGCTGCCTGGGAAAGCGGGCAGCATAATTAAAGACCCCACCCACCTGGCTTACTCACTCTTCCAACGTCTTCCATCGGGCAGGAGTTACAAAAGTCTGAGAACACGCACGAACAGACTCAAAAACAGCTTCTTCCCTGCTATTACTGTCATAATATCCACTCATGTATATAATGAGGTGCAGACAGGCAGTGATTGACACACAGGATGACCAGTAAGCACACAACAAAGTGCAGCCAATCACCAGACAGGACACTACCACTATAAAGCCAAAGGGCACTAGGTTTCCTGCTCTCTCTGGACCCAGCCACAGAGGCAGTCAGAGTCCACGAGCTAGCAAGTGCAAACACCATGCAGTAGGTAGTAAGTCTGGTCAGGCTACTACTAGGTCTCCAGTCAGTTCAGTATAGTGTCGACCCACACCTGAATATGTTTACCAGTTCTATCATTGAATAAAACAGTGTTGGATCTTCTCCAGTGTTATACTTCTGTTTCTCGCTTCCCTGCATCGAGTGCAGCCCACATCGAACCAACCTGCCTAACACATGATGGTACCAGAGTGGTACTGATCTTGACGGACCTACCTCAAGTGAATCAGCATTGACCAGCCAGCAGCCATCCGGTGAAATGGTAAACATCCAGCCTCCTCCGCAGCTCCCATCTCCGGCAACCACGGCGCCAATTGGAAGATCTTCAAGCAAAAGTTCCTCTTGTACATCGAGGCCTCCGACCTCGAAGCAGCATCGGATGCCAGGAAGACCGCGCTATTTCTCTCCACCGCGGGGGACCACGCCATCCACATCTACAATTCCTTTACGTTAGCTGAAGGTGAAGACAAAACGAAATTCAAAACAGTCCTGCTGAAGTTCGACAGCCACTGCGACATTGAGGTGAATGAGAGCTTTGAACGGTACGTTTTCCAGCAGAGGCTTCAGGGTAAAGATGAACCTTTTCAGTCCTTCTTGACCCATCTCCGCATCCTAGCGCAGTCATGTAACTATGACTCGATGGCTGATTCCATCATCCGGGATCAGATCATTTTCGGGGTCGACACCGACTCCCTTCGGCAGCAGCTCCTGAAAGT
This sequence comes from Scyliorhinus canicula, assembly GCF_902713615.1. Taxonomy (NCBI): domain Eukaryota; kingdom Metazoa; phylum Chordata; class Chondrichthyes; order Carcharhiniformes; family Scyliorhinidae; genus Scyliorhinus; species Scyliorhinus canicula. Next base: position 156,075,404 of record NC_052155.1, on the reverse strand, counting down.
CAAACAGTTAACCCTCCCTGTTGCTATCGAGACGTGCGTTGTCCATGAGCATGCTAAGAATCGTTACTCCAGCATCAGGGCGGCAGAGACTGCAAAGCTGGCCTCCCACGAGGCGGAACGGGTGCAGGCCATCGGACAGATGCAGGGCCTGAGCATCGAGGAGAGTGGCCGTTTTGTGCGCTTTTCCCGGGTCCCTGCGCATGCGCGCCACGCCCGAGTGGACGACGAGGCCGACAACCCGACTGCGCAGGTGCGAACGTCGACCGACGGCACTGTGCATGCTCGATGGCTCACGGAACGCGCTGACGTCGGTGTCATGACATGTCCGAATTGTGGCTCCGCCCACTTAAAGCAGCAATGTCCGGCAAAAGGACGCCGGTGTCTACAGTGTGACAAGCTTGGCCACTACGCAGCCCTTTGCAGATCTGCTCCACCGCTCAGCAGCCAGCGATCCCAGCTGCGGCGCAGCAGTGTCCGCTCAATATCAACTGATGCAAGCCAGGACGGCATTGGGGCAGTGTTCCTTCAGCAAGATGACTCCTCGTCCTGGGCTCCAGGGCCATAACGCCCACTGAGCAACGGTACGCTCATATTGAGAATGAGTGTCTGGGTCTCCTGACAGGGATAGTCAAGTTTCACGACTACGTTTACGGCCTGCCAAAATTCACAGTAGAAATGGACCACAGGCGTCTAGTCCACATAATCCAGAAGGATTTAAATGACATGACACCTTGGTTACAGCAAATTTTTCTTAAGCTACGCCGCTACGACTTCGAACTTGTCTACACGCCAGGCAAAGAGCTGATCGTTGCAGATGCCCTTTCCAGGTCCATTACCACACCGTGTGAACAAAGTGACTTCATATGCCACATAGAAGCGCAAGTGCAGTTGTGTGCCACCAACCATCTGATGAAAGGGTGGTCCAAATCCGTGAGGAGATGGCCAAGGATCCTCTGCTACAGCATGTGATGCAGCACCTTACCAATGGCTGGCAGAAGGGACAATGTCCCCAGTTCTATAATGTAAAAGACAACCTGACGGTGGTGGAGGGAATCCTTCTGAAACTCGACAGGATTGTAATTCCTCAGAGCATGCGGGCTATGGTGCTCATGCGGGCTATGGAAGCAAAGAGGAGAAAGGTGCAGGAAAGGTGGATAAGATTGGGGGGGGGGGAGGGGAAATTAAATGTATATTAAATAAGAAAGAAATTGTAAAAGACAGTTAAAATGAAATGAAAACAAATGGGTCGAGGTGGGGCTGATCATCTGAAGTTGTTGAATTTGATGTTCAGGCCGGAAGGCTGTAGTGTGCCTGCATCTTTCCTGCACCTTTCTCCTCTTTGCTTCCCCCTTCCCCTCCCCCCACACCTACAGTTCATCCTCTGATGTTAGTTTCTCTGCTGTTTGACCTTTCACATCTTTTGTCCTCTCTGGGGGCTGCCATTAGCACTCTTTCCCCTTGGTTTCTGTGGCCAATAGCACCAAGTTTCCCTGGGTTTCTGTGGCTATGACTCATCTTTCATTCTCACTCCACAGTATAAATATTTCCCACTCTCTCTGTTAGCTTTGACAAAGAGTCATCGGACTCGAAACGTTAGCTCTTTTCTCTCCCTACAGATGCTGCCAGACTTACTGAGATTTTCCAGCATTTTCCCTTTCGTTTCAGAGTCCAGCATCCGCAGTAATTGGCTTTTTTTTCAGCCAGAAGCTGGATTGTGAACTCGGGAACGTAACTCAAATGTGGGAGATTTTATTTGCACGCAGAGCTGCACACAAGAAAGCACGCAATCCTTCAATAAGGAGCTTGGTTGAACGTTCCAGGTCCCAACGCAACTTGCCTGGGACCTCCCTCAGCTCTTATTAATGGTTTACCGATAGGCGCCACCCCACTGCTGGTGAAGAATGGAGAGGTGCTCATCAAGAACAGAAACACAGTCAGCACCCGCTGGAAGGAGCTCTTTGAAGAGACACTGGCTGCGTTGCACCTGAACGGGAACATGATGCGGCCAGTAGAAGCTGGACAGGCCTCCTGTGGACTTCCTGGCAGCTAGTACACCTCGCGAGATGTGCCCTGGTCTCGCAAGGCGTCGTGATCAGGATCCTGCCCACAATGGGCGGGACCAAGCCTCGCACGCCTAAGTACGTTTAAAACCCGCTTAGGCGTGCTGACCCGGGATCTATCGGGCTCCCGTCATCAACCAGCCTCCCCAGGGAGTCTCCAGCCAGGCACCATTCAGTACTGGTCCACCCAAATGTGGACCCTGCGGAACGGCAACCGAGGGGTCTCCCAGAACATCAGAGGCCCCTGGGTAGTCAAGCACAGGGAGCGTAGTTTCCTGGCCCTCCCCCGTGCCAAGGTGTGCATGTGACACTGCAAAACCAGCCAGGGTGGCAATGCCAGGGTGCTCAAGTGCTAGAGTGGCACTGCTAAGGGTCAGGGAAGCTATTCCCATGAAAGGAGGGTGGAGGGAGGTATGAAGGGTGAGGGGTTGCAGGGCAGGTATGAAGGGGCCTCCGGATGGTTCAGGAGGGCTGAAGGGTGGGAGTCCTAGAAGGTAGGCTGAAAAAGGGGCCATGGGAAGGCCTGAAAAAGGGGCCTTCAGTGACCCCAGAGTGGGACATCATCACCTGGGGTGGGTGTGGGGTAGAGTCAATGTGTGTGTGTGGGTGACACTGCCCCTGGCTGGGGGATGTGGGGGACCCATATGCCCACTTAGAGATCGGGGCACCCTTTCAAAATGATGGTTGGATCTCTGATGAGCTGACTTGGCCAATGAATTCAGTTCCCCAGTGACAAAAATAATTCTAAGTGTGGGCTTGACCAGGGAGAAACTCCCCAGGGTCCAAAAAAGAGACTAAATGTGGTTAGATAGCAGTGGGAAACTCACTGACAGAGAAGAGGAAAAGCTCCCAGCAATATCCGCCAAAAATGACATGTAGAAAATTTTCCGTTCTATCCCTTTGTCTTCAACATGAGTCCCCTTGATTCCATCCTCCAGCCACCATCTCAGCACAACTCCAGAACGAGGTAGAAAAGGCCTTCCGAGAGCTAAAGAATAACAGTTCCATCTGGAGCAGATGGAACCCCTGTCGAAGCACTAAAAGGTGACGGAGAAGCACTGTTGACTCAAATACATGACCTAATTTCCCTTATCTGAAAGAAGGAGAACACGCCGGGAGAGATTATATAAAATATATATATTTTTATTGGGGTTCAAAAAATGTTTCTTTACAAATAACGCAACACTTTTTCAATGCGAAAAAGGGTACAGTGTAGAGCAAGATATATTGCAAATATAAAAATAAATTTTCCCAAAAATACAAACAACACAAAGAACAAACAAACAACTTAAACTCTTGGAGGTCTCCTGCCATCCTGTGTACCGGGGTCAGCCATTGCCAAGGAGGGACATTAAATAAGGGTCACTGTGAAGACAAAGCAAGAAACTCAACCCAAGATGGCCATCAAGCCAAGTCAGGTGACTCAACAAAGAGAGACCAGCAGACATCGTCAGCAACCTCAAACTAAAACCCACCAACCCACCCCCCCAACCCAAATACGCCATTGCAGTCAAGCATAACCACACCCAAAAGCAAATGGAATGGTGGCAAAAAATAACATAACCTAAAGCCTACAACTAATAGAACACAACTCAACACAAACTCTAAGCTAATTTTAAAAACTATTATGAGTTGCAGAAAATGCTTTAATATCATTCCCGTTAACTAACACACCTTATTAGCAGGGAAACTCCCAACTGGAGACGATAAACTTATTCAACTTAAAGCGCCAGAAAGGCAACTGAAAGTCACGCCAAATCGTAAAAATGAAGGAAATAGGTTATTGTAAGAAGCGAACAGTAGAAATCCCTAATATACAAGTACGGTCATCACAAATAATAATAGTAATCTTTATTGGTGTCACAAGTAGGCTTACATTAACACTGCAATGAAGTCACTGTGAAAATCCCCTAGCTGCCACAGTTTGGCGCCTGTTCAGGTACACTGAGGGAGAAGTCAGGATGTCCAATTTACCGTCTTTCGGGGCTTGTGGGAGGAAACCGGAGCCCCCGGAGGAAACCCACGCAGACATGGGGAGAACATACAGATCCAGCACAGACAGTGACCCAAGCCGGAAATCGAACCCAGGTCCCTGGCGCTGTGAAGCACAAATACACCCAAACAACAGATATGAAAAGTGAACAACGAACCATAGATCGGATTAAATAAAAGAGACAGGGGACGGGATTCTCCGACGCCGTGCTAGGTCGGAGAATCGCTGGGGAACCGTGCGAATCGCGGCACGCCGCTCCGACACGATTCTCCTCAGAGAGGAGAATCAGCGCCATTGGGCTGCCGTGGTCGGCGCCGGTCGGGGGCCGCTCTATGTGGCCTCCCCGCGATTCTCATGCCCGGATGGGCCGAGCAGCTGTAAAAGAAAAACGATTACCATCGGTGCCGTTCTAACCTGCTCTGAGTCGGCGGAACCTCGGCGTTGAAGGGTCTGGGACAACCTGTGGGAGGGGGAGGGGGGGTCCGACCCCAGAGGGGGCGCTCCGATATGGTCTGGCCCGCTGTCGGGACCCACCGATCGGCGGGCCAACCTCTCTGTCTCCCGGCCTCCTTTCTTCTGCGCCGGCGCCTGTACTCCTGCGCCATGTTGGGTCGGGGCCGGCGCAGACAAGGGAGACACCGCACATGCGCGGAAATCGCACCGGTGGGACTGCGTATGCGCAGGTTCGCACCGGGCCCACTGCGCATGCGCGCATCCCCCGGCGCCCATTCCACGGCCGGATCAGCAGCTGGAGCGGCATGAACCGCTCCAGAGCCTTGCTGGCTCCCTGAAGGGACCAGAATTGCTGATCCTGAGGCCGTGTTGACACAGTCGAGAAACGTGACGTCGTTTCCGACGGCGTCAACACTTAGCCTCAGGATCGGAGAATCCAGCCCAGGATTTCCTGGCGAGTCAAAAAAAATAGTCCTTTTGACGAAATGTTACACAAAGGCAGGATGGATAAGTCATCCTGAAGTTGACTCCATCTTGTAGAAGGAAGACTTAACTCTCTTAAAAACTGCCACTTTCTTAGCTAGGTCAGCACTAGAATCATTAGAGTGCCTCCCCCACTGGTCTCCTCCATGGCATCCATCATTGGCCACTCAGAGCATTCTGACTGCCAGCCCCCACACACACAGTGTGGGATGTGGATGCGAGTGAGAAGGATTTTTGTGCATTGGTGTACGTCCCAGTGCAATAGCTTACGATTGAGAGTATCTGGGATCAGGAAAATTGTTCCACTGAACCTCATGGATGTGAACATAGCAAAGATCCAGAAATGTATGTGGCACCCACCGAGGAATACCTCTTGTTTCAATCACACAAGGAATCCTTACAAGGATCCCATTAAACAATCTGCTAAATAGCTTTGTAGATGATCTGTCAGAATCATAGTGTATTTTTAGGGCTCACTCTAGACAGTTGATATGGCGTTTGCAGCAAGATAATTACAAGAAAAGTGCACAGAGTAGCATTAGGATCGATATTTGCTGTTCATAGAGCCAACTGAAGTTTTTAACAGAGTGGGTTTGACGTAGTCTGTGGCGTTTACTCCTTCCAAGCTAGGATGCCCAAACAGGTTTGTCAAAACCCTGTGTCTCTTGCATGATAGCACAATTGGATTCGGATGGACTGTGGCAAGATTTCTGATGCCTTTGCAGTAACCAGTAATGCAAGGATGTGTTGCGGTTGCCTAACTTTTAAATGTTTTTCTTATGCAGTGCCTACGGACGTTACCCGAGACATGCCTGTTTACATCATCAGTCTGTCTGACCATTTATTTAACTCAACCTTCTTGGAGTATAGTGGACAGATGATTGGAAAAGCTCTTAAATTAGTCACAAGACCTTTCCGGAGACTCATAGAAATCAGAAAGGTTGACAACCCAACTTGGATATTGTCAGATGAGTTACGCAGCAGATCATTGAAACATATTGAATACATAAGTAGAAAATCACCTTTCAGAATGATTTGACTTTTCCCTCAGGGACTCAGCAAATATTACAGCACTTTGTCGGTTTGCATATTATTTAACTTGTTAAGTGTTCATGTGCTGCATCCCTGAAGTGTGCTATTTTGTTTTTACAATACAAATAAACTTTATTGAAGCTTTCAACTTTTATGTTTCGGTGTCATTTTAAAATTTTAGACTGCTAGTTTTGGTGCTTAAAAACAAAAGTGGGAGTTCAGTTCCAGTGCAGCTTGTGCTGATTGCTCTGAGTAAATTGGGCTTATATTGTAGATGAGAGGTGATCCTATTGAAACCTACAAGGGGCTTGATAGGTTTGATGCTGAGAAATTGTTTCCGCTGGTCGGGAATCCAAAACATGTCTCAGGATAAGGAGCCGATCATTGAGTACTGAGATGAGGAGAAATTGCTTCACTCTATAGGTTGAGTCGTTGGAATTCTCTAACCCAGAGGATGGTGGATGCTCCGTCATTGAATGACTGGGATAGACCGGTTTTTCTGGTCTCTCTGGGAATTAAGGGATATGGGGAATTGGCGGGAAAATGGAGTCGAAGCCCAGGATTGGCCAGAATCCTATTGATTAATGGAGCAGGCTCGATGGACCATGTGGTCTAATTCCTATTTCTTGTGTCCTTGTGATATCACCGGTGCCCCCTGTGCATACCGGGAGTATGCAGTGGGTAAATTCAATCGGTCTGTAATACTGGTTTAACTCCCGACCTGCAATTTTGGACCTCAATGATCCTGTTAATGCCCTCACTTCATTTGCGAGTGTGACTCCATGCCAGCACTATTTAAAGGGATCACTGTTCAACTTTCAGTGCTTGTGAGTGTCCATTTGCTGCTGCACAAATATTAGAAGTAGTTGGAATATTCGAGGAGTTGGCAGAAGTTCTCTAATTCACGAAGAAATGATGCTGGGTGTTTGGAAGGAGTTCTGTGTTTCTGAGTGCACCGCATGTTTCCAGTTCTGGAGGAGTTAGTTTCTGCTCTCCTTTCACTGCAGCTTCAGAGGGAGATGGAACAACGCAGGCAAAGAACTGCTCACCAAGGGAGGAGGAGGTGGAGGACTCTCAGCAGGAGTGTCTTCACAGCCAGGGGCTGTGGGTGTGGCGCTGCAATTCACCAAGGAAGGTGGCGCAGAACTGTGCCACGTCCTTGAACGAGACCCTCTATTTCTGGGTCTGCAGCAGCTGACATTGCCAACAATTTGCAGTTTGATGTATCTGTGAGATCACAGAGGTTCTGTGTGCCAGAAAAGTGGGATTTCATTGTCTTCTCTTTAAACCACTGGGCTTCCTCTTGATGCAAGGAGCCATCGACTGCACACATGTGGCCACATGCAACACATGTGGAAATGTGCTGCAAAGGATATCGCCGACTCAACTTGCAGTTGGTGAGTAACTACATCCAGACCATTATGCCCAGTGAGTGCTTGATCTCCAGGCCGTAGTCGTGGGGCTGGATTCTCCGCACCGAAATCGCGTTTGGTGCGGAGGCGGAGAATGGTCCTCAATCCCGAAATTTTACACTGCGCCGCTCCCGCGATTCTCTGGTCCCCGTCACAGTTAGGGGGCCATTGCGCGAAACTGGCCGAGTTCCTCTGGTCCCCGTCACAGGTAGGGGGCCATTGCGAGTTCCTGACGGCGTGGTTCTAACCACCTGTCAGCCGTCGGGAACATCGGATGGTGGTTGCGGACTCAGTCCGCGGCCGCCCTGGTGGGGGAAGGGGGATCATTCACAGGACGGCCAGGGGACAATCGGGCCACGTACCTACTGGCGCGCGCGATCTCGGGGAGCCTACATTTTTGGTGCCGCTCCGCAGTCTGTGTCCGCCATATCCCACGGGGCAGCCGCTGCAGGCCGCCGCCGTGCGCATGCACGGACTCCTGACAGAAAGTGCGGGGGCCCGTATCCGCAGCCAGAGCTGCGAGGAGCACTCTGGAGCCCTGCTAGCCCCCTGTAGATGGGGGAATCACTCAGGACTTTCTTAGGGAAAGTCCAGAGTGAAACGGCAGCGTTTTTACTTTGGTGTGGGGACATAGCCCCATTATTGGAGAATCCAGCCCTTGATGTTTCCATCCTGTGCCAATCTGCAGTTTAAGCCATTTTTGAATCACAAAATTGATTCAGAGGCTGTCTGCTCAGTAACGAGGGTTAGATCTGATATACACATGCATCATAATTCACTGGAGAGATGATCTGCAGTGTCTTCCACAATCTTACTACTGTGAAACCACAGCCCTTACTAACAAGGCTTTGAGGATAGCCTGAGAAGGAAGAAGATGGAGGAGGAAGCTGGTATATCTGAGCTTCAGAAGGACTGTCTGTAAGAGTCTAATCAAACTGTGTGGTTGTGAGTAATTCCTCAGATCTCTGTTTCTCAATCCTTCTTCAGCTCACCTTTCTTACCAACCATCACCGTTTTTTTTTAAACATACTGATGATAGTAATTCCTCAAGTTTGACGGAGACGATGGATGTGCAGACCCACCAACGATGAACACTGAGATGATTATGTAGTCCCAGTCTGGACACATAGAGACGGCAATAGTTGGGGATTGGAACTCATACTTTGTGACATGTACAGATGCTGTTCCACGGCTTTGTTCATGAGGACCAATCAGATGTTCATGTCAATCCTTTCCCAGCGGGAAATCACATTGGTGATTAGTGTCAAACTGGATGACTAAAGAGTAGGTTGGCACAAGATGGCCCTCAGATCGTAAGAAAATTTGAGGTAAGTGCAAAAAACTTTCTGCCAGAGTGCTGCATTGCTCCTGATGCGCTGTACACCACTCTGCTGGTGCAGACCAGTTCCTGCCTTCCATCCCCGGCCGAGTTGGTCTTCATGGACAGCATCGTGCTGCTGGGCCCTTGAACCTTCCAGTATCACCGTCTCGATTCAGTACTGCGCCTGGTGTTGGAGAGTGATGGGGTATCCTTACTGGTGCCAAATACGAGTGTCTACCTGGACAGCACTGTGCTGTAGGACTCACGCAGCCTCCACAACAAATCCGCTGCACCTAGTTTCAAAATGGGAGAATTCCGTCCCTAGTCTGTGCCTCCACAGCTGTCTGCTCCCACTGCTGCAGCTATGTCTGTCTTGTTGGCCTCCTGTCTCCCGTAGATCAACCACTTTCCTCCTTCGAATCTCGTTCGTACAGCTTTTGAGAACCCTCGAGCCCTGTCTTGCTCCATTATTCGGATTCTTCCTGCTTCTAATGTGTTTCCCAGTCAGCTGAGTGAGCTGCTGCAGCCAGATGCACCTCCCCTTTAAGAAATACACGCCAAATGGACTCATTTTGGCACAAACTGTCCATGCGGTGAGTGTGCAGCCGCTCAGCAGCACATTGAACTGTGGGCTCCAATCATGGAAATGAGCAGGCAGCTTGAAGATTGTCTGACTGCTTTTAATGATCACAAGTTAATCACGCATCATGATCTCCTCAGCCTTATCAACATTTAAACCCTCGATCTCTGAAAAAGAATCACTTGTCGTGGCCTGAATGTACCACATTGTGGCCTGAATGTACCACAGTGAGTCACTGAGCATTTTCCCAACATCTCTCCTCTTAATATCAGAGTCCATTAATGTTTTTATACCAAATTCCACCTGTCGTTTCTGCACTCGTGTTAAAATCCCTTTGAAGTGCTTTTACCTCTATTTTCAGAACTATGGATATTTTGGCATCAATAAATTTGATAATCCATGTAAAGTAGAATTCTTTTCTTCATCATAATGAGCAATGTAAAAAGCTGAAGGGCCTCAACAAACCACTGTGGACCTCCATCAGAAAGCGTCCTGACTAATTCCTGTTTACAATTTATTGCAATTCATTTTCAGCCTGGATTGCTAAATTTCTATTAATTCCAATATAATCTTACTTTGTTTAAAATAATTAGATGGCCTTGCTATTGAATGCTAATATTTTTTTAAAAATTACTTGCAAATCTGAAAACTCAGCTGAGACATTCGTATTGTCCTGGAGTATCTGAGGCCAAGGTGGCCAATTTGCTGTACTATATGAAGAGAAATGTCTTCACCCAGAGAATGCTGACCCTGTTGAGTTCGCTACCACAGAAAGCAGTTGAGGCCAAAACATTGTGGGCTGGATTCTCCTCCATTCATGAGACTAGTGTTGACGCTGGGGCAGGATTCGTGGACTTTCACAACACCAAAACTACCGTCGATCTTGTACTGATTCAGCGACTGTGGAGGGGCTAGCACTGGCGCCACATGGAACATCATCGATTCCAATGAAAAACGGTGTGGGATTCGCCGGGTCCGTGATTGACACTCGGGAGGCTGACAAGCTGCAGCCGCATATACACATTATAATCCTCAGACAAACAAGATGGCACTGGTTGTGCTGGAGTGCACCGATATAGCTGATGGGTCGGCTGGGGCAGAGGACACATAGGGGGTGGCCTGAGGGTCACCCATACAACCCGTGGCCCTAAGTTCCCAGTGGGCTATCAGCGGCGTGGGCAGCTGCATGGCTGTCTTTCCAGCTGCGGCAATGGTGCCCCCTGCCCGTCCACCCCGATCCCACAACTCACCTCCTGGCCACCCCCTGCTACTCCCCCCCGGTCCTGGCAGAAGCCCCTTAGCCAGCTGCACAATGTTGGCAAACTATGGCGATGTTGGACACTTCTCTCTCCCTCAGCAGCCAAGACGCCAGTTTCAGGATTTTTAAAAACACAAGTAAACGGTGCTATCGGGAACTCGGCCCATCCGAGGCGGTGAATCGCGGAGGCCCCGGAGAATACCGGGTCAGGCCCGCGAATGATATGCAAATGGTGTTTACTGTATGTGAGTTCTGGACCGCATTGACACCGCTGTTGAGGTGACAGAGAATTGCGATATGGCGTCAAATCGGCGCCCACCTGATTTTGGCATTGGAACCTATTCTTCATCCAATCGCGTTTCTGCATCAGCCAATGGAGAATCCAGTCATGTATGTTTCCAAGAAGGAGTTAGATATAGCTCTTGGGGCTAAAGGGATCAGAGGATGTGGGGAAAAGTGGGAACGGATTATTGAGTTGGATCATCAGCCATGAACATAATGATTGGCGGAGGAGGATCGAAGGGCTGAATGGCCTACTCTGCTCCTATTTTCTATATTTCCAGACTATATGGTCTTGATACTGAGATACATCAAGTGCTTCTTCATGAAGATCAAGGAAAGTGTGGGGGACTTTAGGAGGTGGGATATGCTCCCACTGTCATTGGCAGGGAGGGTTCAGACGGTGAAGTGACATAGAACATAGAACAGACGGTGCTCCCAAGTTTTTGTTTGTTTTTCAGAGCCTCCCAATCTTCATTCCCAAGGCGTTTTTCAGGAAAGTGAATACGGTGATCTTAGGGTTTGTGGGTGGGTAAAGCCCTGCAGGTGAAGAAGGAGCTGCTGGAGCGGGATAGAGGGGGCTGGCACTCCCGAACTTTATAAATTACTATTGGGCGATGATCAGGAAATGGGTGGTGGGACAGGGGTCGGTGTCGGAGCGGGTGGAGGCAGCCTCGTATAAGAATATGAGTTTAGGGGCACTGCCAACGGCGGCTTTGCCGTTCTCGCCAACCAGGTATAATAATAATAATCCTTATTGTCACAAGTAGGCAAACATTAACACTGCAATGAAGTTACTGTGAAAAGTCCCTGGTTGCCACACTCCAGTGCCTGTTTGGGTACACAGAGAGAGAATTCAAAATGTCCAAATTACCTAATAGCACGTCTTTCGGGACTTGTGGGAGAAAACCGGAACACCCGGAGGAAACCCACGCAGACACAGGGAGAACGTGCAGACTCTGCGCAGACAGTGACCCAAGCCGGGAATTGAACCTGGGACCCTGGCACTGTGAAGCCATAGTGCTAACTACTATGCTAAGGTACTCCACAAGCCCGGTGGTGATGGCAGTCCTGAAGGTGTGGGGACAGTGGTAGCAGCACATGGGGCTGGAGGGGGCACCGATGTGTGGCAACCACCGGTTTGCTGCGGGGACGCTCGATGGGGTGTTTTGGGGGGTGACAGTGGGTGGGGATTGAGCGGCTTGGGGATTTGTTTTTAGACGGGGGCTATCCGTGTTTGGAAGAGTTGGAGGAGGAGTTTGAGCTGCCTGGTGGGAATAGTTTTGCTACTTGCAGGTGAGGGACTTTGTGTGGAGGCAGGTATCGACTTTCCCACACCTACCGCCCCAGGGGCTACAGCATAAGGTAGTGTAAAAAGTGGGAGTGGGGGAGGGGATGGTATCGGAAATCTATAAAGAGCCTATGGAATGGGAGAGAGCCCCGATAGGGGAGGTGAGGCGGAAGTGGGAGGAAGAGTTGGATGGGAAATTGGAGGCTGGGTTATGGGAGGACGCCTGGAGGCGCGTCAGTGCATCCTCATCGTCTGCCAGGCTTAGCCTCATACAATGTAAGGTGGTCCACAGGGCATATATGACTGTGGCCCGGATGATCAGGTTTTTTGAAGAGGTGGAAATTAGGTGTCGGAGGTGTGCGGGTGGGCCTGTGAATCATGTCCATATTTTGGGCATGTCCGAAGCTTAGGGGATTATGGCAAGGGTTTGCTGACGTCATGTCGGAGGTACGGAAAGTAAAGGTGGTGACGATTTTTGGTGTCAGAAGACCCGGGAGTCCAGGAAGCGAGAGAGGCCGATGACTTGGCTTTGTCCTCCCTGGTAGCCCGGAGACCGATCTTGCTGGCATGGAAGGGCTCGCAACCCCAGAAGTCGGGGGTCTGGGTTAGTGACATGGCTTGGTTTCTCAGGCTTGAGAAGATCAAGTTTGCCCTGAGAGGGGCTCGATGCTTGGATTTGCACGGAGGTGGCAGCTGTTTATCGACTTCTTTGGGAAAAGTTAAGCTGTCAGCAGTGGGGGCGGTTTGGGGGGTAAGCATGGGGAGTTGGGGAAGGTGGGGGAAGGTTGGTGGGTAATTGTGGTTGGGGAGTTGTTTATGTGAGCCATGTTGGCTTAGGGGTTCTGATGTTTGTTTAGTGTGTGGTTGGCTATTCTGTTAAAATTTAGAATGTAAATGCCTCAATAAAATATTTAAAAAAAACGAGAGTGGATACAGAGGCTCATCAAAGTGTTTATCAACAGGATTAGCACGAATGCTGAGGCACTGCCCCCAGCAGAGTGGGAGCAGCAGATAGACACACGAATGCTGAGGCACTGCCCCCAGCAGAGTGGGAGCAGCAGATAGACACACGAATGCTGAGGCACTGCCCCAGCAGAGTGGGAGCAGCAGATAGACACTCAGGGAATGCACTCAGGTGATTATTTTATTCATTATGTAAAGATTTGAACTTTTATAAATTGGAATGTACATTTTCTGGTAGTTTTTTTTGTATCCCAGTAGTGTAATGGTGCAGAAAGAGACCATTTGGCCAGTTGCATCTGCACCAACTCCATTTGGGCATTTATGCTTTAATGCCATTTATTTGCCTTTACCCCGTACCACTGCATAATGTTCCTGTTCAACTAATCATCTAATGCCCTCTTCAATGCCTCCTGTGTTGTGTGTTGTTCCTCGTGTCTTAATAAAGCTCGTAGTCTCAAATGTGGAGAAGATGCTTTATCGTGAATTCGTTCTCTCTTCAGAGCTTAACTTACGGCTACCTCAAATGCTGCCTGCTTGTGTCTGTGTCCTGCTACGAGTTCTGCCTTCCGTGAAGTGTGTCGTCGCTTCCTGTCCCTGTGTATATATAGCTCTCCCATGCTCCCTCTAGTGCTTGCTCAGTTGTATTGCATCTAGTCAGATCTACGATCACCACATCCCCCCTTTTTTCTTTACATATTTTCTGTACATCGTTAAAGAAAATTTACAAAACAGTTACTTATGATATGTATCTATACAAGTGATGGTGCTATTGCATATTTTTACAAAGCCAATTTATATTTATGAGTTCACTCAATAAAAACATTTATGAGTCCAAACTTGATGAATTTGTTCAGAGTTTTTTCTTTTGTTGTTGACGTGGTGAATGTTCCTGTTATTTTAAGTAACCAATGCGTCATCCTGAGGTGTTTGCATGGTCGAATCACTGATATTGACTGACATGGACTTTTTTCTGTGCTTGAGGTATCGATTTATTATCTCATCCGCCTTGAAAGCTGGTGTGCTTGCTTGTTCTGGAGCAGATGTGAGTTTGTGCGATTTGTTGTCATCCCATGGCATGTTTGTAGTCTTGTCATTGTTTTGCAGTGTGCTGTGGCATTGTCCTTCATGTGCAGAGTTGTACCATTTTGTACAAGTCGTTGTTTCATTGCTGTTGTTTCTGTCGTTCCTGTCTTTGTTGTTTTCATTGCCGTTCTTGTTGCTGTTTTTGTCGTTTCTGTCTTTGTTGTTGCTATCTTTGTTATGCTTCTTGTTGGTTTTGTTGTTCTTCTTGTAGTTTTTGTCGTTGTGCTTGTAGTTTTTGTTGGTGCTGTTGTTCTTGTTTCTGCTGTGCTTCTTACGATTTTTGTTGTTCTTGTCGCGCTTCATGTTGCTTTTGTTCTTGCTGTTGTTGTTCTCGTTTCTGCTGTGCTTCTTTTGGCTTTTGTTTTTCTTGTTATGCTCAATGAGTGTCCCGTGTGGATAATTTGAGTCATTGAACGTTTCGTCTCGAGAATGGTGAGAATGATCTGATGTTGCATCGATGCTGGTGACGTCAGTCATTTGTGGAGGATTTGATTCGTCGTCTTTGCTTTCTTGGTGCTTCTCTTCTGGAGTCAAATTCTTCGCGATTTCATTTGACGCGGTCTCTCTGGACTCTTGGCGCTCCTCTTCCGGAGTCAAAATCTGCATGATTTCACTTGACGTGGTCTCTCTGGGCTCTTGGCGCTCCTCTTCTGGAGTCAAAACCTTCATGGTTTCTGTTGATGTTGTCTCACTGGACGCTTGGTGCTCCTCTTCTGGAGTCAAAATCTGCAAGGTTTCTATTGGCGTTGTCTCTCTGGACTCTTGCGTGGCCCGACTCTGTGCTTCTGTACAGACAAGCTGAGAACTGTCAGTCTCGCTGTGATCCTGTACGTCGAGTGTGATCACCTTGTCACTGTTTTCGCATGTAGTGGGTAGATGTACATGATGTACATTGTCTTCTTCTTGTTCATGTGAGCTTGGTAGACTTTCATAGTCTGCTTGTGATTGCTCAGATACGGCGGGTTGACCTTCATGGTCTTGTTCATGCATAGTGTTCGCCAGGGAGTGTTTGCTTGCTTCCCTTTTGGAGTCTTTCATCACTCGCACTGTGGAGCCTGTCAGCGCTCGCTCTGTGGAGTCTTTCTGTGCTCTCCGTGTGGCGTCGTCTTCGTCTTGGGTATTGCTGTCATCCAATGTATCGACGATCTGCCATGGCACCATGGTGTTGGATTCATCTACCACGAGTAGATTCGTGTTGAACTTTGCGACCATGTCGCTGATGCTGTGATCAGCATATCCGAATAACTCAGCCATGCCTGAGTAGTAATCTTCGAAAAGTTGTTTTGGAATTCTTTTTGTTCTCTTCACTTTGGGTGGTGCAGACTGCTTTTTCCAGGGTGTTGTGAGAGTTATTTTCAACTGCTGGTTTAGGTTCAGGCGTTTTTCTGTCTTCTGAGGCAAGAAAATTTGGTTTTATCGCTTTAAGTATTTTGTTTTCAATTTTCGGGCATTTCCCTTTTAAGTAGGCGTGGTCCGGATGCGCAGATGTCATGACGCTCGTGATGTCATGCGTGGGAAGCAATTGCGCATGCGCAAATCGGCCTTCCTTTAGCGTGCGGTTTTGTGTCCATTGCGCATGTGCGGTTTGCGCATGTGCATAACGATCCGCGACCGAAACATTTTGAGACTGCGCATGCGCGGCTTGCGCATGCGCATAACGATCAGCAACATAAACTTCTTTTAACTGCGCATGCGCGGCTGGCGCATGCGCAGAATGATAAACGGGTGGTTGGAACTGCGCATGCGCGGCTTCCGTTCCCTGCGCATGCGCAGACGCAGTTTGTAGTTCTTTATCTGCCCGAGACTGTAAAATGTGGTCGGACGCCATTTTATTGCGGATTTCAGCGTTTTTTCTTTCTGAAAGTTGTAAGTTACCTTTTCCTTTCGATCTGGACTGGATTTCAGCATTTTGGCTTTGTGAAAAATTCAAGTTATTACTTTTTGATCTGTAATTTTCTTGACTGAAACCTGTCTGTTCTGATTTTGATTGTTTGAGTTTTGCATCACTCAGTCTCTGTGCAGTTTGGCCTCTGAGCATACCGTGCTGTTCAAATTTCTTACAGTACTCTTCAAATTTGTTTAGTATTGTTTGTAAGCTGTTGCTGTCTTCATCTTTTGAGTATTTAAATCCATTATATACTTTCCTAGCTTCATGTCCTGCGACGAGCATTGCTATTTTAATTTCGTCTGAGGCTGCTGCTGCATCATTAGCTATGATATATAAATCGAACAATTGTTTAAACATTTTCCAGACATTTCTTACATTGCCAGTCGTGTCCAGCTGAGGTGGGTATCCAAGCCACATCCTCGAATCAGCGATATCTTCCCAAGTCCAATGTCCAGTAGGAGATTTCCATGCCATTTTGTTCTTTCTGTGTCTGCAGCTGAGTTGTCCTGTAGTAAGCGTCTGAAGCCACTCGTGGTACCATGTGTTGTTCCTCGTGTCTTAATAAAGCTCGTAGTCTCAAATATGGAGAAGATGCTTTATTGTGAATTTGTTCTCTCTTCAGAGCTTAACTTACGGCTACCTCAAATGCTGCCTGCTTGTCTCTGTGTCCTGCTACGAGTTCTGCCTTCCGTGAAGTGTGTTGTCACTTCCTGTCGCTGTGTATATATAGCTCTCCCGTGCTCCCTCTAGTGCTTGCTCAGTTGTATTGCATCTAGTCAGATCTACGATCACCACATGTTGTTGGAAAGCGAACAAAATAATTAACAGTAATAAGGGAAAGGTAAGAAGCATATGAAGTTTGATCGAAATCATAGATCATATAATTTACAGTGCAGAAGGAGGCCATTCGGCCCATCGAGTCTGCACTGGCTCTTGGAAAGAGCACCCTACCCAAGTTCAACACCTCCACCCTATCCCAATAACCCAGTAACCCCACCCAACACTAAGGGAAATTTTGAACACTAAGGGCAATTTACCATGGCCAATCCACCTAACCTGCACATCTTTGGACTGTGGGAGGAAACCGGAGCACCCGGAGGAAACCCACGCACACACGGGGAGGATGTGCAGACTCCGCACAGACAGTGACCCAAGCTGGAATCGAACCTGGGACCCTGGAGCTGTGGAGCCATTGTGCTATCCACAATGCTACCGTACTGCCCTTTGTTATCCTCATAATTACTTGGTCACGTAGCACCCAGTCAGAAAAGGGCTGCCTGTGTTGTAGCTTCCCTCTTCACATTGTTCCATTTTCTGGTTCATTTTCTCCTTCCCTTCTTTTTCATTGTCCGGCTCTTCAGCTTCTTGCCTGTTTGACGGTGACAGGAACTGTTCCCTCATCCTGGTGAGGTTATAATGTGCAGTTTACTACTGCAAATCTTCAAGCCCACCCAGCTAAATACTACAAGGCTCCACCAGAGCAGTCCAGGTAGCGGAAAAAGGGAGGCTGATGATAATACGGCAGCATTATTCTCATTGTAAATCTGCTGTGCATATGTGCATGGATTTGGGCTCAGGGTATTGATCTCCTCTGTAAATGGATAACTCTCGTTGCCCAGAAACCAGTCTCTGACTTGGTGTGGTGCGTCAAATATAGATGGCACAGGAGACTGCTGGAGAACACTGCACTGCCTTGTGATTGCACATCAGCTGCACACTGAGTGAATATGAGATATTGCTGATATCTCTGGAGAAAGCCAGAGGAATAGAAGTTAATAAGCACCAGTCAGTGACAGCCACAGGCAATGCTGTCATCTTATTTTATGGATGCAGTGGTTGGCAGATTTCAGGTTAACATCTTGGTGAACCAAAGACTCCTCATTGATTCTTACTGAAGTTGACTTCTGAGAATCGCTCCTGAAGGACTCTTGGTGGATATGGCCTTCAGCAATAACCCTGTAAGCAATTCACAATCCCTTTAACAATACTGTTCATTTTGTGGCCCTCCATTGTTTAACTCTTGTATTGAGCTGTGCGGGGTTCAGGTGGGGAGAAACTCGTTAACACAGCGCGACATCGAGCAGTGTTACATAGTTGTTCATGGATTCCCTGGGGACAGGCGACACCGTGGACTACTGCGTGTGCCATTCTTCATTGATGTCACCAAAGAACTCCTGTAATGACCCACAGCCATTGCTCGCTGGCCGGGCATTTGGCATATTTGGCATATGGTCACAGAACTAACTTTTCTCGCAGGGAATTGGCTGTCATATTCGGTCAAATGCTGCCATAATATCAAGGGTTGTCACTCTCACCTCACCTCTGGAGTTCAGCTCTTTTGTCTATGTTGGAACCAAGGCTGTAATGAGGCAGGAGCTGAGTGGCCCTGGAGGAACAGAAACTGAGCATCAGTGAGCAGGTTATTCCTATGCACGTGCTGCTTGATTGCATTGTTGATGGCCCCCTTCCATCTAGGGGCTGATTTAGCGCAGTGGGCTAAATAGCTGGCTTGTAATGCAGAACAATGCCAGCAGCGGGGATTCAATTCCCGTACCGGCATCCCCGAACAGGCGCCGGAATGCGGCGACTAGGGGCTTTTCACAGTAACTTCCTCTGACGCCTACTTGTGACAATAAGTGGTTATTATTACCACCTTGCTGATAATCGAGTGTAGACTGATGAGGTGAGAATTGTCCGGGTTGGATTTGTCCTGATGTTTGTGCATAGGACATACTTGGGCAATTTTCCACATTTCTGGGTAGATGCCACTGTTGTACCTGTACTGGAACATCTTGGCTAGGGGCGCCACAAGTTCTGGACTCATTTAGGAAGGTGGAGAGTATTCCATCACACTCCTGACTTTTGCCTTGTTGACGGTGGACAGGCTTTGGAGAGTCAGGGGAAGAGTTACACCCTGCAGAATTCCCAGTCTCTGACCTACTCTCGTAGCATTTATAAGGCTGGTCCAGTACAGTTTCTGGTCAGTGGTCAGGATGTTGATAGTGAAGGATTCATGGTGATGTCATTGAATTTCATTGAGCATCTTACTTTCCATGCACAGATCCACAAGTAAATTTAGTTGAAATAATCCAGGCCATCATATTTAATTTATGCCTTTAATCCAAATTCTGGGTCCATAATCTCAAATTAAAATGAACACACTCAACAATCACATGCTATGTATAGGCCCGTCTCTTGATCCCTTGGAATAGTTTCAAGTTTATGTACCCACAGAGAAAATAATTAACGCACTTAAAACTGACCATGTTACTTCCTTCCAACATTCAAGACAAGACCATAAAGGATTAAGCAATTTTACCTCCATGCAGGGAAGCCCCTTTTATTTTGAAAAAACACTTTCAAAAGCTGTACTTTACCCAAACTGAAGACAAACACAACATAGACGGTTTTAACCAGTCTTTAATTTTCACAGGTCAGGAAGCTTCCTCACACTCAGATACCATCTCCCTATGAAACTCAGTGACATTGCTGATTCTCCCACTAACAACATCCTGGGGTTTACTGTGACTACAAGAGAAGCTCAGAGGTTAGGAATCCTGCAGTGAGTAACTCACTTCCTGACTTCCCAAAACATGTCCACAATCTACAAGGCTCAAGTCAGGAGTGTGATAGAATGCTCGCCACTTGTCTGGATGGTCTTTAGAGTTTTGGCCATGTGGTGATATGATTTGCATAGCTGTCTGCCATTGGGGCAGAACACCGGCTTACCATTGGCCCTGGTCGGTCATGTGCCTCTCGACCGATTGGTTGAGACCAGTCATGTGACAGCTTTCCGGTTGGTCGAGAGGCTGAGTTAACCACGCCTCCTTACCGAAGTATAAATAGTCGAAACGCCCGGCGGTCGTCCATTTTATTGTAGACAACCGCAGGGCTAAGTTCTAGCTTATTAAAGCCTAACTTTTGTAAAGCAACTCGTCTCTCGTGCAATTGATGGCTCATCAGGCCAAAGGTGGTATCATGACTGGTACAGGCCTGGAGGGCCGAAGGGCCTATTCCTGTGCTGTACTGTTCTTTGAGTGAAGCTTCAATAATACTAAAAAATTTCAACTCCATTCAGGACGAAGTAGCCCACTTGATTGGCACCGCTTCCACAAACATTCACTCCCTCCACCATCAACGCCCAGCGAAAGCAGTGCGTACCATCTACAAGGTGCGCCGAAGCAACTCCATCCACTGCACCTTCCAACTTGCAACCTCTACTCTCCACTAAGGACAAGGGCAGCAGACACATGGAACTCAACCACCTACAAGTTCCCCTCCAAGTCACACTCCATCCTGATTTGGAACTATACCGCTGTTCCTTCATTTCACTGGGTCAAAAGTAAAATTCTCTTACGGCGCCAAGGTCCCAGGTCCGATCCCGGCTCCGGGTCACTGTCCGTGTGGAGTTTGCACATTCTCCCTGTGTTTGTGTGGGTTTCGCCCCCCCAACCCAAAGATGTGCAGGCTAGGTGGATTGGCCACGGTAAATTGCCCCTTAATTGGAAACAATGAATTGGATCCTCTAAATTTATTTTAAAAAGCTAATACATGGACTGCAAAGCCATTTTTTAGTATCAAATATTGGCATGTAATTTGTTTCCATGATACCTTTTGGCATAAGGATCAGTTTCCCCACTGATTGAATGCTTTAACCATTTTGAAATGAATGAAATGAAATGAAAGGAAAATCGCTTATTGTCACAAGTAGGCTTCAAATGAAGTTACTGTGAAAATCCCGTAGTCGCCACATTCCGGCGCTTGTTCGGAGAGGCTTGTACAGGAATTGAACCCGCGCTGCTGGCCTTGGTCTGCTTTACAAACCAGCTGTTTAGCCACTGTGCAAAACCAGCCCCTCCATTTGCGTTTCACAAATACAATTCCGAAAGGATTCATGTGATATTTGTGTGTGAATAAATTGTTTGGACAGCCTTCTATTTAAAGGGAGCTATTAACTCATTCATTTCAAAAGGTGCAGTTTCCACAGAAGACAGAGAATGTCAGATGCCATTTAAGTATTTGTTTATCACAGCATCTAATGCAGCCTTTTCCAAATTCTGGTTATGTAGTGCCAGTGTTCATTTGCTGGAAGTTTGACTGGTTAAAACCCCTTGAAGAAGGTCACAGACCTCTGGACTAACTCTGGGTGTGTTGGAACCCTTTGGACGCTTTTATTTTTACTGGAAAGAATGAGGATTACAAATGATACCTTGTGTTTAAAAAAACAGAATTATATATAAAGCTGAGATCTGTGTTTTGTGTGGGGAATACAATGGATGCCTTACAGTTTGGTTCTGAGAGTCATTCAAGAGCATTCATTATATTGAACTTAAAGTTAAAAATGAGATGCAGGAATGGGCTTGAACTCAGAACATCTAGTGTTACAGGGAGGCATTGTCTCCATAGTTGCAGTAAATTAGTTCTATGGCTATTTTAATGATAGGCTTTGTGCTGACTAATGAATGAAGAGAGCTGTGTCTTCTGCAACCTCAGTGACTGTTTGAACACAGCTCTGAAAAAAACAATCTAAATAACTAGCGCCTCACCCGTGATTAATTTGTTTATGTAATTATACCAAATTCCGCATTATTTCAACCCTCTTTTCAGGCAGCAGTTCTTCATGGTCAGATTGCATTTTAAGAAAAGTCAATTTTAAACAAGTTAAGCAAAACATTGACTGTGCTGACTAATGAATGAAGAGAGCTGTGTCTTCTGCAACCTCAGTGACTGTTTGAACACAGCTCCGAAAAAAACAATCTAAATAACTAGCGCCTCACCCGTGATTAATTTGTTTATGTAATTATACCAAATTCCGCATTATTTCAACCCTCTTTTCAGGCAGCAGTTCTTCATGGTCAGATTGCATTTTAAGAAAAGTCAATTTTAAACAAGTTAAGCAAAACATTGACTGCGGCCAAGCTCGACCTGATATAAACAGAATCTGGTTGAATTTTATTCAACTGAATTGCAAAATAAGTGCAAATTCTATTTGTTCTTGATCCTTGTTTCAAATATGATGGTTCCTTTTTCTGTCCCAACTCTACCATTTTCTAGAATACTCTTCTTTCTGGAAGCTGTGTACATCACTTGAAAAAAACTGCATGTCACATCAACTGAGATTTGATGATCATTAAGGACATCTTTAAACCGTGAGCTAAAAATTTGTCTGCTCTTGTTTATGGGCGCAGGAGTTGTGACTCACTGTTTGCCTGTTTCCTGTCCCTTTGAGGCAAGTGGCAGGCAAACATTGTGCTGCTTCCTCAATTGCCTCATTGTAGCATTCAGTCAAGTGTGATCTGTGCAGTTGACCGGGTGAATGCTCAATGGGAATGTAACAGTGTGTGAAGCTATCATGTGTTGCATGTAGCTGCAAGTGGAATTGGTTAAAAGTGGAAGGTGACCTAATGGAACACAGGAGAAGAGAGGGCTGGTTCATGGGTGGGCTGTGCCAACCTTAATGATGCAGGTCGACAGGTGTTGAGAACATGTTTCCGCAGAGTAGGCCCTCAGGGATCACCTTTCAAGAGAATGGGATCAGGTGGCCAGGAAGGTTAGCTTCCGGAGTCTGGTCCCAAAGGCTTGTCAGCACTCAGCACTGACACAATAAGTTCAGTGACCTCTTGGTCAAGGTTTGTCGAAGCATCTTCAAAAAAACATCTCATACCCACCACACCATCACCATCTCACGATTCTCAGTGTGCCACACCCCCATCACTCACCCATCAGATGTTCCAAGCTATCAGGCCTCAGGCCTAACATCCAGATACTCCCTGTCACCTTCCAACGATGCAAGTGTCACACCCACCTCTCAATATCTTCACGTTCCTCCTGTTAATTCAGCTTTTGGTGGGAATATTGACTAAGCACAGTAATTAATCAAACACATAATTATTGACACTCTTTCCCCCTTAGGACAAGGTAGCACATAATTTAAGAGCAGAACTAGTGAGTGATAGGCATGCCTACACCTCCGGAGTTCTATGGGATCAATACTGCGACCCATCATGAGAGCAGCTGCGACAGACCCTGTTGTGTCTGGTGTTATTGAGAATATTCCGGATGAAGGTATATTACTCTAAGTTGCTGTAATAATTTTATGACTCTATTTGTTCCTACCGTATGACATTTCACAACTCCTGGCTAGCCCTCATCCTGTTGATATGACATTCAAGCTGTTGATGGTGTGAACACAGACCTCTGGCTTTCCATCCCAGCCCCTTCTCTCACTCTAATACTCCCTTCTGATGATCTGCCTTCAGACACTCAAGAACTGCTGCCTGCCCAGCTGGTGCGGCCTCCTCAGCAGGAAGAGTGAGAGCAAGAGCAATATCACACCACCAATGAAGAAGCAACAACACTTGGTCTGACACATGCAGCCACCAGCTCAGACATTGACAGTGCGCACATCCCAAGAGGGTAGTAGACAGTCAGGACTCACAGGTGGTGAGTTACCAGGCATGAGGGGGCTGCAGCCAGGACTGGGTGTAATGATATGCATAAGCTATCTTATATATAATTATGTAAACAACCTCCGACCAGCAGGTGGCAGTTTAAGTCTACCATGTGACTCTGTACCTCAAGGAGTTGGGAGTTAGTCGTGTTAGTGGATAGTCATACTTGCATCGAGGATAATTTATCAGTATTAGTAGTTTGTAATATATTTATAAAAGTTATCTTTACCACGCATTTATTTTAGAACAAAACACTTCAAATTAGTCAAGAACTAGATCTTCTTCTGTGCAATCTTCACAACGGCCTAGCACAAGAACATAACATGGATGATAGGATAGTTTGTGTGCCCATTCCTTCGCAAATGAGTTTTGTTATAGAGATATAGACCTCAATGGAGTGGCATACAGGAGAATGCTAATGAGCATGCACATAGCGATACTTGATGCATTGGCAAGCTTGAAAAACAGCCATTTGTCACTGTCAAGGAGAATGGAGGAGTCCAGCTCCAACTTTGCCCTGGGTATTGGTCAGAATATGGAACCCATCTTTTCCACTATGGAAATGCCAACCAATTCCATGAGAGCAAGAGATGCTGCAGTCGTAATGCAGTATCTGGTGGCCGATATTCTCAGCTTCCACTGTGGTGCAAACAAGAGCAACACCTCTGCGCTGCGCTGGAAGCTCACATGAAGGCCATGAGATCTATACTGTTGCCATTCAGGCTCTCACTGCTTTCTTCATGGCTGCATATCTCAGTGTTCAGATAGGGACATGAAGATTCACACAGCAATTCAACAATTGACAGATAACCTTGGGAAAAATGGCTGATACACTGGAAGACCAACATGCTATCCTCTCTCATTCATGCTCCTACCATTGCCGCTCTGCCAATGACCTTGCTGTTTCCTGTCTTCCAGCCAACCTTCTATGCCAATGGGGTACAATCTGAAGCCGGGACTAGAACCACTTGAAGCCATCCAGAAAGGATCCCATTTAAATTAAGCAGCCTTCCATTAGCTGTGGTAATACTCAATCAGAGCACTCGCCCTGACAGGGGCTAAAGGAAAGCATAAGAGTAAATACTGCATTTAACTTTATGCTGCTGGATAAAGATGTTACAGAAAGGTTATTTTGCTGCCTTTTATGGTTGGATCTTGGCTGAGAGGTCTTGATGGGGTGTTGCAGAGAGGTAGCTAGTAGCTAGGTACCTAACCCTAAAAGTGGAGCCAAGGTGGTGACGGGATGATCTCCAAAGGTAAGTAGAGTCTAAGCAAATGCTCCTGGACAGCCTGTTTGTAGTGAAAAGGTTCTGGATGCCTCCACTTCTTCCTCTTCCTTCTTCTCTAGATGTGGTTTCTGGGCACCTAGTGACAATAGCTACACTCGCATGATGACGATGCTGTGGAGGAGTCATGTGGAGGAGGCAACCGCCAAGTATGGAGGCAAAGTTCTAGATGATTGTAGGGCTCCTTCCGATTGGTCCAAGCACTGGAACTGTTGCTTTAACATGACTGTTCTCTGCTTCACCGTGCTGCTGGTGACAGCATGACTTATATCCATTGTTCTGCACAGTCAGGTGATGGAGATGGGTGACCAAGCATTTTTAGGCATTTTATTCTGTTTTTCTTGGCAGCCTGAAAGCATACTACCTCAGGATGAAGGCATTTTGGCTGCTGCCAGAATAGTGGGCATTCACTGACCATACTGGTTTAATATGGCCGCATATCAATGACACAATTATGGAGTAGTAGCCTTTGCAGTTCCTGTTGATAAGGGAGAACTTTGTGCATGCAGTCAGTCCTGCACTATTGTAAATCGAGCCGCCTTGGCAAAGCCACATGATTGTTCACCATACTTGGGGAGAAAGTTCTGAAATCGCATACAAGGTTTTCGTCACCAGATTCAGCGATGGGAGGTGTTATAAGCTGCCAGAATCCTATTGGCTAGGGAAAATTGGTTACCCTATGTTCCCTGTGGAATATGAGCTCCCCCAACTAGGGGGGCATTCGTTAGCAGTGCCGCTGTATAAATAGAGCTGGCCAGTGTGGTACCGGCTGGAGAGGAAACCAGTAGTGAACGGCCGGTGGTCTGTGTATATTGTTGTAAATAAAGTTACTTTCTGTTTGACTCTACAAATCCGTGCTGGATTCTTCGTGGCCTTCACAAAAAGTGGCCAACTGGGAGATGTTTGCTTACTGGCCACTGACAGCACCATCCTCATCCTGGTGCAGAGCTGAAGGTCCTTTTGAAGGAGATGGCACATTTTTGTGTCCACATCTTCGTTGACTCTGCTGTGCTTCATACATCACTCCTGGGTGAGGTGGAGATAGGAGAAGTGCGGCATCACGGTAGCATTGTGGACAGCACAAATGCTTCAGAGCTCCAGGGTCCCAGGTTCGATTCCGGCTTGGGTCACTGTCTGTGTGGAGTCTGCACATCCTCCCCGTGTGTGCGTGGGTTTCCTCCGGGTGCTCCAGTTTCCTCCCACAGTCCAAAGATGTGTAGGTTAGGTGGATTGGCCATGATAAATTGCCCTTAGTGTCCAAAATTGCCCTTCGTGTTGGGTGGGGTTACTGAGTTATGGGGATAGGGTGGAGGTGTTGATCTTGGGTAGTGTGCTCTTTCCAAGAGCCGGTGCAGACTCGATGGGCCGAATGGCCTCCTTCTGCACTGTAAATTCTATGACTAAGTGCTTGCTGAAAACCCATGATGGGTTTCTGTCCACTTTCTGTGGAGAGTCCTCCTCCTGATTCCTCTGTGTACAACTTTCCCTCTCTGCTGCCTCGACTCCATTTGTGTCCTATTACAGACTGCAATGACAGTCCCCATACCTAATGTTGACTTAATGTAGAAATGTGATCAATTCCTCTGACCTCCCTGTATGAATGCATCAGCTCACCAACAGATCTCCAAAAATAATCCACAGATTTCCACACACCAGCTACAGGCAAAGGCATGTCCACTGAAATTGATGGGTGATCCTATTAAATGGCGCTCATCAGAGGAGACGGTCCTCTTGCTGCTGAATCAATGATTTAGTCCAGTCATTTGCTGGACATGCACAACCTAGTTTCACAATTGTGTCAAACCAGCTGGAACAACTGACTAACAACATGAGTTAAGCGTTCTTGACACTCATAGAATCATAGAGCCCTAATTTTTACAGCACAGAAAGAGGTCCTTTGGCCCATTGTTTCCGTGCCGACCATCAAACACTTAACTATTCTAATCCCATTTTACAGCACTATATCCATAGCCTTGTATGCTATGGCATTTCAAGAGCTCATTTAAATACTTCTTAAAAGTTGTGAGGGTTCCCACTTCTACCACCCTTTCAGGCAGTGAGTTCCAGATTATATTTCCATGCATTTTCTAGCATGGGCCAGTTATCAAATAGGAATCCCAACATGTTCAAGCTCAAAGTAGTGTTTGAAATTGAGAAAAACAAAAGAGTACAAATATTCTAGGTTTAGATAATGTTAACTTAATTGGGATGAAGCTGGACATGTTGATGTATAACACAACAGAAGATCAGTGGGAGGTGTCTGGAAAAGAATTTAAAGTGATACAGAACCAGTTTGTTTTCCCCAAGGGGCATGAGCATTGTACGCATGGTCAACAACAGCATAACATTGCAGAGATTTAGGTAAATTAAGTGAATGGAAAAAACTGTGTCATAGATTTTAGTGTGAGGTCATCCACTGTGTACCTAAAAAGGACATGAATGGAGTACTTTCTAAATGATGAAAAGCAAAAACAGTGGAGGCCCAAAGAGTCTTGGGACACAGATAATTAAAATGCCATGAACAGTTTCAGAAAATAATCCAGAAGGGTATTAGAATGCTGACATTTATATTGAGAAAATTAGAACACAAGTGACTAGGAATCATGCCTCAATTGTACAAAGCCGATCACACCTCGAAAACCATGAACCCATCTGGGCATCATACCTCAGGAAAGTTAGATTGATCTTGTAGGGAGGGTGTTTTGTGTTTAAAGAATGCAGAGCTTCATCAGTATCTTCTCAGTGAGAGATCTTTATGAAACCGTCTTTAGGTGTCTGCATCCAGAGAGACCACCTTATGGCATAGTCACATTACTTCGGAAAGCCAGACATGTCATTAGACTGATTACATTTCAAAACCCAAAACAGGGGAATGCCACATCACACCAACGTGACACCTAGACTCCAGGATTTAGAGTTACCTCCTGGGGTGGAGTGGGCCACCTGTGCTCATTGGCCAGGGCACCTGCCAAGATTGTACCCTCTTTTATCCCTCCTCTGCCACTCCAGCCTTTAAATCCTGACCCCCTCATTTGCATCCCAACCTGACGTCACTGGGGTTTGCTAGACAGGCCCGAATCATGGGCACGATTCTCCGCTGCCCACGACGGGTCGGAGAATAGCGGGAGGGCCTTCCCGACAATTTTCACGGCCTCCCGCTATTCTCCCCCCCCCCCCCTCCGGCCAACCCCCGACACGAATCGCTGCTCGCCGTTTTTTACGGCGCACAACGATTCTCCGCAGGCCGATGTGCCGAATACCGCGGAGTTTACAGCCGTTTTCACGACCGCGATCACCCCTGCTTTCAGCGTTCGTGAAAAAAAAGGGCCGCAAAGTGCCCGTCCCAGACAACCATGGCACCGATTGGCACGGCCGCACCACGGCCGTGCCAAGGGTGGCATGGGCCTGCGATCGGTGGGCACCGATCGCGGGCAGCGGGTCTGATACCTGCGCACTATTTGTTCTTCCACCGCCCCGCAGGATCAGTCCACGGGGCGGCTGAGGGGCATGACGGCCCGCGCATGCGTGGGTTTTGACGTGTCTGCGTGATGACGTCATCCACGCATGCGCGGGTTGGAGCCGTCCCACCCGCACATGCGCGACTGACGTCATCATGCGCGTCAGCCGGCGTGACGCTTGGCGTGCGGACTTAGCGACGGTCGCTAAGTCCGCGATGCCGTTCTTCACGGGGCCCCGCTGCTAGCCCCGCCCGGGGGGGAGAATCGGGTCCCGGGAGGGGGCACGGAGGCTGCCGTGAAACACGGCCAGTTTCACGGCAGCCTTTACGACTCGCCGCATTTGCGGAGAACCGCACCCCATATCCCTGGCATACTTGAAGTCAGGACCACCATATTATCATCTTTCTGGGCTGCCTGTAGTCCAAGCAGTGGCCACTACACAATTCTGCTGCTGCTGGGACTACAGAGCTGCCGGACATAGTGATTGGCTAGCAACTCTCTAGGGTAGACTTCCTCTCAGATTCCTTGGCGTATTATTGCTTTGGGGCAGCCGGGGTTCGGGCACCCAGTGTTTACGGACCTCTCAGTGGGGGGAGGGGGGGGGCAGGTCAGGGTGGGTTGGGGAGAGTAATGTGCCCCCTGTAATGATGCCGATGAAGATCACATGGGATTGCTGTAATGATGCCGATGGAGATCACATGGGATTGCTGTAATGATGCCGATAGAGATCACGTGGGATTGCTGTAATGATGCTGATGAAGATCACGTGGGATTGCTGTAATGATGCTGATGAAGGTCACGTGGGATTGCTGTAATGATACCGATGGAGATCACATTGGATTGCTGTAATGATGCCGATGAAGATCACATTGGATTGCTGAGTGATCTCCACGTGGGGTTTGTGGAATATGAGTTTCCTTATTGAGCAGGTGGAGGCTCGTCCAATGAAAGCCAACCGGCAGACTTTAAAACGTTTAATCCAGATTGGACCGGTTTCCCGATGGTCCGGAGCTGGGACACAAGCTTTGTACGTTGTGGCAACGACTTATTTTCATTACTGGAATAAACCTTGCCTGGTCTGGCCTTGGCGGAGTTATTACACAGTCCATGGTATAAAATCGACATGCCGTAGATTTTATGACGAGTTTAGATGCATGTCCTTTGACAATTGATGGAACTAACAACAATACTGAAATCCCAGAGCCACAATCCCTTCAAGCCTTTATTTTCACATTTACACCACAGTGCTGATTCACATTTTCCGTTTTCCTGTTGATCAGTAAACTCTGCCACATACTGGGTGGAAAGTAGATCAGGTGTGGATTAAAAACATTGTAATTCTTTGATTTAGTACTTCCAGCAGTGATACTTAATGTTAACCCTATCATCAGTGAATGGAACATTCCCTCTTCTGTAAGCTCTAGATTTTGAGATTTAAATTGACTGTTGAAAGATGCCTGAAAGGGGAATTATTAAATATTTATTTTGATTCATTTTTATAGGAAAAGTATGAGTATTTTATATCTTTTATCCTTCTAATATTTAATATCTACTGAAGATGATTTTGGACTTTTAGTGATTTAAAACATGACAGACATAGGGCAGGAGTCTCTGGCTGCGCCCGCCTGGTGACTGGAAATTCCTGCCCGAGGTCAGTGGACCTTTCCATAGTCCACGTCCTGGCTGTGGCGATCTTGCAACGGGTGGGGTGGAAGAATCCAGCCCTATAATAGTTAACTTATATGAAAATAGTGGAGAATCTGTCTTTGTACAGAGAAGTTAAACTGCAGCATTAAACATCTGTGACTCAGCCTGATGCATTGCAATTTCTTTGCGTGCAGTTCCTCCTATTCTCTTAATTCCACCATCTACAAGAGTCAAACATCTGGGGTGAGATTCTCCGTAGCCCGATGCCAAAATTAGGATTGGCGATCGGGCAGAGAATGGCTTCCGATGCCAGAATCGGGGCAGGCAGGGTTTGACGCGGGTTGGCGATGCTCCATACCCT
Source organism: Scyliorhinus canicula (assembly GCF_902713615.1). NCBI lineage: Eukaryota > Metazoa > Chordata > Chondrichthyes > Carcharhiniformes > Scyliorhinidae > Scyliorhinus > Scyliorhinus canicula. The sequence goes on along the minus strand of NC_052155.1, from coordinate 156,045,105 downwards.
CCAAATCGGCATCATCGAGACGTGTGCCGCGTGAAGTTGCAACGCCGTTGATGCATCATCAGCCATCCCATCAGCGGTGCTCTTCCCCCGATGGGCCGAGTTCCCGATGGCATGGGCCATGTGTGGTCCCAGTGGTCGGGAACTTGGCATGCCTGCTGTGGAGTGTCCAGTGTCGCCACACTCGGCCGGGATCCGTGCTGCTGGCCTGGGGGCTTCTGCTGGGGCTGGGGGGAGTAGTGGGGGGGTGATCAGGGGTGGGCAGTGGAGTCGGGGTGTGTGGGTACGTCGTCTAGCACGGCTGGTACCATGTTTCCTAGCATGACCAGTAGAGGCATAGGCTTGCACGGCTGCAGCTTGTCAACTTTAATTAATTAAATTTTTAAAAATGTACTGAAGGCAGAAGAATGGAATCCTTTACCTTTTAAGTATCATTTATGTTTTGCATAAGAATTACTGCAGTTTCTAGAAATAAAATAATCTGAAATACAAATGGAAAATGTTGTAAATATCAGTCGATGAGGCAGCTGATATATATTGGGGTTAGCTATTTGGGAAAGCCTTTCTTGCACCTAATCATGGTGAAAGTGCTTATTGTACAACACAGCAGCCAAAATCTATTGTGCTGTTCTTGTAAAAGCTCCCATGATTTTAATTTTATGGATATTTAGTAATGATCTTGAAAAGGCTTATTGATTGTTTTGGAAGTAGTTCATAGAAATTTGTTGTTGATCATAATTGAGTCGATTGACGGTGTAATACTGTGTTGGTGATAAGAAGATTTAGTTTTATTGCAAATATTCTGCCATTAAATTAAATTAAATTAAATTAAATTAAATTAAATCACAGTGATATGTGGACATTTGTTCCCTTGATTACAAAGTTGAGTTCATCATTTCTTTTCATTCAACTCTCAGGACAATTAAAAAATTATTCTCCATTAACTTTTCAATGACTATTTGTGGAAAATAAAAGAAAGCAAGTGCATTTTCATTTTCACTCAACGTTTACTGCCCACTCTCCTTCCTATTTTGAAACATTGGACGCAATTTAACGGAAATGTCGAGTTTGTTTAACTGGGTGTTACCCGGCGCTGGCAGCGCCGTGAACAATGCCGCTATTGAATTGGGCACTGCTTCATTTCGGGCCTCGACAAGGAACGCCCTGCCAAGGCTACAATTAGTCCTATTGCCCCAGCAGGGCTCGTTAGTGCAGGAAGAGATAATGGGCTGGATTCTCCGCTGATGGGATTCTTCATTGCGTCAGCAGCCCGGGGTTTTCGGATGGCGTGAGGCAGCACAGAATGGAATTTAACGGCCTTGTGGTGTCCCCAGTCGGGCGCGACGAGGCTGGTACATCGCAGCCATTCTTTTCCTTCTCTGATAAAATACCTCTTTGCACTGCAATCACTTCGAACCCCTGCATTGGCCTTTCGGCCAATCGAGTCCTCACCAACACTCTGAAAGAGCACCTCACCCAGGGTCAGTCCCCACCCTCTTCCCATAACCCAGTAACTCCACCTAACCTTTTTTGGACACCTTGCAGCAATTGATCATGAATAATCCACCTAACCTGCACACCTTTAGACTGTGGGAGGAAACCGGAGCACCCGGAGGAAACCCACGCAGTCATGGGAATAACGTGCAAACTACACAGAGTCACCATAGGCGGGAATTGAACCCAGGTTCCTGGTGCCGTGAGGCAGTGCTAACCACTGTGCCACCGTGCCGCTCACCTGTAAGGGTTGGACAGGTATCCTTCCAGAGTGTTAGCAGTGACTTGGGTAGGATTTTTCAGTTCCCTCCAGCAGGATCTTCCAGTCGTGCGGAAGGCTACTCCCCACGGTGAGCTCTCTTGCGGCAGGACAGGCGAGCTGCGCAAAACACCATCGGCATCAGCCAATGGCGAACCATAGTTCATAGAACCATCCCACACTTGGTTACTTTTACCCACACCTCTTTGATTGGCCTTCCAGATTTAATTACATTTCCAGGCTGAAGAATCGATTCAGACTGGCAGGTCTCATGCCAATTGGAGTTAATTTTGTCTGGCGACATGTTGTCACATGCATCTAAAACCTTTAGAAATATTTTAACAAAAGTTGAGGAATGTATTTAGATTTCTTCTCCTGCTTAGCTTTAGCCTTTAAGTTCTTAATTACAAAAAAAACATATTGACACTGTGGTTAGAGACCTACATTTTGGATAGTGGGGATTGTCAAGTCTGAAGTTTAGTTCAATCTGCTGTCCATACCTTTACAGAATTATACATTTTATTAGGATTAATACTTGTAAGAATCTTCATTGAAGAAAGACTGATTGTGAACAAAAATGTCATTAGCGATTATAATGGTTTGTTTATTAGCACGGCTTCTTAGATGAAGGGTTCAGTTCAACCACTGCCTTGCACTGGGTGTGGACCTGGATGTGTTGGCTGAATAACGGGAGAGGGCAAAATTGAGATTCGTACTGGGTGTGAACAGTTTTGCGATTCTCCTGGCCCGCTCAAAAATGGCGAGAATATCATTAACCCTAGTTTGCATGAATTTCAATCCTATTAACGAGATTGAAGTGGAATGCTGAGGCCGCCTGGGAATTACCCGACTCCCCAGCAGGAAGTCACGTTGGCATGGCTTAGTACCCCTTTTCAAAAAGGTGAAGCTGGCGCAATGGCCACTGAGGGGAAGTGTGGAGGTGAGTAACCATGGGCGCGATTCTCCGCAAATGCGGAGAGTCGTAAAGGCTGCCGTGAAACCGGCCGTGTTTCACGGCAGCCTCCGCACCCCCTCCCGGGACCCGATTCAACCCCCCCCCGGTCGGGGCTAGCATCGCGGCCCCGGGAAGAACGGCAGTGCAGGCTTAGCGAACGTTCGCTAAGCCCGGCCGCCAAGACGCACGGCGGCTGACGCGCACGATGACGTCAGCCGCGCATGCGCGTATTGGACGGCTCCAACCCGCGCATGCGCGGATGACGTCATCGCGCATATGCGTCAAACCCGCGCATGCACGGTCCGTCATGCCCCTCAGCCGCCCCGCGGACTGATCCTGCTGGGCGGCGGAGGGACAAAGAGTGCGCGGGAATCGGACCCGCTGCCCGCGATTGGTGCCCACACAATGGCACTTTGTGGCCGTTTTCACGAATGGTGAGAGCAGGTGTGTTTAAATTTGTGAAAACGGCCGTAAAGGACTGGGAACTCAGCCCATCGGATAGGGGGGAATCGCTGTTCGCCGTAAAAAAACGGCGAGCAGCGATTCGTGTCGTGGGGCGGCCGTGGGGGGGGGGGGAGAATAGCGTGAGGTCGGGAAAAATGTCGGGAAGGCCCTCCCGCTATTCTCCGACCCGTCATGGGGGGCGGAGAATCGCGCCCCATTTCTATTTACTGCCATGCTGCTGCCCAGTGCTTGGTGGGGGTGGCTGGGGGGGGGGGGGGGGGGGGGTGTGGGAGGAGGGATGAAGGGCTTTGAGTCGGTGAGGTTTTCAAGCTGCCTTTAATATTGCGATGACCCATAACAGGGGAAACCACAGCTGCAGCCTGTCTGTCGTACCAAACTCTTCCAGGTCAGAGCCCTGCAGCAGCTTATCACATGAAAGTCAATTTCACTCTCTCTGACAGTGAGCAGCCTCTAGCTTCAGAGCTAAAGGGCATTTAAAATGAGGAATTAACCTTGTTAGTTGTTAGAGCATTTCATGCACCTCGACTCTCAAGTATCTCCTCGAAGGCACAGATGCCATGGGCATGATTTTCCGAAATGGAGAAAGAGTGTTCGCGCCGTCGCAGGGATTACCGAGTGGGGGCCAGCATGGTGCTGGAGTGGTTCACGCTGCTCCAGCCTCCTTTCCCAGCGCCAAATGGGCGTTGCGCCAACCCGCGCATGCGCAGTTGGGCCACGGCAACTGACGCATGCGCAGTTGGGCTGCGCCGCACATGTGTGGGGGGCATCCTCAGCGCGCCAGCCCCAACGCAACATGGCATAGGGGTTCAGGGGCCGGCCGTGTAATAAAATAGGGTCTGGGCTGGAGAGGGTGGACCGCCGATCCGTGGGCCCCGATCGTGGGCTAGACCCCATCGCGCCCCCCCCCCTCCCGGTGATGGAGTGCTTTTCCCCGCCTCACAGGCCGCCCCCCGATCCTTCATGCATAGTTACCGCCGGCAGCTACCAGGTGCGCGCGGCTGCTCGGCCCATCAAAGTCGGAGAATCCGCGGCCTGGCCGCGGCCTGCGACTGCCGCCATGCCAAATGCGCCAGCGCAAATGGCGCCGATTCTCCGCTCCTCGGAGAATCCCCTGCCGGCGTCGGACCGGCACCGCGGGAAATAATGGCGCGAACGCCAATTCTCCCATACAGCACGGCATGGGAGAATCACGCCCCTGGTCTCAGAGGATGATTAGCACGCTGCATGTCCAGCAAGCTTTAATTCCTGAACAGTGTGCCTGTACTCTTGGGGTATCTAGGGGCTCCTGATATGGCCAGGAGTGAGAGTGCGGGACAATGTTTGCCACCACAACTGGCTTGCTGGATGGCACTCTGAGAGAAGGCGTGACAGTCATGGTAAGGTTGGGGGAGGCTTGGAAGATTTGGTGTGGATTCTGAGGAGGGTGCCCTCACTGTTCTTGTAGCAGCTGAAGTGGCCAGACACCGTAGAAGGCAGCAATGACAACACAGGCTGGAGTCAGCACCCAATGTGCAGGTGGCCGCCCATCAGGCTGAGGAGTGACCCAGAAGGCCAGGTCAGGAATGGGCCACGGTGTTGGTCATTCCATGAGCTGCCGGACACCATATTCCGCAGAAGACAGGAGCCTGGGTGAATATTTACAAAGCATTGGACGTGGCAGCGGATGTTGAGAAGTAGTTTAGAAACCATATGGAATACTTGACTTTGTAAACGGAGGGATTTAATGCAAGACCAAGGAAGTCATACTCAACCCTTCACAAATCTCTGGCAATATCTCAGCTGGAATATTATGCAGAATTCTGGGCAACATGGATGTCGAGGCCCGGCGAGGGTACAGAGGAGCTTTGCTAGGATGATGTCAGAGATGAGGGAATTCCGTTGTGTGGCGGGACTAGAGAAAGTGGGATTGTCTTTCTTAGAAATGAGAAGGTAAAGTGGAGATCTGATACATAAGTCTTCAACATGCTGAGGGGTTTTGATACAGAAACTGTTTCCTCAAGCAAATGGAGCGATAACCAGAGGTTATGTATTTATATATTTAAATTCACTGGCAGAAGATCTTGAGGGGAAGAACAAGAAAAGTACAGCACAGGACAGGCCCTCCAAGCCTACGCCGACCATGCCGCCCGTCTAAACTAAAACCTTCCAAACTTCTGGGGTCCGCACCCCTCTATTCCCATCCTATTCATGTATTTGTCAAAATACCGCTTAAACATCACTATCGTACCTTCTTCCACCATCTCCTCCGGCAGCGAGTTCCAGGCTCCCACCACCCTCTGTGTAAAAGAACTTTACTCGCACATGTTCTCTAAACTTTGCCCCTGCACCGTAAATCTATGCCCCCTAGTAATTGACCCTTCCATCCTGTGAAAAAGCTTCTGACTATCCACTCTGTCCATGCCCCTCATAACTTTGTACACTTAGAACATAGAACAGTACAGCACAGAACAGGCCCTTCGGCCCTCAATGTTGTGCCGAGCCATGATCACCCCACTTAAACCCACGTAACCCGCATACCCGTAACCCAACAATCCCCCCATTAACCTTACACTACGGGCAATTTAGCATGGCCAATCCACCTAACCTGCACATCTTTGGACTGTGGGAGGAAACCGGAGCACCCGGAGGAAACCCACGCACACACGGGGAGGACGTGCAGACTCCACACAGACAGTGACCCAGCCGGGAATCGAACCTGGGACCCTGGAGCTGTGAAGCATTGATGCTAACCACCATGCTACCGTGAGGCCCCCCATGCTACCGGGAGGCCCCTAATATAAATGATTTGGAGGATAATGTAAATGGTCTGATTAATAAGTTTGCGGACAACACAAAGGTTGGTTGAATTGCGGATAGCAATGAGGACTTCTATCAGGTCGCCCCATAACCTCCGTTGTTCCAGTGAGAACAAATCGAGTTTATCCAATCTCTCCTCATAGCCAATCCTGGTAAACCTCTTCTGTACCGTTTCCAAAGCTTCCACATCCTTCTGGCAGTATGCCGATCAGAATTAAACTCCACATTTCAAGTGTGGCCTAACTAGAGTTCTATGCAGCTGCAGCATGACTTGCCAATTTTTATATTTAATGCCTGGCCAATGACCACCTCCACCACCTGCGTTGCCGCTTTCAGTGACCTGTGGACCTGTACACCCAGACCCCTCTGCCTGCCAATACTCTTAAGGGTTCTGCCATTTACTATATATTTCCCACCTGCATTAGACCTTCCAAAATGCATTACTCATATTTGTCCGGATTAAACTCCATCTGCCATCTCTCCGCCCAAGTCTCCAACCGATCTATATCCTGCTGTATCCTCTGACAGTCCTCATTGCTATCCGCAATTCAACCAACCTTTGTGTTGTCCGCAAACTTATTAATCAGACCATTTACATTATCCTCCAAATCATTTATATATACCACAAACAGCAAAGGTCCCAGCACTGATCCTTATGGAACACCACTCGTCACAGCCCTCCATTCGGAAAAGTGAAATGAAAAATTTCAGCACACAGGGCTACTAACGTCTGGAATGTGCTACCTGAAAGGGCGGTGGAATGAGATTCCATAGTAACGTCCAAAAGGCAAAGAGGCAAGAGGAGTAATTTGCAGGGTTATGGGGAAATGCTGGAGGGTGGAACTAAATTGGGCATCTCTTTCAAAGACTTAGTTCAGGTGTGATGGGCTAAATGGACTATGGCAAACTTCAATAATTTTATAAAAAGTTGGCCTTTCAATTCTATACCTTAGCTCTAAAGCCAGTAGCAATGGTGCCATCACAAATAGCAGGGGAAATGTGCACCTACCACAACTTTACAGTGACATGCGTAGGATCACTGAAACAGATATCGCTGCCGTTGTTCCAGTGAGAACAAACCGAGTTTTGAAAGGACAAAATTTCTATGCAATTTTCTTCAGGAGAAATGATGTTCACAAATAATACAGTGCAAACAAACATAATAAGAAGTCTTACAACACCAGGGTAAAGTCCAATATGTTTGTTTCAAACACTAGCTTTCGGAGCACTGCTCCTTCCTCGGGTGAGGAAGGAGCCGTGCTCCGAAAGCTCGTGTTTGAAACAAACATGTTGGACTTTAACCTGGTGTTGTAAGACTTCTTACTGTGCTCACCCCAGTCCAACGTCAGCATCCCCACATCATAACAAACATAAAGCTGACAATTTTTCATAAAGACAATTTCACTTTAAAACAACAGCCACCTATTATATTTAAACAATTTGAGAGTTGGCGAATGACACTGATGGATCGCTACTCATAGAGATTGACATTGGAATAAATTTTGATATTGTGTTCAGCTTCAGGAATTGGCAAATTTGGCCATTCCAAAGATGAAATGAGAAACCAAACCTTAAACTAAAGATGTGCACATCAGAATTGCAGTAGTCCTTTCCCCACAGTCTGGCGTGAGCGAAATTATTATATAAGCTTCTGTCATTGGTTGTAACTATGCTGAGAAACATAAATAACAGGCAGTGCCACTATTGATGAACATTGAAACCAGACAATTTGGTTTGTCATCATCCTTGCTACAAAAGGATACTCGCAATAACCTTCTAGACAAGTATGAAAATACATGCTGGTTGACAGTTTAAGCATGGGTGCACATTATTAGATCAAGCATGTATGGTTTCCATTTTTCGCATTTCTGCCTAGTCTAAATTAATTCTATCCTCTATTTTTTGAGTAATGAATCCATGAAAGTTTACTGAAGCAGTGTTCCAAAATGTCCTGCGATTTAATAAATTAATTACAATTTCTGAACTCTGGGTATGCAAACTTTTAAAAAATGGCTGAGTAGCTAAACACAACGCATAACAAATAACTTCACTTGCAAATCCATATGAATTGACAGATGCAGATCAGCTCTTGAGCATGTTAATGCTGATGTTTATTGTCCTCCCTTGCATAACAATGTTAATTGAACCACTTCATGCCGATAGCAGGCAATAGTATCACATTCACTTCATTTAGGTGGATTTTGGTAAGAAGTCTTACAACACCAGGTTAAAGTCCAGCATATTTGTTTCAATCAATAGCTTTCGGAGCACTGCTCCTTCCTCAAGTGAATGGGGCGTTCCTGAGGAAGGAGCAGTGCTCCAAAAGCTAGTGTTTGAAACAAACATGTCGGACTTTAACCTGGTGTTGTAAGACTTCCTACTGTGCTCACCCCAGTCCAACGCCGGCATCTCCACATCATAGGTGGATTTTGAATCAGAAACCTGGGACGGGATTCTCCCATTCGGTGGCAGAGTGTCCACGCCGTGAACGGGACGCTGGGAGTACCGATTCTAGTCCCTACAGGGGGCCAGCATGGCGCTGCAGTGGTTCACGCCGCTCCAGTCTCCCTCCTCGGCGCGAACAGTGTGCTGCTGGATCCGCACATGCGCAGTGGCGCTGGTGCAAACCCGTGCACGCGCAGTGGCCTCCCTAAATGCGCCGGCCCCGACGCGATATGGCGTGGGAGTTCAGGGGCCAGCGTGGAAGAAAATAGGCCCGGGAAGCAAGAGGCCGGCCCGCTGATTGGTGCGCCCCCCCCCCCCCCTGGGTCGGAGCCCCCCTCTCCCCCCTCCACAGGCCGCCTCCCGACCCGGCGCGCAGAGTTGGCGCCGGTGAACTCTGCCTTTTTAGAGTGGCCGCTCGGCCCATCTGGCCCATGACCGATGCCGCGGCAAACGCACCGACGACAATGGCGCTGATCGCGTGCCGGCATCGGGGCGCCGTGGCCTGGTTGCGGGGATTCTCCGGACCGTCCCTGGGCTGGGAGAATCCCGCCCATTGAATCAGAATTTATCAAATTTCCACATGCAGTGCTATGATCGAGGTGTGCAAGATGATGGACCGGGTGGATAGGGAGCAGCTGTTCCCCTTAGTTGCAGGGTCAGTTACGAGGGGCACAAGCTCAAGGTGAGGGGCAGGAGGTTTAGGGGGATTTGAGGGAAAACCTTTTTACTCAGATGGTGGTGACGATCTGGATGCACTGCCGGGGAGGCTGGTAGCAGGGGTTTGCATGACATCCTTTAAAATGTACCTGGATGAGCACTTGACATGTCATAATATTCAAGGCTATGGGTCAAGTGCTGGTAAATGGGATTGGTTAGACAGGTCAGATGTTTTTCATGCTTCGGTGCAGACTTGATGAGCCAAAGGGCCTCTTCTGCACTGTATTATTTTGTGATTAAATGTGAGTAAAAGTGAGTGTTTTCCAGTGTTTATCACTCTAACACTAATTTTTGTTACCTGGGGACTGTCGATCTTTTAGCCCTCCGAGCTCGACCGCTACATCTAGGTGTTTCCCCAGGATGCACATCAGAGGTGGAGACCCGTGCCCTGTGGCCCTTGCTGGTCCTCTGGAGGACATTGATGACCCTGATGGGCGTTCTCTGGAGAGCTTGGGGCCAGTAGCGCAGTGGTTAATACTGTTGCTTCACAGCGCCAGGATCCCAGGTTCGATTCCCGGCTTGGGTCACTGTCTGTGTGGAGTCTGCACGTTCTCCCTGTGTCTGCATGGGTTTCCTCCGGGTGATCCCGTTTCCTCCCACAAATCCTGAAAGATGTGGTTGTTAGCTGAATTGGACATTCTGAATTCTCCCTCAATGTACCGGAACAGGCGTCGGAATGTGGCAACTAGGGGATTTTCACAGTAACTTCATTGCAGTGTTAATGTAAGCCTACTTGTGACAATAATAAAGATTATTATTAGGTGGTGAAGATTAAGGAGAAGTGGGGTGGGAACTGGGAGAAGAGATAAACTGAGGAATATGAAGTGAGGCGCTACGCAGGTTAAATGCAACTTCCTCGTGCTCAAGGATGAGCCTGATACAGTTCAACGCAGGGTGCATATGACTCGTGTAAGAATGAGTGAGTTCTTCCAGAGGGTGGCAGACGTGTGTGAGAAGTGTGGACGGGGACCAGCGAATCATGCTCATATGTTCTGGGCTGCGAGAAGATGGAGAGATTTTGGGTGGGAGTGTTCGCGGCGCAAACGAGGATAGTGGGGGAGGAGGTTGAGCCGGACCCTTCGGTGGCGATATTTGGGATATTTGAGTGGCCGGAGGTGATGGAGGGGAGGAAGGCCGATGTCACAGCCTTCGCCTCTCTGGTTGCCCGGTGAAGAATCTTATTGGAATGGCGTTTGCAACGCCACCAAGGGTGGCAGTCTGACTGGGAGACTTGTACGACTTTCTCCTTCGGTAAAAGATCGCATATGAACCGAGGGGTTCAGCGGAGGGCTTTGAGGCAAGGTGGGGGATGTTTGTAGCCATATTTGAAGAGTTGTTTGTCACGGGGGAGGGCAATAAAAAATTGTACAAATTGTATAATTGTGGGTTGGGGAGTTTGTTCCCTGGACTGTTTATGGTTTGTGATCATTTGCAAAAGTTTGGAATAAAATACATTAAAGAAAAGGAATGGCACTCTCTCATTTTTGGTGGGGTTTTCTTTATTGCAGCCTTTCCCCACCACAGTGAGAACACTGAGTAATGGCAGATACACTCTTTCACTCTTTCTCTGCACTTGCGTAGGTGCAATGCTGCTTCTGTGTCCTACAAACTGCATCTGCACTGTCAGTCTTTTTTTTAATCATGAAATCCCCCTGCCGACTTGAATAAACACAGAATTTTACTTTCTCACTTCTGCCTGCCTTGTTAATTGTGTTAGATGGCCTTAAATCCTCCCTTGCCTGTAGAAAATCAGATAAAAGATCCCTACGATAATGCGATTGCGAATTAATTCGCCTTTCGGGGCTTCATGTTCGCAGGTTGTCAGCTAGTCGATATAAATTGTTAATGAAAGAATCCACACCCTCCCAGCCTTTCATGATGTCGAATGAACCTGGCCTTTTGTATGATGGTGTTGCTTCTAAGGCTGAAGTATAGATCAAAGATTTTATGAACCTTTTTATATATCTCCGTATCTTTGTTATACCCTGTCTGACCATTACATAGTCTGCACTACAGCCAGTGGCGTAGGGAAGGGTACTGGCCTGTTTCTTTCTGGATTTCTCTGCTAGTCCCAAAGTGGCTCTGTCCCTGCAAACCTATTACACCAGTTCTGCCTCTTCTCCACACGATCCTGGTCTTCCACATGGTCAAAACACTCTGCTAAGCATAAGGTTTTCTTCATGGTTTTTCTTTCCTCTAGCCTTTCCTTAAATTCTGTGGGTGTTTGCTTCGCACTGTTCTTCTCTCATGCTGCTTTTTCCAGTCGCTGGGCTGTTAGTTGTTTATTTTTTCCATTGTCTTTTCCCCTTTTGTCATTCGTCATAAACGTTGTGGCTCTTAGGTGAGGCTATCCTTGATCAGGATTAATAGAGGCTACTGGGGTCCAGTTGGTAAACTTTCCCATTTATTGAACATTCTAAGAACGATGCACAGCACAAGGTTTAGCACAAGACATTCAATGCAACTATCTTTACATACTCTGCCATCATGTTAGCTTGCATTACTGATGATGCAGACTGTCTTTTTGCATATTTAGCATTAACCTTTTACACTATATAACGAATGGATCATGGGATGGTTCAGCTGGGTTCCACAGCTCACATGTGTCTATGTCAGTGAGAGATCGTGACATACAGCTGTCTAATTCTTAGTTTCATACCGCAAACTGGATGATGTAGTTTTCGGAACTGCTATAATCAAGTCAGCTGAGGAGTTTATCAGCTGGAGTCTGGAAACTTCAGTCATTTTTATCAGTTGTGAAATGCTTATTGAATCTTTGTGTTCTTTTCCATACAAAAAAACCTGCAGAGGCTTCTGATAGCCTCAATATAAGGTCATGTCACTGGCTTTCACTGAAGCTTCTCCAATATATTCCCTGCCCTGTCCCCACGCCCCGACCTGTAGTTAGGGCAGTGATTGGCATCATTGACGAGTGTGTGGGCCACATTAGTGGTCCTCCTTCATCTTAGAGGGCTGGAAGGTTGAGATCAGGCATGTTCACTGACCAAATCCTTCATAACAAGTATTAGAAAATGTTTAAACATTCATATGTTAATAAAACTGTCATCATCTTCAAGTGGTAAAAAGAAAATAAATATTTACACTTTGGGCGTGGAAGGCCAATGTTGTGTTCAATCAGCACGTACTTCACCTCACTTGCCTTTGCTTTATGTATGTATCACTTCAGTCACTCGGATATGGAAAAACTATGCGGACGAAAACCAGTGTAACGTGGGAACCCTGTGCGTGGGCAGCGGTCGTAGGTCACACTCACAACCCAGGTAGGCCACATACAGCCCCACCCCAGGGTGCAGGCTGCCCGCCACTGAGCTAGGGCATCAAAGAACAGTTTTTATTCTGTTTGTTCTTGGGCTGTGGATGTTGCAGAATCTGCACTTAATGTCTTTTTTACAACTGAGCGTCCTCCTGGGCTTCTTCAGAAAATATTTAAGAGTCACACACATGCAGCGGGATTCTCCGCCACCCCCGCCGGGTTGGAGAATCCCCGAGGGGCGGCGCGAATCCCACCCCGATGCCGGCTGCCGTATTCTCCGCCGGTTTTCGGGCGGGGTTCACGCCACCCCCACCCCCGCCCCCACCCCGGCAATTTTACGGGCCGAGCGGCCATCCGTTTTTGGCCAATCCCGCCGGCGTAGGTTAGACATGGTCCCACATGGCATGACCTAGCAGGTAAGTTGGCTGGGGCGGTTCTCGGGGGTGGGGGGGGGGGGGGGGTGTATCCGACACTGGGAGAGGGCCCCCACGGTGGCCTGGCCCCCGATTGGGGTCCACCGATCTGCGGGCAGGCCTGTGCCGTGGGGGCACTCCTTCCTTCTGCACCGGCCCCTGTAGGGCTCCGTCATGGCCGGCGCGGAGAAGACAGCTCCCTGCGCATGCGTCAGAATACGGTGACCGGTCTGCGCATGCGCGGAACCACGCTGGCGGTTCCGCGCATGCGCGCGATCACGCCGGCCCTTCGGCGCATGCACTAACTCGCGCAGTCACCCCTCTAGCATCCACCTAGCCCCCAAAAATGTGGCGAATTCCGCACTTTCGGGGGCTGTTAACGCCGAAGTGGTTCGCGCCGGTTTTCCTGCCGGCGTGGAGACTTAGTCCTCTGCAAAGTAGAATCCCGCCCATTGTTTACATCAGCCTGGCAAATATTGCCAGTGAATAATAAAAGAAAAATACTGCAGATGCTGGAAACCTGCAATAAAAACAGAAAATGCTGGAAAAGCTCAACAGGCCTGGCAGCATCTGTGGAGAGAAAAAGAGAGGGCGCTATCTAATGGAAACGTTGCTAAGTGTAATTTCAGGCGGGTATGGATGGGAGTTTTTCTCTGGCTCTGTCAGCAAATTCCCCACCACTATCTAACCACACTTAGGTCATTTTCCTGGCCCCGGGGAGTTTCTCACCGGTTTAGTCACACTTAGAATTTTTATTAGCACTGGGGAGCTAAACTCAGAGATTGGGCTGCCAATTTAAAAGAGTACCCCGATCTCTAAGAGAGCTTGAGGGTGCCCCACACCTACGGGCAAAGTCACCCCATGTCACCTCCCACACACATGGGCACTACCCACGTCTCCCCAAGTGAGGACACCCTGCTCTGGGGTCACTGCGGGCCCCCCTTTTCAGGTCTTCCCGCACCCACTTTTGGGCCCCCCTTTCAAGACCCCAGCCTTCACCTTGGTAGTAACAAGGTGGCAGTGCTAAGGTGTCAACCTGACAGTGCAAAGGGGTCCCATTTGCCAGGAGGAGAGCCATTGGTCATCCTGCCCTGTCCCTAACCACCCAGGGGCCTCCAATGGCTTGGAACACCCCACGTGCATTTCTGCCTGGTCCACATTTGCATGACCAATGCTAATTGGTATGGGTCTGAGGTCTCTCTTGGGATTCCGCTACCTGCTGGGAGGCAGATAGACCCAGCGCCAGCACAGTTAAGTGGGTTCTCCCGCCCATCTAATCAGATCACGCAAGGTGCAACGGCTGTCGAGAAGCCTGGGGGAGGCCTCTCCCGGCATCTACTGACCGTGTCGCGCTCCAATTCTGGTGGGTCGTAGCCAGTAGATTGTGCCCAGAGTTAATGTTTTGATTCTAATAAGGGTGATTTTGTGCTTGCGTTGGCCGTCAGCACAAACAATGACGGGCACAAAATTTCATGAGACTCGGAAAACACGATACTCACCAGCGAGATGTTGCTTTCCAGTTTCCCCCACCTCTTGCTGGTGACGTAACAAGGTTCCCACTCAGGAATGTGGGGAAACTAATTTCAATATGTTGACATCTGGGGTGGAATTCTCTGGAATCTGGCGGCCGGGCCGTACCGGCGCCAAAGAGTGGCGTGAACCACTCCGGCGTCAGGCTGCCCGGAAAGGGCGGAATCCTCCGCACCTTCAGGGGCTAGACCGGTGCAGGTGGGTTTGGCGCCGCACTAGCCGGTACCAGAGGGGTTGGCGCTGCACTAACCAGCGCTGAAGGGCCACCGCCGGCCGGCGCAACGCATAGAACATAGAACAGTACAGCACAGAACAGGCCCTTCGGCCCTCGATGTTGTGCCGAGCAATGATCACCCTACTCAAACCCACGTATCCACCCTATACCCGTAACCCAACAACCCCCCCCCCCCCCCCCCCCTCCCCTTAACCTTACTATTAGGACACTAAGGGCAATTTAGCATGGCCAATCCACACATCTTTGGACTGTGGGAGGAAACCGGAGCACCTGGAGGAAACCCACGCACACAGGGGGAGGACGTGCAGATTCCACACAGACAGTGACCCAGCCGGGAATCGAACCTGGGACCCTGGAGCTGTGAAGCATTTATGCTAACCACCGTACTACCGTGCATGCACGGGAGCGCCAGCGTGTTCTGGCATGGTCCCAATGCATACATTTTCCACGCCGGGCATGGCGGACCATTACAGCGGCTGGCGCGGACGGAAAGAGTGCTCCCACGGCACAGGCCCACCCGCAGATCGGTGGGCCCCGATCGCGGGCCAGGCCACTGTGGGGCCCACCCCGGGGCCAGATCCCCCCCCCTCCCCCCCCCACCGAGGACTCCACAGTCCGCCCGCAGAGCCAGGTCCCGCCAGTAAGGACCTTGTTTGGTTTACGGCAGCAGGACTGGCCGAAAACGGGCGGCCACTCGGTCCATTGTGGAGCGGAGGATCGGCGGGGGGGGGCACTGCCAACGGCCCCCGACCAGCGCGGCGCGATTCACGTCCCCGTTGAAAACCCAATGCCGGAGAATCCGGCAGTCGGCGTTGCCCCCCGACGATTCTCCGGCCCGGCGGGGGTTGTAGAATCCTGCCCCTGATTCACAGTCTGCCCCAATGTCACTTTCACTGTCATTGGATATTGCAACCTCGCTGGGGTGATGTCACACCAGCATGGTTTACAACTGGTTTATAAAAATGTGACTTAGTGACCTCACCTCCAAGGGGTGGATCGGAGGTCAGTGCGCAGATCACCACGACCCACTAGGGAGTCCTATAGAGAGGGGGCACCAGAGAGGCTATGGGGGACCCAGATAAAGGGGTCTTGGGACCGGGCAGTGGGGGTGAAATGGCGTTCACTCTCGGGTCAGGCACGACTCCAGCACAGGCGTTCATTCTCGTATTTCGGGCGGGTGAGGTTTGGCGCAGCTTCGGTGTTGGCCTTTGGTCTCGGGTCAAGGGGGTGAGGTTTGGCGTGGCTCCGATGCTAGCCTGTAGTCCAGGGTCCGGTGGGGAGAATTCTTCAGTGTAGCGCCTGGTGAGGGAGGGTTCATGAGTATGGTGCCTAACGGGGGCTGTAGGGAGGGGGTCATGAATGTGGTGTCTTCAGTGGGGGAGGGAAGGGCATGAGTGTCACTTCCTCCAATGCGGGACACCTTTGCTTGAGTGAATGCGCTGTGTCCTCAGAGGGAATGGTGACCCTGGATGGTTGCTTGAAAGGGGGAGGGGGGGAATAGCCACCTGGGGGCGGTACGGTGTCAGTGTCGGGGGTGAAGATAATGTCCCGAAGTAGAGTTGGGAGCCATTCCTGGATGGGCCATCATTGGGGGTACATTGACAGGGGGTTATGCTTTGCACCAATGAGGGGAGATGGATGCTTGAGCCAAGAGGATTACGATGGCACCAACATATTTCACCCATGCACAGGCTGCAGTCAACAGCTGTAGATCAGCGCAGCCAGATGTGACTAAATAAGGCTTGCCAGTCTGTTGACAATTCCCTTACTAACACTGTTTTCTTCGATGTGTGGTGGCAATGTGGGGAACATGCAGTAATATTGGTTTCTGCTCGCACTTGCCAAACTGTCAATAACTTTTGGAAAGCATCTATTTCTTCTCAGTGCCGAAAGTAATCATCATCCTTCCTCTGCAATTAGAGGTTTCAGTTGTTTAGAATTGAAAAGATGCCTGCAAGGTAAGATATAATTAGCATCCAGGTTTTATCACAAAATGAATCAGCCAGAGGGAACGTTTTCCTCAAGGTGGAAAGTGTGGATTTCATATCTTAGTTCAAAAACTCTGCCAAGTACCCAACCCCTTGACAGCCAAAGTACCTCTGTGTGGAGCAATAAATGTGTGTGCTCGGCTCCCTTATTAGAACACAGTGCCTCAAAAAGTCTGGTGTTGAGTGTATTGCATTAAATGAAATTTACAAATTTCACAATCCCTTTCAACACCACTTCAAGATCAGATGGAATTATTTTTGAAGCCAATGTCTCACATAGAATTAAACAATGATTCCAAACAATGTCTTGTCCAGCTGCCTCCTAAATCCTTATTATAACTCCGCTGTTTTTCCCAGTCATGTTGGCTGCCCTTGCGATTCCTCTGCAATTAACTCAGTTGAGCCTGCAATTTCTAACCATGTAACTATTCAGTGCTTCAAAAATCTGTGCGTCAGTCATGCTGGTTGGCAATATCAGACAGCACAGCAAATCCTCAACAAATTCATTGCACCAAACATGTCTGGCATAAACTAGCAAGATTGCACAATTTGAAATGTTTGTACTTTTATCCAGTTGTATTGAGAACTCGTGCTGACATTTAACAAGAAATAAGCTGGGTATCTAAATTGTCAGCAATATCACAAATTCGGTGAGCCTCTGTGTTATCATTAAGTGGGATGCATTTCAACTGAGCTCTCATCTAGGACCGTATAAGCCATCTCTAATGCTGCAGGGAGTATTAATCTCTCTGCTACAGTGTGGGACATTTTCTCTTTAGCTACACAGTAAGCTCCCATGTAATAGGCTAATTGTGCTTTTTCATTCATTGTTTCATTTATGCGAAGGACTTCAGTTGATGATTTCATTTCTCACTGTGTGCTTTGAAAAAAATCAAGAGATTTGTCCTCGAACTTGCCATGTTTAGTCTTCAAATGCCTCTGAAGTTTTGAGGGTTTTAAACTCTCATTTGCCAATACTTCTCTGTGTATAACACACATGGGCTTTGCATCCTGATTTGCATTGCACAATTAACAAAACCAAACTTCAAGAAATCATCTTTATATTGCCTTGCTCCCAATTTCAGTTTTTTCTTTGTTGGCTGTACACCAGAGGCCCTGGAGCTCAGTACACAGCTAATACTAGCACTGCTTTGTCCTGCCGTAGACTCTCCTGTGCAGCTCTCCCCAGCAGATTCAGTTGTGAGATCCTGGACAGTAGATACACTGTCTGTTTGTGGCTCTGGCCCTCTCTTCCTTATAACAAAATAATCTATTTTTACAAGCCTTGCTTGCTTACAGCTAAAAAATGGAGAAAGCACTTTTCCATGCTTTTGCGACAGAGGTACGGGCAGCATGGTCGGCACAGGCTTGGAGGGCCGAAGGGCCTGTTCCTGTGCAGTACCTTTCTTTGTTCTTTGTTTTTGTTCTGTACGGACATATAGGACATTTGACGTCAAGTGTCTGTGCTAGGTGCGTTACCTGCTCTCTGCTGCTGCTTCAGGCCAGATTATTGCATTGTTTGCTTTCAAAAGCCAGTCGTGGCTGGCATCAATTTAGAAGCTGGTAACAGCCTTTGGATGCTTCTCCCATTGCCATGACTACTCTGGGAATTCCGTGACTGATCGCTCCGTGACCCTCCTCACATCCGCCTGCAACCCATCTGGGGGCCACGACCTGCTCTGTGAAAAACCCTGCTTTAGAGTACTACCCTTTATTTTATCCTGTCTCTCCATGTTGTTCTACCAAAATATACCACCTCACATTTCTCTGCACTGAACGTCATCTGCCCCCCAAATGCCCATTCTACCAACGTATCTATGTCCTTTTGAAATCCTCCACAATGCTTCCATTGTCTGCAAATTTTAAAATTTTTCCCTATACATATCACAAATGATTCTTTTTATAACTTGTAAAAGTGCACTATTCCCTTCAACTGTGTTTTCCTTGAGGGTGTGTGTGAGAATGTGTATATGAATGTATGAGAGAGTGGATGAGTGAGTGACATAACGATCGATTAAGGACTTTTGACTCTCACTCATCCTTGTCCAATACAGAATTGCAGCTACATTTGGGATCTGAACCAATTAGAGTATACAAGCTGAAGAGGGCATTACAGACCAGTTAGCCTGGCATCAGTAGTGGGGAAGATGCTCGAGTCTGTTATAAAATATGTGATAACAGAACAATTATAAAACATTAATAGGACAAAGCCTAGCATGTATTTATGAAAGGCAAATCATGCCTAACAAATCTACTGGAATTTTTTGAAGATGTAACTAGTAAAATAGATAAGGGAGAGCCAGTGGATGTGGTGTATTTGGACCTTCAGAAATCTTTTGATAAGGACCCTCATAAGAGTTTTGTGGGCAAAATTAAAGCACATGGGATAGGTGGTAATGTATTGTAGTGGCCTGGATTGAGAATTGGTTGACAAAAAGGAAACAGTGGGATTAAATAGCTCTTTTTCTGAGTGGCAGGCAGTGAGTAGTGGGGTATGTTGCTCGTTCTGGGTGAGTGTGCTTAACACTCAATTTGGCTCTGTTTCGTTCCTTAGCTTTGGAGTCGCCATGTATCGTTAAGATACCGACACAAGTTTCAAGGTCAAGTTCAAAGCAATAAAACCATACACCACTTAGTAAGTTCAAACGAGACACGTTTATTATATTACAATAACCTACTAATCATGCATATAAAACTATAAGACTAGGCTAATCCTACCGCTAATAGGCCAAATACTTATCTGGATAAGGGGACTGCTGGATCAGGGAACAACGGCTTCTAGCTTTGTCCTGGGTCCGCAGGCTTCCAGTAGTTATGGACTACAGGGGGTCAGGAGTGTCTACTCTCGTAGCCTGCATTGTGACTTACTTGTTGGCGGCTGCTGTCCAGACCTCTCCTCCTCAAGGTTCTTCTGCTGCAACGGTGTTCTGCTAGGAGGGCTGGCTGGTCAAGGAGAGGCTGGCAGAGAGAGAGAGCTGCGGTCGCGATCTCTGTCTTATACTCCTATCAGGGTCTTGCGCCCACCTGGGCGGACCCTCTATACTCTCGCAATCGATTGGGTCTCTTCCCAATCGATTGATTTGAATCCCCCAATAGCGGGGCAATTCCTCGATCACTGGGGCGGTTCTTAGGACTTATTGTTTTGGGCTTCTTTGGCGCCAAAAGGTCTGGTCTTCCATTGAATGTATCGATTAGTGTTAACTTGTTTCTATTGTGCCTGGGGATCGCCCGGTATCGCCTCATTAATATGTTAACTTGTTTCTTTTCATAGTGCTGTCTGGTTTCGGCAACAGTCAAAACTGGCTTCTGCAGTAGTCTGAATATACAAGCGCTTTGCAAGCTGCTTGCTTTTTACAACATGTCCATTTTCCCTGCATTCCTTGCAATCTTCCATTTTGTGTTGGGCAGTGGTCACCCCAGGTGGCTACAGGTACTGCAGGGATCAGTGCTTGGGCTGTTCACGATATATCAGGGGATACGGGTTATGGGGAGAAGGCAGGAGAATGGGGGTGAGAAACATATCAGCCATGATTGAATGGTGCAGCAGAAACGATGGTCCAAATGGCCTAATATATATAGACTTTCAAGGTGAATTAGACAAGTTGAGTGAGTGGGCAAACACATGGCAGATGTAGTACAATGCGGCTAAATGTGAAGTTACACACTCTGATATGAAAAACAGGAAGGAAGAATACTCTTTAAATGGTGATATATTAGGAAGTTTGGATGTACAAAGGGATCTGGGTGTCCTTGTACACCAGTTAATGAAAGTGGAAAGGCAGGTGCAGCAAGCAATTAGGAAGACAATGTTAGTTTTCATTGCAAGAGGATTTGACTTCAGAAGTGGCGATGTCTTACTGCAGTTATACAGGGCCTTGGTGAGACCGCACAGGGAATATTGCGTGCAGCTTTAGCCACCCTACCTGAAAAAGGATATTGTTGCCATAGAGGGAGTGCAGCGGAGGTTCACTAGGCTGATATCGGCGTTGCCCTTCATAAAACCATGCTGACTCTGATGGATAGCGTTTTGATTTTCCAAATGTCCTGATATTACTTCCTTGATAATTCATTCTAACAATTTCCCAACAACAGATGTTAAACTAACTGGCCTGTAATTTCCCACATTCTGTCTCCCTCCCTTTTTGAATAAGGCTGTTACATTAACATTTTTCCAATCCACTGGAGCCTTTTTGACATGTCCAGGGAATTTTGGAATATTATAACCAATGAATTCACTATCCCCGCTGCTACTTTCATCAACACGCTAGGATGTAGGCCATCAGGCCTGGGGGACTTATTTGCCCTCAATACCAATAGTTTGTTGAGTACCGTTTTCCTACTGATGTTGATTGTTCCAAGTTCCTCCCTTTCTATTAGCTCTGAATTGCTCATTCCTACAGGAATGGTACTAGTGTCCTCCACCGTGAAAACTGAGGGACAGTATTGGTTCAGCATCATTGCCATTTCTGTGTTCCGCACTGTTAATTCACCAGTTTCATCTTCCCAGGGACCAACATTCATTTTAGCGACTCTCTTCCCTTTCATGTACTTATTGAAGCTTTTGCTATCCTTTTTGATATTTTGCATTAGTTTTCTTTTGTAATTTACCTCAGCTCTTTTTGTAACTTTTTTAGTTACCCTTTGTTTATGTTTGAAAGTTTCCCAATCTTCCAGCCTGCCCCTGGCTTATGCAATATGGTATACCTTAGTTTTTGTCTTTCTTTTGTCTTTAACCTCCTTGTTCAGCCATAGATGATTTTTTACCCCTCTTACCATCTTTCTTCCTCACTGGGATATATTTTAGTTGTGAGGAATTGAGTATCTCCTTGAACAAACTGCCACTGCTCATCTGCTGTCCGACCTTTTAAGCCTTCCTACCCATTCTACTCAGGCCAAATCTGTGTCATGCCTATGTAATTACCTTTGTTTAATTCCAAAACGCAAGTGTGGGACTCCACTTTCTCGACCCCAAACTGAATCTTGAATTCTGCTATACTGCGGTCACTCTCCCTAGAGGATTCTTAACTGCAATGTCATTAATTAATCCCTCCTCATTACACAGTACCAAATCCAGAGTAGCCTGCTTCCTAGTTGGTTCCCGAACATACTGTTCCACGAAACAATCGCTAATGCATTCAATGAACTCTGCCTCCAGGCTCCCCTTGCCAATTTGACTCTTCCAGTCTATGTACATATTAAAATCATCCATAATGATTGCTGTACCTTCCTTACAAGCCTCCAGTATTTCCTGGTTTATACTGTGCCCCATTGCAGAACTACTGTTTGAGGAGCTATAGATTACTCCTACCAAGGACTTTTTCCCGTTGATATTTCTTATTTCTATCCAGACTGATTCCACATCTTGATCTCTGTTACTTATGTCATTTCTCATTATGGCACTGATCCCATTCCTCACCAACAGGGCTATGCCATCTCCTTTTCCTTTCAATCTACCTTTCCAAAATACTGCATATCCTTGGATATTCAACTCCCAGACGTAGTAACCATGTTTCAATAATCGCCAACAAATCGTACCCTTCTGTTTCTACTTGCGCCGTTAACTCATTAAGTTTGTTCCGAATTCATCTTGAATTTAGATACAAAGCTTTTAAATTTGTTTTAATGTTAAATTTCCCCACTCTTTATAATTCCTTGGTGCGTAAAGACATTCACCTGTTCTGTCCCTCACTGTTTTTCTGGTACCCATCCATCACATTGCTAACCTGCACCCTTACCTCCTCCTTTAATTTGGGTTTTCTAATTTCCTCTCCAACTGAACCCCCCCCACACACACACCACCGCCCCATTTCAAGTTTAAAGCCCTATCTACAACTCTAGTTACACAATTCGCTCAGACTCTATTCCCAGCATGATTCAGATGCAGACCATCTCATTGGAACAGGTCTCTCCTTCCTCAGTACTGGTGCCAATGTCCCATGAATTCAGACCCACTTCTCCCACATCAATCTTTGAGTCATGCATTTACTTCCTTAGACCATAAGATATAGGAGCAGAATTAACCCATTCAGCCCATCGAGTGTGCTCCACCATTCGATCATGGTTTATCTGTTCGTCATCCCCATTCTCTTGCCTACTCCCCATAACCCCCAATCTCTTTATTAATCGAGAAATCCCCTTATTAATCAGGAACACCAGATTTGTGGTTGAGGTGAAGAGCAGGAAGGTGGAATTAGACAGAATAGTTCTTTCTTAGAACATAAGAAATAGGAGCAGGAGTAGGCAATTAATCATATTGACCATGTGCCAATTAGCTTGTGCTTCAGGAGTAATCTAGAGATTATTACCTTTTTGGTTCTGCTTTTAAATTTACCTCCTAGCTGTTCATACTCCCTTAGCAGAACTTCTATCCTTGTACCATCTATTTCATTGGTACCTATGTGGATCACGACAACTGGATCTTTACCCTCCCATCCCAAGTTCCTCTGTGGCCCAGATGAGATATCCTGAACACAAGAACCAGGGAGGCAACACAACCTTCGGGATTTTCGATCCTGGCCACAGAGAACAGTGTCAATGTCCCTAACTATATTATCCCCAATTACGACTACGTTTCTTTTCTCGCCCCACCCCACTTAAATAGCTCCCCGTACCACGATCCTATGGTCATTTTCTCATCCTCCCTGCAGTTCCCATTCCCGTCCACACAGGGAACAAGAATCTCAAACCTGTTGGACAGGGACAAGGGCTGAGGCTCCTGCAACCTACCTCCTGGATCCCTCAACCTGCCTCACTCGCAGCCAAACCCTCCTGTCCCTGATCACTGGCCGAATTTAGGTTAGTTATTCTAAGGGGTGTGACTGCCTCCTGGAAGACAGTATCCAGGTACCTCTCCCCTCCCTGATGTGTCATAGTGTCCGAAGCTCAGAATCCAGCTCATAAACTCTGAGCCGGAGTTCCTCAAGAGACCAACACTTACTACAAACGTGGTCACTGGGAACCACAATGGGGTCTAGCAGCTTCCGCATCATACATGAACAAGACATCACTTGACCCTCCATCTCTATTTTATTTACTTAGTTTTTAATTTGGTTTTTAATTTTTATATCTCTCCTTATTACCTCAGTCTGAAAGCAATTTATTACCATTAATTTAAAGTGGATTTCCAAATTCAGCACAGCTTTCCTATTAGCCAATCAAATCACGGCCTTCCTGTAATGTCAGTTTTCAATTTTTTCCCCCAGTCGGAACTCAGTGAATCAGTGAAACCACCGACATTCCCAGGCTGCGGTTCCAATTTCTCCCACCTCCTGCTCTGTTCAGTTCCACTCCCTGGTTAGTGAATTAGTGAAACCACCGACATTCCCAGGCTGCTGTAAGGGAAGAGAGCAGGGGTTTCAGTTCTCTCTCACCTGTCTGTAACAAGAGTTGCTCACAACCGAATCTGACCTTATTGGAGAAAAAGTATTGAGGACGAATATAAAACAATTCTTTAAAAAATGAGAAGCACTGTATCAGTAAGCAGGTCATTCAATTTCGGCAGTGATGGCCAAAGTACAAAATTAGCAATCCTCTTATGACGGTATAGATTAGAATGTCTCCCACCATACAACATTACATGTATGTAGCAGCAGCAAGATGGATTCCTATTGTGGTTCTGTATTCTAAAGAAAGGCTACGTAAATCTTTATTTCAGGGGAATTTGTAATGAAACTCTGTTGTTCCAGTTCCAAGTCAAAGGTTTTTGAACGTGGTCTAAAATTGACTGGGTAGATTGTAGTGTTCTCGAATGTAGTGTTCTCGAATGTAGTGTTCTCGAATGCAATGGTCTAGAATGCAGTGTTCTAGAATGCAGTGTTCCAGAATGTAGTGTTATAGAATGTAGTGTTCCAGAATGTTAGGAAGAGGATGTGGGGATATTTTCTTGGAACTTGGAACTCTGGTAAGAGCTGTAGTATAGGATGTTGTACAATTAATAAAGCAAATTTCATAGGGCCTATGGAAGAATTGTGGCTAAACCTTTGGTTTCTCGATGAAAAAAAAAGTTTCCGTTTTCTGCAATAAATTGTTTCTAATCTGTTTCCTGCCTTTTCATTAGGTCAATTAAATCGGGCAGCTTTCTACCCTGTGAGATCCAAATCTTATATGTGAAACAAGACGTCAAAATGTTCAGCACCAAAAGGTCAGTTGACGAAACATTTTGACTGCAATAGTAAAGATACAGAAATTATTTACTCCCTTACTGTTTACAACGAGGGAATTAGTCCAACAGTGTTGGGCTTCACTTGTTCAGCATTTCACTGTTTGGAATTTTTCAATCATGTTTGCTTTAATCAGGTCACTTCTGTACACTGCTGATAGTTTGTAATAATAAATGTGGCTCTTGTGGGAAAAATGTTAAATATGTTAATCTATTACAGAGCATTTTGAGCATAAGGAGGTAATTTTCCTGTGAATTGTTAACCAGTGGGTCAGACAATGAACACGACAGTTGAGTGCGCACAAATCTGGTAGTTCACTTGGGATGTTGGGCGGGGAAAGTGGTGTTGAAGTTGAAGATGGCAACGGCAGCTTTCTCCTCCATTTAGTGCAACACAGATATCGGGTTAAGCAGACAGAGTGTAATACTACTCAATAGAGAAGATGTGAAGAGATCGTTCTGTCCATAAGAGGGTCATTCAGGAGTATGGTAACAGTGGGGAAGAAACTGTTTTTGAATCTGTTAGTGTGTGTTCTCAGACTTTTGTAACTCCTGCTCGGTGGAAGAGGTTGGAGAAAGAATAACTCGGGCGGGGTGTCTTTGATTATACTGCCCGCTTTACCAAGGCAGTGGGTGGTGTAGACAGAGTCATTGGATGGGAGGCGTGTTCGCGTGATGGACTGGGCTGTGTTCACGACTTTCTGTAGTTTCTTGTGGTCTTGGGCCGGGCTGTTGTCATACCAGACTGTGATGCTGCCAGATAGGATGCTTTCCATGGTGCATTTGTAAAAACTATTAAGAGTTAATGTGGACATGTCGAATTTCCTTAGTTTCCTGAAAAAGTATAGGCGCTGTTGTGCTTTCTTGGTCATAGCCTCGACGTGGGTGGACAGGACAGATTGTTGGTGATGTGCACACCTAGCAAATCGAAGCTGCCAACCCTCCCCACCTCGCATCATTGATGTAGACATGGGTGTGTTTGACACTTCACTTCCTGACTATTTTAAGGAAAAAAAGTTACAAAGTCATGTGTCCCACAACATATCACTGGCGGGGCAGCCTCTGATTCATCCATTCCGCCATCAACTTAGACACTCGATGATATGGGGCACCATTTCTAAAGGCTGCCTCACTGCACAGTGAGCAAACCTGTTTACCCAAGTGCACATCCTGGCACTAGCCTCCCCCAACCCCCGGAATCCCCTGACACCAAACTGGCACTGCCTAAGCACTACCCCAGCACCAAGCTGGCACTTCACAGGCACTACACCGGCACCAAGTTGGCACCACCCAGGCACTATCTTGGCATCAAGCTGGTCCTGCCTAGACACTACCTCGGCACCAAACTGGTCCTGCCCGGGCACTACTCTGGCACCAAACTGGCACTGTCTAGGCACTACCCCGGCCCTGCCCAGGCACTACCCTGGCACCAAGCTCGCACCGCCAAGGCACTACCTCGGCACCAAGCTGGCACTGCTAAGGCATTACCCTGGCATCAAGCTGGCACTGCCCAGACACTACTCCAGCACCAAGTTGTCACTGCCCTGACTCTACCCTGACATCAAGCTGCCAAGGGAGTATTGTTCAGCGGGAGGCCAGTCGTGCTTCACACCATTCTGTGGGCACACAGCTGTGGATGGATTCTTGATTGGGGGCGGGGGAGGGCGGGTGGGGGGTGATTCCGGTGAATAGGCCTGATAACCATATGTTAATTTATGGATAGGCTGTGTTTGTTCTCCCTGGAGCAGAGAGGGCTGAGAGAGGACCTGATTGAGGTGTATGAAATTATGAGTGACATTGATAGGCTAGGTAGAAAAGTACTTTTCGACTTAGTGGAGGGTTCAGTAACCAGGGGCCATGGAGGGTCAATAACCAGGGGGCATAGACTTAAGGTAATGAGCAGGAGGTTTAGAGGAGATCTGAGGAAAAACGTTATGACCCAGAGGGTGGGTGGAATCTGGTGCTTGCTTCCTGAAAGGGTGGTAGAGGCAGGAACCCTCACAACTTTTAAGAAGTATTTAGATGATCATTTGAAATACCATTGCATACAAGGCTACGGACCAAGTGTTTGAAAATGGGATTAGAATAGGTAGGTGCTTGTAGGTCAGTGCAGTCGAGATGGGCTGAAGGGCCTCTTTCTGTTCTGTAAAACTCTCAGCTATGGCTCTATGAATTGCATCATGTGTTTACGCTAACACGACTTTGCACTTCTGGGTTTTTAACAGTGATGTGATTAATAATATTTGGTGAGCAACTGAAATGGGCATGATGCATCATTTAATATTCTTGAATCAGTAATGCTTTAAAACTAAGTTTTAAACAAAATTTTAAACAATAGTTCATCAGAATATTTTAGCTTTTACTTTCATAATATGGGTGCGATTTAACTAAATGGAAACAAAGTCCCATAGTGAGCACGTTTAGCCACGTGTTTCCCAGTGGGGCCTCAGTGGGGAACAAGTGGCCGAGGCTGCACATAGCCCCTTTTTTGTGCATTAAGGAGTTCTGCTCGATGGAATTCCTCAGTGTAGCGAAAGATCGGGACACCATTTTTAAATGGCACCCGATCTCTGGAGCCCCACAAAGCATGAGCAGGCCAGGTGACATCATTTCCTCGCCATGCTGGGAATTCCCAGTAAAGAACTCTGGAATCAGTAGCTGTACCACTGCACAGTGATGGAGGTGCAATTCTCAACAGAGAGTCTGTTCAATCTCTCATTGAAATGTACTTTGAGGTCCGATGTGAACTGCTTCACTTTGCTGCTGACGACACACTCCTGGGCCAATGACAATGAGGCCCTAAATGCCCAATCAGCTCAATACATCCATTTCAACGTGGACCAAGTCCACCAGGATTCCGGGGCAGTGGGGTTCACCGCCATTGGCGAGATGCCCCGGGTCCAGGGGGTGATCAACGGGATGCATGTCGCCCGACAAGCACCTGCAGATGACAGGCCAATCTACACAAACCGAAAGGGGTTCCACTCGATGAACGTGCAGCTGGTGAATGTCTACACGCAATATCCGCCGGTGTGAACCACGTCTTCATCATGACACACTCAACGATTCTCAAGCCCTCCCCACCCGGCTAGAGGGTTTGGCTCCAGGGCAACGGGGATTATCCACTGCAGTCGTGGCTGATGACGCCTATCCGGAGGCCACATTCCAACAATGATGCCCATGCCGCGACCAGGAGCATGATCAAGCGGTTCTTTAACATCCTGAAGATGCAGTTCAGGTGTCTGGACCGATCTGGAGGGTCGCCCACATCGTGGCGGCATGCTGCGTCCTTCATAACATCATGCAGCAGAGAGGTGACGTGCTGGAGGAGGAGGAACACCAGGTGTTGTCCGACGAGGGGGATATGGGGGAGGACGAGAATGGGCAGGTCATGGGGCCCGGGCAGGTATGGAAGGCTGCACAATATGTGCATCTGGGCCAACGCACATGGGATGTTCTGACAAGGTGGGGGGGGGGGGACTGACCAGGGGCACGGACACCGCATCCTACACCCCACACCTCATTCCCTCTCCCATGGCCAGCCAATCCTGCCTGCAAGCCTTTCCATGATACATACCTGCCGCACTAGGGGGTGTGGGCCCTAGGTTGGTAGTAACAGCGGGTCTGGCCCATGGGATGAAGGATGATGACAACCCACTCAGCAATGAGTCCTGATGCTCTGAATCGTTTGACAATGTCTGACTCCTGCCCACCAGATGCGCCTGGGACAGGAGTGAGGGAGTCCTAGGTTCTGCGGTGTCCTGGCACCACCCCTGTGGGAGTCACCAGCATGGGCCCCATCACCTCCTCCTCTCTCTCGGTGCCTGATGGCTCTCGGTCTACTCCATGGGATGGGCGTGTAAGCGGAGCTATCCCCATGAGGGCCCCCCCCCCCCCCCCCCCCCCCCCCCCCCCCCCCCCCCCCCCCGGCCATCTGCCGCTGCCAGTCCTGGAGCCCCACTGACGTCTCAACCAGGGTCTGCATTCTCATGGCAATGGAGCACAGGGAGTGGACCACCTCTATCTGGTACTATGCCACATCACACTGTGACTGTGCCACCACCTTCTGTGTCTGTGCCATCTCCCTCTGGGACTGGGCTACCTCCCTCTGTGGGCAATGTCGCCAACGTTCTCAGCCACGGCCCGCTGTGACTGGGCCACGCTCAGGAGTGCCGCTGCAATGTCCAGGTGGCTCTTGCATATGACTGCCTGTGAGAGGGCAGCCCTGTCCTGGGCCTCGGCCACTGCCTGCACAGGTTGCCCAGGCCTTGGACATACTGATCCATAACGAAAACTCCCACCCCCAAGGCCTCCATCGCAGACGCCATCCATGCGAGGTTGGCCTGGGTGGCACGCATGTCCGGTATCACATCCTGTTCCTGCACGCAGTTGGACTCCTCCACCTGCTCCTGCAGGTGATGGATGCTCGCCGACAACCCATCATCAGTTCCTGGCTCTGCAACTGCATCTCCACGATCGATGGGAATGTCCTTTCCTGAAGCCAGAAAACCCATCTGTAGGCCGACTAGTCCCTGGGGTCACACTGGGGGGTGGGGGAGAGTGGGGGGGGGGGGGGGGGGGGGGGGGGGGGGAGGTAAGAATCCCAGAGTCCCCAAACCAACACTGCAAAGGAGGAAAATTAAGGGTGGCCTGGCACTACCAAACCTGTAGTACTGCAACTGGGCAGCAACGGTGGAGAGAGTGAGGGGATAATAATAATAATTTTTATTGTCACAAGTAGGCTTACATTAACACTGCAATGAAGTTACTGCGAAAAGCCCCTCGTCGCCACATTCCGGCATCAGCACGTCTTTCGGGACTTGTGGGAGGAAATCTGAGCAGCCGAAGGAAACCCACGCAGACACAGGGAGAACATAGACAGTGACCCAAGAGGGAATCAAATCTGGGACCCTGGCATTGTGAAGCAACAGTGCTATCCATTGTGCTCCTGTGCTGCCCGATGGGTACACAAACCCAACTCGGAGTGGGTGCAGATGGAGGAGGCCTCCTGCAGGGGGACGACCCTCCGGGCCCTAGCCACATCAGCCCTCCCATTCCCCCCGACAAAATACACATCCAGCACAGTGGTAGTTGCCACACTGAAAACGTGGAACCAACTGAAGCAACACTTCGGACCGACCAAGATATCCCCCATGGCTCCCACCTGCGGAAACCACAGGTTCCCCCCAGCCATGCTAGACACCACCACCTTTTAAAAAATGGAGACAGAACAGGGGAACGCTGACAGTTAGGGACTTCTACATAGGAAACAGAACAGACTAGCGACACTGAATGAACTGACGGAGGAATGGGAACTACTGACAGGACAAGAAATTAATATTAAGATTATAAATACAAATTATTTTTTAAAATGAGGCACTTAAAAATAAACACTTCCTCCGCAAAGAGACAATAGGCTATCCCAGGGCCCCGGAGACCACGCTACCAGAGGACCTAATGAATACGGACAGTGAAGAAGAGGGACTCTGTGGGAAAATATATAGACAACCTCAGGCAGGGCACAAATACCACTGGACGAGATCAGACGGAAATGGGAGGATGAACTGGGGTCAGAAGTAGGTTGGGGAGTCTGGAGCGAAGCACTGAGCAGGTGCCAACTCCATGTCCTCTTGCACAAGGCTCAGCCTCATGCAGATCAAAGTGGTGCATAGAGTGCACCAAACCAGAACCCGAATGATCAGGTTCTTTCCGGAGGTGGAGGACAAATGTGAACGATGCCAGAGGGGCCGAACACATTGTTCTGGGCCTGCCCCGAGCTTGCTGGGTTCTGGCCAGCCTTCTCCAAGGCGTTGTCCAAGGTTATGGGGGTGAGGGTGGAGCCGTGGCCAAAAGTGGCAATCTTTGGGTATCAGAGCAGCTACACATGGGGAAGCGGGCAGACGCCCTAGCTTTTACTTCCTTAATCGCACGCCGGAGAATCTTGCTCGGCTGGCAGGCAGCAGCACCACCCACAGCTGCAAACTGGCTGGCAGACCTGGCGGAATTTCTCCAGCCGGAGAAGATAAAATACACCACCCGAGGGTCGGAGAAAGGCATGGGGGCAATTTGTCAGCCTGTGCCAAGAACTTTTCGATGCCAACAATAACTAGCAGAGAGGAAAATAAAAAAAATAGAAGAGGAATGGCAGGAATACACAACCCAGGGGAGAGGAGGAAGAAGAGAGGAGGAAACCTGAGGGGAATAAAAGGAACAACACAGGAGGAAGGGGTGGAAGAACCCCCCCCCCACCCAAAAGGCGGAAGCTCACAGGACAGAAGGGGGGAATGGGGGAGAGCTGAAGTAGAGAGGGACAAATCCCTGAGCGAGCAGGGTGGGTAACAAGTGGGGGTTGGGGGGGGGGGGGGGGGGGGGGTTTGGCAGGATAGCACACCGAGACAGATGGTGACAAATTGTAAGTGGGTGCAAGAAAAACTTATGTATTATACAATAACAAACGTGAAATGCAATGTATATGAAACTAAAAATGCCAATAAAAATACATATTTTAAAAATTCATTCATGGGATGTGGCCGTCGCTGGTTAGGCCATCCCTAGTTGCCCTTTAGAAGGTAATGGTGAGCTGGCTTCTTAAACCGCTGCAGTCCTTGATGTGTAGGTACACCCACTGTGCTGTTAGGGAGGGAGATCCAGGATGTTGCCCCAGTGACAATGAAGGTACAGCAATAAATTTCCAAGTCAGAGTGGTGAGTGACGTGGAGGCGAAACTCCAGATGGTGGGGGTCTGAAGTACTTGTTGCTCTTGTCCTTCTAGACGGTAGTGGTTGTGCATTTGGAAGGTGTTGTCTCAGGAACCTTGGTGAGATACTGCAATGTATCTTGTAGATGGTACAAACAGTTACCACAGTTCACCGGTGGTGGAGGGTTTGAATGTTTGCGGAAGGGGGAGCAATCAAGCGGGCTGCTTTGTCCTGAATGGTGTCGAGCTTCTTGAGTGTTGTTGGAGCTGCACTCATCCAGGCAAGTAAAGTATTCCTTCACACTCCTGACTTGTGCTTTGGGGGGTCAGGAGGTGAGTTACTCACTGTCAGATTCCTAGTGCGGGATTCTCTGGCAACATTTGCCTGGCGCCCGGAGAATCCCGCCCGAGATTGATGGATTTTTACATTGTCGGCATCTTGCCCGTAGCGTTCTTGCAGCGGGCAGGGTGGATGAATCCAGCCCCTAGTCTTTGACCTGCCCTGATTGCCACAATATTAATGTGGCTAGTCCAGTTCAGTTTAAATCAATGCTCATCTCCAGGATGTTGATTAGCCTAAGATCTGTCAAAGGGAAAATTTTAGAAGCTGTTATTCAAGATGTTATAGCAGAGCACTTGGAAAACGTCAAGGCAATCAGGCAGAGACAACATGGTTTATGAAAGGGAAATCAAGTTTAACCAATTTATTGAAGTTCTTTGAAGGAGCAACATGTGCTGTAGATAAAGGGGAATTGGTGGAGGTATTGTAATTAGATTTCTAGAAGGCATTTGGTAAGGTGACTCATCAAAGGTTATTGCGGAAAATGAAAGCCAATGGTGCGGGGGGGGAAACATATTGCCATGGATTGAATATTGACTGGTAAATAGGAAACTGAAAGTCAGTATAAAAGAGTATTTTTCTGGGTTGGCAGGAAGTGACGAGTGGTGTGCCACAGGGATCAGTGCTGAGGCCTCAACTTCTTTACAATTTATATAAATGACTTGGCTGGAAGAATCAAAAGCTTATTGTGTAAATGGCGAACAATTGCAGAGCTCTGAGCTGCAGAGGGACCTGGGTGTCCTCGTGCATGAATCACGAAAGGCTAGAATACAGGTTCAGCAAGTAATTCGGAAAGGTAATAGAATTATATTGTTTATTTTGAGGGGAATTTATTACTAAAGTAGAAGGGTTGTGGTTCAGTAGTACAGGTGAGACCACATCTAGAGTACTGTGGACAGTATTTGTGGTGATGTGTGTATGGTCAGGCTGGTGAAGGGTTGGTTGTTGCATCTCTGTGTGGGTCAGACACTGGGGGGAGGCTCTGCCACTTCTCTGTGTTTGGGTCAGACCCTGAGGGGATTCTGGGAGTAGCATCAGGAGAAAGCATGGTGACAGCATTACAAGAAGATTAGGTTAGACAGAGTTAACATGAGATTAGATCATAGTGTAGTTAGTGACTATTTAGATTATTGAGTACTGCTAGACAGATTCAATATTACTTAATTATTATCTGTAGCTCAGTAGAGTGTACAAACTTCATTTAATTAATAATGTTATAATAAATTAGTTTTGTTTCAATCTTTTGATTGGTGGATTCTTCGTCAACAACACATTAGATCATTCTGGAAGAAAAGACAAAGAACACAACATACTACCACGAATGGTAATATAACAGTATTAATCTTCCTATTTAAGGAAAGATGCATTAGAAGAAGTTCAGAGAAGGTTTACTGGACTAATACCAGGAATGAGTGGGTTGTCTGATGTGGAAGGGTGGAGAGGTGAGCTTTGTATCTGCTAGAGTTTAGAAGAGTTAGAGCAAATTTAAGATCCTGAGGAGAATTGATGAGGTGGATATGGAGAGGATGTTTACTCTTCTGGGGAAAACTATAACTAGGGGCCATTGTGAAAAATAAGGGGACGCCCATTTAAGACAGAGATTAGAAGAAATTATTTCTCTGAGGGCCATGACTCTCTGGAACTCTCTTCCTCAAAAGGCAATGGAAGGAGAGTCTTTGAATATTTTTAAGGCAGGTCTAGAACAAGACAGCGAAAGGTTATTGGGGTATCCAGTTGAGGATGATGCATGGAACAGTTAACCGGGAGACCCAATGGCAGGCTCACAGTGATGTCAAACCAGCAGGCACACCAGGGGAAGTGGACGCTGCTGATATAGGTCAGAAAGTGAGAGGGTGCCTCGAGATGTTGGCACCCTCCAAAGAATTTCAATGTGAAAACTAAGAATGGAGGCAGAAACTCAAGAGATTGGAAACATCCATAATGTTTGCCAGGTCCCATCACGGGTAATGTAAAAGACCGGTCTCGGTATTATGGGACTTTGTCCCAGTTACAATAAAAGCAAAAAACTGTCCTGTTACCCTCATCAAGCCACCCCCTTATTCTTCACACACTCCCCTTGCCCCATTTTTGTCAACTCATGCTACCCATGTTACCCATCAATTCCCCATGGCCCTTCACACACCCGTGTGTTTCATGGCAGAGGGAGATAGCCCACCACCGCTGTCAATGGGGTTTCCCATTTTATGCACCCCCACCGCCAGGAAACCTGCGGCAAGGATTCGCTGTCGGTGGGACCAGAAGATCCCACCAACGAGCATTGCCAAACAAAATTCAGGTTTAAGCTTCTATTTCAGACTTCATTATGTTCATTGCTAACATTTAAATCTCTTCAGGTACTTAATCCCATATAAAAACAAATATTTCCTTCAAATACTTAATAACTTATGAAAGTACATTGGTGAATTTGCAGGTTCCCCACTGTGGTTGTGATAGGTTGGCGAAGCAGTCAAACAACACTAATCTTTCATTAATAAATCGTGAAATAGCAAGCACAATTTTGTTCAACTGCAGGCTGAATTGTTTTCAAAAATTGAAAGGGCCAGGGGATTTAAATAGTTTGACAGCTTGGCAGTTGCACTGAGCGTATGTACTTTTTACGCACATTCATGTCTGTTCTCAACATTCCCAAAGGCCACCTTTATATCTCCAAAGGGACGCGATTCTCCGCTCCACACGCGGCGTGGGAGAATCGCGGGAGGGACCCCGACAAAATTCACGACCCCCTCGTGCCTCCCGCGATTTCCCCCCCCGGCTCGGAAGAATCGCCGCTCGCCGTTTTTCACGGCGAACGACGATTCCGGGCGGCCTGCCGTTTGCGGCCGTTTCGCGATGGCGGCAAACACACCTGGTCGCTGCCGTCGTGAAACGGGAGTGAGAAGCCCATTTGGGGCTTGCAGGTGACCTAGAAAGGAAAGAGCACCACGACTGTGCTCGGGAGGGTACAGGCCCGCGATCGGTGCCCACCGATCGTCGGGCCAGCGTCCAAATCGGAGGCACTATTTCCCCTCCGCCGCCCCGCATGATCAAGCCGCCACGTCTTGAGGGGTAGCTGAGGGGAAAGACGGCCACGGCGCTTGCGCGGGTTCGTGCCGTCAGCGTCATGACGTCAGCCGCGCATGCGCGGGTTTGAAGCGGCCAACCTGCTCATGCCAGGCTGACGTCATTAGGTGCACTGGCCGCGTCATTCACGGCGCGACGCCCCCGCGGCCAAGATTTACGGAGCGCCGCTCCTAGCCCCGCCGGGAGGGGAGAATAGGGGGCGAGGAGCGGGCGAGTTCACGATGGCCCTCCCGATTTTTCCCGGGAGCGGAGAATTCCGCCCCTTATCTTTACAAAAGACTACCTTACCTCTCCAAATAACCCCAACAACTATAGAGCTTTTTCCTCAAATGTCTAAAGCGCAAGACTCATGCTTAGGAAATCTCTGTAACAAAGATTGGATCTGTTTGAAGACAGCTGCACTTTTACATGTGTTGCTTCCTCTGTTAACCATGAATGCGCAAAGTACAACCTGCCTCCATTTTCTCCCCACCCCTTCTGTCACCACTCCAGCTAAAATAGTGATTGCAAGGTTCAAGACCTCTGGAATCGGGGCTCCAGCATAATTTTGGCGAAGGCACAGAGCTGTTCCACTGGTACCCGAATTTAAAAGATTTTACAATCTGTGCTAGCATCATCAACTTCCTCCCAATGGAGTGCAGCTCTCAATGGTATGGTGGTGATGTACACCTGCTTCACTTGTTTGTGATTCAATTCCAAATGATATCTCTGCAAATTAAATAACATCCTTTGCAGATGCTTTGGAGCAGATTGAGAAATATGCTTTGTGATCAGATTATACCATCACTTTTTCTTTCCCAAACAGGTAATGATTGAAATGCTCACAAGCAAAGGCAATAGCCAGGTATTTTTTCTTAATCTATGTGTCGCATCGTTCCATTTACATTAGCACTCTGGATACAGATGCCTTGCCTTGCAGGTTGCCCTTGCGGCCTGAGGGTTGCTGTAAGTCGTTTTAAACTGACCTCGCACTACGTGGTGATTTCGTCATTGACATCACTGAACTAAAGAACAAAGAACAGTACAGCACAGGAACAGACCCTTCGGCCCTCCAAGCCTGCGCTGATCATGATGCCTGTCTAAACTAAACCCTTCTGCACTTCCGGGGTCCGTATCCCTCCATTCTCATTCTAATCATATATTCATCAAGATGCCTCTTAAACACCGCTATCATACCTGCTTCTACCACCTCCCCCGGCAGCGTGTTCCAGGCATTCACAACCCTGTGTGTAAAAGACTTCCCTCACACATCTCCTCTAAGCTTTCATCTTTGCACCTTAAATGTATGTCCCCTAGTAATTGACTTTCCACTCTTGGGAAAAGCATCTGACTATCCACTCTGTCCATGCCACTCATTATTTTGTAAACCTCTTATCAGGTCGCGCTTCAACCTCCGTCTTTCCGGTGAAAAGAATCAGAGTTTATCCAACCTCTCCTCATAATTAATACCCTCTGAACCAGGCAACATACTGGTAAACCTCTTCTGTAGCCTCTCCAAACATCCACATCCTTCTGATAGCATGGAGACCAGAATTGTATTCAATATTCCAAATGTGACCTGCCAAGGTTCTGTCCAGTTGCAGCATGACTTGTCAATTTTTATACTCAATGGCCCGTCCAATGAAGGCAAGCATGCTCTATGCCTTCTTGACTACCTTCGCCACCTGCATTGCCATTTTAAACGATGAGTGGACCTGTACGGCCAGATCTCCCCGCTTGTCAATATTCCTAAGAGTTCTGCCATTTACTGTATAATTCCCACTTGTATTAGACCTTCCAAAATGCTATACCTCACATTAAACACCATCTGCCATCTCTCTGCCCAAGTCTCCAACCGGTCTATATCCCGCTGTATCCTCTTCAGTATCCACAACGCCACCAATCTTTGTGTCGTTCGCAAACTTACTAATCAGACCAGCTACATTTTCCTCCAAATCATTTACATATACTACGAACCACAAAAGTCCCAGCACTGATCACTGAGGTACACCACTAGTCACAGCCCTCCATTCAGAAAACCATCGTATCCTCTGTCTTCTATGACAGAGGTGAATCTCAGCACTGGTGTTATCACAACTTGTTTGAGGCGAGTGAAATCGGCTTCTTGTTTTGTGTTCCAATACCACTGAACATCGTTTGCAGTGTGCTTGTATAGTGCTTCACACTGACAAATTGGGCATGAAATTGATTCATAAATACAATGAAACATTGAATTGTTGCTTCACCTCTGCTATGACTTGCTTCTTATCAGGATCAGAGTGAAGTTCTTTAGCTGTCAGTTGATCATTAAGTTGAATTATTTTCTTGTTCAGCCTCACTGGTTTCCTATCGTGGCCAGTGAAGGCTTCTTCAATTGTGTCTCCACAACCATAGACTAGGAAATTGTCCACAGTCGTTCCCACTCCTGGAAGATCATTGACCATCTCCATCAATACTCTTCCAGAACAATATGAATACCAAAAGGCAGGCACAATCATCTGTACTTCCTAAATTGTGTTCAGAATGTAAGCGGAAAACTGCTGCTTTCCTCTCGTATCACCTGCCAGTATCCATCCTTAATATCTAGGGTAGTAAAGACTTGTGCCACGGCAATTTGTGACAGGATGTCTTCACTGTTTGGTGTGTGGTGATGAGATCTCTTCAGAGCTTTCTTGAGGTCTTTTGCACCTGTGCAGACTCTCAGCTTTCTAGGTTTTGTGTACTGCTACTGTACTAATCCTGTCTGCAGGAGTTTTCACTTTCTTTATTCCCTCCCTTCCCAGCCCTTGTGCCTTGTCTTTCAGGGTGGACGAGAGGGCAGTTGGACCTCTCGTCTGCAGGTCCTGTGAAGCTTGTGATGCTGCATGTCGCGTCATTGTTTCGCTGATATTTCACATGAACTCGATGTTCTCCTTCTGCAGTCATCAGTCACAAACCATATTTCACCTCATGACTTAATGCCATCAACCTATTCCAGGGTTGAGAATGGATGATCAGAATCTGACATCTCTCCAGGAATCATTGCTATCGGGGGGAATTTTCTAATTTTTCTGCAGAGTGTCGGAGTGAGCATAGGCTTTGGAAAGATCAGGACCCGCAATTGAGAAGAAAATTTAAATATAACGCCCCCCCCCCCCCCCCCCCCCCCCCCCCCCCCCCCACTCCTCACAGAACCCTCTTCAGCACTTAAGACTTCCACCATGAACTCAAATGGGGCTCCTGACATTCCGAGTCAGGGTTCTCATTACCGCATTGACAAGTGGTAGAACAAACGAGCCGAGAAATCCTGCCAGCACCAAAGCTGGTTCGGGATTCCCATGGGACTTTCCGCCCCTGCTGCCGTTACCATTCACTGAAAACAGGAGCAGAAAATCCCTTCCCCATTTCCTTCTTCCCGGCATGACACTTGTGTGTGAAATGCTTGAGCTTCTTGCAGTTAGAGCACTGCTTTCCCCATATTAAACATCCTTCCTTTTCTTTCTTGTGGTGTCCTCCACACTATTTATATCCAATACTCTGGCTCTGATCATTTTGCTGGTCCTTCTGCAAATTGTCCTTCCTTTCCTGTGCTTGGAAGACTTGGATTGCCACTCAATGTAATGTAACACCTCATAAGTTATCCTGTTAATACACTTCAAAGAAGTGGATGATTACCTCAGAGCTTCTGCGCACATCAATAGTTTTCTTCAGAGTTAGTTTCTCATCTCACAGCAGAGGTGCTCTGAGAGCAGAATCTCTTGTTCCAACGACAATCGAGTGTGATCATCCAAAGTTGTCCGAACTCTCAAGATTCAATGAGTATCCAACTAGTGTCAATACAGTCATGTACGATCAATGTTTTCCCTCTCCTCTTAAACTCTAGCATTAAACACATAGGCCGGGATTCTCCAAGCCCGTGCCGGCTCGGAGAACCGGCGCTGACGCTGAGATGGCCCGCGACGCCGGTCGGACGTCGAGACGCAATACTCCGGCGACCAGAGAATCGCCGGCAGCCACGCATGCGCGATGGGGGTGATGAAAGAGACCCTCGCAGCGATTCTCCACGGTCGACTGACCGAGTTCCCCCCGGTGTGGTTCTAACATGGTCCCACCTGGCGAGAGCTCGGATCTGCAGTTGCCCTCCTGGTGGGGGGGGCGGGGGGGCTCAGACTCCAGGCAGGGGGGGCCCTCCACGACGGCCAGGCCTGCGATCGGGGGCCACCAGTTGGCGGGCGCACGCGATCCGGGGGGGCGGGGGGGGTCCTACCTTCTTCCGCGCTGGCCAGCTGTGTGGCTCCGCCATGTTGCATGGCGCTGGAGCACAAGTGGGTGCCGTACACATACGCAGATCATTGTCGAACAGTGCAGGGCCGCGTTCGGCAGCGCAGAGCACTCAAGCGCCGTGCTGGCGCCCCGTGGGCACCAGAATTGCTGGGCCAAGGGGCCCGTTGACACCGGCGTGAAACACTCCTGTGTTTATGCCAATGTCAACACTGAGCCGTGTTTGCAGAGAATCCCGGTCACAGCATTCATAAGCAGAGGGTTTGAAGTGTGCGTTCAAAACCTCAACAATTTCATAATTTTCTGCTCCTCGGTGAGTTCTAAGATGCAAAACAGCTTTTAAATTTTTTTCCCCAGCATTCATGACAAAGTTGCAAGTTTCTTGTTCATCACTAAGGTAATCTCACAATACCGCCATTGATACTTGTGATGCCCTGTGAACCTGAAAGAATTTCCAGTTCTTCCCAATGAATTTCTAATTAACTTTTCAAATGTTATGAGGTTATTTTGCTTCCCCAATCGTTCAGACAAAGTTACAGATTCCTCTCACCTTCTGGGTGAATCACAGGTGCACAAAATTGCTACGGCACAGAAATAAATCATTTGTCCCGTCATGTCCGCACCGGCTTTCTCGAACAATTTACCCAGTGCCTCCACCTTCTCTTCATTGGCCTGAATCTTATTCCTTTTCAGATAATCAAATTCTTTCTTCAATGCCTCAAAATCTGCCTCCTCCATATTCTTAGGCAGCTCATTCCAGATTTAACTACCTGCTGCATGAACAAAGGCCGGGATTCTCCGCTATCCGGGCGGGACGGTCTGTACCGGCGCCAAGGATTGGCGTCAACCACTCCGGCCTCGGGCCACCCGGCAGGTGCAGAATCTTCCGCACCTTCAGGGGCTAGGCCAGTGCCGGCGGGGTTGGCGCCGCGCCAGCCGGTGCCGGCGGAGTTGGCACCATGCCAACCTGTGCCGAAGGGCCTCCGCCGGCCTCCGTGAGTTGGCACATGTGAGTGAGCGCCAGCCTGTTCTGGCATGATTCCAGCGATGCTCAGGGGGGTTCTTCTCCACGCTGACCATGGCGGACCGTTACAGCGGCCGGCACGGAGGGAAAGAGTGCCCCCATGGCATAGGACCGCCTGCAGATCGGTGGGCCCTGTTCGCGGGCCAGCCAACCGTGGAGGCCCTCCCAGGGCCAGATCCCCACGCGCCCCTCGAGGACTCCGCAGGCCACCCGCAGATTCAGGTCCCGCTGGTAAGGATCTTGTTTGATTTACGCTGGCGGGACTGGCCGAAAATGGGCAGGTCACTCGGCCCATCGCGGAGCGCAGAATCGCCGGGGGGCCACAGCCATTGGCCCCCGACCGGCGCGCCGCAATTCCCGCCTCTATTGAAAACCCGGCACTGGAGAATCAGGCGGCGGGGCGGCAGGGCGGGATTCACGCCGACCACGGCGATTCTCCAGCCCGGCGGGGAGTCGGAGAATCCGCCCAAAGTTTTCCCTCATGTCTCGTACAACAAAGAACAGCACAGCACAGGAACAGGTCCTTTGGCCCTCCATGCCTGCGCCAATCATGATGCCCATTGATGCGTTTGGCAGGTTGGTTCGACGTTGACTGCAACTGGATGCAGAGAAGCTAGGAACAAACGTCTGACACCGGAGATGATCCAACACTCTTTTATTTAACAACAAACTACTGTACATGTTGAGCTGTGGGTTGACACTCTACTAATCCTACTGATGACCTCTTACTGGCTCGACCAGACTTACTAGCTACCACATGGCAATAGTGCCCACTAACTTGTGCACTCTGACTGTCTCGGTGTCTGCGTCCCGAAAAGAGCAGGAGTCTTAATGCCCTGTGGGCTTTATAGTGGTGGTGTCTTGTCTGGTGATTGGTTGTTCTGTGTTGTGTGTTCATTGGCCATCCTATGTGTCAATCACTGCCTGTCTGCATCTCATTATATACATGAGTGGATATTATGACATCTCCCCCTTTTTTAAAAAAAAAGTTACTATGTACAAGTGGTGAGTTAACGAACATATGTACATGGGAAGGTGCCTATCGTGCAGGTTCAGAGCAAACTGAACAAAATTTACAAAAGTAAAGTCTGTAGATTCAGTCTTTGTGGCGGGCGACGAATTCTGGTCGATCGCCGGAGAGGTGGAGCAGGAGACGCCGGCACTTGGACAGGCAGGATTGCTGCCATTGCGGTGGTGCCGTGGACAGTCGGAATCACTGGCAGATCGGTGGCCTCGTGGAAGGAGACGTCTGGAGGAGGCATGATAACAGACGGAGCAATGCGGTCAGGCGGTGGGCGGAGAACTCTCCGCAGCGCCCTCCTGTTGTGCCGGAGAATGGAGCTGTCAACCATTTGAACAATGAAAGACCTTGAGGCTGCCTTCCTGACAACAACAGCTGGGGCTGACCAACCTCCCTCAGGCAACTGGCCGCGAACAACATCTGCTGGAGCCAGCGCAGGCAGATCCGTGGCATGAGTATCATACGTGATCTTCTGCTGGTCCCTGGACCGATGCACTTTTTGCAGCACCGTAAGGTGGTCAAGGTCTGGAATATGGATGGCTGGAACAGTCGTCCTCGGGTTGCGGTTCATGAGCATCTGCGCCGGAGACAAACCAGTCGACAGAGGGTTTGCCCTG
Organism: Scyliorhinus canicula; assembly: GCF_902713615.1. Taxonomy (NCBI): domain Eukaryota; kingdom Metazoa; phylum Chordata; class Chondrichthyes; order Carcharhiniformes; family Scyliorhinidae; genus Scyliorhinus; species Scyliorhinus canicula. The sequence continues at coordinate 156,003,360 of NC_052155.1, read as the reverse complement.
TCGGCCAGCAGCGCCAAGTTGAAATCCGAGGCTGAGTCTGCAGCCTTGCACAATAACCGCTTGACAATATGGACCCCTTTCTCGGCCGTCCCGTTTGATTGCTGGTAATGGGGACTGGAGGTGATGTGTCTGAAGTTGTAGGATCGTGCAAAATCGGACCACTCCTGGCTGTAAAAACATGGACCGTTGTCACTCATTGCTGTGAGTGGTATCCCGTGCCTGGAAAGCGTCTCTTTGCAGGCTTTGATGACAGACCTAGACGTGAGGTCCAACAATTTAACCACTTCCGGGTAACTGGAGAAGTAGTCGACCAAGAGCACGTAATCACGCCCATTGGCGTGAAAGAGGTCTACCCCCACTTTAGACCACGGAGAGGTCACAATCTCGTGCTGTTGCAGTGTTTCTTTGGGCTGAGCCGGTTGAAACTTCTGGCAGGTTGGGCAGTTGAGGACCGTGTCGGCAATGTCCTGGTTGATGCCCGGCCAATAAACTGCCTCCCGAGCTCTATGTCGACATTTTTCTACCCCAAGGTGACCCTCATGGATCTGTCTGAGCACTACAGCTCGCATGCTTTGAGGAATAACGATCATATCCAGTTTAAGAAGGATTCCCTCAATGACCGTTAACTCGTCCTTAACGTTAAAGAACTGGGGACACTGCCCCTTTTGCCAGCCATGGGAAAGGTTTTGCATCACGCGCTGCAGTAGAGGATCTTTGGCAGTTTCTTCACGTATTTGGACCACTTGTTCATCAATGGCAGGGAGGTTGCTGGCACACAACTGCACCTGTGCCTCTATGTGGCAGATGAATTCGCCCTGTTCACACAGCGTGGTGATGGACCTGGACAGGGCATCTGCGATGATCAGCTCCTTACCCGCTGTGTAGACGAGTTCAAAATCATATCGGCGGAGACAAAGAAAAATTTGCTGTAGCCGAGACATCATGTCATTTAAATCCTTCTGGATTATGTGGACTAAAGGCCTATGGTCTGTTTCCACCGTGAACTTCAGCAGGCCGTATACGTAGTCATGAAACTTGACTATTCCTGTCAGGAGACCCAAGCACTCCTCCTCGATCTGGGCATACCTTTGCTCGGTTGGCGCCATGGCCCTGGAGGCATATGCCACTGGAGCCCAGGACGAGGAGTTGTCTCTCTGGAGGAGCACTGCCCCAATGCCATCCTGGCTTGCGTCGGTAGATACCTTGGTGTCCTTGGTTGGGTCAAAGAACACCAGTACTGGGGCTGTGGTGAGCTTCGCCTTTAGCTCGAGCCACTCCTTTTCATGGGTGGGCAGCCACTGGAACACTTCACTTCTTTACGAGATGTCGGAGGGCCGTGGTGTGGGCTGCCAAATTGGGAATGAATTTCTCGAGAAAATTTACCATCCCAAGGAAGCGGAGGACCGCCCTCTTGTCCTCCGGGGTCTTCATGGCGTTGATCGCCAGCACCTTGTCGGCGTCAGGTTGCAGACCCTGCTGTGAAATGTGGTCACCCAGAAACTTGATAGCGGATCGACCAAATGAGCATTTGGCCCTGTTGAGCTGGAGGCCATTTTCATGAATCCGCTGGAAGACCTGTCTGAGGCGAGCAATGTGATCCTCGGGTGTTGTGGACCAGATGATCACGTCGTCCATATAGACTCGCACCCCCTCGATGCTCTCCATCATTTGCTCCATGATGCGATGAAATACGTCGGAAGCTGATATGATACCGAAGGGCATGTGGTTGTAGCAATAGCGGCCGAACGGAGTGTTGAACATGCACAGCTTCCGACTGGACGCGTCCAGCTGTATTTGCCAGAAACCACGGGAGGCGACCAGCTTGGTGAAGAATTTGGCATGAGCCATCTCACTGGTTAACTCTTCACGCTTCGGGATCGGGTAGTGCTCTCGCATGATGTTGCGGTTCAGGTCTTTGGGATCAATGCAAATGCGGAGTTCGCCAGAGGGTTTTTTTACGCATACCATGGAGCTAATCCAGTCTGTTGGCTCCGTGACCTTTGAGATGATGCCCTGGTCTTGGAGGTCTTGCAGCTGCTTTTTCAGACAATCCTTGAGAGGAGCCGGCACCCGGCGTGGTGCATGGATCTCTGGGGGTGGCGTTCGGCTTGAGCAGAATTTTGTAGCGATATGGGAGCGTTCCCATTCCATCAAACACTTTGTGGTATTGTGTGAGAATGTCGTCTATCTCGGCCTGGAGATTCACATCGGGCGAGGCAGTCGCCGGTGTCGAGGACATGGTGTGGACTGGCTGGACCAGATTCAGGAGCTTACAGGCGCGAAGCGCGAGAAAGGACGCCCTGTCAGGCTGAACGATCTTGAATCGTAAAGTTGCCTTGAATTCCTTGTGAGATACCCCTAGCCGACACGATCCACTGGCACCTATGCCATTGCCATTGTAGTCAAGGAGTTGGCATGCTGGTGGAAGAATGCTGGGTTGGTCTCGGATGCTGTCGAGATCTGATTGCGATATGAGGTTCGCAGATGCGCCGCTGTCCAGTTTAAATCGGATGCGAGCCTGGTTGACTGTGAGGACAGCACACCACTCATCGTCGGGATCCACACTGAGGATCGAAAGGCGGGTTGCAGGTACAGTGGAGACCAGCTCACGTGTGGTTATGATGCCCACCCGATATGGAGACTCGAGGCAGTCAGCATCGGGGTCCATTGGGCTGTTGGGATCAGCATCCTGCATGTCTTGTTGTACCGAGCGGATACTTCTGCGCCGTGCCTGGGATCGCTGGCTGACAATCGGTGGAGCAGACCTGCAGCAGGCCGCGTAATGGCCAGGCTTCCCACACTGTAGGCATCGCCGTCCTTTGGCTGGACATTGCCGCTTTAAATGGGCAGAGCCACAATTCGGACACATCATAACGCTGACGTCAGCGCGTTCCGTGCACCAACGCGCATGCACAGTGCGGTCGGCTGACGTACGCACCTGCGCATTAGGGTGTCCGGCCTCGTCGTCCACCCGGTCGTGGCGCGCATACGTATGGACCCGGGAAAAGCGTGCATAATGCCCACTCTCCTCGATACTCAGGCCTTTCATTTTTGCAATGGCCTGCACCCGCTCTGCCTCGTGGGAAGCCAGTTTTGCAGTTTCCACCGCCCTGGAAGTAACGATTCTTGGCATGCTCATAGACTACGCACATCTCGATAGCGACGGAGAGGGTTAGCTGCTTGATTTTGAGGAGCTGCTGCCGCAGGGAATCGGAGTGGACCCCAAATATCTGATCCCAGATCATGGAATCAGCCGTCGAGCCGTAATTACATGACTGCGCCAGGATGCGGAGATGGACTGAAAAGGTTCATCCTTACCCTGAAGCCTCTGTTGGAAGATGTACTGTTCAAAGCTCTCATTCACTTCATTGTCGCAGTGGCTGTCGAATTTTAGGAGAACTGTTTTGAACTTCGTCTTGTCTTCGTCATCAGCAAATGTAAGCGAGTTGTAGATATGGATGGCGCTATCCCCCACGGTCGAGAGAAATAGCGCAATCTTCCTTGCTGCCGATGCTGCCTCGAGGTCGGAGGCTTCGATATACAGGAGAAACGTTTACTTGAAGATTTTCCAATTGGCGGCAAGGTTGGCGGAGATGCAGAGCTGCGGAGGAGGTTGGATGTTTTCCATTTCGCTGGATGGCCGCTTGCTGGTCGTTGCAGATTCACTCGAGGTAGGTTCGGCAGGATTAATAGCGCTCTGGTACCATGATGTGTTAGGCAGGTTGGTTCGACGTTGACTGAAACTGGATGCAGGGAAGCTAGAAACAAACGTCTGAGATGATCCAACACTGTTTTATTTAACTATGAACTGCTGTACATGTTCAGCTGTGGGTTGACACTCTACTAATCCTACTGATGACCTCTTACTGGCTCGACCAGACTTACTAGCTACCGCATGGTAATATTGCTCACTAGCTTGTGCACTCTGTCTCAGTGTCTGGGTCCCGAAAAGAGCGGGAGTCTGAATGTCCTGTGGGCTTTATAGTGGCGGTGTCTTGTCTGGTAATTGGTTATTCTGTGTTGTGTGTTCATTGGTCATCCTGTGTGTCAATCACTGCCTGTCTGCATTTCATTATATACATGAGTGGATATTATGACACCCATCTAAACTAAAACCGTTACCCTCTATTCCCATCCTATTTATGTATTTGTCAAGGTGCCTCTTAAACATCGGTATCGTGCCTGCTTCCACCACCTCCCCTGGCAGCGAGTTCCAGGCACTCGCTACCCTCTGTGTAAAAAAAACTCCCCTCGCACATCTCCTTTAAACATTGCCCCTCACACCTTAAACCTATGTCCACTAGTAATTGTCTTTTCCACCTTGAAAAAGTGCTTCTCCATTTCTACTTTTGCCAATTACCTTAAATTATCTATCTCTAGTTCTCGACCCTAGCACTGATTTTTAAAAAAATTTAAGAATCTTCTCTAAACCTCAGATCTCTTGCCCTAACTTTAGGACCTGCCAATCCTCTTTGTGAAGACTCCTCATTTTATACAATGCAATTCACACTCCACTCAGTCTCCTCTCTTCCAAAGAAGACAAAACCAAAATGCCATCTTTCCGTTTATCTAAAATGCTTCCATAGAATCCATATCCATAGAATCCCTACAGTGCAGAAGGAGGTCATTCGGTCCATCAAGTCTACATCAATCCTCAGAAAGAGCACCCTACCTAGACCCACTCCCTATCCTAACCCTGTAACCGTACCTAACCTGCGCATCTTTGGACACTAAGGAGTAATTCTAGCATGGTCAACTCACCTAACCTGCATATCTTTGGACTGTGGGAGGAAACCGGAGCACCTGGGGAAACCCACGCAGACACTGGGAAAATGTGCAAATTCCACACAGTCACCTAAGGTCAGAATTAAACACGGGTCTCTGACGCTGTGAGGCAGCAGTGCTAACCCTTTGGATAGCAGGGTCGTTCTCGGCACTGCAGGCTCTGAGAAACACCCCGCTATACGTACCCAAAATGTGACTGGTTTTTTTTGCGCGTTAAATCACTCCCTATCCATGCTGTTTCTGAAGAGTAATTTCCACAGATACTACCAGATTTTCCAGAACTTTCTGTTTTTATTCCGAATTCTATGTCAGTTACTTTCTTGATCTTTTCAGTTTAAGAAATTTGCTGTACTTGCCATCAATTCTGCTCAAAAGACAGATTCCGCTTATTTAATTCATCTTGGAGTTGCCAGGAACACAGACAAGGTCATTTCAAAATCGCAGTGCAGTAAAGTCTGTTTATTTCCCACTGACAGCTAGCTTCTCAAGACCATCAATGGCTTTGGGTGTCATTTGGGATGAAATTCAATACATTTGCTATGTCACTAGACATAGGAACCAGATAATAAAAATTACAACACGTGGCTCCTTGCCAACTGCTTGTAGTTCAAATCTCAAAATCACTCACTCCCCGTCCCCAAATGAATGTCTTGTAAGGTCATGGGCTGGTAGAATGCTATTTTGTGATATATTCTCTTGGCAAATGATAATGGGCAGTCCAGGAAAGATTTTACTCAAAGCTGTCCTCTTCAGTTTTCATACATTTTGCACAAATGCACATTGATGTCAGGGATGCAGGTCTTACAGAGCACTAATTATGGAGCATTTCACCCCACAGTTCTCATCAAATGCAATTTAGCTCCCTTCACCTTTGGATCAATGCAAACTGAGCACTGTGTAGTGGCGATCTTCCGGGCGGATATGCAGTCTGATTCGCCATGTCTGCTATCCGGGGAAGGGGGTACTCATCGAGGTGCGTGTACTGGTTTATGGTTTGGCTGTAGTCTACAACCATCCGGTTCTTTTCCCCGGTCCCGACGACCACTTGAGCTCTCCAGGTGCTATTACTGGCCTCGATGACCCCCTCCCTCGAGCCGCTGGACCTCTGACTTGATAAAAGTCCTGTCCTGGGCACTGTACCATCTGCTCCTGGTGGTGACAGATTTACATTCGGCGGTGAGGTTCGCGAAGAGCGAGGGAGGAGCGATCTTAAGCGTTGCGAGACTATATACGGTGAGAGGGGGTAGGGGCCCGCAGAACTTCAGGGTCAGGCTCCTGAGGTTGCACTGGAAATCCAGTCCCAACAGGAGAGGAGCGCAGACGTCCGGGAGGACATAGAGTTTGAAATTGGCATACTCGGCGACCTGTATCGCAAGGTTTGTGACACAGTATCCCTGGATCTGCACCGAATATGATCCGGAAGCGAGGGAGATTGTTTGGAATGCGGGGGAAATTTGGAGAGAACAGCGCCTTACCGTGTCTGGATGTACAAAGCTCTCCATGCTCCCAGAGTCAAACAGGCAGGGTGTTTCGTGCCTCACTGAGTTCCTGAGGTGCTTGGGCTGTGACTGGTTGAGGGTGACAGCGCCAGGCTGCGGGTAGCCGGCGTGGTCGGAGGTGGTGGGGTGGCCCCAAGGTGGCTGCCCCCATCAGTCGCACGTGTCGGACGGCGTTGGAGATGGCACCAAGATGGCGGCACCTATGAGTTGCAGGTGTTGGGTAGGGTTAAAGATGGCTGCCCCCACGGGCAGCACGAGGCTGATGACGCGTCCGAAGGGGGCGGTACTGGCAGGCACGCCGCCACGCTGCAGGTCTGCGGGCCTGTGAGTCTGAAAGCCGGGCCTGTGATTTAGAAGATTTGGATATGGCCAGGCAGACTTTGGCAAAGTGTCCTTTCTTGCCGCAGTCGCTACAGGTCGCGTTCCAAGCCGGGCAACGCTGCCTGAGGTGCTAGTTCTGGCTGCCGAAATAGCAGGGCAGTCCCCCGGGTTGGGCGGGCAGCCGCGTGGCACAGGCCTGGGGCACCCTCTGGTCGGGTGTCCATGAGGGGATTGTGTGGTCGGAGGGGAAAGCATTGAGGCTCTGAAACGCTACTCCTAAGAAGGTGGATAGCTTTACCGTCTCTTCTAGGTCGAGACAGCAAGCGCTGTCTGACATAGCTGGACTGGACTCCAGCCACATAGCTGTCCCGGATGGCGAGTTCCATATGCTGCGAGGCCGTGACGTCCTGATAATTGCAGTTTCGAGCGAGTACCTTCAGGTCACGTAGGTATTCCTCCAGCGATTCCCAAGGGCGTTGACAATGAGTGGTGAGGAGATGCCGTATGAACACTTCGTTCACCGGCCTCACGTACTGCCTTTTCAGGATCGCGACCGCGTCTGCGTACATGGTCGCTTCCTCGATCTGCGCAGAGATTCTGTGGCTCACCTGGGCGTGGAAGAGACTCAGTTTCTGTTCCTCGGTGATGGCGGGTGAGGAGGAGGCGGCAAGGTAGGCCTCAAAACAGCGGAGCCAGTGCGAAAAAATTCCTTTGGCTTCTTTTGCCTGAGGGTCGAGTTCCAGTCGATCAGGTTTGAGGGCTGCTTCCATAGCGATATTGTAGCTGATTAAATTGATGCAACCATCAATTCACACGAGACGGAGAGTTGAAGTGAACAGTGGTTTTAATCAACTAGAACTGTGCCTGCCTGCGACGGCTCTGCACTGAGAGCCGCCTGCAGGGCAGCAGATTTATATACCTCCCCCGAGGGGGCGGAGACATAGGTGGAGCCCACAAGGGCACCAACATAATACAATGTAATGTAATATAATACAATGGTGAATGGTAGCAGTAATACATTCACCACAGTCATTCAATAAGATCGACTGACCTTCTGCATCAACATCACTCTTCCATCAAACCCTGATATCCCTTGCTTCTTTGAGCACCCAGGAATCTACTGGGATAACTTTGACCTGGAAGTAGTACAATTGAAGATTTCCTTAAAACATTTGGAATCTGTAATTGTTTTTGAGCATGTTTGAAAATGATTTTTAAGATTTGTATTAATTGTAAAAGGATCAATTGTACCTTTCTTGGATAATAAGAAATACTGAGGCCTTGTGACCAGACAACCCTTGATCTGGAATCAGCATCATCGGAAAGTAAGTTGAGATATGGTTGGCTTGTGGGCTACTACAAAGGAGAGCTACAAACAAAGGAGCTAGAGGATGACATTCATCACACAGATGCAGAGAGAAAGAGAAAGCAGAGACAGGGAGAGGCCTGCCAAATTCTTGTGAAGAGAAGATACAGATCACTCTCAGGACAAGATGCATTTTTCTGTTTGGCTGACAAAGAGATAAGAGCACTTGGCAATGTGCGAGCTGGCTAAAAAAGGTCCCAAACCTGGAAAGCTGTGTGAATAGCTCTGAAACACTAAGAAACTAGGTATTTTCCAGTGACCAAATCCTGAACTGGAATGTAATTGGTTGGTCAGTTGGAAAGGTACTCTGGAAAGTTACACCATCAGGACTGTCGTGATCCAAGAGGTTGTGGGAAGTGTGCCTTGCTGATGAACCGAGAACCCCATAACAGGTATGTTGAGGCATTCTGGAGCGGTCCAGAGGCTGTGGTGGGTAAGGCGAGGGGGGCCGGGGGATCGGGGTGACATTTACAAATGGCAGGAACTGAAGGTAAGTGCGGCCTTTCTCGGGGCTTTGGGGAGTAACTTGCTACAGGATTCCTAGCCTCTGATCTACTCTTGTAGCTACAGTATTTAGATAATAATAATTAATAATAATAATCTTCATTTGTGTCACAAGTAGGCTTACATTAACGCTGCAATGAAGTTATTGTGAAAATCCCCAAGTCACCACACTCTGGCGCCTGTTCGGGTACACAGAGGGAGAATTCAGAATGTCCAATTCACCTCACAGGCACGTCTTTCAGGACCTGTGGGCGGAAATCGGAGCGCATGGAGGAAACCCACGCAGACACAAGGAGAACATGCTGACTCCGCACAGACAGTGACCCAGCCGGGAATCGAACGCGGGTCCCTGGGGCTGTGAAGGAACAGTGCTAACCACTGTGCTACTGTGCTGCCCTATATGGCTAGTCCAGTTCAGTTTCTGCTCAATGGTAAATGTGGTAGTCACCACTGTTTGTATAATGTGTATATGAGAGGTAATATGGTAAGGCTCCTGTACTACAGGTACGGCGGTAGATCCCTGCCTGCTGGCTCCACCTAGTAGGCTGAGTATAAATGTGTGGGCTCACCGAGCTGCAGCCATTTCGGCAGCAGCTGCAGGAGGCAACATATCTCTGCTGAATTAAGCCTCGATTACTCAATACTCTCATCTCGCCGTAAATGATAGTGCATCAATTTATTAAGCAGTGATTTTACATCGATGGAACTACGCATCAAGCCAGATTGCCTGCAGCTGCACCCTCAAGCAGACAACGCCACGTCGGCCTTCAACCATTGGCTAGCTTGCTGTGAAGCCTACATTGGATCAGCTACAGAACAGCCCACAGAAGCACAGAAACTCCAGATCCTGTACTCAAGGATGAGCTCCGATATTTTTCCCCTTATCTGGGACGCGCCCAACTACACTGAGGCCATGGCGCTTCTGAAAGGGAACTACATCCGGCCGATGAACAAACTCTAAGCCAGGTACCTCATGTCCACGCGGCAACAACTCCCCGGTGAGTCATTAGACGATTTCTGGCGTGCCCTGCACATCCTGGAAAGGAACTGCAATTGCCAGGCAGTTTCAGCTGTGGAACACACACAACTCTTAATCAGAGACGCTTTTGTTATGGGCATGCAGTCGGCGTACATCCGTCAGCACCTATTAGAAGGGGGTACGCTTGACCTCGCGGCGACCAGGCAACTAGCGAATTCACTAACGGTAGCCTCCCGCATCGCACAGTCATACGCCCCCGACCGCACGGCATACACCCCCGACTGTACAGCACCCCCATGGACATCGTGGGCCCCACCAGCAGCTGCCCCAGTCAACCCCAAGCCTGCGCCACGCGGCAGCCAAACCCGGGGGGGGGGGGGGGGGGGCGCAAGTGCTATTTCTGCAGGCAGACAAAGCACCCCCGACAATGCTGCCCAGCACGGAGCGCAATCTGCAATGCTTGCGGAAAGAAGGGACATTTTGCTGCCGTGTGCCAGGCCCGGTCGATCGCCACTGTACTCAGGCCCATTGTTCCTGCACCCCCACGTGCGACCCGTGGGCGCCGCCATCTTCCCCCCAGCAGAACACGTGCAGCCTGTGGGTGCCGCCATCTTCCTCCCAGAAGACTACGTGCGGCCCATGGGCACTGCCATCTTTAACGACGCCCGCCATGTGCGCCCCGTGGACGCTGCCATCTTTGGTGCCATGTTGGACGGCGCCTCAGGACCCCTGCTCGTCGGGGACTTCATCGGGCCGTTCATCACCTGCCACCACTGCCCACCAGCCCAGGTCCTCCCAACATCAACCGCAAATCACCTCCATCACGCTCGACCAGTTCGGGCCGCTCAAGCTCGCAACCGCGTCGACGACGGTAAAGGTTGATGGGCACAAGACATCCTGCCTTCTTGACTCCGGGAGCACGGAAAGCTTCATCTACCCCTCCATGGTAAGGTGCTGCTCCCACGCGGTACACCCCATTAACCAGAGAATCTCCCTGGCCTCCGGATCCCATTCCGTGGAAATCCGGGGGTACTGCATCGTCACCTTCACCGTCCAGGGCGAGCAACGTCCGACTCTACGTCCTCCCCAACCTCTGCGCTTCCCTGTTACTCAGCCTGGACTTCCAGTGCAACCTCCAAAGCCTAACTCTAAAATTCGGTGGACCCCTACCACCCCTCACCGTCTGCGGCCTCACGACACTTAAGGTTGACCCACCTTCACTGTTTGCAAACCTCACCCCGGATTGCAAACCCGTTGCCACCAGGAGCAGACGGTACAGTGCCCAGGACAGGACCTTCATCAGGTCGGAGGTCCAGCGGCTTCTGCGGGAAGGCATCATTGACTACGGTCAGACCATCAATCGGTACACGCAGCTCGACGCGTACCCCCTCCCACGCATATCTGACATGGTCAATCAGATTGCACAGTACCGGGTCTTCTCGACAGAGGACCAGAAATCTGCCTACCACCAACTCCCCATCCACAAGGCGGACCGATAATACACTGCATTCAAAGCAGATGGTCACCTTTATCATTTCCTTCGGGTCCCCTTTGGCGTCACTAACGGGGTCTCGGTCTTTCAATGTGAGATGGACCGAATGGTTGACCGGTACGGGCTGCGGGCCACCTACCTGTACCTAGATAACATCACTATCTGCAGCCACGACCAGCAGGACCACAAAGCAAACTTTTCAAATTTCTCCAAACCACTAAACTCCTGAACCTCACGTATAACAAGAAGTGTGTGTTCAGCACCAACCGCTTAGCCATCCTTGGCTATGTGGTGCAAAATGGAGTTCTAGGGCCCGACCCCGACCGCATGTGTCCCCTCATCGAAATCCCCCTCCCCCACTGCCCCAAGGCCCTGAAACGATGCCTGGGGTTTTTCTCCTATTATGCCCAGTGGGTCCCTAACTGGGTCCCTATTCAGACAAGGCCCGCCCACTCATTCAGTCCACAGTTTTTCCCCTGACGGCTGAGGCCCACCAGGCCTTCAACCGCATCAAGGCCGACATCGCCAAGGCCACGATGCACGCGGTCGACGAGACCCTCCATTTTCAGGTCGAGAGCGATGCATTGGATGTCGCTCTGGCCGCCACCCTCAACCAGGCAGCCAGACCCCGTGGCATTCTTTTCCCGCACCCTCCATGCCTCCGAAATTCGGCACTCCTCTGTCGAAAAGGAGGCACAAGCCATCGTAGAAGCTGTGCGGCATTGGAGGCATTACCTGGCCGGCAGGAGATTCACTCTCCTCACTGACCAACGGTCGGTTGCCTTCATGTTCAATAATACACTGCGACCCCCCATAAGCGTCTCATTGCCTTCCCCAGGAAGTCCATCTCCGGGGTTTAACTCCCAACGTGGCTGGCAGCTCCAGGACCCATTCTCCTCCGCAAACACGTGCGGCTCCACAAGGCGGACCCGTTGTTCGAAAGGTTACAGCTGCTGCATGCGAACCCGCAGTACACCTACTTGGCGCAGCCCGACGGCCGCCAAGACACAGTCTCCCTCAGGGACCTGGCACCAGCTGGTCCCCCCCTCCCCCCCCCCCCCCCCCCACCCACCACCTCTGCCCCGGCGCCGCTCTTCCTCCCCCCAGCGCACCTCACCACAGCCCCGCTCCAGGACGATCCGTCCTCCCATTGGTTCCACCCGGGGATGAGGATGAAGCCTACACGCTCCCGGAGTCACTGGCGACCGAGCCGGTGCCCACATCACCACCGGGACTGCGGCACTCACAATGGAGGATTAAGGCACCCGACCGGACACATTTGTGAACTTTCAACAAACTGTACACTTCAAAAATGCTCACACATCACGTAAATAGTTTTTCCACCCCCTCCGCTGGGCTTTTTTTTAACAGGGGGTGAATGTGGTAGTCACCACTGTTTGTATAATGTGTATATGAGAGGTAATACAGTAAGGCTCCTGTACTACAGGTACGGGGTAGATCCCTGCCTGCTGGCAGTAGGCATAGAATATAAATGTGTGGGCTCACCGAGCTGCAGCCATTTTGGCAGCAGCTGCAGGAGGCAACACATCTCTGCTTAATAAAGCCTTGATTACTCTCTACTCTCATCTCATCGTAATTGATAGTGCATTAGTAACCTCACGGATGTTGATAGTGGGGAATCAGCAATGGCAATGTCTTTGAATATCAAGGGGCGATGGTTAGGTTCTCCATTGTTGCAGATGGCGATTGTCTGGCATCTGTGTGGCACGAATGTTACTTGCCACTTGTCAGCCCAAACCTGGATATTGTCCAGATTGTGTTGCATTTGGACATGAACTGCTTCAGTACCGCAGGAGTCGCGAATGGTGCTGAACACTGTACAGTAATCAGCAAACATCTCAACATCTGATGTTATGATGGAGGAAGGTCGTTGATGAAGCAGCTAAAGATGATTGGGGCTGGGACACGATCCTGAGGAACCCCTGTAGGGATGTCCCTGGACTGAGATCATTGACCTTCAACAACCACAGCTATCTTCCTTTGTTCGCGATCCGACTCCAACCAGCGGAGACTTTTCCCCTTGATTCTCGTTTACTCCAGTTTTGCTCGGCTCCCTGATGCCATACTCGATCAGATGCTGCCTTGATGTCAAGATCAGTCATTCTCACCTCTGGAGTTCAGCTCTTTTTATTTATAAATTTAGAGTACCCAATTCATTTTTTTCAATTAAGGGTCAATTTAGCATGGCCAATCCACCTACCCTGCACATCTTTGGGTTGTGGGGCCGAAATCCATGCAAACAAGGGGAGAATGTTCAAACTCTACACGGACAGTGACCCAGAGCCGGGATCGAACCTGGGACCTCGGAGCCATGGGGCAACAGTGCTAACCCACTGCGCCACCGTGCTGCCCCGGAGTTCAGCTCTTTTGTCCATTTTTGAACCAAGGCTGTAATGAGGTCAGGAGCTGTATGATCCTGGTGGAACCCAAACTAAGCATCAGTGAGCACGTTATTGCTAAGTGAGTGCCGCTTGATGGCACTGTTGATAATTCCTTCGGCCACTTTACTGATGATTGAGAGTAGACTGATAGGGCATAATTGGCTGGGTTGGAATTGTCTGGCCTTTTCTGTACAGGACATACCTGGGCAATTTTCCACATGCTGGGTAGATGCCAGTGTTGTAGCTGCACTGGAACAGTTTGGTGAAGGATGTGACAAGTTCTGGAGCACAAGTCTTCAGTACTATTGCCTAATATTGTCACGGCCCATATCATAAGTCTACTTGTGACAATAAAAAGATTATTATTATTATTATTTGCAGCGTCCAGTGCCTTCAGCTGCTTCTTGATGGCCATTGAATAAATTGAATTGGCTGATAAATGACATCTGTGATGCTGGGGACCTCTGGAGGAGACCGAGATGGATCATTCACTCAGCACTTCCAGCTGAAAATTGTTGCGAATTCTTCAGCCTTGTTGTTTGAACTGATGTGTTGGGCTCTTCCATCATTGAGGGGGAATATTTGTGAAGTGGCTGAGTAGTTTCATTGTCCACCGCCATAGATCTGATCCATTGGTTGTGGGATCGATTAGCTGTGTTTTTCACTTGCTGCTTCTGCTGTTTAGCATGCAAGTAGTCCTGTAGCTTCACCAGGTTGATACCTCATTTTTAGATGTCCCTGGTGTTGCTCCTGGCATGTTCTCCTGCACTCTTCATTGAATCAGAGTTGATCCGTTGGCTTGGTGGCAATGGTAGAGTGGGGGATATGGCAGGCCATGATGTTGCACATTGTGGTTGAGTACAATTCTGCTGCTAATGATGGCCCACAATGCCTCATGGCTACCCAGACTTTAGTTGTGAGATCTTTTTGAAGTGTATCCCATTTAACACGGTGGTAGTGCCACACAGCACGATAGGTGCTATTCTCAATATGAAGACAGGACTTTTTCTCCACAGGGACTGTGCAGTGGCCACTCCTACCAATGGGCTGATACATCGATGGCAGAAAGATTGGTAAAGATGAGATAAAGTATGTTTCCCCTCTTATTGGTTCCCTCACAAAGGTTTTAGGTATATCCTGTCCACGAAAAACAGGACAAATCAAACCCAGCCAGATACTGTGATATCAGTAAAGTGATGGAAGATGTCGTTGACAGTGCTATGAAGTAGGACTTACACCGCAATAGTCTGCTCACTGCTGCTGAGTTTGGGTTCTACCATGGCTACTCAGCTCCTGACTTCATTGCAACCTTGGACCAAACAAGGACAAAAGAGCGGAAAATGAGGTGAAATGAGAGTGACTGCCCTTGACATCAAGGCAGCATTTGATGGAATGTGGCATTACGGAATCCAAGTAAAGCTGGAGTCAATGGTAATCAGGGGACAAACTCTCGGCAGATTAGATTTATACCTGGCACAAAGGAAGATGGTTGTGGTTGTTAGAGGTCAATCATCTCAGTTCCAGGACATCACTGCAGGTGTTCCTCAGGGGAGTGTCTTAGGCCCAACCATCTTCAGCTGCTTCATCAATATAATTCCCTGAATCATGAGGTCAGAAGTGGGTTTGTTCACTGATGATTGCACAATGTTCAGTGCAATTTGCAACTCTGAAGATATTGAATCAGTCCGTGTCCACATTCACATATTCAGTCTTGGGATGATAATAGAAAATAACATTAACAACAGATAAATGATCATCTTCAACAAGAGAGAATATAAGCATCTCCCATCTCAGAAAATCCCTACAGCGCAGAAGGAGGCCATTCGGCCCATTGAGTCTACACCGGGCCTACGGAAGAGCACATTTAAAGAACGAAGAACAGTACAGCAGAGGAACAGGCCCTTCGGCCCTCCAAGCTTGCACCAACCATGCTTTCTATCTAACCCAAAACCTGCTATGCTTCCGGGGTCCTTATCCCTCGATTCACATCCTATTCATGTGTTTGTCAAGATGTCCCTTAAACGTCACTATCAAATCTGTTTGGACCACCTCCTCCGGCAATGAGTTCCAGGCACCCTCTGTGTAAAGAAACTTCCCTCGCCCATCTTCTCTAAACTTTGCTCCGTGCATCTTAAACCTATGTTCCCTAGTAATTGACTCTTCACAATGGGAAATAGCTTTTGACTATCCACTCGTCCATGTCCCTCATAATTTTGTAGACTTCTATTATGTCGCCCCTCAACCTCCGTCTTTCCAGTGAGGGGCTAATGCCCTCCATACCAGGCAACATCCTGGTCAACCTCTTCTGTACACTCTCTGTAATGAACTCCAATTGGCTTTATTGGTTGGCCAATTGGAGTATGAGCTCCCTCAATGATAACTCATTGAGGGGGCCCATATAATCACCTGTGTAGGCTTTGTGAAGCAGTCTTAAGTTGACTGGACTGCTAGCAGCACTGTTTGTAGCTGCTCCTGTAATATCGTTATTGTAAATAAATATTGGTGTGGTGACGGAACTCCTGCCTCCCGTGGATTACTACAGTGGCGACGAGGTAAACTACGAATTTTGCGGAGACCAGCTGCCGCACTCGGAGAGTAAGCCTTGCCATTTTAAAAATGCCGTTTTTTGGGAGGTTAGAGGCATTCGACCCGACTATTGAGGACTGGTCCCAGTATGTGAAAAGAATGTGTTACGTCTTCCGGGCAAATGATATACTGACGGACGAAAGGAGACAGCTTATCCTGCTGTCGGCATGCGGACCCTCCGCTTTCGCCATTATACGTAGTCTGACTTATCCAGATGCGCCGGACACGAAAACTTTCCAAGAAGTAACGGAATTGGTGAAAGAGCACGACGACCCAAAACCACCCCTCATTTTGCGTGGGTACAGATTCTACACGGCGAAGCGGGAAGACAGGGAGTCAGTCACAAATTTCTTGACACGCCTGAGAAGGCTGGCGGAAAAATGTGATTTTGGCCCGACGCTAAATGAAATGCTTCGGGACCGGTTAGTGTGTGGGATAAACGACCTCACAATACAGAAACGCCTGTTGCCGGAAACGGAGATAGACTGCAGGCAGGCTTTACAGCTCGCACTGTCCCTAGAAAAGGCAGCAAGTGGGGCGCAGGAACTACAGGGAAAGCCAGTAGAGGTAGATACCTGTGAGAGGGACTACCACAAAGGGTCCTGCTACCAGATAGCCGCTCTCAGGAAAAACCTGAGGAATAGAGGGAAAAAGGAAAACCCCAGGACTGCCCCCAAGTCTGCCAGGACTAACTGGAGACAGAGGGAAGTACCGGCTGAGGCTCCCCCAACAGAGAAGGACCGTTTCTGGCACCAGGCAGAGTGGGGTAACAACGACAGAAACCCTAGAAGGAGGTGGCAAAAGAGGAATAGCAGGTGGGGACGCAGGGAAGTACAAAACCTAGACGCCCCATCCCACTCCGAAGGGAAACAATTATATAATATTACAACAAAGAAAGCAGAACCCATTAGGATTACCCCACGGGTGAACGGGCGGCCGACAATAATGGAAATAGACACGGGTGCGGCTGTATCAGTAATGGGAGTGGCAGCATTTAGAAAAGTCAAAGATGGACTCCAGCCACTAACCCTAACAAAAACATTGACAAAATTTAAAATCTACACGGGGGAACCCCTGGAAGTTCTAGGCACGACTCATGTACCTGTGGAATATGAGAAACAATTGCTCAGATTACCGTTGACGATAGTAGAGGGCTCCGGACCGAGCTTATTTGGACGGAACTAGCTGAAAGACCTAAAATTAGATTGGATGAAAATTTTCCAGAGTGGAAGCGGGCAGTTGAGTGGAGTACTCCAAAAATACCCGGATGTCTTCCAGGAAGGTTTGGGGGAAATCATAAGCGCCAAAGCAACTTTGCACGTGGACCCAGAAGCCCTTCTGAAATTTTGTAAGGCCAGGCCGGTACCTGTTGCATTAAGGAAGAAAGTAGATGACGAAATAGAAAGGTTACGGCCCGACGGCATTATCTGAACAGTACAGTTTTCAGAATGGCCAGCGCCGGTGGTACCAATTTTGAAGCCAAACGGCTTGATACGTCTCTGTGGAGATTTCAAACAGACAGTAAACAAATACGCACTGCTGGACAAATACCCAATCCCGAAAATAGACGACCTATATGCCAAATTGGCAGGTGGGCTTTTGTTCACGAAACTAGACATGAGCCACGCCTACCTGCAGTTAAAACTGGACAAGGGCTCCCAGAAGTTCGCTACGATCAACACCCTGAAGGGCCTTTTCCGTTATACTAGGCTACCTTTTGGAGTGTCATCAGCCTGCGCTATATTCCAGCGTACGATGGAAAATATTCTGCAGGGACTACCGCAGGTGGCGATTTATTTGGACGATGTCTTAATCACGGGTAGGACAAACAGGGAACACTTAAGGAACCTGGAGGAAGTGCTCAGGCGTTTCGCAAAGGCAGGCGTACGGCGAAAAAGGGAAAAATGTGTTTTTCTGGCCCCACAAGTGACGTACCTGGGATATAAAGTAGACGAGTCAGGCTTGCATCCATTAGAAGACAGAGTAAGGGCAATAAAATAAGCCCCAGCTCCCACCATGGTCCAGGAGTTACGATCATTTCTAGGGTTGGTAACCTATTATGGAAAATTTATTGAAAATAGGGCACCCATCCTAGAACCCCTCCACCAGCTACTAAAAAAGGGGCAAGAATGGAAGTGGTCCACCCGCCAAAACCGAGCATTTAGGGACATTAAAGAACATCTGTCATCCGAAAATGTCCTAGAACATTATGACCCAAGGAAGGAGTTGGTGGTCACTTGTGATGCATCCCCCTATGGGGTAGGAGCCGTCTTAGCCCATAGAGGAAGGAATGGGGAAGAACGGCCAATAGCCTATGCTTCGAGGACCTTGGCGATGGCTGAGAGGAAGTACGCCCAAATCGAGAAGGAAGGACTGGCGGTGATATTCGCAGTAAAGAAATTTCACCAGTATCTGTACGGGCGGAAATTCACCATAGTGACGGACCATAAGCCATTATTAGGGTTATTAAAAGAAGACAAGTCAATACCCCTGATTGCATCAGCTAGAATCCAACGCTGGGCGTTGCTACTGACGGCATATAGATACGTTCTGGAGCACAGACCGGGAACACGAGTAGCACATGCAGATGCTTAGAGCAGACTTCCCATCCCGGACACTCCGCCGCAAATACCAAAAGTAGAGGAGACAGTAATGACTCTAAATTTTTTGGATACCCTACCAGTAGACGCACAACATATTCGGTTGTGGACACAAAAAGAGCCAGTTTTAGCCAAGATTAAGCATTTACTGCTAACAGGGGAACTGGAAAGACCAGTGGAGCCCCAGATGCACCCATCCTGGAGCAGAAGGGACCAAATAGCCGTAGAAGACGGTATCCTATTATGGGGAGCCCGGGTAATCATCCCAGCTCAGGGCCGTCAGGCAATCTTAACTGAGTTACATCACGGACACCCAGGGGTGTCTAAAATGAAGATGCTAGCTAGAAGCTACGTTTGGTGGCCAGGTTTGGACACAGACATAGCAGCCTTGGTACGTCGGTGCCAGGAGTGCCAACAGGGGCAACGAGTGCCACCAGCGGCGCCATTGCACCCGTGGGAATGGCCAGGCAGACCGTGGACCCGCCTGCATATTGACCACGCCGGCCCTTTCATGGGCTCAATGTTTTGGTGATAGTGGACGCCCACTCCAAATGGTTGGACGTCCACCGGGTAAACACGGCAAGCACAGCATCGACAATTGAAAAGCTCAGGGCCTCGTTTGCAACACATGGACTTCCGGAGGTATTGGTGTCGGACAACGGAACAGCATTCACAAGTGGGGAATTTGGAAAATACCTGAAGGAAAACGGAGTCCGTCACATCAAAATGGCCCCTTACCATCCAGCGACCAACGGCCTGGCAGAGAGAGCGGTCCAGACACTTAAAGCGGGACTCAAGAAGCAGCCGGCAACGTCAATGGACACAAAGCTCTCCCGCTGGCTGTTTGATTACAGGACCACACCGCATTCCACAACTCTTAATGGGAAGGCGGCTGCGAACGAGGCTGAGTCTCCTTTTCCCAAATTTAACGGGGAAAGTGGAGAAACAACAGGAGGCCCAACGCAGGGGGCATGATAATAGTCGGCAGCAGAGACATTACCAGGTGGGGGCACCGGTTTGGGTCAAGAATTATGGGAATGGACCAATGTGGGTCAAAGGCACGGTTGAGTCCCAAACAAGGCCCATATCCTATGAGGTTTCAATAAGAGGTAAGGTGCTGAAGGAACACCTAGACCAAATAAGGGCAGCGGAACCACACCTGGAGGCAGGCGAAGCAGGACCGCCTCAAGCTGGGATAGCCCAGACGGAAAGGATACCCACAACCCAGCCGCGAGCAATTTCTCCAGACCCCGTCATCCAGTCGTCAGAGTCGGAGATGGACACGTTCGACGAGGCCGCCGCGACACCTCTCCCTGAGGAGGAGGAAGAACAACTTCCAAGGAGGTCGTCAAGGAAAAGACGGGCACCTATAAGGTATAAGCCCACTTTGGAGAACGACCCGGCGGACAACACAGAGGTGACAGACCCAGACATGAGAAGCAGGAAGAAGCTCAGAGGAATGCCAGCTGGCAGGAATTCCTCAGACCTTGGGGGGAGGGGTGTAATGAACTCCAATTGGCTTTATTGGTTGACCAATTGGAGTATGAGCTCCCTCAATGATAGCTCATTGAGGGGGCCCATATAATCCCCTGTGTAGGCTTTGTGAGCAGTCTTAAGTTGACTGGACTGCTAGCAGCACTGTTTGTAGCTGCTCCTGTAATATCGTTATTGTAAATAAATATTGGTGTGGTGACGGAACTCCTGCCTCCCATGGATTACTACACTCTCCAAAGCCTCTGCATCCTTCTGGTAGTGTGGCGACCAGAATTGAACACTATTCCAAGTGTGGCCTAACTAAGGTTCTCGACAGCTGCAGCATGACTTGCCACTTTTTATACCTGATGCATCGGCTGATGATGGCAAGCATCCTGAATGCCTTCATGACTATCTGCGCCACCTGTGTTGCCACTGTTGACCCTGTACATCCAGATCCCTCTGCCTGTCAATACTTTACAGGTTTCTGCCATTCACTGTACATTCCCTATCTATATTAGACCTTCCAAAATACATTACCTCACACTTGTCTGGATTAAACTTCATCTGCCATCTCTCCGCCAAGTCTCTAACCAATCTATATCCTGCTGTATCATCTGACAGCCCTCATCACTATCTGCAATTCCACTAACCTCTGTTCGCACCTTACTAATTTGATGGCATTACCATCTCTGAACCCCCACTATTCTCATCCTGAGGGTTATTGTTGACCAGAGACTGAACAAGACCAGCCAAATAAATGCTGTGGCTACAAGAGAAAGGTAGAGGCTGGGAATTCTGCAGTAAGTAACTCACCTCCTGACTCTCCAAGCCTGTCAGGAGTGTGAGACATTACTCTCTGCCTAGCTGGATTCAGCTCCAAGAGCACTGAAGAAGCTCAACACCATCCAGGAAAAAGCAACCCATGTGATTGGCACCCCATCCATCACCTTAAACATTCATTCCCTCCAAGAGAGCCAGTCGTGTGTACCCTCTACAAGATGCAGTGGTTAGCACTGTTGCTTCACAGCCCCAGGGTCCCAGGTTCGATTCCTGCTTGGGTCACTGTCTGTGTGGAGTCTGCACATTCTCCCTGTGTCTGCGTGGGTTTCCTCTGGGTGCTCCGGTTTCCTCCCAGAAAGACATACTGTTAGGTAAATTGGACATTCTGAATTCTCCCTCTGTGTACCCGAATGGGCGCAGGAATGTGGCAACTTGTGTTTTTTCACAGTAACGTCATTGCAGTGTTAATGTATGCCTACTTGTGACAATAAAGATTATTAAAAGACTCATTCGGCAGCACCTTCCAAACCCTCGACCTCCACCACGACAGGGTCAAGGACAGAAGACACACAGGAACACCACCACCTGCAAATTCCAATCGAGGCCACACACTTGAAACTATATCACCATTCATTCACTGTCTGGGTGAAATTCTTGGAACTCCCCTCCTAACATCACTGAGGGTGTACCTACACCCCATGGACTGCAGTGGTTCTGGAAGGTGGCTCACCACCACCACCTCGGGGGCAGTTAGGGATGGGCAATAACTGTCGATCTAACATTCGCCGATCATATCGTATGAATGAATAAATAAAAAACACCTTCCATAACAGCACTGTTACCATGCCTACTGTGTCTGTTCAAATTATTCTTCAAAAATTTCAGAAATTATTCTTGAAAATCACTGGTGGCTTATTTTTATATAACCATTCATTATTTGTAACATACCACAAATGTTGGGTTTAAAAATTTAATAACATGGCAAATGCACCACATGAACTGCAGCAGTTGAAGGAGGTGGTTCACCACCCCCTTGCTGACTGTGTGGCATGGGCAATGAGTGCTGGCTTTTTCAGTGATGCTTATCAATGCTCCCATGAACGAATAAAACATACTTTGATAAGCTTAGGCTTCAGAACATATTTATAGAAAGCTCTTGGACTTTTCAGCTGATAAATAAGTATTTTTTTCCACCTTCAGCTAAATGACTGTTGACCTTTAAGCAACAGAACATGTCAGGTTTTCTTGGCATTGTTGCAGAAAGAAATGTGACAGCTAAAATCTCCCACATCTACTACTGAGGGGCAATAAATGCAAAAAAACGTAGAATTTTTGGCTTTACTTTGGCGATACTTGCAGGCAATCTTTACTGTAATGACATTGCCCATTTGCCACCTGTTATTTAGACTTTTTTTTAGAAACTCTAAAGTTGTTATATGCCCTTCAGGCAGGGTGATGCCCTGGCAGTGCCAGCCTGACACCTTGGAAGTGCCCCCCCCCCCCCCCCCCCCCGATCAATGGTTGAATAAAAATAATCCAAATAAAATACAGTTTTTTTCACCTCCCTATCAGCACACTCCAATCTTCCTCTCAAAAAAGAAAGTTAAGGCTGTGAGGCAGAATATGTTGTTATTTTCCTAACATTATTACTTCATCCATTTATGAATTTTTCAATGGAAGTCACATTACAATTCAGCATTTGGACTTTGATTGTATTTCTTGAATAAAATACCATTGGCTCTATTCCCCGAGAGAGTGCATTCAGTTGCATGTTTCCTGGTGCTCGCAGTGCCAAGAAACATATGTATTCAACACGACTTGCATTGTATAAGGGACCAGAATGGGGAAAGCGCGGCTGAGGCCGCACATAGCCCCAATTTGCATAGCGGTGATCTCCACTCGCCAGTGTAATGAGAGATCGAGAGGCCCCTGAAGCGATCCCCGATCTCCCCACATCCCCCAGCCCGAATGCACTGTGGGAGGATCCCTGCCCCTCTTCCCCCCCCCCCCCCCCCCCCCCCCCCGCACCCCTCCCAAAACCCACGCAGGGTGCCCAGGCCTGATTGCGCGTGCACAAATGCCAGCTTGGCACCTTGGCAGAGCCGACCTGGAATCCTGGCAGTGCTCATGCCAGCTGGCAGTGCTGGGTTGGCACCCAGGCGGCACTTCCAAGGTGTCAGGCTGGCACTGCCAGGGCATCACCCTGCCTGAAGGGCATGCAGCTGGGCACCTCCGATCCCCTCGGAGGCCACCACGAGTGCCATTCCGCCTGGTCCCCGTTTATGGAGGCCAGTATTGAACAGTGCTTGCCCAAAGTCTGCGAGGCAAAGGGGATGAATCCCAAAGCCTTATTTACCTCGGTGAGGACCGCATTGGATCTCACAAGGCATTGCGAGCCGGGTAGATCCTGGAACGGGGTCTCCCGGCTTTTGTTGGCCATGCTGTGCCGTGGCGAGCTGCTTTCCCAGCGCAACGTGGCCATTGGATTGTGCCCATTAATATTATTATCATCCTGCTTTGAGATCAATTAAACTGTATTAATATGAATGTTAATTATAATTACTGTAGTTAGTTAGATGAAAATGTATAACCTACATGGGAAATCACCTGAAAATCAATCTTTGATTAATGCAAGAGCATTATGAAGATTGGGCATTTTAAGATGTATGTTTCGAACCTGACTTCCTGCTCATGCATTCGCCCAGCAGCACAGTTCAATCTTAATCTTATTTCCTCCAGAAATACAATTACTGTTTGCTGCAGTCCTGTAATCAATTTTAAGTGGGTAGTTTGACATGCTCGTAGAGAAACTCCAGACGCCTGTTTGAAATTACTGTATGATAAATTGCAGCCATTACAAAAGGAAAGCATTTTAACATGATCAACCCAGATTTATGAAATGGTACTGCTTACTTTATCCCTGTGTAGCTAGTCATATAATTGATTAAGTTGTCACTACAAAAGCAAAGATTGTGATGTGCTGATTTGTTCGTGTCTGAAAAGAACAATATACAGCCAATCTATCTAGGTAGGAAGCTGTCAATTATTTGTTAAAGGCACGATAATTATATAGGTTGCTTTTATTTAGTCCTTGATTTATCAAGGCAAGCAAGAAATGGGCGGGATTCTCCCCTACCCGGCAGGGCGGGCGGTCCCACCGACCGGCGTGGCGTGAATCCCGCCCTCGCCAAAACCCCGGCACCAGAGAATTCGGCAGCCAGCGGGGGCGGGATTCACGCCGCCCCCCTGGCGATGCTCCGACCCAGCAGGCGTTTGGAGAAGTTTAAGGAAGATTGACTTTTAAAGCAGGGGAGATATTAAAGGCGTGAGATTCTTTCTAAAAGGTCGATATGATTACAAAATGGGGTCTCCCAATTTTTTCTACCATCCTTAAAACCTCATAATTGTATTAAACTAACATTGCAGAGATATGCTGTGCAACTTTGTGCATGATATTAACCACACTGCTTTGTAATGACTCTTAGTATTGATATTAATACGTTGCTTCACTTGCATTGACATATGTCTATTTCATGCCATTTATAGCCTTGCTTAATTAGTCCCTTCAATTAGAACGTAACAGAATAATGGCTCACATGCTCATTCAATTTTAAATATGTAGACATCCATAAAGATTCACAGAATTGTTACAGCACAGAAGGAGGTCATTCAGCCCATCATGTCTGCACTACTCTCCCAATCAGCAATTCACTTGGTGCCATTTTTCTACTTTCTCTCCATAACCCTGTACATTTTACTTTTCTGATAACACCTCCATTTCCCTTTAGAATGCCTCCAGGTTGGCCCTGCTTCCACCGCACACTCAGGCAGTGCACTGCTGGCCTTAACCACTTGCTGTAGGATTATTTGTTTCTCTCATGTCACACGAGTCAGAACAATTTCTCCCCATATACTCTGTCCAGACCCCTCATGGGTTTGAATACCCCTACCATTTGTAAAATATTCTTTCATGGGATGTGGGCGTCATTGATAAGTGGGTTGCGCTTTCCAAAGGCCGGTGCAGAATTGATGAGCCGAATTGCATTCTTCTGCACTGTAAATTCTATGATTCTAAGTTAAATTACTCCAGCAAATTCAATTCCAGCAGGTATATTGTATTTTTAAAGGATTTACTTCAGCTGTTCGAACTCGAGGTACGTCTGCGTTCGTTTTCTTGGTGACGATATGTCTCCGGGACAGAGGCAGCCTGGTCTATTCATAATTAGTGGACATGTCAGGAGTCAGCATGGAATGGGCTTTCCTATCAATTCACTTTGTACTATAAAGCTCCAGATTTCTGGTGGCCATTTAGCAGTCCTGCTAGATTTTCCAAAAGTGGCAAAAAAGGATTTTTCTTCACTCTCTTCAAATTTGGGAATAAACCTAGCATATTTAAGGGCTCAGAACCTGGTTTGAGGACAGTTACTGGGTAGAGAGAGGTTTTCCTGTCTGCCTGATCTCTCGCTCCCTTCTAACCTCTAATTCCATTTCCAATTTTCGGAGCTGGTATTCTCTCTCCCTTTGTAATGATATGTATATATGTAGGCAAGTAAAGGGTGAATTATTACTTCTCAGTGTAACACAACCACTTTTGGTCACCATTATCTCCACTATAAATATGAGAACTCAGAGGATCTTGGGGAGTTCTAACCAGGAGTTCCTCGACAGTTGAGTATAAGAGAGATAGATCACAGTATAGTTGATAATAGATAGAAGCAGCACGTGTAATTTGAATTAGTTATATACTTTATATAGATTACTTAATTACTAGTTATAGTTCTGTGGAATGTGCAAACTCAATATTAATCAATTCATTGACAAATTTGATGACCATTGTAAAATCCAGACTAATGAAACGTTTGAGCGTTTTATATATATATATATGTATTTTTAAAACATTTTATGCTCCTTTTTCACATTTTCTCCCTAATTTACACCCACCAATAATAACCAACAATCAGCAACAGATACGTCAATCCCCATAACAATAACAACGACCCCATCCTCCCACCAACCCCCAAATATCAGCCCGCATGTTTACACAAACAAATGACCAAAAAGGAATCAGGGATTACCCATAGTCATCCTTAATATACACAGTCCCCCTCCCCCCAGCATGGTAGCATTGTGGATAGCACAATCACTTCACAGCTCCAGGGTCCCAGGTTCGATTCCAGCTTGGGTCACTGTCTGTGCGGAGTCTGCACATCCTCGCCGTGTGTGCGTGGGTTTCCTCCGGGTGCTCCGGTTTCCTCCCACAATCCAAAGATGTGCATCTTTAGGTGGATTGGACATGATAAATTGCCCTTAGTGTCCAAAATTGCCCTTAGTGTTGGGTGGGGTTACTGGGTTATGGGGATAGGGTGGAGGTATTAACCTTGGGTAGGGTGCTCTTTCCAGGAGCCGGGGCAGACTTGATTTGCCGAATGGCCTCCTTGTGCACTGTAAATTCTATGATCTGATCTAATGTTCAATGTTATCCAGTTCTTGAAAGTGCATAATGAATAATGCCCGTGACTTATAGAACCCCTCCAAGCTTCCCCTTAGTTCAAACTTAACCTTCTCAAGGGTGAAGTATTCCAACAGGTCCCCCCGCCATGCCAGGGCACAGGGTGGAGAGGCTGCTCTCCATCCCAACAGGATCCGCCTTCGGGCGATCAATGAGGCGAAGGCTATGATATCTGCCTCCGCACCCGTTTCCAACCCTGGCTGGTCCGACACCCCGATAATGGCCTCCCGGGGACCCGGGTCCATTTTCATGTGCACCGCCTTGGAAATTACCCTAAAAAACTCCTTCCAGTGCTCCTCTAGCTGTGGACAGGACCAAAACATATGAATGTGATTAGCGGGCTCCTCCACCCCACAACACCCGCACCCATCTTCTACCCCTTCAAAGAATCGGCTCATCTTCGCCCTCGTGAGGTGCGCTCTGTTTACTACCTTCAGCTGTATCAGCCCCAACCTCGCACACGAGGTGGAGGCATTTATTCTCCGGAGCACCTCACACCAGACCCCCTCCTCTATAACCTCTCCCAACTCTTCCTCCCACTTTGCTTTGATCCCTTCCAGTGGTGCCTTCTCCTCTTCCAAAATAGCTCCGTACACCGCTGACACTACCCCCTTCTCCAGTCCCCTTGTCATCAGCACCTCCTCCAGCAATGTGGAGGCCGGTTCCTCCGGGAAGCTCTGTATCTCCTTCCTGGCAAAATCTCGAACCTGCATATATCTAAATATTTCTCCCTGCTCCAGCCCATACTTTGCTTCCAGCTCCCTCAATCCTGCAAAACGACCCTTAAGAAACAAATCTTTTAGCGTCTTAATCCCCTTCTCTTCCCATTTCTGAAAACTTCCATCCCACTTCCCTGGCTCAAATCTGTGGTTCCTCCGAATCGCCATTTCCCTTGACCCTGCCCCCAATCCAAAGTGTTGGCGAAACTGCCTCCAGATTTTCAATGAAACAATTAGAACATAGAACAGTACAGCACAGAACAGGCCCTTCGGCCCTCAATGTTGTGCCGAGCAATGATCACCCTACTCAAACCCACGTATCCACCCTATACCCGTAACCCAACAACCCCCCCCCCTTAACCTTACTTTTATTAGGACACTACGGGCAATTTAGCATGGCCAATCCACCTAACCCGCACATCTTTGGACTGTGGGAGGAAACCGGAGCACCCGGAGGAAACCCACGCACACAGGGGGAGGACGTGCAGACTCCACACAGACAGTGACCCAGCCGGGAATCGAACCTGGGACCCTGGAGCTGTGAAGCATTTATGCTAACTACCATGCTACCCTGCTGCCCCGGACTCCCTGAGTATTTCCCCGGAGTAATCGGGAGCGGCGCTGTTGCTCGTGCTTTCAGTCCCAACCCCCTGCACAAACTCTCCTCCATTCTGACCTACTGGGGATCTACCCCTCTGACCCAGCTCCGCACCTTCTCCACATTAGCCGCCCAGTAGTAGTACATCAGGTTCGGGAGACCCAAACCCCTTGCCTGCCTTCCCCTCTGTAGCAGCACCTTCCTCACTCTGGCCACTTTCCCTCTCCATATGAACGAGGTAATCCTTCCCTCAATCTCCCTGAAAAAAGCCTTTGGGAGAAAAATCTGTAGGCATTGGAAAATAAACAGAAATCATGGCAACACATTCATTTTAACCGCCTGTACCCGACCAGCCAGTGGAGCGTTTTATATTTAACAAGAGTTTGCAAAACAAGGCTGAATCATTTAACAGCTTTGTTACTGATCTGAGACTGCCGGCACAATCCTGTAACTTCTCCGCACGGAATGATTCCATGATTAGGACCAAATAGTTTATGGTATTAATGATGAGCAGCTTAGAGAAAGATTACTTAGGCAAAAGGATCTAACTTCCAGAAATCGCGATTGAAATGTGTCTTGTTCACCAACAATCAAAAAATCAATACCAAGAGTATTATCTCCGTGAAAAGAGCGTGAAAATTCACCATGAGGTAGAGTGCATTAAGGCAGTGTGGCAGAGGAAGGAGATGCACGGTTTGGATGCCAGCCATCTTGCGCATGCACATTCTAACCCTGCACATGCGCACTTTGTGAAAAGATGCGAGAAGGACGAAAGCCGATCTGCGCATGCGTGCAGAAATGTCGTGCGTAATGATGTCAACGTCATGACGTGTTCAAAGTTCAAAGAACCTCCCAGTTTCAAAAAAAATGCCCTGCCAGCTCAGTGCAGATCCTCACTCGAATTTTAAATCTGCCAACACCATTTCAAGACAGATTAATGTACGAAGTGTCAAATCCAAGGAAGAAGATTTCGAACATAATTTTTCAACAGATACAAAGAACAAACAAAGAACAAACAAAAGTACAGCACAGGAACAGGCTCTTCGGCCCTCCAAGGCCGTGCCGACCATTCTGCCCGACCAAACTACAATCTTCTACACTTCCTGGGTCCGTATCCCTCTATTGGTTACTCTCTGGAAAGCACTTTCTTTGCAGGAATCATACAAAAATTTGATAACACCACTGAGGTAACATCACTTCTTAAATTAATCAATTCCATCAATTCGGACACAGAATGGAACACTATTAAAAGTAAACAATTGTCCAATTAAATTCAAGTTGGATACAGGCGCTTCAGCTAATTTGCTTACAAAGCTTGATCTTACAAAGCTGAAGCAAACACCTAAAATACTTCCAGCAGCCTGTAGATTAAAAGACTACAATGGCAATTCAATCTCATCAATTGGATCATGCTATTTGAAGGTTTCCAAGGATATTGCGACGTCACTAAGATTCGAGATTGTCAAGTCAGATAAATCATCACTCTTAGGTGCACAAGCCTGCAAGGAGCTACACCTAACACAGCAAATTTATACTGCAACTTCGTCTCAACCCATACTGCATGATGATATCCAAGGTATACTAAACTATCATCCAGATGTCTTTTAAGACATGGGTACGCTTCCATTCAAGAATAGGATCTCGTTAAGGACGGATGCCAAACCTGTGGTACCTCCTCCTAGGACAATTCCTGCTCCACTAAGAGAAAGATTAAAGCTTGAATTAGAAAGGTTACAACAACAAGAAATTATTTCAAGAGTCACTGAACCGACTGACTGGGTCAGTTCGATGGTTTGCATGAAGAAACTGACAGGTGATCTATGGATATGTATCGACCCCAAGGATCTCAACAAGAACATCATGAGGGAACACTATCCCATTCCAAAACGAGAGATCACCAGCGAGATTGCAAAAAAAAAAAGGCTGGTTTAGCTCAGTGGGCTAGACAGCTAGTTTGTGATGCAGAACAAGGCCAGCAGCGCAGGTTCAATTCCCGAACGAGCTGAGAATTCTGAATTCTCCCTCTGCCGAACAGGTGCCGGAATGTGGTGACTCGGGGCTTTTCACAGTAACTTCATTGCAGTGTTAATGTAAGCCTATTTGTGACAATAAAGATTGTTTTTGTTTAAATGCACGCATCTTCACCAAATTAGATGCATCGCAAGATTTCTGGCAAATGCAATTGAATGACACAAGCAGAAAGCTCTGCACCTTCAATACAACTTTTTGCAGATTTTGCTTTAACAGAATGCCTTTCGGAATAATTTCTGTATCTGAAATCTTGCACCGCATTATGGAACAGATGACTGAGGGCATAGAGGGTGTTCATGTCTACGTCGATGATATTACCATATGGTCATCAACAAAGGAAGAACCTATCGAAAGACTGAAAACTTTTTCTACGCAAAAACAAGTATGGTCTTCAGCTGAATCAATCCAAGTGTAGTTTTGGCACTTCAACGTTCAAGTTCCTTGGAGACCAGATTTCAGAACATGATGTGCGAGGCGACACTGACAAGATTGCATCCATCAGGGAATGAAAGTCCCAGACGACAAAAAAGCAGCACTACGTTTTCTCGGCGTTGTCAACTTCTTCTTAGGCAAATTCATACCTAATCTATCAACCAGAACAATAGCTCTTAGAACCCAAAAGGAAAGTGCTGGAAAATCTCAGCAGGTCTGGCAGCATCTGTAGGGATAGAAAAGAGTTAACATTTCGAGTCCAGGTGACTCTTTGTCAAAGCTAAAGACAGCGGAAGTGGGAAATATTTATACTGTGGAGTGAGTATGAAAGATGAGTCATAACCACAGAAACCCAGGGAAACAGGGTGCTAATAGCCACAGAAACCAGGGGGAAAGAATGCTAATGGCAGTCCCCAGAGAGAACAAAAGATGTGAAAGGCCAAACTGCAAAGAAACTAACATCAGAGGGTAAACTGTGACAGATGTAGAAGTGGGGGGAGGGGAAGGGAGAAGTAAAGGGGAGAAAGGGTAAGGAAAGGTGGATAAGATGGGGGGGGGTGGGGTCGGGGTGAATATATATAAAGAAATACAAGAGAGAAAGAAATGGTAAAAGACAGTTAAAATGAAATGGGATGAAAACAAATGGGTTGAGGTGGGGTGGAGCTAATCATCTGAAGTTGTTGAATTCGATGTTGAGACCGGAGGGCTGTAGCGTTACTAACTGGAAGATGAGATGCTGTTCCTCCAGTTTGCGTTCAGCTTCACTGGAATATTGCAGCAGGCTAAGAACAGACATGTGGGCATGGGAGCAGGGTCTTGTGTTAAATTGGCAAATAACGGGAAGGTCAGGGTCCTGAATGCACACAGACCGAAGGTGTTCAGCAAAGCGATCACCCAGTCTGCATTTGGTCTCTCCGATATAGAGGGGACCACATTGGGAGCAGCGAATGCAATCGACTAAATTGGAAGAGGTGCAAGTGAAACGCTGCTTAACCTGGAATGTATGTTTGGGCCGGGAATGTTAAGCATGGAAGAGGTAAAGGGGGAGGTGTTACACCTTCTGCGATTGCACGGGAAGGTCCCATGGGTGATGGGAGAGGTGTTGGGTATGGTGGAGGAATGGACTAGATTATCTCGGAGGGAACGGTCTCTGCGGAATGCTGATAGAGAGAGTGAAGGGAAGATGTGTTTGGTGGTGGCATCATGCTTGACTTGGCGAAAATGGCAGAGGATTATGCTTTGCATATGGAGGGTCGTGGGGTGAAATGTGAGAACGAGGGGGACTCTATCCTTGTTCTGGGAGGGAGTGGAGGAGGCGAGGGTAGAGGCGCGGGAGATGGACCACACACTTATGAGGACCCTGTCAACAACTGTAGGTGGAAATCACGGATGAAGGAGAAGGAACACATTTTCAAAGCACCATTTTGGAAAGTGGCATCATCGGAACAAATGCGATGGAGGCGAAGGAGTTGAGGGAAAGGGATGGAGTCCTTATAGGGTGCAGGGTACGAAGAACTGTAGTTCAGAAAGCTGTGGGAGTCAGTGGGTTTGTAGTGGATATTAGTGGATAGTCTATTGCCGGAAATGGAGACAGAGAGATCAAGGAAGGGAAGGGAAGAGTCTGAGATGGACCAGATGAAAGTGATGGAGGGGTGGAATCTGAAAGCGAAGTTGCTGAATTTTTCCAGGTCCGGACATGTGCATGAAGCAGCACCAAAATAGTCATCAATGTATCGGTAAAGGAGTTGTGGGAGGAGACCCAGGTAGGCCTGGAACAAGGAATATTCCACATCCCCCATAAAAAGGCAAGCATCGCTAGGACCAATGCGGGTACCCATTGCTACACCTTTGATTTGGAGAAAGTGAGATGAGTTAAAGGAGAAGTTGTTGAGAGGTAGAACAAGTTCAGCGAGGCGGAGGAGAGTGATGGTGGATGGGAATTGCCCAGGCCTCTTTTCGAGAAAGAAGCGAAGACCTCTCAGGCCACCCTGATGTGGGATGGAGGTGTAAAGAGATTGCACATCCATGGTGAATAGAATGCAGTTAGGGTCCGCGAACTGGAAGCTGTCACTATGACGCAGGGCATCAGAGGAATCCCGGATGAAGGTGGGGAGGGAATGGACCAGAGGAGTGAGGATGGAGTCAAGATAAGAAGAAATAAGTTTGGTGGGGCATGAGCATGCTGACACAATGGGCCTGCCGGGACAGTCCTTTTTGTGGATTTTGGGAATTACGTAAAAGCGAGCTGTCCGGGGTTGGGAGACAATGAGGTTGGAAGCCGTTGGGGCAAGGCATCCACAGGAAATGAGGTCGCTAATGGTGTTGCAGATAATGGCTTGATGTTCAGTGGTCTGGTCATGGTCCAGGGGGAGGTAAGAGGAAATATCTGAGAGTTGAGCTCAGCCTCTGCGAGGTAGAGGTCAGTACACCAGACAACAACAGCACCTCCTTTGTCGGCAAGTTTGATGACAAAGGCGGGGTTAGACCTGACGGAGTGAAGAGCAGAAAGTTCGGAAGGAGAGAGATTGGAATACGTGAGGGGGCAGAAAAATTAAGACGGCCAATGTTCCGTCGACAGTTGTCAATGAAAAGATCGAGGGCAGGTATTTATTGTCCCGGCGTGGGTGTCCACTTGGTGGCAGAATGTTGGAGGCACATGAAAGGATCAGTGGAACGAGGGAAGGATTTTTGCCCAAAGAAGTGGGCATGGAGACGAAGGCAACGAAAGAAGAGTTCAACATCATATCAAGCCCAGAATTCATGAAAATGAAAATCGCTTATTGTCATGAGTAGCCTTCAATGAAGTTACTATGAAAAGCCCCTAGTCGCCACATTCCGGCACCTGTTCAGGGAGCCTGGTACGGGAATTGAACTGTGCTGCTGGCCTGCCTTGGTCTGCTTTAAAAGCCAGTGATTTAGCCCAATGTGCTAAACCAGCCCCTATGAGGTGGGGATGTAAGGGTACAAAGCTGAGTCCTTTGCTGAGAACAGCACGCTCATCCTCAGAGAGAGGGAGGTCGGAGGAGGTATGGTGAACACGCGGCAAGGGCTGGGGCTGGGAGAAATGGGGTACGAGGGATTAGGACTGATGCAGGGCCTAGGATTGGCAGTGGTGTTGATAAGTTGTTGAAACTTGCGTTCCTTAACATCTGCAAGAAACAGAAAAAGTTTCTTGTTAAGGCGTCGAATGATCGAAGGATGAAATGAAACTGGGGACAGGGATAGCTTTGAGAGAGAGTAAGACGGTGCTGTTGGAGAGTGATGTCGAGTGTCTTCGGCACATGGCACTGAATGTGGCTTTCAGGATGTGGCGAGAGCAGCAGTTTGAAGAAGGCTGTAGCGTGCCTAACCGGAAGATGAGATGTTGTTCCTCCAGTTTGCATTGAGCTCTTAGAAACAGCTCTTAGATACTTGATCAAGAAGTCAACCTCATTTGAATGGACAACTGATCATCAAATGGAGTGGCAGATTCGGAAATCACAATTAACGACTGCACCTCTTCTGGCATTTTTCGATCCAAACAGGGAGACGAAAATTTCGATCAATGCGAGTCAGGACGGCATAGGAGCAGTACTGTTGCAAAAAGACGACAGCTCGTCTTGGGTTCCTGTTGCATATGCATCCAGAGCAATGATACCAACAGAATGTCCATATGCTCAAATTGAAAAGAATGTCTTGAACATCTAATCGGTATATTGAAGTTCCAGGACTATGTCCCCACTTATACTGTAGAAATGGATCACAGACCATTGGTGCATATAATACAGAAGGATCTCAACGACATGACTCCACGACTCCAGAGAATTTTGATGAAGCTCAGAAGATACAACTTCGGCCTCATCTATACACCTGGGAAAAAGCTGATCATAGCAGATGTGTTATCACGCTCCATAACGTCAGAAAGTGAACCTTTTGAATTCAAAGAAGATGTTGAATCTCAAGCACAGCAGAAAATCTTCTTGCCTCGTTTGAAATAATCAACCTAATCTGACGAGACAAAGAAGGATGCAATGCTGCAACACGTCACATACCATATCAACAATGGGTGGCTGAAAGGGCATTGTCCTCAATATAGAAATGTTCAAACAGATTTGACGATCGTGGATGGACTACTGCTTCGACTAGACCGGATAGTCATACCACTGAGTCTCAGACCAATGATTCTCTAACAAATCCATGAGGGACACCACGGCATTGAAAAGTGCAAGCGAAGGGCAAGACAAGCAGTATACTGGCCAGATATGAATCGGGACATCACTGACATGGTACTTGGATGTGAGACATGTCAGGAGTTTCAGCCTGCGCAGTGCAAGGAGAAACTACAGCAACATGAGTTGTAAACCTCTCCTTGAGCAAAAGTTGGTATGGACCTATTTCACTCCAATGGTCATGATTATGTTCTGATAATGGACTATTACTCCAATTATCCAGAGGTCATGAAGCTACCAGATCTGACATCCAAATCTGTCATCAAAGCCAGCACAGAAACTTTCTCCAGACATGGAATACAAACCACTGTCAAGTCAGACAATGGACCGTCTTTCAACAGCAAAGAATGGACCGAGTTTTCACGACTATACAATTTTAAATACATTACATCAAGTTCACATTACCCACAGTTGAATGGGAAAGTAAAAAAAGGAGTACACAGACTAAAACAACTTATAAACAAAGCTTTGGATTCTGCATCAGACATTCATCTTGTGATACTATCCTACAGAGCAACTCCTCTATCAACTGGACTATCACCTGCACAGATGTTAATGAACAGAGATTTGAGAACATTACCATCAATACCTCTTCCAAATCCAGATCATCTGCCAGTAATACAGAAAATGAAACAGCAACGTGCAGGCCAAAGAGTGTACTTGGATATGCATACAACCACTCTGGACTCATTGCTTCCAGATGACACCGTCAAGATCAAGATACCTGATGGAGGTTGGTCTGCTCCTGCCAGACAAGCAGCACCACGTTCGTATAAAATTCAGACGGCTGAAGGAAACATACTTTGAAGAAATCGCCGAGCACTTCAAAAAATTAAGCTACACACCAAAATCTTTCCAGACTTACAACTGAATGACACAATGTTTCATGATACTCTAACCAACACTCAAAGCTGCGATGACACACAAAGAACTGTAAAAACCTCAGCATCACCTCCTCGTGCCTTAAGAAGATGAACGAGAAGAAAAAACCGAATAGACTGAATTTGTAAATAATTTACAGTGAACTGTGTGATCATTATTCATTTTGCTATGTACAAAGATATACATATCTTTGTTATAATATTATTCTACATGGTTTCTTTTGTTACATATAAGAAAGAAACGTTTTAAATAAAGGGGGATGTAATGATATGTATATATGTAAACAAGTAAAGGGTTAATTATTACATCTCCGAGTAACACAATCACAAGAGGGCATCACTAGTTCCCACTATAAATATGAGAACTCAGAGGATCTTGGGTAGTTCTAACCAGGAGTTCCTAGACAGTAGAGTGTAAGAGAGATAGATCACAGCATAGTTGCCATTATGTGGAGATGCCGGCGTTGAACTGGGGTGAGCACAGTAATAAGTTTTACAACACCAGGTTAAAGTCCAACAGGTTTGTTTCAAACACTAGCTTTCGGAGCACTGCTCCTTCCTCAGGTGATAATAACTAGAAGCAGCACGTGTAGTTTGAATTAGTTAATACTTTATATAGATTACTTGATTACTAGTTGTAGTTCTGTGGAGTGTGCAAACTCAATATTAATCAATTCGTTACTCAATAAGTCAGTTTTGTTTTAAGTTAAAGATTGGTGGTTTCTTCAGAATCACACCATCAGACCATTCTGGATTACGAAGTAAAGAGTAATGATATATTACCAAAGAGTAATATAACTCCCTTTACTCTCCCTTTCTCTCTTCCAGGCTTCCCTTTCTTTCGCTTTTCCTCTCCCCTGAAACTGAGTGTTTCCAACTCGAATTTGGCTGGAAGAATGAATTCAGTATCAGGGCTGTACTCCTCGTCTATCTGTTTCGGTTAACAAGTGGGATCCAAATGCTCAACCAAAGTCTGGAGTAGCTCATCACTTTTTACCTGACTAAGTAACTTTACTTGCACTTCCCTAGCCACAACTTGCAATTGTTCTGTGCTTGGGTATGCTCGTGTTTTGCCATTTAAGTCTCCTTGTTTTACCAACATTTATGTATCAAAATTAGCCATTTTTCTGGTGTCAGGGGAAGGGTATTTGCTGCAGTAGTTTAATTGGGTTTTAAAGTTTGCTTCACCCATTGAACTTTCCTCCTTGGCTTTCAATTGGTTAATTTTGAATCAGATTCAGCTTGTTTCTTACATTTAAAACTTGGTCAAATTTTTGCTCGCATCTAATGGATTCAATCCTGGACTTGAGACCCCAATTTCTCAGGTAGACGAATAGTCATTTGGTAGATCAGCACTTAAGTATTGCTAAAAAAAGAGACACGTCAAAGCTTTTCATCTTGCACTCATCAGGACAGTTTGCAAGAATACCAACATAAGGAGGAAAATTTGTACTGCATGAGAAGAGAGTGCTGATTGGTTAACAAGTGAACTCTGATTGGTAGAGACATTGCCAAAGAGAATGCACCAGTTGATGGTGACTGACAGTTAACTGCCAAGCATTGTTTGAAATTTAGACCAGGTAGCTTGACTTGATTGGTCAAGTCATTGCCCTGAGGAATGAGTCAGCGAATGACTGTCACTAATTTTATTTAGCTGTAACAAGCACAATGTGTGTGTTCTTTCTTTATGCAAAGAACAGGACATTATGTGTTAATGGGTACAACCTGTACCTTTCCCATTGCAAACACTAACTGGGACATGACACCGAACCTCCTACTCCTCGCATATTTTGGATATGTGATGTGGATGAAATATTTGCTATATTTAAATCCACAGCTGCATGTAATAATTTTCTTACATGGCTTAAATTCACCTTTGAAATGAAGCAGTCAAATGAACTCTCCTTCCTTGGCGTACTGGTTGAGAAATCTGCCAGGGGATTCTCAGCCACAGACTACAAGCCTACCTCCCCTGGTTAATATACGCGTTGAGATTCTTATCCTTGTGAATAGGGCCTGAGCCATTTGCTCTGTATGTAAGTTTGATTCTGAAATATGGCACGTCAAAGATATTCTACGGAATAATGGCTACCCTAACCCGATCATTTTGTCCCATGCATCATGCAAGCTCACAAACAAGCCTAAGGCTATTAATTTCAGTCCTGAAAAGTGCCTAGTCTACCTCAGATTGCCCTGGAAGGATAATGTATCTCAAACATTTGAGAAGCAGGTGAGGGTTGCTGTTTCATGCTGCTACTATTGCCCATCCCTAAATGCCCGTGAGAAGGTGGTGGCGAGCTGTCTTGAGCCGCTGCAGTCCACGCAGTGTAAGTACACTCATAGTGCTGCTAGGGAGGGAGTTCCACGATTTTGACCCAGTGACAGTGAAAGAAAGGTGATATATTTCCAAGTCAAAAAGGTGAATGGCTTGGAGGGGATCTTCCACATGGTGGTGTTGCCAGGTATCAGCTACCTTGTCCTTCTAGATGGTAGGGGTCATGAGTTTGGAAGGTGCTGTCTAAGTGTGTTTGTGCTTTCTTACAATGCACTTTGTAGACGGTACACACTACTGTTGTGGATGGAGTGCCAATCAAGCAGAGTGCTTTGTTCAGGATGGTGTTGAGCTTCTTGAGTGATGTTGGAGCTGCATCATCCAGGAAAGTAGAGAGTATTCCATCCAACTCCTGACTTGTGCCTTGTAGATGGTGGACAGGCTTTGGGAAACCAGAAAGTGGGTTACTTACTAGCCTCTGACTTGCTCTTGTAGTAACAGTATTTGTATATCTCTTCGAGTTCAGTATCTAGTCAATGGTAAACTCCAAGATGTTGAGAGTAGGTGATTCTGTGATGGTAATGCCAATGAAAGTCAAGGGGTGATGGTTAGGTTCTCTCTTGTTGCAAATGGTCATTGCCTGACATCTGTGCGGGTGAATATAACTTGCCACTTGTCAGCCCAAGCCTGGGTATTGTCCAAGTCTTGCTGCATTTGGATATGGACTGCTTCAGTATCTGAGGAGTTGGCAATGGTGCTGAACATTGTGCAATCATCAGCGAACATTCCCACTGTAAAGGTCCTTCCTGTTTATTCCCTTATTTTCCCTTTCTTTTATTTTGACGTTACATTTTTGATCCGTGGATGGTTAATGGTCTTTAAGACAAGCAGCAGAATTCAGAAGTTACAGGAAATATCAGTTTGCTGGCCTGTGTTGGTTTCAACAGAAGTTGTAGACCTATCGGCACCAGAGAGATGATGTGGGACTCGGTTTCATTGATTAGCTGGTGACCAATGAATTGGCCCAAAAGGCTGTATTCTGCTGGGTAACAGTAGTGATTGAATCCTGTCCAGTGGGATGTTTTTCAGAGTCCCAGGGGGCTCAGTTTGATCCTGGCATCACAGAGACAGGGTCTTGCTATCCTCTCTCCTCGTACTTTGTCCAGAAAAGTTGTGACTGTTGTATTTCTGAACTGGCAGGAAACATAAATGAATGAATCTGCAGAAAAGACCATTACAGACTGCAAACAAATACTTTCACCTGCAAGCTTGCTGTGAAGACAGTTTTGCTAAAAAACAGCATCTGAAACAAAGACTCCTTTTTTTCTTTTCAGTCATGATTTTTTTTTACCCCTTTCCCTCTGTGCTTGTCAGTCATGTGTGTGTGTGTGTGTGTATATAGAGGGTGGGGGACAAGTTACAGTGGGGATTAGGGGCGGCATTTTCCTCTACCCAGCGGGACGGGGGGTCCTGGCGTAGGGGAGTGGCGCCAACCACTCCGGCGTCGGGCCTCCCCAAAGGTGCGTAATTCTCCGCAACTTTGGGGGCTAGGCCCGCTCTGGAGCGGTTGGCACCATGCCGACTGGCGCCAAAACCGGCACCAGCGGCCTTTCAGGCCCGGCGCCGGGGCTGGCCGAAAGGCCTTCGCCGGTTCGCGCATGCGCCGGTGGTGAAGTCAGCGGCAGATGCCGCTGACGTCACCACCGGCGCATGCGCGCTGGGGGATTCTCTTCCGCTTCCGCTTGCCGCGGCACTGGCCCGCCCGCTGAACGGGGGGCCCTGATCGCGGGCCTATCCACCGTGGGGGCACCCCCCGGGGTCCGATCGCCCCGCGCCCCCCCCAGGACCCCAGGGGCCCGGTCGCGCCGCCGATCCCGCCGCCACCAGAGGTGGTTCAAACCTCGGCGGCGTGAGAGGCCTCCCAGCGGCGGGACTTCGGCCCATCGCGGGCCGGTGAATCGGCGCAGGGGCCTCGCCGATCGGCGCGGACGTCACGGCGATCGGCGGCGTGTGATTCCCGCCGAAAATCTCGCCCCCGCCGCGCCAGAGATTCTCCGCCACCCGAGAATTGGTGGAGCGGGATTTTTGGCGGCCCCAGGCGATTCTCCGACCCTGCTGGGGGTCGGAGAATTTCACCCTAGGTACTGTATTAGATTATAGTTAACCAGCTGTATTTGCTGAATGTTTCATTATAGTTCTTGTTATAAATAAACAGTAAATGTGTTGACATTAACAAACCTGGCGACTCTAATTATCCGTCAGCCAAGGGTCAAAGACTTTGGGTGTTTTTCTAAGAATTATTGGTTATTTCACTTATGTTGTGACTCTGAGTCAAATGGATCTGGAATTGACCGCGCACTAGCTCAGGGTGTCGTAACAACCCTAATTAGGGTTGCCAATCCTCCAGGTTTGGCCTGGAGACTCCAGGAATTTGAAATCAATCTCCAGCACACTGCTCTGTGTAGCCCTGGATAAAAACCATCAGGGCATTAAAAAAGATTGTTTTTCCTTTGTCGTTGTCATTGTCTTTGAATATTTTTCATTAGCAGGTAGGAAAAGAAGGCTGTTTATCTGGAAGCCAAGCATTAGCCAATTGGGTAATGCGCCTTCTTGCTTTCCAGTTGGTGTTGGCAGTCACAAGGATAGATGTGTTTGATTAATGGCAAGAGCATGGGGGCAAGTGATGTTCTGAAACCTTCAGGAATATATTTAGTCACAGTTTGCTACCCTATCCCTAATCAATCCCGTTGAGTATTCTTTTACTATTTGTGTTTATACAAAGACTTTTGGCTTCTATTTGATATGAGCTGCTAATCTATTTTAAAACTTTCTTTTCATCCCTTGTATTCCCTTTTATAGATCTCGTCTGATAGTTCTATATTCAGCTTGGTCCTGTGTTGTATTATGAACCTGCCATTTGTCATAAGCTTCCTGTTTCTGACTATTTTTAAATTTCTAAATCTTTGGTTTGGATGCCCTTTCCTTGCCCTTCATGGATATGTGTCAACTCTATACAAATCATTTCCTCTCTGAAGACCTCCTATTGTTCAATTACTGTTTTGCCAACCAACTTCTAATTCTAGTTAATTTGGACCTTTGCAACTCATTGAAGTCATCCATCTCTTTGTAATTATTTTTATGCTTGCTGTTTTCCATATCTATTTTAAATCTGTTGATACAATCTGAAAAAATATCTTAAATTGCAACAGTCGTGGAGGATGCCTGCACTAGCTGCCTTTTCCTATTCTGCCAGCTTGCCACCCAGTTATAATTTTCCTGTACTCGCTGCAGCTGATATGTGATCACCTCCTGGAAAATCATCTTGGTGTTTCTGCCCAAAGGCAAGTCCTGGGCAGTTATTCGACAAACCACTGCAAAGATTTTTCACAGCAGGTAGGGCAAGGAGTAGGACTTGAGTCTACCTCAGCCAGAACAGAGATCAAACCCCATGCTGTTGGCGTTGACCTGGGGCTGGATTCTCCGGTCCCTTGTTGCTTGTTTCCTGATGGCGTGCCATTCGCTGGCATCAGAATTCTCTACTCCCACTGATTATCAATAGGATTTCCCATTGAAACTACCCCATGCTGTCGGGAAACCCACGGGCGGGGTGCGCTGCCAGTGGGAAAAGGGGGCAGAATTCTCTGACAATGGGGCTATGTCCCCACACCTGTGAGAAAAAGGGCGCGAATCACTTTGGACTTTCCTGGAGAAAGTCCAGAGTGATTCTCCATTTAGAAGGGGGCTAGCAGGGTTCCGGAGTAGTCCACGCAGCTCCGGCTGCCGATAAAGGGCCCTGCACGTCCGGCCGTGGGTCCGCGCATATGCCCGGCGGCTGACTGTGACGGCGGCCCCGTACAACATGACGGACCCACACAGCGGGCCGGCCCCAACAATATAGGCCTCCCCAGATCATGCGTGCCCGCCTATCGGTGGCCCACGATCACAAGCCTGGCCGTCCTGGAGGCCCCCCCACCCCCCAAACCCCGATGACGGGTCCC
This sequence comes from Scyliorhinus canicula, assembly GCF_902713615.1. Lineage (NCBI taxonomy): Eukaryota > Metazoa > Chordata > Chondrichthyes > Carcharhiniformes > Scyliorhinidae > Scyliorhinus > Scyliorhinus canicula. Next base: position 155,961,922 of record NC_052155.1, on the reverse strand, counting down.
CCCACCAGGACGGCCACCGACTGTGTCCGCAGATGCCACTCCGAGTGCCCGCCGGGTGGAACCATGAGTGAACCACGCCGGCGGGAATTTCGGCCAGCTGCCGGTGGAGAATTGCCGCGGGGACCTCCTTCAGTGGCCCCGACCGGCGCCGGGTCGACCGCACGTGCACAATTGGCAGCAATTCTCTGGTCCCCGGAGAATCGCGGGAAGGTGTCGGACCCGATTGCAGGTCTGATGCCCCATTCCCCACCCCCGCGACGAGCACGATTGTGGTGCGGAGGCTCGGAGAATCCCGGTCAGGGAATCTCAGCGGCCGGAGAATTCCGACCCTGATCTGCATGCTAATCGTCTAGCCAGCTGAACTAACTGGTACCTCCTCTTCCTAGAACATGTGACCCTGCAGCGATTCCTGCTGTTTCACAAGCTCAGAAATTCTGAGCTCGGGTTTGAGGAACTGGAAGCAATTCCTGCGCCCGTAGTTATCACGACACGTGAATTGTTCTCGAGTTCCTACGTGGCACAACATTTGCAAGGCACAGGCCCCATCATTTTATTTTTAATTTTGTATCCACTTTCGCCTGTTAATTTTTTAATTAATGATGTAGACCAGATGTTATTGAATGCTGTTTGGAACTCATTCATGTTGACATCATTTGCTGCGTTCATTCTCATTTTATCCATCTGGAGATAACTAATTATTCTGTTTGTATATTTACTGTCGCCCTTTCATGTAAGTTACTTGACATCTCCTTCTCTGTTTATTTCAAATTCCATTCCATTTATCAGATTTACCCAGCTCTGCGTGCACATTTTAGCAAAGACTTTGTGAGTCTCATCATGAGAAAGATTTGGACTTGAAAATTTGGCAATTTGTGCTTGTTTTTGAGGCAGGAACTCTCTGTTCAGCTTCAAATAACATGATAAGATCTTCAAAAAGCATAGTGCAACTCAGAAAACATTGATTTCCTCCATCAAATAAATCCTGCAGTATGTACCCTCCACAAGATGCACGGCAACACCTCACCAACAGCAGTTCCTTCAGCAGCACCTCCTAACCTGAGACCTCTATCACCAATAAAAGCAAGGGCAGAAGATGCATGGGAAAACTACCAGCTTTAAGTTCTCCTCCTAGTTACATATTGTCCTGGTTTGGAAATATATTACTTTTTTTTTATTGTTGCCGGGTCAAAATCCTGGAAGTTCCTCCTAACAGCAGTGTGGTGTCCCCTATGCAACATGGACTGCAGAAGCTCAATTAGGTGTTTCAGCACATGCCTCTCAAAGGGAGATTATCATAGATTATCATAAAATTTACAGTGCAGAAGGAGGCCATTCGGCCCATCGAGTCTGCACCGGCTCTTGGAAAGAGCACACTCCCCAAGGTCAACACCTCCACCCTATCCCCATAACCCAGTAACCCCACCCAACACTAAGGGAAATTTTGGACACTAAGGGCAGTTTTATCATGGCCAATCCACCTAACCTGCACATCTTTGGACTGTGGGAGGAAACCGGAGCACCCGTAGGAAACCCACGCACACACAGGGAGGATGTGCAGACTCCGCACAGACAGTGACCCAAGCCGGAATCGAACCTGGGACCCTGGAGCTGTGAAGCAATTGCGCTAACCACAATGCTACCGTGTTGCTGGAGTTAAAGATAAAGAAGAAATGTTGACCTTGCCAGTGACACCCACACCCCATGAATGAAAAAAAGATCTCAGATTAATTGGTAAATTATTTAGTGAGTATGAATTTAGGGTTATCGGAGGAAGGGTATCTGGCTGTAAAATCAAATCCAAAAGTGATGGTTGATCTGAAGGGTAAGCAACCAGCGTTGTGACAACCCCATGCAAGATGAGAAAAGCCAAAAGAGAAAGGAAAGGATTAAATGGGTATTGATTTACAATCGATGTCTCATGTCCATGGATAAACATAAGTGACTTCGTGCTGAGCTGAAACAGTTCCTCATAAGAGCCTGGTGTAAGCTTCCAAGCTTCCCTGAGGGAGATTTGGCGTAGTGGTAATGTCACTAGAATAGTACTCCAGAGGTCCAGGCCAATGCTCAGGCGTCACAGGTTCAAAATTCCACCAAGGTGGCTCATGGAATTTAAATTTAATTAATTCATAAAATCTGGAATTGAAAATTAGTTTCAGCAATGGCAACCATGGAGTTAGCATTGATTGTTGTTCATCACTGTCTTTTCAGGAAGGACTTCCGCTCTCCATACCTGGTGTGGGCAACCTGTGACTTCAGATTGATAACCGTTTACACTTAACTGCCCTCTGAAATGGCCTAGCAAGCCCTCAGGTTCAAGGGCAATCAGGGATGGCAGAAAATGCTGGCCATTGCCAGCGATGCCCATATCCCGTGAAAGAATTTTAAAAATACAGGGGTGTGCCAGAGAATTGGGAAGGATTTTCAAAACAATAATCAGTCGAAAAGTAACAACAGGCACTTGGAGAGGTTTGAGTTCAGTAAGGGGAGCCTGCACGAATTTGTAAACGGCAGATCATGCTTGATTACTCTAATTGAATTTTCCTGCTGAAGCAACAGAAAAAGTTGATGAATGGAAATAAATGGATGTTTTCTTTGTCGATCTCAGAAACCCATTAAACAAAGTTACCATATGAAATACCAAATGGAATAGGAGGATCAGTGTAAGTATGGATAAAAAATTTGGATTAACCACAGAAACAACAAGTTGTGGTAAATTGGTGTCTTTAAGAATGGAGGATGATAGACAAAAGTGTTCCTCAAGCATCAATGCGAGGACTATTGTTTTATTTATCTGTAGAAATTGCTTAGATATTGGAATCATCATGGGTTCAGGAAAAGAGGGACCTGGGTGTATTTGTGCATAACGGTAGCAGAGCAGGTGGGGAGTGGAGTTCGTAAAGAATAGAGTATTCTGGCCTTTATTAATAGGGGCCAAGAGGACAAGTACAAGGCGGTTATGTTGAACTTATACAAGACACTAGTTAGACCTCGGCTGGAGTGCTGTGTACAGTTCTGGGCGCCACACTATAGGAAGGATGTGAATACATTGGAGAGTGCAGAAAAGGTTTACAGGATGAGAAACTTCAGTTATGGTGAAGATCGGAGAGGTTCGATCGTATATCATAGAATCCCTAGAATGCAGGAGGAGGCCATTCGGCCCATTAAGTCTGCACCAACGCTTGGAAAGAGAACCCTACCTAGGCTCTCACCTCCACCCTATCCCCTAACCCAGTCACCCCACTTAACCTTTTGGACACTAAGTGGCAATTTAGCATGGCCAATCTACCTACCCTGCACATCTTTGGACTGTGGGACAAAACTGGAGCTCCCGGAGGAAACCCACGCAGACACGGAGAGAAAGTGAAAACTCCAGACAGTCACCCAAGGTTGGAATTGAACCCAGGTCCCTGGCGCTGTGAGGCAGCAGAGCTGACCACTGTGCCACCAGACTGTTCTCCCGGGAGAGAAGAATGCTGAGAGGAGATTTGATAGAGACGTTCAAATTCATGAGAGGGCTGGACAGAGCAGAGAGGGAGAAACTGTTCCTGCTTGGAAAAGGATCAAGAACGAGGGGGCAGATTTAATGTGATTTGCAAAAGAAGCAATTGGGGTCTGGAATGCAATGCTTGAAAATGTGGTGGAGGCAGATTCAATTGAGGCATTCAAGAGGGAATTAGAAAATTACTTGATGAGAAATAATTTGCAGGGATACGGGGAAAAGGCCGGAGAATGGCACTGTGTCCTGATGCTCCTTTGGAGTGCTGGTGCAGACACGATGGGCCAAATGGCTTCCTCCTGCGGCGTAATAATTCTGTGATTTGCGCGCTCTAACCGCTTACAAACATTTGTGTATACAGCTTTTTTAGTGCATGTCACTCACAACATGTAGCTTTTTAAAAAATATTTTATGGGATGTGGGCAGCACTGGCCAGACCAGCATTTGTTGCTCATTCCTAATTGCCCTTGAGTAAAGGGCAGTGAAGAGCCAACCGCATTGCTGTAGTTGTGAAGTCACTTATAGCCCAGACCAGGCAAGGACAGCAGATTTCCTTCCCTAAAGGGCACTGGTGAACCAGATGGGTTTTTACAATAATTGACATCCTCTCTTTCCAACATGACAAGGTCTTCCCAAAATATTACTGCCACCTCACCTCCCCTTCCCCCCCCCCCCCCACCCCCCCCCCCCCCATCTTTTCCAAATACTTTGTTGTTCCTGAATAATATGCATGCTGTATTTTCGACTCCACGTTCATCCTGGAAAGATTGCAGTCTGACCAATTCTCACATTTTCTCTGTCTCCATGTTCACTTATTTAGGCAGGTGTCTGCCGTGCTCCACCCCCTCCCCCCCAATAACAATTCAATAAATCCTTTCAACCAGCCTCCTGGACTCCACTCCCTAGCCTTCAACCTGGCCTGCTGAGATTTCCCAGCATTTTCTGTTTTTGTTTCAGATTCCAACATTCGCAGTATTTTCCTTTTATTGTAGAATTGATAGAGCCAATATGCAAATAAACTCCTTCCGTATGCGCAGGGGAGGCAAAGGTCAGGTGCATGAAATACCAAACAGGTTGGAGGCACTGTACAGTGAATGTTATCATGAAAGGAGCGGGTAAGACTGAGGAGCTTAGTGGACAGCCAATTTCCACATAATCTTGTAGAGTCCTGTCTGTTGACAATGTTAAATGTTTTAGATCAACAGATGTAAGGTAAAGACATATCACCTCTTCCCTACATTTCTCTTGGACCTGGCATCTGGACAAGATCATGTTCATTGTAGATCTGTCAGCACAGAAACAAGCTATACAGATTCATGGTTTGGCTCTCCGATGCCCATATCTTGTTCACCCTTTCCATAAACATCAAGAAAACTATCGTTTTGGGAAAGCATATGACGTCTTTGCCTTTGATCATATTAATTAACATGATCACTAGAAGTGGTTAACAAATCTTGTTACCTTGGGTCCATGATAAGCTGTCTCTTAATACAGAATACATGACACATTGGGAATGCTCTCTCTTAATACCTTGAGGCAACCATAAGGCGTAGGAGTAGAAATAAGCCATACGGTTATCGAGTCTGCATGCAGCATTCAATGAGATCATGACTGATAATCCTCAACTCCACTTTCCTGCCTTATCCCCAAAACATTTGATTCCCTTCCTGATTAAAAACTATCTCAGCCTTCAACATACCTAATACCCCAGCCTCTCCAGCTCTCTGTAGTAAAGAATTCCACAGATGCAATACCTTCTGAGAGAAGAAATTCCTCCCCATCTTTGTCTTAAATGGCCGACCCCTTTCTCTTTTAAAAAAAATAATTTTTATTGAAATTTTTACAAAATATAAACATCTCAACTATATTAACAAAACAACCGTGGTAACACTCCAAGAACAACACCCACCCATCTTCAAACGCAACTACAAACAAAAGAAAAAACAAAAGAACACCCACACAACAAAAGGGAAAGAAATAATACCTGCCACATCCCACAAACCCATGTACATAGTTCTCCCTCCCACCAAACCAGAACCCCCTTCCAAAACTCCCCCAGCGCTGGGCACACCCAAAACATATGGGCGTGGTTCGCTGGGCCCCCCGAGCACCTAGCACACCTGTCTTCGCCCCCAAAAAACCTACTCATGCTCGTCCCAGTCATGTGGGCCCTATGCAACACCTTGAACTGTATGAGGCTAAGCCTCGCACAGGAAGAGGAGGAATTCACTCTCCAGGGCATCCGCCCATGTCCCCTCCTCAATCTCCTCACCCAGCTCCTCTTCCCATTTACCCTTCAGTTCCTCCACCGAGGCCTCGTCTACCTCCTGCATCACCCGGTATATGTCCGAAATCCTCCCTCTTCCAACCCACACCCCCGAGAGCACCCTGTCCCGCACCCCACGTTGGGGCAGCAAGGGGAACCCCTCCACCTGCTGCCTGGCAAACGCCCTCACCTGCATGTACCTAAACGTGTTCCCCGGGGGGAGCCCAAACTTCCCCTCTAACTCACCCAGGCTCGCGAACCTCCCCTCCACAAACAGGTCCCTCAACCTCCTAACCCCTACCCTGTGCCAGCCCAGACATCCGCCATCAATGCTCCCTGGGACAAACCGATGGTTCCCCCGTATCGGGGCCTCCATCGAGCACCCCACTTCTCCCCTATGCCGTCTCCATTGCCCCAAAATCTTGAGGGTAGCCGCCACCACCGGGCTCGTGGTATACCTCGTTGGAGGGAGCGGCAACGGCGCCGTTACCAGCGCCTCCAAGCTCGTGCCCACACATGACGCTGCCTCCATCCTCTTCCATGCTGCCCCTTCCTCGTCCATTACCCACTTACGCACCATTGCTGCGTTGGCAGCCCAATAGTACCCACAGAGGTTGGGCAACGCCAGCCCCCCCCTATCCCTGCCCCGTTCCAGGAACACACTTCTCACCCTCGGAGTCCCATGCACCCACACAAATCCCGTGATACTCCTGTTGACTCTCCTAAAAAAGGCCTTCGGGATAAGGATGGGGAGGCACTGGAACAGGAACAAAAACCTCAGGAGCACCGTCATCTTAACGGACTGCACCCTCCCCGCCAGTGACAGCGGTAACATATCCCACCTCTTAAACTCCTCCTCCATCTGCTCCACCAACCTTGTGAGGTTGAACTTGTGCAGGGCCCCCCAACTCCCAGCCACCTGGACACCTAAGTACCTGAAGCTCTTCCCTGCCTGCTTCAGTGGGAGCCTACCAATCCCCTCCTCCTGATCCCCCGGATGCACCACAAACAACTCATTCTTGCCCAGGTTCAACTTATACCCAGAGAAACCCCCGAATTCACTAAGAATCCTCATCACCTCCGGCATCCCCCCCAATGGGTCCGCCACATACAGCAACAGGTCGTCCGCATAAAGCGACACTCTATGCTCCTGCCCACCCCGCACCAGGCCCCTCCAGTTCCCTGATTCCCTCAATGCCATGGCCAGGGGCTCAATCGCCAACGCGAAGAGCAAGGGGGACAGGGGACACCCCTGTCTCGTCCTGGCTGACCCCTTTCTCTGAGATGATGGCCTCTGGTCCTAGACTCTCCCACAAAGGGAAACAACCTCAGCATCTATACTGTCAAGCTCCTTGAGAATCCTATATGTCTCAATAAGGTTGCCTCTCATGCTTCTGGACTCCAATGAGTACAGGCCAAATCCACTCAACCTCTCCTCATAAGAAAATTCCTCCATACCAGGGATCAACCTAGTGAACCTTCTCTGGGCAGTATATCTTCCATTAGCTAAGGGGACCAAAACTGTTCTCAGATGTGGTCTAATTAGATCCTTGTATAGTTTTAGCAAGACTTTACTATTCTTATATTTCATTCCCTTTGAAATAAAGGTCAATATTCCATTTGCCTTCCCTATTACCTGCTGAACTTGCATGCTAATTTTTTGTGATTTATGCACGAGAACTACCAAATCCCTTTGTGCTGCAGATTTCTGCAGCCTTTCTTCATTTAAATAATATTCAGCTCCTTTATTCTTCCCACCAAAGAGCGCAGCTTAACATTTCCCTCCACAATATTCTATCTGCCAAGTTTTTCCCCATTCACTTAACTTGTCTATATCGCTCCATAGACTCTTGGGTATGATTTTTCCACTTCTTGTAAGATTGCTATCAGTGCGTCCACTGCCTCTGTAACTAATTCCTCCCCACCATTCTTCTTGATTATTTAGTATATTTGAAAAGCTGTTAGTGTCTTCTACTGTCAAGACTGACACAAAATTTCTGTTTCACTCCTCTGCTACTTCCTGGTTCCCCATTATTCGTAGAATCATAGAATCCCTACAGTGCAGAAGGAGGCCATTCAGCTCATCAAGACGGCATTTCCCCAGTCTCATACTCTAAGAGACCAATGTTTATTTTGACTTCTTCCTTTTTATATATTTAAAGAAGCTCTTACTGTCCATTTTAATATTACTTGCTAGTTTACCCTCACAGTTTATCTGATTTATTTGGTCACCTATTACTGGTTAAACTTTCCCAATCCTCTGGCCTACCATTAATATTTGCCGCATCCTTTTTTTGTAAAACATTTTATTAAGGTATTTATAATTTTATAATAAAAATAACAGTAAACAGTACAAATACAAATATAAACATAGTGCATAAACCATCTCCATCCCTAACAAATCCCACCTACCCTAAAGAGAAAATAGCCTAACATTCCCCCCACCCACTTTTTCTTATTGCCTCTGCTGACATTTAGTTTTCCCCGAAGAAGTCAACAAATGACTGCCACCTCCGCATGAACCCTAGCATTGACCCTCTCAAGGCGAACTTAATTTTCTCAAGTCTGAGAAACCTGGCCATGTCACTAACAGATCTCTGATTTCGGGGGCTTCAAGTCCCTCCATGCTATCAATAACTGTCTCCAGGCTACCAAGGAGGCAAAGGCCAAGACGTCAGCCTCTCTCGCCCTCTGGACTCCTGGATCTTCCGACACTCCAAAAATCGCCACCTCTGGACTCGGCACCACCCTTGTTTTTAGCACCGTGGACATGACCTCTGCAAATCCCTGCCAGAATCCCCATAGCTTCGGACATGCCCAGAACATATGGACATGGTTTGCGCAACCTCAAACAAACCATTGTTTGCAGCAAAGTACCCAGCCTTCAGAACAGCGACCACGACACCACACAAACCTGCCATGGCAATCTCTGCAAGACGTGCCAGATCATCGACATGGGTACCACCATTACATGTTAGAACACCACCTACCAGGTGCGTGATACATACTCGTGCGACTCAGCCAATGTTGGCTGCCTCATACGCTGCAGGAAAGGATATCCCGAAGTGTGGTACATTGGTGAGACCATGCAGATGCTGCGACAACGGATGAACGGACATCGCGCGACAATCGCCAGGCAGGAATGTTCCCTTCCAATCGAGAAGCACTTCAGCAGTCAAGGGTATTCAGCCTCTGAACTTCGGGTAAGCGTTTTCCAAGGCAGCCTTCAGGACGCGCGACAACGCAGAATCGCTGAGCAGAAATCTATAGCCAAGTTCCGCACACATGAGTACGTCCTCAACCGGGACCTTGGATTCATGTCGCATTACATTCACCCCCCACCATCCGGCCTGTGTTTGCAAAATCCTACCAACTGTCCTGGCTTGAGACAATTCACTCCTCTTTAACCTGGGATTACCCTTCTGTCTGGATCTGTAAAGACATAATTACCTGCAAATGCTCGCATTCAAAGCATCATCTTGCATCTTTCACTTTGTCTATATGTATGTTCCTGGAACCTACATCTTCATTCACCTGAGGAAGGAGCTGTGCTCCGAAAGCTAGTGATTTGAAACAAACCTGTTGGACTTGAACCTGGTGTTGTAAGACTTCTTACTGTGCTAACCTGACAGTGATCTATCCAGCCTAACCCTTCCTCGTTTGTTGGAGATGGGACGAGGAATCATGTTGGCTGTTACATATTTTAATGAGGCTAACAGCCTTAGATTTAAGCCACGTTTGCAGGTTTCACCCTGACCAACCATGGCTCGCAAGCTTTGGGACACTCTGCACCTGAAGTAAGGCAAAGTCAGCTTTGGGAAGAAGATTATGTGTTTTCACAATTTTGTTGGATAAGAGGAGCAGGAATGCTTCTCTTGCTCCGAATAGCAGCTGCAGGCTTGGGAAGCCTTTCTGGAGTCCTGCCTAACTCATTGGGAGTACAAGCCAGGATCAATTCTGCATGGAGATCATGTTTTTCAAAAAGCTTCATAGCATGCGAGACTCAAAGAAACTGGCCTTTCTGCACCCCCCCCCCCCCCCCCCCCCCCCCCCAACCTGTGATGCTTAGGGTTGAATTCTTTGCGTTTGTTATGTTGAGTTGAATAGATTTAGCCAGTTGTCTGATATGCTAGAAGTAATGGCACTATAAGCTGTGAAGCTCAGCTAAGTGGTGTTAAAATTCATATTCATTGCAGGAATTTATTATACAAAGTATACCAGAGGAACCAAGACCAATTGATACAAATGACTCGAGTTACTCCTGAAGTATTACTGTTTGCTCAAACATCTTGCAATTTGAAATGCACAATTTGAATATATATACAGCCACGTTGTTGTCTTGTCATCAGCAAGTAGACTGTCCATTTTGTTCTGACAATCAAACAATAGTCCCCTCATTCAATTTTCTTAATCGATATGTGGTATCTGCTGAGTTGTGATCCCTGTTTAGTTGAATTGTGCACTAGACAAAACCATAGGCATCTGTGAACTGCTTAAAACATTTATTGGCAAACTGTGGGCCATTGTCTGCAATGGTGTGTGGCAATAAACTATTTTAGTAACATAATGACAGCTCCTAAGTTGGAGCTAAGGCAATTTTATCCTGTAATTTCTTCCAAGAATGGCACTTCATTGCTTTTTGCATCTTCAGTTTCTTGAATGCTATATGCTTTAATTGATTCCTCCTTAAATTTCTGAATTTGTTTTTTTGCTGCGGCATACAGTTTTCAAATGTCCCCTCATCTCAGGGTAATGGTGCTCTGCATATTTGGCAGGGCACTGTTTGCACTGGCGGAGTCATAGTGAGAACACTGAGTAATGGCGGTTTCTTCAACTCTTTTGTAATTTTTGAGTGGGTTTTTTAGTCAGCTGCTAGCTGCTTCTGTGACTTACAAACTGCAGTGTCGGTTATTTTTCTCCCCACTATCTCTCTGTCTCCTCGGATAATTACACAATCTTGCTTTCTCCCTTTTGCTTGCCTTGTTAGCTGCACAGCCTTTAATCGTGTCAAATCCCCCCCTGATGGCAGAAAATCTGATAAAGTCTCCTCCAAGTCCCCTATGTGACGTGATGCCGAATTAATTTGTCTTTCAGGGCTCCATATCCTGTGAATATGAATCTTTATATGAAGGAATCGGTGTTCCCTCCTGGTGTTTGGGTACATGTATTCAACTTCGCCCTTTCGATGATTGTGTTCCTTCTCAGACCAAAATATGTCTCAAAAGTTTTAACATCTTTGTATGTCGATCTTTCTTCATTTATGCCCTGCCTGACAATGGTGTCACATGCAACACTGCCTATGACATATAGAAGGGCCTTTGATGGGCTTTTACTGCTAGTCTGGAAGTGGTCCTGTCTCTGGTAAACCAGTTCTGGCTTGGTTTGATCTGAGCCTTCCAGGTGCTTGAAGCACTCTGGTAAGGGAAATATGTTCTCTGTGGCTTTTCTTTGCTCTAGCCTTTCTTTGAGCTCTTCTGTTTCATCATTGCTGTCCTTAGCTTCGGTTGACCTTGATAATGATCGATTGAAGCTGCGAGAGGCAAGGGTGTTGGTAAACTTTATTTATTTATTTATTTATTTATTTTCCAATTAATGGGCAATTTAGCACAGCCAATCGACCTAACCTGCACATCTTCTTGGGTTGTGGAGGTGAGACCCACACAGACACGGGGAGAATGTGCAAACTTCACACAAACAGTGACCCGGGTCTCAGATTGAACTCGGGTCCTTGGCGCCGTGAGGCAGCAGTGATAAACACTGTGCCACCATGCCGCCCCGGTAAACTTTATTAAACATTCTTTTAACGATGTACAGGATAAGGCTTATCATGGGTTTCACATAGAACAGATGACTGCACAATGTTCAGCACCATTTGGGGCTCCTCAGCCACTGAAGCAGTCCATGTCCAAATATAGTAAGACTTGAACAATATCCAGGCTTTGGCTAACAAGTGGCAAGTAACATTGGCACCACACAAAATGACAGGCAATGACCATCTCCAACAACCAAGAATCTAACCATCGCCCCATAACATTCAATGGCATTTCCATCTCTGAATCTCATACTATCAACATCTTTGGGGTTACCATTGGTTATAAAATGAATTAGGCCCAGCTGTGGCTATAAGAGGAGGTCAAAGGCTGGAAATCCTGCGGTGAGTAACTCACTTCCTGGCTCCTGAAAGCCTGTCCAAAATCTCTTAAGACACAAGTCAGTAGTACAAGGTAATACTTCCATTTGCCTGGATGACTGCAGCTCCAACAATACTCAAGAAGGTTGACAGCTGCTTCTGGGTTGGCCTGGCAGCATAGTGGTTGGTACTGCTGCTTCACAGCACCAAGGATCCGGGTTCGATTCCACCTCGGGTGACTGTGTGGAGTTTGTGCATTCCCCCTGTGACTGTGTGGCTTTTCTCTGGTGCTCCGGTTTCCTACCACAGTCCAAAGATGTGTAGATTGGCCATGGTAAACTGTTCCTTTGTGTCCAAAGATTAGGTGGGATTACAGGGATAGGGTGGAGGTGTGGGCCGAGGAAGGGAGCTCTTTCGGAGGGTCGGTGCAGATTTGATGGCCCAAATGGCCTTCTTCTGCATGGTATGGATCCTATGATTCTGTCTACCATCCAGGACAAAGCAGTCCGCTTGATTGGCACCTCATTCACAAACGTTTATTCTCTCCACCACTGATGAACAGTGGCAGCAATGTATACCATCGACAAGATGCATTTCAGGAACTGACCAAAGCCCGTTCAAAAGCACCTTCTAAACTCATGACTATTATCATCAAGAAGGACAAGGGCAGCAGACACAGGGGAACACCACCACCTGGATGTTTCCCTCCAAGTTACTCACCATCCTGACTTGGAAATATATCACTGTTCCTTCATTGTCACGCTGTCAAATCCTGAGACTCCTGCTCTTACAGCACTGAGAGTGTACCTATACCACATAGACTGCAGTAGTTTAAGAAGGCAGCTCACCATGACCTTCTCAAGGGCCGTTAGGGATGGGCAATAAATACTTGCCACTTGGGTTATGGGAGTGAGACCCACACAGACACAGGAAGAATGTGCAAACTCCACTCAGACAGTGACCCGGAGCTGGATCGAATCCGGGTCCTCGGTGCCGTGAGGCACCATGCCAACCCTGCATTGAAACTAAACATGCAGAGGTATGCATGCATGGTTGCGAGAGAACAGGTTCATTCCAGATGCTAATTTAGGTGACGGAGAATCATAGACAATTTATGCCGCAGTAGGAGGCCATTTGGCAGTACTGATCGGTGAAGAGCTATCTAGCCTTATTCCAACTTCTTGCACTTGGTCTATAGTCCTAGGGGTCACAGCACATCAAGTAGATGTTCATGACTTAACAGCTTACAAATTTGACTGCACCCAAGGCTGGGGACAATCACAGTGATGAGCATGTTGTACACACCTAACGTGGTCAGTGTAGCACCACTCCAAATTGATCCAAATTTATCACCTTATAATTTAGTTTGCTGATCTCAGGTTGAGATAGCATTAGCACAAATCAGATGATCCCCTCTCTGCTCAACAGATTGTGAATTGAATACACAGTTCTAACACGTTTATGTTTTCCTTGTCTTCTGGTCTCCCTGGAGGCAGACTGATGGTTGTCCTCCAAAGGGATTTAATATAAAAGTTGACAAAAGAAGTTACTAGGTGAGAGGAATCAGGTCATCTGATTAATATTCTTTGAAACTAAATTATAGCACAAGGTAGTATCTTGCGTTATCAGTAGGAATTTGATATTCTCAATTAGGAAGGTTCCAATCTCACAGGCAATTATTATAGTCAGTGGTTGCTTCCGGTTGCGGCTATGCAGAGCTAAGCCGCACGTTCGGCAGCTCCCGCTTTAATAGGACTTGTGGGCTCTTTTAAGGGCCCCAAACGGCGCTGATTCGATGATTCCCGGTGGGTAAAGGGGTCTGGAGCAAAACCCCCCGGGTTTTATGGTGTGGACCCGGAGTGGGGCGAGGAGAAAAACGGCAGCAGCTCCCCTGGAAAAGCGGGGGAAGGTGGACAAAATGGCGGCCGGTGGAGCCCCTGAGGAGTGGAGGCAGTGGGCGGAGGAGCAGCAGGCGGCCCTGCTGCGCTATTTTACGGAGCTGAAAGGGGAGTTGCTGGAATCCCTGAAGGTTACGACAAGAAAGCTGCTGGAGACCCAGACAACCCAGGGTGCAGCGATGCTTGAGTTGCAGCAGCAGGCCTCTGAGTGCAAGGATGAGGTCTCGGCCCTCGTGGGGAAGGTGGAGATGCACGAGGCGCTCCACAAAAAGTGGCAAGATCGTTTCGAGGAGATGGAGTTTCGATCAAGGAGGAAGAACTTGTGGATCCTGGGCCTCGCGGAGGGGCTGGAGGGGTCGGACCTGCCGGCCTATGTGGCCGTGATGCTGAACTCGCTGGTGGGGGCAGGATCCTTCCATCTGCCCCTGGAGCTGGAGGGGGCCCACAGAGTACTGGCCAGGCGGCCTAAGGTGAATGAACCCCCGCGGCGGGTGCTGGTGCGGTTCCATCGGTTCAGTGACCGGGAGTGTGTGCTGCGATGGGCCAAGAAGGTGAGGAGCAGCAAGTGGGAGAAATCGGTAGTGCGCGTCTACCAGGACTGGAGTGCGGAGGTGGCTAAGCGGAGGGCCGGGTTCAACCAGACGAAGGCGGTGCTCCACAGCAAGCAGGTGAAATTCGGCATGCTGCCGCCTGCGCGCTTGTGGGTCACCTACAAGGACTGGCATTAGTATTTTGAGTCCCCGGAGGAGGCGTGGGCCTTTGTGCAGGCTGAAAAGTTGGACTCGAACTAGGGATTGGGTGCTGTGGGGGTTTTTTATATCACTGTTTATGCTGTTGCTGGTTATTCTGTTTTTTTTTTCCTGCTTTCGGATGATGTTGGTTATGGTTTTGTGTTTTAAGGGGGGTGTTGGGGTCTGTGGTTGATCTGTTTTTGTTTGTACGGGGTTGGTGGATGGGTTGGGACTGCTATTTGGGAGCTGCGTTGAGGGGGTGGGGTGGGGCAGTGGGAAAGCGTGGGCTTTCCTCTTGTTTCCTGCGCTGCGGGACGAGGGGGGTGGAGCTGGAGGCAAGGGGCGTGGATACCAGTTCCGTTTTCCCGCGCTGGAGCGGTGCCAAGGAGCAGCTGCAGGGGGGGAGGGGTGACCCCATATCGGGAGGGGTTGAAGTTAGGGCGGGATCTGCCGGGGTCAGCAGAAGTCAGCTGGCTCACGGGAGTACTATGGAGGGAGCGTCATGGCTAGGAGGGGTCCTAGCCTGGGGGGGGGATACCGGGTTGCTGCTGGATTGGCCATGGAGGAGCTGGTGTGGGTCGGAGGGGTCGGGGTGAGGTTCTATCGCCGTGGGAAACGGGCCGAGTGAGGGGTGCTGGCCAGGGGCGAGCAGTCGATGGGCTATGGCTAGTCGACGGGGGAGGGGGGCGGGGTGCCCCCTGATCCGGCTGATCACGTGGAATGTGAGGGGGTTGAATGGGCCGGTTAAGTGGGCCTGGGTGTTTTCGCATCTGAAGGGGCTGAAGGCGGACGTGGCCATGCTCCAGGAGACTCACCTGAAGGTGGCGGACCAGGTTCGTCTGAGGAAGGGGTGGGTGGGGCATCTTTTCCATTCAGGGCTCGACGTGAAGAACCGGGGGGTGGCGATCCTGGTGGGGAAGAGGGTGGTGTTTGAGGTGTCTGAGGTGGTGGCTGATAGTGGCGGCAGATATGTGATGGTGAGCGGTAAGTTGCAGGGGGAGAGTGTGGTGTTGGTGAATGTGTATGCCCCAAATTGATGATGCTGGTTTCATGAGGCGTATGTTGGGCCGCATTCCTGACCTGGAAGTGGGGGGCCTGATCATGGGGGGGGGGGGGGGACTTCAATGCGGTGCTGGATCCCCTACTGGATCGTTCTAGTTCAAGGACAGGCAGGAAGGAGGCCGGCGGCGGCCAAGGTGTTGAGGGGGTTTATGGACCAGATGGGAGGGGTGGGTCCCTGGAGGTTTGGGAGGCCGAGGGCTCGGGAGTACTTTTTTTTCACCCACGTGCACAGGGTTTACTCCCGTATTGATTTCTTTGTCCTGAGTAGGTGGCTGGTCCCGAGGGTGGAGGATGCCGAATATTCGGCTATAGCGATTTCGGACCATGCTCCGCATTGGGTGGATCTGGAGATGGGGGAGGTGCGGGACCAGCGCCCGCTTTGGCGTCTGGACGTGGGGTTGTTGGCTGATGAGGAGGTGTGCAGGACGGTCCGGGGATGTATTGAGAGGTACCTCGAGGTCAATGATACTGGGGAGGTCCGGGTGGGGATGGTGTGGGAGGCTCTGAAGGCAGTGATTAGGGGGGAGCTGATCTCCATCCGAGCCCATAGGGAGAGCGGGGAGAGGAGGGAGAGGGAGAGACTGGTGGGGGAGCTGTTGAGTGTAGATAGGAGGTATGCAGAGGCCCCGGAGGAGGGATTGCTGGGGGAGCGGCGTAGCCTGCAGGCCAAGTTTGATTTATTGACCACCAGAAAGGTGGAGACACAGTGGAGGAAGGCGCAGGGAGCGGTCTACGAGTATGGAGAGAACGCGAGCAGGATGCTGGCGCATCAGCTTCGCAAGCGGGACGCAGCTAGGGAGATTGGTGGAGTGAAGGATAGGGATGGGAATGTGGTGCGGCAGGGGGCAGAGGTCAATGGGGTCTTTAGGGACTTCTACAGGGAACTGTACCGGTCGGAGTCGCCGGTGGTGGTGGTGGTTGGGGGGGGGGGGGGGGGGGGAGAGGAGGAATGGAGATGGTGGTTGGGGGGGGGGGGGGGGGGATGGAGAACTTTTTGGACAGGCTGCGATTTCCAAGGGTGCAGGAGGAGCAGGTGGAGGGACTGGGGGCGCCGATCGAGTTGGAGGAGCTGGTTAGAGGGATTGGCCACATGCAGTCAGGGAAGGCGCCTGGACCGGATGGGTTCCCGGTTGAATTTTATAAAAAGTGCACGGACCTGTTGGGCCCCCTGTTGGTTCGGACCTTTAACGAGGCATAGGAGGGGGGCGTTTTGCCCCTGACGATGTCACGGGCGCTGATTTCCCTGCTCCTGAAGCGGGATAAGGACCCCTTGCAGTGTGGATCATATAGGCCAATTTCACTGCTGAATGTGGACGTCAAGTTGCTGGCGAAGATCTTGGCCACTAGAATAGAGGACTGTGTGCCGGGGGTGATATATGAAGATCAGACGGGTTTTGTGAAGGGGAGGCAGCTGAACACTAACGTGTGAAGGCTGCTAAATGTGATAATGATGCCGGCGGCAGAAGGAGAGGCGGAGATTGTGGTGGTATTGGATGCGGAGAAGGCCTTTGACAGGGTTGAGTGGCGGTACTTGTGGGAGGTGTTGGAGAGGTTCGGGTTTGGGGAGGGTTTTATTAAATGGGTGAGGTTGCTGTACGAGGCCCCGATGGCGAGTGTAGTGACAAACGGGAGGAGGTCCAAGTACTTCAGGCTCTACCGTGGGACGAGGCAGGGGTGTCCCCTGTCCCCCTTGCTTTTTGCGTTGGCAATTGAGCCTCTGGCCATGGCGCTCAGGGAGTCGGGGAGGTGGAGGGGTCTGGTGCGGGGTGGGGAGGAGCACCGAGTGTCGCTTTATGCAGATGACTTGCTGCTGTATGTAGCAGACCCGGTGGAGGGAATGCCGGAGGTGATGGAGATTCTTGCTGAGTTTGGGAGTTTCTCGGGCTACAAGTTGAACCTGGGCAAGAGCAAGCTGTTTGTTGTACACCCGGGAGATCAGGAGGAGGGGATTGGTAGGCTCCCGTTAAAAAGGGTGGTGAGGAGTTTTAGGTACCTGAGGGTTCAGGTGGCTAGGAGTTGGGGGACTTTGCATTAGCTTAATTTTACTAGGTTGGTGGAGCAGATGGAGGAGGAGTTTAAGAGGTGGGACATGCTGCCGCTGTCGTTGGCGGGTAGAGTACAGCCCGTGAAAATGATGGTGCTCCAGAGGTTTTTGTTTTTGTTTCAGTGCCTCCCCATTTTCATTCCGAGGGCCTTTTTTAGGAGGGTGAACAGCAGCATCACGGGATTTGTTTCGGCGCACGGGACTCCGAGGGTGAGGAAGGTCTTTTTGGAGTGGGGCAGGGATAGAGGGGGGCTGGCGCTGCCCAACCTCTCTGGGTACTATTGGGCGGCTAACGTCTCGATGGTACGTAAGTGGGTAATGGATGGGGAGGGGGCAGCATGGAAATGGATGGAGATGGCGTCCTGTGGAGGCACGTCCCTGAAGACACTGGTAACGGCGCCGTTGCCGCTCCCTCCAATGAGGTACACTACAAGCCCGGTGGTGGTGGCTACCCTCAAGATTTGGGGGCAGTGGAGGCGTCACAGGGGGGAAGTGGGGGGCTCGGTGGAGGCCCCGCTGCGGGGGAACCACCGGTTTGTCCCAGTGAACATTGATGGCGGGCTCCTGGGGTGGCACAGGAGTCCAGCGAATCATGCCCATATGTTTTGGGCATGCCCGGCACTGGAGGAATTCTGGAATGGGGCAGCAAGGACGGTGTCGAGGGTGGTAGGATCCAGGGTCAAACCAGGCTGGGGACTCGCGATATTTGGGGTTGGCGTGGAGCCGGGAGTGCAGGAGGCAAAAGAGGCCGGTGTTTTGGCCTTTGCGTCCCTAGTAGCCCGGCGGAGGATCTTGTTGCAATGGAAAGATGCGAGACCCCTAAGCGTGGAGACCTGGATCAATGACATGGCGGGATTCATTAAGCTGGGGAATGTCAAATTCGCCCTGAGAGGGTCGGTTCAGGGGATCTTTAGGCGGTGGCAGCCTTTCCTCGACTTTCTGGCTCAACGATAAGGAACTAGGTCAGCAGCAGCAGCAACCCGGAGGTGGGGAGGGTTTCAGGGGGGTATTGTTTATGTTAATTTAATTATTGTTAATTTATTTTGTTGTTTATTGGGTTTGGGGGGGGGGGGAGGAGGTTCATTATATGCGTTGTTACGGGTGCCGGGGGGTGTTTATTATTATTATTCTGTTGCTATACATTTTTCAAAAAATTTCAATAAAAATTATTTTAAAAAAAAAATTATAGTCAGTGGTTGTGGACCAGACTGGTATCAGGCTGACTTCTGTTTTCTGTTTTTATTAATGGATAGTGGTTTTGGGGATATGGTTTTGGACAATAACAATTGTTCAAGGGTAGAGGGTTGCAAAAATTAGATGCATTAGAAGGAACTGTGGTAAAAGTCATTTAACCTAGATTAATACAGTACAGCATTACATATGCAGGTAGAACCAATACAGTGTATACTGTTTTGACCTCTGTGGAGACTGAGAGTTTTTAAAAAGAGATGAATTTCTCAAATGACCAATGAAAATAACTAAAGGACACAATTTCACATTTTAAGATTTGTACTATAACATACTAAAATCAACATAAATCAATCATCACTTAATAGGCAACTAATACATTGAACTATAGAAAAAATAGTTTTGTCTGAACTAACACCATCAGGATACATCTTGCAACTCATTTTGCTGTGCACCACACTTCCGGCAGAAGTGTAACAATACAAGAGCAAGTCCAGTGTTCCTGTTGATGTCTCCAGAAGGCTTACCTTTCCTTGCTGCGCAAATTTGGAACCAGTAATTTCAAACGTCATTCCCCTCAGCCTGAGTGTTCTAGATCTGGCTCTTAATTCCTTAAATCTTCAGAAGTCACAACTGTTCTGTTTTCTTTCTTTTGAATAGAAAATGAACTCTTACAAGCATCTTGCTTCTCCACAGCAGTAGGCGGTACGTCTTCGCTCTGTGTCTCAAAAGACAACTGTCCTTTTCTGTGCAAACCACCACTTAATTTAAATAGGTTACTGTTTGAGTTTCACCCCATTGGCAGCTAGACCACATAGTGGCATGTGTCTGAGCTCGGCTGTTTCTGAAATTCCAAACTTTACCTGAAGTTGAAGGAGATACTTTAAAACTACCATCTTGAAAGTCCAGCATTTATAACAATACTTAGTGAATCATAAATTAAGGCCATTCAGCCTACTGTGCCTGATTTGGATCTTTGACCTGTCCATTTACAGGTAACGATACTAAAAATTGTTGAGAGAGAATATGACTTGGTTGCTATGTGCACAGATCACTGAAGGACCATACCCAATGCAGAGAAGTCATAGCCAAAGCAAATGAAGTATTGGAATGTATTAACAGAACCATTTACAATATCAAAGGAGTACAATGCCTAGTTTAGGTTTCCTCAGATTGCAGATCTTGGAAGGGGTTCAGAGGAAAGCTATGAGAATTATTTTTCATTTAAATAACTTTAAGTAAGGTAATTAGCCACAGGCATATATCTGCAGTAGATATAATTTATTCTGTATAACATGACCGACATCACTTTGTGCACATTGGGCAAGGCCAGAGGCATGCCTTCATGAAGCAGCACAGCCAGTACACAGATTGAACCTCTGCCGTTAGTGTCATTCTATATCAAGCTCGAACCATCCAACCATTTGAGTTAATCATGCCCCATCCCCAAGTTACTCACGTAATCAAAGGAACCTCGGTTTATGTACTTTAGAACGCATAGTCAGGATGTAATAGAATAAAAGGACTGGATAACATGTCTGTTGATAAATTATTTCAGTGTGACAAATTGAGAAGAACCAAAAGACATGTTTTTAAACAATGCATATGTAGGAATAGATTAGATGTTATCTTTTCTAGAGAGCAGTGAACCTCAGGAATACATTGTCAACTGGTGTGGTTATTGCTGACTCTGTATGGACCAGTTCTTGGCAAGGCCAGAGATCACATCATACAAAAGTTAAGTGCATTTAGAGCTCATCAGTGTGATCACCTGAACTAGTATTGACTACTGATAGGTTTGTAGACAGATTTTTGAGATTTCTTCCCCCTTTTTGGCCTTGTTTCTTTTTTCTGCTTTCTTTGTAGTGTGGAAGGCAATTCTTCTTTCATGCTGCTGTAGCCATCATTGGATGTGGGACAGACTTGATGAACTAGCTGGTCTTTATTTGCCTGTCATTTCCCTAAGTGCATATGCTTTGTTGTCGGGAATCAGGCCATTCAGCAGCTAAGTCTGCAACGGTGTGTAACCACGACCTCTGTTGAGTGGGCAGCTGTGCTACCCATTCTGCCTGCCCTAGCTGCAGATCCCATGTCAAAGCTAGCTCTAAAATACACGCAATGTCAGTATCTGAGCAGGTGGCTGCAATTGTGAAATCGAGTGATAGTGTTTCTTCATCATCAGTCCATGCATTGGCATTACTGCAGCACAGGTTGCAGTTTTTGGGTATCTGCAAGGAGTTGTAGGGAGGGCCTTGGAGATGACAAGATGTGCATGCTTAAACTATTTACAGCATAAAGATCAGAAGAAATTGTGGGATGAGGGGAAGTAATATGTGAGAAGGACAATTACGTATCAGCATAGATAATAATCAGGGGAATAATAATTAGAATGATAAATGGGGAGATTAGGCTAGTCCACCTAACATCAGTGGAGAGAAAGATATTCAAAACCTTTATCTTGAACAAAATAAACTTGGAGTAGTCCCAACAAGGCCCACGGGGATATCCTGATACCCATGGGATCCTTGGAAAAGAGCTGAATGCCAGAGGTGAGGTGCGAGTAACTGCCCTTGATATCAAGGCAGCATTTGACCGGGTATGGCATCAAGGAGCCCGAGCTAAACTGAAGTCAATAGGAATCATGGGGAAAACTCTCCACTGGTTGGAGTCATACCTGGCACAAAGAAAGATGGTTATGGTGGTTGGAGGTCAATCATCTCAGCTCCAGGAGTTCCACGGGTGTGGTACCTAACCCTAATTTGGTGTCCTAGGCCCAATCATCTTCAGCTGCTTCATCAATGACCTCTCTTCCATCAAAAGGTGAGAAGTGGGGATGACTGCACAATATTCAGCACCATTCAGATAATGAAGCAGCCCATGTCCGAATGCAGCAAGGCCTAGACAATATCCAGGCTTGGGCTGACAAGTGGCACGTTGCATTCGCGCCAATCAAGTGCCAGGCACCACCAGTAACCACCGCCCCATGACATTCATGGCATTACCATTGCCGAATCCTCCACAACCAACGTCATGGGGGTTACCATTGATCAGCAACTGAACTGAACCAGCCATATTGAGGTCTACAAAATTATGAGAGGTATGGACAGAGTGGATAGCAACAAGCTTTTTCCAAGAGTGGGGGTGTCAATTACAAGGGGTCACGATTTCAAGGTGAGAGGGGGAAAGTTTACATGAGATGTGTGTGGAAAGTATTTTATGCAGTGGGTAGCGGGTACCTGGAACGCTTTGCCAGTGGAGGTGGTAGAGGCGGGCACGATAGCATCATTTAATATGCAGATATATGAACAGGCGGGGAACAGAGGGAAGTAGATCCTTGGAAAATAGGCAACAGGTTTAGATAAAGGATCTGGATCGGCGCAGGCTGGGAGGGCTGAAGGGCCTGTTCCTGTTCTGTAATTTTCTTTGTTTTGTTTTTAACCCATAACGGAGCAGAGTGTACACTAACTGAATATTAATATTGTGGGTACCAGGGCAGGTCAAAGGCTAGGATCCTACGGCGAGTAACTCACCTCATGACCCCCAAAAGCCTGTCCACCATCTACAAGGCCTGTTTGGGTACACTGAGGGAGAAGTCAGAATGTCCAAATTATCCAACAGTATGCCTTGTGCCTTGATTTGTTTAGACAGACTCAAACTTTTACAAAACTACATTATCTAGCTATCTAGTTTATTGGAAAAAGAAACAAATACAAAATAGGACAATTTTTCACATTCATCACAATATCTACCCTATCCATGTCCCTCATACTTTGTACACCTGAACCAGGTCCCCCCTCAATATTCTCTGCTTTAAGTAAAACAACCCCAGCATATCCAGTCTCTCTTGATAGCTGAAACACTCCAGCCCATGCAACATCCTGGTGATGAGGAACTGAAATGAGGAGGAACTACTTCTTGCTGAGGGTGATGAATTTGTGGAACTCGCTGCCCCATTGTGTGGTGGAATCTGTGTTGTTAAATAGTTTCAAGAGGGAGATAGATATATTTGTGATTTTAAAAACGGGTTAAAGTGATATGGGCAAGAGGTAGGGAGGTGAAATTGAGACCAGGAAGCGATCAGCCATGACATGATTGAATGGCAGAGCAGTTTCGAAGGGCTGAATTGCCTACTTCTGCTCCTAATTCCTATGAATCTACTCTGGACCATTTCTAATGCAACCACATCCTTCCTATAGTGTGGCGGCCAGAACAGGACATCGCACTCCAGCGGTGGCCTTTTTAAAAAGAATTTGAGAACCCAATTTTTTTTTTACAATTAAGGGGCAATTTAGCATGGCCTATCCGCCTACCATGCACATCTTTGGGTTGTGGGGGTCAAACCCACGCAGACACAAGAAGAATGTGCAAACTCCACACGGACAGTGACCCAGGGCCGGGATCGAACCCGGGCCCTCAGCGCCGTAGGTAGCAATGTTAACCACTGCGCCACTGCGCCACAACTCCAGCGGTGGCCTAATGAGCATTTTAAACAGCTCCATTTTAACCTCCCGTCTCTTATATTCTGTGCCTCGGTTGGTAAAAGCAAGTATCCCATATGCCTTCTTTTTTTTAATAAATATAGATTAGCCAATTATTTTTTCCAATTAAGGGGAAATTTAGCGTGGCCAATCCACCTACTCTGCACATTTTTGGGTTGTGGGGGCGAAACCCACGCAGACACGGGGAGAACGTGCAAACTCCACACGGACAGTGAACCCATATGCCTTCTTAACCACCTTATCTACCTGTCCTGCTGCCTTCAGGGATCTGTGGCCATGCACCCAAGGTTCCTCTGGTCCTCTGAACGTACTAGCATCCTACCATTCATTGTGCATTCCCTTGCCTTGTTACCCCTCCCAAAATGCATTACCTCACACTTTTCAGGGTTAAATTCAATTTCCCACTGTCCTGTCCATCTGACCAGCCTGTATTCTCGTCACATAGATCAGGGATTCACTGCGTAAGGAATAATGGCCAAAAACCTTATGCACTATTGTTAGTGCATAAATCTTTCTTCGTGTCTTGCTGCCCTTTGGTAACTTTTATTTTCATCATTAGTCTATGACAGCTGGCTCAAACTGACTTGATAAATAATGCAGAACCTTGCCCAAGGCAAGTGCTAAATAGAAAACACAACAGACTTGCTCAATCCTAGAGCAGGCAGAATCATCCATTGTCATCAAAATAAATATACATATGGTCTTAAAGTACATTTGAGGTGACAACTCATTGTTGGAGCTGCTTTCTGCTGTGACTGTGCCTTAAATTGATTTTCTGCATCAAATATTCAAAGAAAACTGTTAATTTAAATTAATTTCATCTGTTTATCCTTTTCCAAATTATAATTCCTCATTTGGTCAGCTCTCTAGATCTTCTAAAGGTAGAACCTCTTGAGACGTTACTGCAAACTCACTCCATGCAGCATGTAGCTGATCAGCAGGACATCGGCAAACTCTTCCATCATCCATCTGTACGGTATACGATATTGGACATGTCTTTGTTAGGATCATAACTGGTACCCATTTCTCGTTGGTGGTGTAACTCCTCTAACATTCTCTCTCTGGTTGAATACTCATTTTTTTTTAGAGATTTTCTCCCTTCTAGCAATTTGTATTTGTTGTTGGTGTTTGACATTCTCTGAAGTATCAGGTGGAGTTAACAAACTAAACTGTTAATAGTTTCCTCTTGAACAGCAGCATTGCCGGTGAACTTTGCATAGTAGTGTGTACAGTGTTCCGGTAGGATATGAGAAACTTTGTTTGCTCTTCTTGATAATGTCCTCTGGTCCTTCTATGCTGTGTTAGAATGCTTTGATGATTCATGTGATGTGGGGCTTGAGGTCTGGATTTTTCTCATGAACGTTTGACCGCGTTCTTGTTTGGTTCATATCTATTAGTTTCCCCTTCATCGGACTGTTTCTTGTATATCTTTGAACTTGAGATCAAGTCACAAGTACACTATCCACAAGTGAGAAATGCTAAATATTGACAACATTTTCTTCTGGGTCATGCTTGGTTTGTAACAGTAATTGTGATAAAGCATCAGCATCTGCATGCTGCTCTGACTTGCAATACTGGATATTGTAAGTGTGTGCCTACAATCTCAATGACCATCTTTGCAATCTACGAGCTGCCAAAGGAGATATATCCCTATACAGCCCAAAGATTGTAGTCAACAGTCGATGATCTTTCAAAAGGATAAAATGAAACCCACAAAGATAATAGTGGACCCTTCTTACACAAAATGAGGCTCAAAGCTTCTTTTTCTGTCTGAGCATAAATCATTTCTGCATTAATAAGTGTGCGTGAAGCAAATGCTATTGGTTTTTCCTCTCCTGTAGGCATAATGTGCGAGGTGACTGCACTAACCCCATCGGGTGAAGCATTGCAAGCTAAATGCGATGTTATTTTTAGATTATAATGAACAACAGATTTGCCTTTAGCAAACGTTCTTTCACTTCATTATATGCATTCATCTGACGAGTGTCATGCCTGTTTGACACAGAGCAAAGTGTGTAAAGGCTCCAATTGTGTTCCTAAATTCGGATCAAAATTACCATAACAATTGATCAATCCGAAAAACGACCTTAATTATGTCACATTTTGAGGACGTGGTGCTTCTAAGATTGCTGACATTTTCTTCAATTCCTTGTCGATGGTATGACCAGGATAATTTCTGGATAACTTGAAAAAGTTGCACTTTTACTGTTTAACTCTTAGGTTGTGGCTCTGTCGCCACTTCCAAATTCTCCAAGTCTTCCTGATCACTAGAAGTGATGATAAGTATGCCATCTAAATAACATTGCACTCCGTTCAGCCTACTTGTAATTTGATGCATGGATCTTTCAAAAAGGCACAGATGTTATTCAAAAATGAAGCACTCTGTAATGAAACAGACCTTTGTGCTTCACGATGGTGAGTGGCGGATGTGATTCGGCAGCCACATTCGTCTTCAGATATGCCAGTGAAAGATCAATTTTACTGAATTTCTGTCCTCTAGAAAGTCTAGAAAACAAGTCTTCAATCAGTGACGTGGATAATGATCTATGCACAAAGCTGTGCTAATATTAGTTTTAAATTCTCCACAAATTCTCACTGAGACTGAGCCATCCAGTTTTAATACAGGAATGATTGGTGTCACCCAATCGCTGGTAGCAACAGGTTCAATGACTCCTGCCTTACCAATCTTTCTAGTTGTTTTTCAACTTTGTGATACAGTTATCGCATTGATGCATTTGGGTGTGCTGTCGGCTTGATTTTTAGGTGCAGCTCAACTCCAGTCATAGAGCTTAGTGAATCTCCAAACACTTTCTCATACTTCTTCAGAAGTTGTTGCAAGTTTCTCGTTGAATCCACCTGATTGACTATTTACCAGTTAAGCCGAATCTTAGTCAACCAAGCTCCGCCAAATAGAGCCGGAAAGTTTCCATAGAGAACGTGAAGAGGCAACTTCGCCCTCTGTCCACTTGCTTCTACTTTCACCATAGTGCATACTTTTAATGTAAGGGCTCTTCAGTGTACGTCCTTAGTATCACATTTGATGGTTTTAAAGACAGATGCCTCGGCTTTTGATGATAAATTTTCTCGGCTATTCGCGATACTGCTGCGCCTGAATCCACTTCCATTTTAATTTCATGACATTCAAGTTTTGGATATACCCAAAAACGTTGTTGATCGCCCTGCATTGACAAAACACCTAACTTTAGCTCTTGCAATAGCTCGGTTTTGCTGTCCTTTGAATGATCATGAGCTTCATTCACTAATTTGTAGACATGACTAGATTGTTTACTTGTCTTATTCTTCTTGCATTTTCTTGATGTAGAAGAGGTTTTCTGAGCCCAACTGGCCTTGGCAATATGATCCATCTTACCACAGTTTTTACATGTACTTGATTTACTCCAGCATTCCCTCGCTGAGTGTCCAACCATCGGTGACATGGTTGCACCTTTGCAGCCTTGTTCCTTCAGGTATCTATTTTGTGGATCTTCACTCCCGCCCTTATCTTTGAAGCGTTCCTCGTTGCAAGCTCCATAGATGTGGTAACTTCCACTTAGCTTCACTGCATAATCCACAAACCAGTCTGTCTCGGAGAGCATCATCAAGTGTTGCCCCAAATTCGCAATATCTAGCTGACCTTCTTAAAGACGCTACAAACTGTAAAATGGTTTCACCATCTTCCTGACGACAGCAGTGGAATTGGAACTTTTCTGCAATCAGTAACAGTTTAGGAGTGAAATGTCGCTCGAAGATTTTCGTAAATTCACTGAAGGACTTATTTCCTGGTTTTGCTGGGAGAACAAGATTTTGTAGCAGCATTTTAAAACTTTTTAAGGCCAACTAAGCTGAATGCCAGAGGTGAGGTGAGTGTGACTACCCGTAACATCAAGGCAGCATTTGACCGAGTATGGCATCAAGGAGCCCGAGCTAAACTGGAATGAATGGGAAACAGAGGGAAAGCTCTCCGCTGGTTGGAGTCATACCTGGCACAAAGGAAGATGGTTGTGGTGGTTGGAGGTCAATCATCTCAGCTCCAGGACATCACTTCAGGTGTTCCTCAGGGTAGTGTCCCAGGCCCAACCATATTCAGCTGTTTCATCAATGACTTGCCTTCCATCATAAGGTCAGAAGTGGGGATGTTTGCATATGACTACACAATGTTCAGCACCATTCACAACTCCTCAGGTAATGAAGCAGTTCATGTCCAAATGCCGCAAGACCTGGACAATATCCAGTTTTGGGCTGACAAGTGGCAAGTTACATTAGCACCGCACAAGTGCCAGGCAATGACTATCTCCTACAAGAGAGGGTCTAACCATTGCCCCTTGACATTCAATGGCATTACCATCGCTGAATCCTCCACAATCAACATCCTGGGGTTATCATTAATCAGAAACTGAACTGGACTAGCCACATTAATACTGTGGCTACCAGGGCAGGTCAAAGGCTAGGAATCCTATGGCGAGTAACCCACCTCCTGACCCCCAAAGCCTGTCCATGATCTACAAGGCACAAATCAGGAGTGTAATGGAATACTTTCCACTTGCCTAGATATGTGCAACTCCCACAACAGTCAAGAATCTTGACACCATCCGAGACAAATCAGCCCGCTTGATTGCTCGTCCTTCCACAAACATTGAAATCGAATTTGAATTCTGAATACAGGGTTAAAGGCAGGATTCTTGGAAGTGTGGAGGAACAGAGGGATATTGGGGTTCATGTACATAGATCCCTCAAAGTTGTCACCGAGGTTAATAGGGTTGTTAAGAAGGCGTATGATGTGTTGGCTTTCATTAACGGGGGATTGAGTTCAAGAGCTGTGAGGTTTTGCTGCAGCTTTATAAAACCCTAGTTAGACCACACTTGGAATATTGTGTCCAATTCTGGCCGCCTCATTATAGGAAGAATGTGGATGCTTTGGAGAGGAGGCAAAGGAGATTTACCAGAATGCTGCCTGGACTGGAGGGCATGTCTTATGAAGAAAGGTTGAGGGAGCTAGGGCTTTTATCACTGGAGCGAAGAAGGAGGAGAGGTGATTTGATAGAGGTGTACAAGGTGATGAGAGGCATGGATAGAGTGGATTGCCAGAGACTTTTCCCCAGGGCGGAAATGGCTGTCACGAGGGGACATAGTTTTAAGGTTATTGGAGGAAGGTATAGGGGAGATGTCAGAGGTAGGTTCTTTACACAGAGAGCGGTGGGTGCGTGGAATGCACTGCCAGCGGAGGTGGTGGAGTCAGAGTCATTAGGGACATTTAAGCGATTCTTGGACAGGCACATGGACGGCATTAAATTGAAGGGCTGTAGGTTAGGTTGATCGTGCATTCGGATAAATGGTCGACACAACATCGTGGGCCGAAGGGCCTGTACTGTGCTGGACTGTTCTATGTTCTAAACCCTCCACCACCGAACAGTGGCAGCCGTGTGTACCATCTACAAGATGCACTGCAGTAACTCACCAAGGTTCCTTAGATAGCACCGTCCAAACCCATGGTTACTACCATCTAGAAGGACAAGAGCAGCAGATTCCTGGGAAGCCCACCACCTGGATGTTCCCCTCCAAGTCACTCTCCACCCTGACTTGGAAAAATATCACCATTCCTTCACTGCTGCTGAGGCAAAATCCTGAAACTCCCTCCCTAACAGCATTGTGGGTGTACTTACACCTGAAGGACTGCACCAGTTCAAGAAGGCAACTCAGTCCAAAGATGTGCGGGTTAGGTGGATTGGCCAAGCTAAATTGCCCGTAGTGTCCTAAAAAGTAAGGTTAAGGGGGGGGTTGTTAGGTTACGGGTATAGGGTGGATACGTGGGTTTGAGTAGGGTGATCATTGCTCGGCACAACATCGAGGGCCGAAGGGCCTGTTCTGTGCTGTACTGTTCTATGATCTATCACCACCTTCTGAAGGACAACTAGGGATTGGCACTATATTCTGGCCTAACCAGCAACGCCCACATCCCGTAAAGTAAGTTTTAAAATATTGCGACCTTTAGGCTCTCCGTTCTCTGATTAGCTATCAAATACAATTGATCTTTCTTCATATGAATTCCATATTTTATAATCCTCACCAAACATGTCCATGGTGCCTGTTTTCCCTGCCATTATTGAATCCTAGCTCCGAGGGTCAATAGTTCCTTCCGACTGCGTTGGAAAGTCTGGCACAAACAATCCCTTCAACAAGCAACTAGGAAATCTTTACCTTTTATACCTGAGTATTTTGATTTTTTTGTCTAATAGTGTCCTGTGTGGAGTTGGCAGACTTCAAAATTCCCCTTTTCCGCAGCTTCACCATGTGGGTGGACCCTGCAACCCAAACCCCACTCACTTAAATGCAAGCAAGTCTTCCCTGTCAGTCTTCATACTCACAGTTGCTGTTTCGCCCGATGTGTGTGTGTGTATGTGTGTGTGAGAGCTATTCCGGTCCCAAGAATCTTCTGTCGCTCCAGATGCCGTCCCACAATTGGTCGACGAAAATCTTCTTTTGAGCGATTTTCCTGCCTCAATTCGCATTGCCAGTTTTCTCCTGTT
Organism: Scyliorhinus canicula; assembly: GCF_902713615.1. Lineage (NCBI taxonomy): Eukaryota > Metazoa > Chordata > Chondrichthyes > Carcharhiniformes > Scyliorhinidae > Scyliorhinus > Scyliorhinus canicula. The sequence continues at coordinate 155,932,084 of NC_052155.1, read as the reverse complement.
ATATGTCTTTGTTGCCGTAAAGAGAAAATGTATGGAGGTGGCCACAATATGGATTCTTGTAAAACACAATGAGAGGTTTATTAAGGCTCAATGGAATCAAGATGGTAATTTACCCAAAGCCCTTGCAAACACTCTGCTGACGTCACTATACAGCACGTAACGCCGAACCAGCAAGAATGTATTCCCCGATACATACCACTCACCAAAAGGTATGGTCCCCGCTAGTGCTTCCCCCTAGCCTCTCCACCAACACCCATACCCCCACCCCGCTCTGCACCTCCTCCTGAGCGAGGAGCAGAGGTCCTGCCTCCAGCAAATCATTGAGCATTAAAATAATTAAATAGCTGTGAGGCAGCGTGTATCAGCAGCAGTGTGTTTACTGCTGACTCCTTGGATAGCGAGAAGAAAAACTCGGCGCAATTTAATAGAAATGAAACTCAGTCCCCTTTTGGGCGCATTTATCCAGGTGTTTCTGGGCATTTGCAGCATCGAGAACAACCCCGCTATTAAATGGGACTCTGCTTCATTTCTGGGCCTCAGCGAGGAATGCCCTGCAGAGGCCGCACTTCAGCTCATTTCCTGCACTAACTAGCCCAGTTCACTGGTGCAATAAAATATTGGGAAGCCATCTTTGGACTGCCCCATCCCCAATGCCCCAACTTACTAATTAGGAGGTCGTCAAGCCCCCTGCACCCCACCTCATAAGGGTAGGCCACCCACGAGCCCAATCACCTGCGTGGGAAAAATGCCACCTGGGCACCGTCACACTGCCAGCCTGGCACCCACCCTGGAAGTGCCTCTGCCAGCCTGGCAGTGCCACCTAGGCACCCAGGAATTGCCAAGGTGGCACCTGGGTAGCACTGCCAGGATGCATGGATGGCAGTAGCAGGGGGCTAGGCTGGCACTGCCACAGTGACTGTGTGGCATCAGGAGTGCTAGGGTACCACCCTGCCCAGAGCCGGACCACCCAGGGGCCCCCAATCGCCTGGGAGACGCCCCAAGTGCCAGTAGGTCTGGTCCACATTTGTGGAAACCAGTGCTAAATGGCACCCGCTTGGGGTCTCCGAGACGAGGCTGTTAGATTCCGCTCCTTGGGTAGATCCGCTGCGAACAAGTGTGCTTAACTGCTCACTTAAATATGCAAATCTGGATCCCGCTCATTGTGTGCAGGATCCAGATCGCGATGCCTTGCGAGATTTCAGGAGGTGTAAAAAGGGCTGGATATCTTGCGAGAGGTCTATCCCGAGATTTACCCCCCTCATTATGCCCTAAGTGAGGTGCGACGAGGCCGTTAGTTCGCACCCTCTGCCATCCAAAAAATCCTGGTCATAAAAATAATTTAATTTATATTATCGGTTTTTACCATTCATTCCATACTACTTCAAAATGCATAATGTTTTCCACAGTTTGGAATTTGGAAGAAGCAAGAATAAATATTTAATCCCTTTCAGCAAGTCATATGATGCCTTTGTTTCTTGCTGGGCCGTATGATCAATCTCATCTTACTGGTCTGATGAATTCTTCTTGTTTGTTTTTCACACCTAGCTTTATGCTTAATTAAGTAGCTCTTTCATGGAAGTCCATTCATTTTCACATCAATCTTTGGCTTAGACATATGCTCTTATGTTGTGGCAATAAGCCTAGTGCTGGAAATAAAGTATATTTGGTTACAGGATAGACAGGATGAATGCATGGCTTGAGAGATGGTGCAGGAGATAGGGATTCAGATTTTTGGGACTTTGGAACCGGTTCTTGGTTCTACAAATCAGACGGTCTACACCTCGGCCGGACTGGAACCAATGTCTGAGGGGGGCTGTTTGCTAGCGCTGTTGGGGAGGGTTTTAACTAATATGCCAGGGGGAGGAGAACCTATGTAAGGAGTCACGGAAAGAGGGAGCAAGGAGAGAAAAAAAGGGTATAAAAGGGAATTTAAAAAGTGATAGGCGGAGAAACCAAGGGCAAAATTCAAACAGGTTAAAGAGAAAAATATTGGGACCAAGGGCAGCACGGTAGCATGGTGGTTAGCATAAATGCTTCACAGCTCCAGGGTCCCAGGTTCGATTCCCGGCTGGGTCACTGTCTGTGTGGAGTCTGCACGTCCTCCCCGTGTGTGCGTGGGTTTCCTCCGGGTGCTCCGGTTTCCTCCCACAGTCCAAACATGTGCGGGTTAGGTGGATTGGCCATGCTAAATTGCCCGTAGAGTCCTAAAAAGTAAGGTTAAGGGGGGGGGGGGGGGGGGGGGGTTGTTGGGTTACGGGTATAGGGTGGATACGTGGGTTTGAGTAGGATGATCATTGCTCGGCACAACATCGAGGGCCGAAGGGCCTGTTCTATGCTGTACTGTTCTATGTTCTATGTAAGACAAACAATGTGGAAAAGACAAACTTAAAGGCCCTGCGCCTTAATGCATGGAGCATTTTTAATAAAGTGGATGAACTAATTGCGCAGGTAGATATAAATGGGTACGATATAATTGGGATTACGGAGACATGGCTGAAGGGTGACCAGGGATGGGAACTGAATGTCCCAGATATTCAGTATTTAGGAAGGACATGCATAAAAGAAAAGGTGGTTGTGTGGCTCTACTGGTTAAAGACAAAATTAACACAATAGTGAGAAAGGATAGTAACTCTGACAATGTGGAATCTGAAATGAAATGAAAATGAAATGAAAATCGCTTATTGTCATGAGTAGGCTTCAATGAAGTACTGTGGAAAAACCCCTAGTCGCCACATTCCGGCGCCTGTTCGGGGAGGCTGGTACGGGAATTGAACCATGCTGCTGGCTTGCCTTAAAAGCCAGCGATTTAGCCCAGTGTGCTAAACCAGCCCCTGGATGGGTAGAGTTGAGAAATACCAAGGGGCAAAAAACATTAGTGGGTGTCATATATAGACCCCCAAACTGCAGTAGTGATGTTGGGAATGCCATTAAACACGAAATTAGAGATGCATGTAATAAGGGAATATCGATGATCATGGGTGATTTTAATCTGCACATAGATTGGGCAAATCAAATTAGTCACAATGACGTAGAGGATGAATTCCTGGAGTGTATACGGGATAGTTTTCTTGACCAATATGTGGAGGAACCAAGTAGAGAGCAGGCCACCTTAGACTGGGTACTGAGCAATGAGAAGGGAATCATTGCCAACCTGGCTATGCGAGACCCCTTGAGGATGAGCGACCATAACATGATTAAAAAGATTTTCAAGATGGAGAGTGAAGTAGTTGATTCAGAGAGGGTGCTGAAACTTAATAAAGGAAACCATGCAGATATGAGGCGTGAGTTGGTCTTGGTAGATTGGGGAGAGTTACGTAAAGGAACGACAGTGGATAGACAATGGCAAACATTCAAGGATCGCATGGGGGACTGCAGCAACTGTTCATTCCTGTCTGGCACAAAAGTAAAATGGATAAGAGGGCCAATCCATGTCTTACAAAGGAAATTAGGAATAGTATCTAATCCAAGGAAGATTGGCTGACAAGAAAAATAATAGGTCTCTGGGTTGGGAGCAGTTTAGAATTCAGCAAAGAAGGACCAAGGGATTGATTAAGAAGGGGAAAATTCAGTCCGAAAGTAAGCTTGCAGGGAACATAAAGACTGACAGTAAGAGTTTCAATAGATGTGTAAAGAGAAAGAGATTGATAAAGACAAATGTAGGCCTCCTCCAGACAGAAACGGGAATGTATAATAAGGGACAAAGAAATGGCTGAGCAATTTAATACATACTTTGGTTCTGTCTTCACAAAAGAGGACACAAATCAGATACCAGAATTGTTGGAGAATGAAAGGTTTAGTGAGAGAGATGAGCTGAGGAAGATCAATATTAGTAGAGAAATGGTGCTGGGAAAATTGATGGGATTGAAGGCAGATAAAACCCCAGGGCCTGAGAATCTGCATCCCAGAGTGCTTAAGAGGGTGGCTCTGGAAATAGTGGATGCATTGGTCATCATATTCCGGGATTCTATAGACTCTGGAACTGTCCCTGCAGATTGGAGGGTATCTAATGTCACTCCAATATTCAAAAAGGGAGGTACCGGCCTCCCCGGACAGGCGCCGGAATGTGGCGACTAGGGGCTTTTCACAGTAACTTCATTGAAACCGACTCGTGATAATAAGCGATTTTCATTTTCATAGAGGCAAACAGGGAATTATAGGCCAGTAAGCTTTATAGCGGAACTTTTAGAAAGCAGTGGCAGGATCAGTCAGAGTCAGCATGGATTTATGAAGGGGAAATCGTGCTTGACAAATCTGATGGAATTCTTTGAAGATGTAAATAGTAGAGTTGACATGGGGGAGACAGTCAATGTGGTATATTTGGACTTTCAGAAGTTTGCCAAAGTCCTGCAGAAAAGATTATTGTGCAAGATTAAAGCGCATGGGATTGAGGCAAGTGTATTGAGGTGGCTAGAAAACTGGTTGGCAGAGAAGAAACAAAGAGTAGGAATTAATGGGTCCTTTTCAAATAGGCAGGTAGTAACTAGTGGGGTGCCACATGGATTGGCGCTGGGTCCTCAGCTATTCACAACATATATTAATGATTTGGCTGAGGGAACAAAATGTAACATCTCAAAGTTTGCAGATGATACCAAGTTGGGTGGGCGGGTTAACTGTGACAAGGAGGCAGAGATCTGGACAGGTTGGGCGAGTAGGCAAATCAATGGCAGATGCAGTATAATTTGGATAAGTGTGAGGTTGTTCACTTGGGAAGCAAAAACAGGAAGGTAGATTATTACCTGAACGGCTGTAAATTGAGAAAGGGGAGTGTACAGTGGGAGCTGGGAGTCCTGGTGCACTAGTCGCTGAAGGTAAGCATGAAGGTGCAGCAGGCAGTAAAGAAGGCTAATGGTATGTTGGCCTTCATTGTGAGAGGTTTCGAGTACAGGAGCAGGGATGTGTTGTTGCAATTATACAGGGCCTTGGTGAGGCCACACCTAGAATATTGTGTGCAGTTTTGGTCTCCTTCTCTGAGGAAGGATGTTCTTGCTCTAGAGGGAGTGCAGCCAAGGTTTACCAGACTGATCCAGGGATGGCGAGACTGTCATATGAGGAGAGATTGACTAGGTTAGGATTGGTCTCACTGGAGTTCAGAACAATGAGGGGGGCTCTCATAGAGACTTGTAAAATTCTAACAGGACCAGACAGGGTAGATGTAAGGAAGATGTTCCGATGGTGGGTGTGTCCAGAACCAGGGGTCACAGTCTGAGGATTCAGGTTAAACCATTTCTGACAGAGATGAGGAGACATTTCTTCACCTAAAGAGTGATGAGCCTGTGAAATTCATTACCACAGGAAGTAGTTGATGCTAAAACATTGAATATATTCAAGAGACGGCTAGATATAGCACTTGGGGCGAATGGGATCAAAGGCTATGGAGAGAAAACAGGATTAGGCTATTGAGTTGGATGATCAGCCATGATCGTGATGAATGGTGGAGCAGGCTCGAAGGGCCAAAAGGGCTCCTCCTGCTCCTATCTTCTATGTATCTATGTAAATAACATTAGAAGTAAATACTCCTTGAATTATTTTGCTCTGAGCCTAGACCAGACCCCCAAGTTTCTTTTGAGATCCGGTCAGGGATCTATAATGTTTTATTTAAAATAGACAAAGTTTGATATTCAAGAGTCTTGCTAAAATAATAAAGGCACACAATTTCACAGGCTTTCAATGAACAAAAATAATATTTACAATGGGTAAAGAATTTTAAAAATTTGCAATAGCCAGCTTAAATACTAATATTCAGGGTTAATATGAGGTACGTGCGAATTAACAGGCAAACTGTAGTCAAACATCCAACTCTGTAAAATCAATAGTAAATGTGATCAAGACACATCCCACGGAATTCTCATCAATTCTCTTCATTTTCTGAAGACCGGCCTCTCATGCGCCGGTGCTCATAGAGTGACATGCGTCCCGTCGATCACTCCCTGGATCTGGGGCATCCCGGCGATTTCAGTGAACCTCCCCTGCCCGGGCATTTTGGTGGGCTCACATTGAATTTTACGTATTGAGCTCAATGGGCACACAGGGCTTCCATAACAGCGCAGTTGCACCTGTGCACTGGGGTCTGTGAAATCCCAGATAGGTCCCCACTCGACACCTGGAAGGACCCTGTGGCGAAAAGGTTCAAGGAAACCATCACCTTGACGGCTACCGGGAGTGGCTGTCCTCCCCCACAGCCCCATGGTTCTAGTTGTGCCATGATCCGGTAGATTTGCCATATGGTTCCCCTGCTCAGCCAGAGTCTTCAACGGCATACCTGGTCTGGAAGGTCCTCGAATGACAGGCACTGCCTAATGCGGCACCTCCTTCTCGGCCTGTTGGCTGCCTGGCTCTCCATCCTCATCAGCTGGCTGCTGTTCCTCTGGAACAGGCTCCGCTGTTGCAGGATCCTCCCCGAGCAGCTCCTGCTCGTACAGCCTCGGGATGGATCCATACGGCCGGTGTCGCTCTAAGAAACCATGGGCCTTGGTGGTAGGTTAGTGGGGTGCGCAGTAAGGTGGTTTCATTGCAGGCCACGGCAATGGTGTTCAATGCCTGGACACTACCCCGGTTCCAGGGATCACCCCAATGCCACCACCCATCTCCGGATTAACCCCATCAGTCCTCGCTACACCCCCCCCCCCCCCCCCCCCCCCCCGGTCCTGGGAGATGTGCCCCCTTCCCCCCCCCCCCAGCCAGGCATGCCAAGGGCAGACCCATGGTCACGCCTTTAGGACCATGTCCTACCTCTCTCCCTCAGCAGCCATGGCACCCGTTTCCCAAATTTTAAAACTACAAGTGAATTTCACCATCAGTAATTCTTCCTGGAGGAGGTGGAGAGTCCCAGAGAGTACCAGGTCGGGTCTGTTAATGATATTCCAGCGGCGCTTATTGTACGTGCAGAGTAGAATGCATTGATGCCGCTGTCCAGGCACCAGAGCATGGTATTCCGTCTGGCGTCGGCCACCATATTTGGTTCACATGCGATTCTCCATCCAATCGTGTTTCGTGATTCTGGAGCCGCTAGATGGAAAATCCCGCCCAATGAGTTTTGATGCTTCTCCCTTCGTTATAGGAGCAGCCTGGGAAGACACGCCTTCTGCTGGTCCCTGGTTTCATTGATTGTAATGTGTCCTCACAATGAGAGGTTTGAGATTCCACAAGGGTGAGGGTTGCGCATTTGTCCTGTAGCCAATGTGTTAATCATGTGGCCTGTCGCAGCCAGCTTTTGGTTCAGCAAATCCCACTTTTTAAATAAAGAAAAGGTAAACACGTTCTCCCCATGTCTGCATGGGTTTCCTCCAGGTACTCCAGTTTTCTCCTACAGTCCAAAGATGTACAATTTAGGTGGGTTGGCCATGATAAAATTGCACCTTAGGGTCCAAAAGTTAAGGTGGAGTTACTGGCTTACAAGGGATATGGGGGGGACCTGGGCCTCGGTACTGTACTCTTTCAGAGGGTTGATGCAGACTCGAGGGCTGAATGGCCTCCATCTGCACTGTTGGCATTCTATAAAGTTTTATTTTAACAGTTCATCATCTCTTTTGTGTCTTCGGGACATGGTACCAGAAAGTAGAAGGTGGAACAAAGACTTAGATAGATAAAGATGGAACTGGGTGAGAGCAGTCCCACCCAGCTGGACAAGAGTGAAGAAGAATTGGAAGAGTATGGTGTGGTCTACTATGTAAACGCTGCAGACAGATTGAGAAGGAAGAGGAGGTCATACAGAATGTGAGGTCGTTGAGCAGTTTGACATCAGGAGTGAGGCAGTACTGGAGGTTTTGACAGGTTTAAAAGTGGACATAGCCCCAGGTCCAGATGAGTTGTATCTCTGGCTGATGTAGGGGGCGAGGGAGGAAATTACAGGGGTTCTGGCTCAAATTTTTAATTCCTCTCTGGCCACAGGGGAGGTATCAGAGGTCTGGAGGTCGGCTAATGTGGTTCCACTTTTGAAGAAGGGTGGTAGAGATAAATCAGGGAATTACAGAGCAGTGAGTCTCATATCATTGGTAAGGAAACTATTGGAGACAATTCTGAAGGACAAAATTCTGAAGGACAAAATCAAGATCCACTTGGAGAGGCAAAGTTTGATCAGGAACCGTCAGCATGGCTTTGTCAGAGGGAGATCATGTCTAACACATTTGATTGGATTTTATTAAGAGGTGACTGTGTGGATGAGAGTAGTACAGCTGATGTAGTTTACATGGATTTCAGCAAAGCCTTTGACACGGTCCAACATGGGAGACTGATAAAGAAAGTAAAACCTCATGGGATCCGGGATAATATAGCAAGTTGGATCCAAAATTGGCTTAATGATAGCAGACAAAGGATGGTGGTAGAAGGCTGTTTGTGTGACTGGAGACCGGTGTCCAGTGGTGTACCACAGGGATCAGTGCTGGGTCCCTTATTATTTGTGATTTCTATAAATTATATAGAAGAGAATATGGGGAGGACGATAAGTAAGTTTGCAGATGACACGAAGATTGGCCGGGTGATTGACAGTGGAGAAGAAGGTCTTGGGTTACAGGAGGATATAGATGGATTGGTCAGATGGGCAGATCAGTGGAAGATGGAACTTAACCCTGCGAAGTGTGAGGTGATGCATTTTGGAAGGTATAACACAACAAGGGAGTACTCAGAGGAACAGAGGGTAACTCAGAAGCGAGCTCAGAGAAACTTGAGATGCTTGTCCAGAGATGCCTGAAGGCAGGACAGGTTAATAAGAAGGCATATGGGACAATTGCTTTTATCAATTGTGGCATAGATTATAAAAGCAGGATGGTTGTGTTGGAGCTGTACAGGACCTTGGTTGGGCACTGCTGGAGTACTGTGCTCAGTTCTGGTCACCGCACTATAGGAAGAATCTGATTGCACTAGAGAAGGCACAGAGGAGATTCATCATGATGTTGCCTGGGATGGAGCATGTTAGCTATGAAGAGAGGTGGGATAAGCTCATGTTGCTTTATTTTGAGCAGAGAAGGCTGAGAGGACACCTGATTGAAATGTATAAGATTATGAGGGGCATGAACAGGGTGGACAGAAAGCATTTGTTCCCCTTTACTGAAGGGTCAATAACAAAGGAGTATGTTTTAAGGTGAAAGGTGGTTTGAAGGGGATTTGAGGAAAACAGTTTTCACCCAGAGGGTGGTGGGAATCTGGAATACACTGCATGGGAGGGTACTTGAGAGGAAACCTCACAATCTCTAAAAAGTACTTGGTCGAGCACTTGAAATGTCATAACATTCAAGGTTATGGGCCAAGTGCTGGAAAGTGGGATTAGTATAGATTAGTGTACTTTTTTCTGTCGGTGCAGGCTTAATGGGCCGAAAGGCCTCTTCTATATTGTATGAGTATGGGAGGCAACAACACATTCAAGGACTTCGGAAAGGAAAGAGAGGTTAATGATGGGATGGTAGTTTGCAAGGATGGTGTGCTCAAGAGTAATATATTTTGAGGGAAGAGTATTGATGGCTAATATTAAATGAGAGAAAACTGCTTGCAATATCTGCGGTCAGTAATGTGAGCTGGAATTCACTGGCCATTGCCATTCCCTTTTCCTGCTGGTGAAGCACACCCGCCCGCGGGTTTCCCGGCGGTGTGGGCTGGCTTCAATGGGAAACCCTATTGACATGCGGAGGAAATATAGAATCTCGCTGCCAGCGAACGGCGTGCCGCTCTGAAACACGCAGGTGGGGAACCGGATATACCATCCCGCGGTGGGAATTGAGAAAACAGGAGGTGAATGTCATAAAATTTACAGTGCAGAAGGAGGACTTTCAGCCCATTGAGTCTGCACAGGCCCTTGGAAAGAGAACCCCACTTCAGCCCACGCCTTCAACCTATCCCCATAACCAACTTAACCATTTGGCCACTAAGGGGCAAGGCCAAACCACCTAACCTGCACATCTTTAGAAACCGGAGCATCCAGAGGAAACCCATGTAGACACAGGGAGAAAGTGAAAACCCCACACAGAGAGTCACACAAGGCTGGAATTGAACCCAAGTCCCTGGAACTGTGAGGCAGCACTGCTTACCACTGTGCCACCCATATCATGAACAATATGAATTCATAGAGTGACCATGAGGAGAGATAGGAGAAAAGAGGTGGGGGTGCAGTATGGGAGAAAGGCCAATTGAGGACCTTGGATGCTGGGATGTATCATTAGTGTGAAGAGCACCTTTATTCTGCACCCATAACAAGATGCTATTACCAAAGCTTATGCTGAGGTAACATGTACTTGACAACTGTTGCAGGCTTAGAAAAGCATCCTGCATTTTTAAAAAAACTCAGTTTATAGTATTTCTCCCAGATTGGATGGTTTGCTCTTAGCTGTTTGTGATAACAGTTAGAATCACACATATTCCAAGTATATATCAGAAAGTTGAAATTTTGCAATATGCGCTGGCTATGTGAGGTTCCAAACTGCTGTTGAACATGCGGAAAATGTTCACATCCGATAGAGGTCTATCAGTGTCAGAACAAAGGCAGGCGGAGCTAGTGCTGACTGCACTAGATTTATCAACATTCAAATTATACTGTGGAGGAAAGAACAAGCTATTCTTTAGAAAGGTAAAATTCCAGACAAAGCTGCCTTGGTCAGTGGTATCTTAAGGAATGATGCTCATCACAGAACTCCCAAGCTTGAGTATAAAGAAGTCATTGAGACTAGGATGGTTTGTTAGAAACTATTTGTAGCTCACCACCAAACTTACTTTTCCACTCTAATACCAGGCATACAGTGATAGCGGACCCTTCTTTATATATAAGTGAAATCACCATTGTCCCAGATGACCATAGGCTGCTTACTCCCTTGAGGTGGAGAGCTGACTGGTGGTGGTTTAACCTGAGGATGAGCATACCTCAGGCGAGAGGCAAAGTCTTTCATGAATAACCTCAGCCAGTATGGGAATTGAACTGCACCATCTGCCTTGTTCACAAAGCAGCTGTCCAGCCAACTGAGCTAAACTGGCCCGATCTTTCTTTACACGTTTGAGTATCAGCAATGTCCAACACATGTTTACCTTATTACCTTAAACTATTGAGTATTTAACATACATCAGTACAACCTATTAGATAATAACAGGGTCGACTGTCATGGCATATTGGAAAATAGCAGACAGGCTGCCCACAATCTTCCAAAATGTGTTGGCAGTGCTGTGCCATCATATGCTCATAAAAATGTTCACATCCTTTGCAAGAGTAACACTGGGGGGAGACAATGGGCGGGATTCTCTGTTGTGAGTCTGCTTCACTACCGCTGCCAGCAAGGATGGAGAACTTGGCTCTCCGCCGAATCTCCATTCACTGCAGCGGGAATGATGAATCCTGTCGGTATGAAGGAATGGAGAATCAAAGCCAATAACAATTTACTAACAATGATGCATAACATGCTTGCACCAATGTCCTTAACAATCCTAGACTTCAATAATCAATTGTGGGTTTTCAAAAGTATTCTACGGGTGCATTCTATTGGCCATGCTGTGCCTGAAAAGCAGGGCTCTACGGTGCAATGTCACCGGTAAATGACAGGAGACCCAGTCCCGGGATCTATCCGGCTCACCATGCCTCGCGTGATCTATCGTGCTCTCATGGGACATTGCAATATGAAACCCGCCCATTGTGGTGGGTTCACCTTTTGGCAAATCTGCATATTAGAGCGAGACAGCTAGTCTCACTCTAATACCATTTAGTCGTGGTGTCGACAGACGGGGACAAGACGGAACGGCACTTGTTCGGGATCTGCCAAGGGATTGGAAGCCCCCAGGTGCATGCCCCCTGGGCAGGGTGCTACCCTGGCACTGCTGGTGCCACCTGGGCATCCTGGCACAGACAACCTGGCAACCTGACACTGCCAGCGGGAAGGGGTACTGCCAGTGTTCTAGGCTGGCACTGCTAAGGTGCCAGGCTAGCATTTTTTTCCATGGCGATGATTGGGCAGGGGGTGCCTTGCGTGGGTGAGTGGGGGTGAGGGGAGGCCCCGGGGCAGCCCCTTCCAATGGCTTGGGGCTTGGGGGAGGGAGATTCGGGTTTCGAGAGATTGGGATGGCATTTAAAAATGGCGCCCTGATCTCTCCTTACACTGAGGAGTTTCAGTGAGCGGGGGTCTTCACTGCAGGAAATGGGATTAAGTGCGGCCTTGGCCATGCGTTCCCTGCTGAGGCCACGTATCTAACTGGAATCGCATTAGATAGCGTTGTGCTTCTTGGCACTGCGAGTGCCAGGAAATATGCGGCTAAATGCGCTCACTATGGGATGTAGTTTCCATTTGGTTAAATCGTCTCTTACATTTTTCACCCAGTTCATTGTTCACCACATGATTGTATGATTCCCTCCTTCCTTCTCCCTGACGAATAACAAGAATAGCACGAATAGCCAATTGATAACACAGAACTTGAATATTGTTGAAAAGAGATACATGATATAGGTATGTTGTCTTTCGTTTATCAGGACAGATGCAAGAATGTCAAATTTCAAACGATCACAATTTATGCTACAGAAGAAAAAGGTGTTGATTGGTTGCCAACTTGACTGATTGGCCAAGGCACTGCCACACACAAAGCAATGAGGAACTATAGTTTCCCCAATCTCCTGGGTAAACAAAAAAGGTGAAAGGTTTGACCATGTTCCTTTTATTTGCACAGAGCGGGTCCTTTTGAACCTGCCTGCTAATGTTTTGTGATTTATGCATGAGGATCCCCAAATATCTCAGTGCTGCAGTTTTCTGCGTTTTTTCTCCATTTAAATAATAGCCAACTTCCTATCAAAGTGCATCACTTCACACTTACCTACATTATATTCCACTTGCCACGTTTTTGCTTACTCACTTAACCTGTCTGTGTCCTTCTGTGTCACCTTTTGTGTCACCTGCAAACTTGGCAATAGTACATTCATTTCCCTTGAGTTTAGCAAGGAAGACAGTTGAAAAGCGATGGCAGATGTTTATGAAAATAGTTCATGACCCACAACAAAAATATATCCCAGCGAGGAAGAAGGATTCTAGGAAGGGGATAAATCAATGATGGTTAACCAAGGAAGTGAAGGCTAATATTAAACTGAAAGAAAAAATATACAATGTGGCGAAGTTAGTGATAAGCCAGGGGATAGGGAAAGTTTTAAAAACCAACAAAATCTGACACCCAAAAAATAAAGAGGGAACAGATAAACTATGAGGGTAACCTAGCCAGTAATATAAAAGCAGATAGTAGGAGCTTCTTTAAATATAGAAAAAGGAAAAGAGAGGCCAAAGTGAACATCGCCCCCTTGGAGAATGACACTGGTTAAATAATAATGGGGAACAAGAAAATGACAGAGGAGTTAAATACTTTGGGTGGAATTCTCCGCCAGGCCCGACGCCGTTGTGAAACCCAGAGAGGTTCACGACGGCGTCGAAGGCCGCTCCTGGCCCCCTATTCTCCACCCGCCGGGGGCTAAGAGGGCCGTGCCGTGAATCTCGGCCGCCGGGCCTTGTCGCTGGTGTCAAGGCCCGGCACGCCGAGAATGACGCGGCCGACACGCCTAATGACGTCAGCCGCGCCTTCGCGGGTTGGCCGGCTCCAACCCGCGCATGCGCGGTTGCCGTCTTCCCCTCCGCTGCCCCGCAAGACGTGGCGGCTTGATCTTGCAGGGCGGCGGAGGGGAAAGAGTGCGTCCCATTGAGACGCCGGCCCGACGATCAGCGGGCCAGTCCCCTCCCGAGCACGGTTGTGGTGCTCACTCCCCTCTCCGCCCCCCAGAAGCCCCAAACAAGCATCTGGCGCAATGTTCACGATGGAAGCGACCAGGTGTGGTTGCCGCCGTCGTGAACCAGTCGTGAACGGCAGGCCGGTCGGCCCATCCGGGTCGGAGAATCGCGGGCCGCTGTGAAAAACGGCGGCATGCGATTCAAAACACGACACACCATTTTGGGGGGGGGGGGTGGGAGAATCACGGGGGGTGCCAGAGCGGCCCTCCCGCGATTCTCCCACCCGGCGTGGGAGCGGAGAATCGCACCCTTTGCGTCAGTCTCCACGGTGGAAGACACTAATAACATTCCAAAATACTAAATAATCAATGGACAAAATACATTATACTAGAGAAAAGGTACTAGGGAAACTAATGGGGCTAAAGGACCATAAGATCCATAGACCTGATGGGTTACATCCTAGGATACGAAAGGAAGTAGCTACATGTTGCAGTGATGGTAATCTTCAAGAATCCTTAAATCCTGGAAAAGTCCCAGAGGATTGGCAAACTGCTAATCTAACAACTTTTTTCAAAAAATACGAGAGACAAAAGTAAGTAGCTTAACTTCTGTCATTGGGAAAATGTAGAGTCCATTATAAAGGATGTAATAGCAGAGCATTTAGAAATGCATCATATACACAAGCAACATCAGCATGGCTTCATGCCTGACAAATCTATTAGAATTCTTTGAGATGGTAATGAGCAGGATAGATGAAGGGGAACCAGTAGATGTACTATATGTGGATTTCCAAAAAGCGTTCGATAAGGTACCGCACAAAAGGCTACTTAATAAGAAAAGAACCCATGCTGTTAGGGAAGTACATTAGCTTGTAGAGAGGATTGGCCAATGGATAGAAGACAGAGTAATTATGAGGGGAGCATTTTCAAGATGGCAACCTGTAACTAGTGGAGTACCACAGGGATCTGCGCTGGGGCCACAATTATTTAAATATATATGAATGACTTGGACAAGCGATGTGAATGCGCTATGTTTGTGGGCGACTTGAAAATAGGCGGGAAGGCAAATAGTGAGGATGGCACAAAGAGTCTACAGAGAGATATATACAGGTTAGTGAGTGGACAAAAGTTTGGCAGATGGAATATGGTGTCGGAAAGTGTGACGTTATGCACTTTGGTAGGAAGTATAAAGGAACTAAATATTATTTAAAAGACTGCAGAAAACTTCAGCAAGGAGGTATTTGGAGCTCCTCGTGCATAAATTACAAGAAGTTAGCAGGCTAGTTCAGCAGGTAATCGGGAAGGCAAATGTAACGTTAGCCTTTATTGCAAAGGGAATGAAGTATAAAAATTGGGAAGTCCGAAGGCATTAGTGAGACCACACCTGGAATACTGAACCATTTTGGTCCCCTTATCTAAGGAACGATATACTGGCATTTGAGAAGGTTCACTAGGTTGATCCTGCGTATGGAGGGATTTTCCTAGAAGTAGAGGTTGAGTAGGTTGGATCTGTCCTCATTGAAGTTTAATTATGTTCATGGCTGAGACAGACAGATTTTTAAACAGTAAGGGGATCAAGGGTTATGAGGATAAGGCGGGAAAGGGGAGTTGAGGATTATATCAAATCAGTCATGACCTCATTGAATGGCGGAGCAGACTCAAGAGGCCTACTTCTGCTCTTGTGTCTTATGGTCTCATGGTCTTATTGGGTGACATAGTTGGGAGTTAACTAGGGCTTTGTAAAGTTCTGCATAATTTCCCTGTTTATATACTTTATACCTCTATCTCTGAAGCCCAAGGCCCTAGTATGTTTTACTAACCACTCTCATTTTATGCCACCTTTAAAGATATGATGCACATGAACCCCCAAGTTCCTATGTTCCTGCGCGCTCTTTAGAATTGTATCATTAGGCTGGCTGAGTTTTTCATGGAATGTAATTCGGTTGATCATTTTGAATTATTTCTTTAAATGTTGTCCACTGTTCATTTGCAGCTATATTTTTTATTCAATAACTTGTCATCAGGATCCCCTCATACCTCTGTAATTTGCTTTGTTTAATTTTAAGATTCTTCTTTTGAACTGGAACATATCACTATCTAATTTACTAACTGTATTGATCACTTTTTCCCAGAATATCTTTTTCCCTAAGTTTACTAATTAAACCTGCTTCATTACAGAATATCCCAAATTTGTGAATAAACAATATTTTAATTTGAATGCTGTGTACGGAAAACCAGAAGGTGTATATTTAGATAATTATACCATTATTAATCTTGTGCCTTATGACCTATTGTCGTCACAGCGATCGGGATTCTTCGGTTCCACAGCCACGTGTTTCTCGGCGGCGCACCGTTTGCTGGCGGCCGAAATCTGTCTTCCCGCCACTTGTCAATCAGATTTCCCATTGAAACTACCCCAAGTTGCAGGGAAACTGGGCTGCCGGCCGGATGAATGAATCGCAATGTCCGGAGAATTGCGGCCAGTAAACAGTGGTTAAGGAAAGCATAGAAAGTCGATTCCTAATTGTTTTCTCTGAAATATGTTTTCTGTATTGTAGACTGAAGAAAAAGTCCCAGTCAGTGGATATGACCTCTCCAGCATTTGCCAATCCAATGGCAGCTGATAATCCATCATTGCAAATGGGCAAAACCCCACATCAGGCAACCACATCAGAGGAGGAGCAGAAAAATGCCACCAATACACAAAGACGTAATACCAGACGGACTGAACTCAAGAGATATTATACAATAGGTTGGTGCTGTGCCGTTATACCAGTAGAAAAACCTACCAGTAGTTAGAAGCATCATGTGAGAATCATTTTTGTGTTGCTTGAGTAGAGTGTAATGTCGATATTCTGTTTTCTGTCTGAAGATCTATACCGTTAGAAATGCATTTTCCAAATATATTGAAATGTGAGGTTTAAATAGAATATGGATGGCTAGTCTGCTTGGTGACTCATAACTGGCCATGAGTCTCATTCGTTGTCATCCATCTTTGTATGTCTCCCTTTCTGGTTAAAAGGAGATCATTAATAAAATTCCTGTTAACCTTATCTTTAGCA
This sequence comes from Scyliorhinus canicula, assembly GCF_902713615.1. Classification (NCBI taxonomy): domain Eukaryota; kingdom Metazoa; phylum Chordata; class Chondrichthyes; order Carcharhiniformes; family Scyliorhinidae; genus Scyliorhinus; species Scyliorhinus canicula. The sequence goes on along the minus strand of NC_052155.1, from coordinate 155,915,359 downwards.
CTGACAACAATATCAATTTACACCAACGCTTATGTTCAATGATGCAGCAGAGGTTGGACATGCTCCCATTTGTATTTGTGAATTTCACTTGATAATATGCTTCAGTTTGTAGAATAATTATGTGGTACTTGTTTTGAAGCACTGGTATGCCGTAATTCCACCATCAATTTTATGTGACTACAAAACATTTTGAATAATGCAATAAGTTGTGCATAGCATCCTAGGGATGTAAATCTGGTCAATCTGGAGTCAGAGTCATTAGGGACATTTAACATTGGACAGGCACATGGACAGCAGTTATTTGAAGGGGTGTAGGTTAGGTTGATCTTAGATTAGGATAAATGGTCAGCACAACATTGTGGATTGAAGGACCTATACTGTGCTGTACTGTTCTATGTTCTACGTTCTAAATTTACTGATTTGGTTTCCTGCAAAATATTGTGGTGCCGTACTTTTGTTAGGTGAACATTCTGTGAGTGTCTTCCATCCATTAGTTTGGAGTGCACATGTGATCAACATGACATTTGTGCTGATTGATTACTGTGGATCAGATTCTGCTACGTAGCTGCATGTTACCGTTCAGCATAACCAGTAGACACATTAATTTGACCCTTATAGGATGTTTGAAATAAATCTAATGGAACACATCATGGCAGAATAGACTTTTAGTGAGGGGTGACTTGATTGAAATATATAAGATCCTGAATATTGTTGACAAGGTAGACGGGGAAAGGATGTTTCCTCTTGTGGATGGGTCCCGAACTAAGGGGCACGGTTTTAAAATTATGGCCACCCTTTTAGGACAGAGATGAGTAAAATTTTTTTCTCTCAGAAGGTTGTGCGACTTTGGAACTCTCTGCCTCAGAAGGCGTTGGAGGCAGGGTCATTGAATATTTTTACGGTAAAGGTAGATCGATTCTTGTTAGGAAAGGAATGTGATCGAGGGTAGATGGGAATGTGGAACTTGAAACACAAATAAATCGGCCATGATCTTGCTGAATGCTGCAGCAGGCTCGAGGGGCCAAGTAGCCTACTTCTACTCCTATTTCATATGTTTGTATGTTTATACGGTATTACCATAGTACAGTGTTATGGTGCAGTGTCACAGTTATTCTCAGGTGCTTCCAGGAAGAGTGCTAGGTTGAGGACAGTGAACTTGTTAAAATTCACAGAATCATAGAATTGTTACATTGCAGGAGGCCATTTGGCCCATTGTGTCTGCACTAGCTTGCCAACTGAGCATTATGACATTGCCAATCCCCTGCCTTTTCCCCTTACCCCTGCACATTGTTTCTATTCAAATAATCATCTAATCATAGATTATCATAGAATTTACAGTGCAGGAGGCCATTCGGCCCATCGAGTCTGCGCCGGCTCCTGGAAAGAGCACCTTACCCAAGGTCAACACCTCCACCCTATCCCCATAACCCAGTAACCCCACCCAACACTAAGGGCAATTTTGGACACTAAGGGCAATTTATAATGGCCAATCCACCTAACCTGCACATCTTTGGACTGTGGGAGGAAACCGGAGCACACGGAGGAAACCCACGCACACACGGGGAGGATGTTCAGACTCCGCACAGACAGTGACCCAAGCCGGAATCGAACCTGGGACCCTGGAGCTGTGAAGAAATTGTGCTCTCCACAATGCTACCGTGCTGCCCATCTAATGTCGTCTTGAATGCCTCGATTGAATCTGCTTCCACCACATTTCCAGACAGTGCATTCTAACCTGAACGAATTGCTGTGTGAAAGAGCTTTTTCTTTATTTACATTTGCTTCTTTTCAAAATCACTTTAAATCTGTGCCCTCAAATCTGTGCCCTCTCATTTTGATCCATTTTTGAGAGGGAAAAGTTTTTCTCCATCTACCCCTTTCAGCCCCCTTGTGATTGTGAACATCTCTATTAAATCACCAAGGAGGACATTCAGTCCCAATCTCTTCAATCTATCTTCAGAACTAAGGTTTCTCATCCCTGGAACCATTCTTGTAAACTAATTTTACATTGTCAAGGTCAGGGGTTCATCGCTCTGTAGGGCAGAGCAGTCAGTCTCCTGCATTTTAACATCACAGAAGTTAATCTTAAATAGTATCGTTGTATTATTTGCTTTTCTCAACAGCTGCAACTTTTTTGATGTGGTCAAATCTGCTCTCCCTACTGTCACATTTTTGAACAGAAATGGGCAGCAGGAGGACCAAAAGTTTAATATTGTTTGTTACCAGTATCATGCTTGATGCCTGGCTACTGACATTTTCAAGCAAGTGTTTATTTGAGTTCTATCCAAAAAGATGTGAGAGTCTCTCCACGTTTATTAGGGTTTGAAGTCCTCCAGCACAGAAAAGGTCCTTTGGTCCGCCACATCTGTGCCGGCCAAAGGTAAACACCGAACTATTCTAATCCCATTTTCCAGAACTTGGCCCATAGCCTTGTATGCCATGGCATCGCAGGTGCACATCTAAATACTTCTTAAATGTTATGAGGGTCTCTGCCTTCACCACCCCTTCACCTCCTACTTTTAATAATCCATCAGGTTCGGAAGGGCCAGGCTGCCTGACTGTCGCCCTCTCTGAAGCACCATCTTCCTAATCCTTACCACCTTACCTCCCACATAAATGACAAATTCAGCCGTTCCACCCAAATAAGAAGGATTTTCAGCGAAACGACTGGTAGGCACTGAAATAAAATAAAATAAAAACTGCCACAGAATGTTCATCTTAACCGCCTGCCAACGATAGTAGAAGATTGGCCCATCTCAATATATCCACCTTGTCCCCACCCTCTAGGCTCATAAAAATTCAACTTATGGAGCTGGGCCCAATTCCGAGCCACTCCCAAATACCTAAAGTGGGTAGTTCCCACCCAAAATGGAACCTTCCAAACGTACCTCCACCCTGGAGAAGACACCACAAAACACTAACTCTCCTGCAAATTTAATTTATAGCTTCAAAAAGCCCCAAATCGCCTAAGCAGTCCCATTATACCCCCACTGAAGAGCTCGGGTGGAGGTATACTACAACAGGTCTTCAGCATACAGAGATACCCGAAGCTCAAGACCCCATCCCCCCCCCCCCTCCCCCCACCTTACTATCCTCTTCCATTTATCTGAGCATCTAAGCGCTATGGCCAAGGGCCCTATCACCAGTGCAAATAGATGGGGGGTTATGGGGCACCCCTGCCTCGTTCCCCTATGTAACAGATAGTACCCTGAGTTCACCTCATTCGTGCACACTCTCGCCTTTGGTTCCTTATACAGCAATTTAACCCATGCCATAAACTTGAGCCTAATCCCAAATCTCTCCAACACCGCGAATAAATAGCTCCACTCCACATGATCAAACAACGTCTCTGCATCCAGCATCACCACCACCTCCAGCTTCCTCCCTTCTGCCAAAGAAAGCACTACATTCAATGGGCACTGCACGTTCGACGACAGCTGCCTGGTCTTTACGTCTGATCCTCCCCAATCATTTTCGGGGGACACACCCCCAACTAGCGCTAGCACCTTAGGTAAAATCTTGGCATCCACATTCAGCAGAGATATTGGCCTATACGACCCATACTCCACTGGGTCCTTATTCTTTTTTATGAGCAATGAAATGGATGCCTGTGCCATCGTCTCTGACAGCCCCCCTTAGCCACCGCATCCTCAAACATCTCCACCAACAGCGGCGCCAGCTTATCAAAAAACGTTTTTATAAAACTCCACCAGGAAACCATCTGGCCCTGGTGCCATACCCATCTGCATCCTCCCAATAGCCACCTGCATCTCTTCCAGCCCCACTGTCTTTTCCAATTCTTCCCTCTCCTCTTCCCCTACGCCAACCACCCCAAAAGCTCCCTCATGTCTGACTCATCCTCTGGAGGCTCCGACCGATACGACGTTTTGTAAAATGCCTCAAATGCTTTGTTCACCTGCTCCAGTGCCCCACCGACTCCCCTGCCCCATCACGAACCTGATCAATCTCTCTCGCAGCCAACTGCCGGAGGGGCTGGTGCACCAACAACAGCTGACATTATCCCCATACTCGTACACAGCTTCCTTCGTCCGCCTCAACTGCCGAACCGCCTTTCCTGAGGTCAGAAGGTCAAACCTTGCCTGTGACTGGTTTCTTCTCACTAGAATATCCGGAATAGGATCCTCCGCATACTTTCCATCCACCTCCAAGATTTCCTCTACCAGCCACTGCCGCTCTACTCTTGCCTCACTGTCAACCTGAGCCTAAAACAAAATGATCTCACCCCTCACTACCACCTTCAACGCTTCCCACACCACTGATGCCAAAACCTCCCCATTCCTATTAAACCCCACATAATCCTCAATCACCGTTCCCATCTTTGCCAAATGTTTGTGTCCGCCAGCAGCCCCACAACCAGCTTCCACGCCGACCGCGATGCCAGCCCCTTCACCAGGACCACATCCACCCGATGTGGAATATGGTCCGAGATGACAATCACCAAATATTCTGCTTTCCTCACCCTGGCCAACAGCGCATTCCCCATAATAAAGTCAATCCTTGAATACACATTGTGTACTGGCGAAAATAACTAATGCTCCCTGTCCCACGGATGCAAAAACCTCCACCGGTCCGCCCGCCCCTCATCATCGCAGCCAACATCTTCGCCGTACCCCTCCCCCCCACAAGGGGGTCAGCGAACGCGGCTTGGCCCCATCCATCTTCGGATTCAGCATTGTATTAAGCGACAGTGTATCCTCCACCCCCTTCAACACCTCGCCTTGCTCCCGCACCTCTATCAACACCTTTGCCACAGCCTCCCTTATCGAGACAAGAGTCTTATCCACCCACTCCTTGAGCGAGGCCATCATTGCCTTTCGATGCCTGTCGAAGTGCTTGGAAAACAGTCGCTCAAACTCCTCCACCATCACTTCGGTCCATTTATCCAGTGTTATGGGTGCCACCTCACCCAGCGAGTTTGCTCCCGCCATCTTTCCTCCCACTGAACTCTCCACGTAACTCGCCAGCAGACTATCGCTCAAATTCTTTCTTCCCGGATTCTTTTTCCAGGATTTTGACATCCTTCGGTTGCTGCAACTTTTCTGACAATTCTCCACAAAATCTCCACAAAATCTGGGCGAAAATGGCAAAAAAGAAAGCTCCAGTAGGAGCCATCTAACGTGTGACCTCCAACTACATGTTGCCACCGGAAGTCCCTGATGATGATTTATGATGATGGCTTATATTGTTTTCCATAGAGGCCCAACAGTGCAGAAGGAGGCCATTCGGCTCATCGAGTCTGCACCGACCCTCCAAAAGAGCTTTCTACCCAGGCCCACTCCCCCGCCCTATCCTCTTAGCATTGATCCGAGCAATCCACCTTACCTGCACATCTTTGGACTGTGGAAAGAAACCGGAGCACCGAAGGAAACCCAAGCAGACATAGAGAGAACGTGCAAACTCCACAGCCACCCAAGGCCAGAACCGAACCTGGATCCCTGGCGCTTTGAGGCAGCAGTGCTAACCACTGTGCCACCGTGCCACAGTAGAGTGCAGGTTTAAATAAAGGGTAAGGAAATACGATAAAAGGAGATGTTTTTGGTAGTGTTACACAATCTCAGAATGTTCCAAAGTACCCCAAGGAGCAATGGAAGCAGCATTTGGAAAGGCAGTTAATATTGTAATTCAATTTGTGCATAGCAAGATCCCACAGCAGCAATGTGATAATATTTTCTGAAAGATAAATACCGGCGGTATTGAACTCGAGAATTAACCTAGATGATATGCTCCTATAGGTATAGGACCTGAACCCACAATCATGAGATCACTATGACTGAGCTTTGGTTGATAATGTTGCGTCTTTAAATTAAAACTACTGAAACATCAGCTATCCTATGCAATTAACACTTTGGTAGTTCAAAAATAAACTTGATTGTTTAAAAATATACTGTTATTATATTAGCTGTTTATATTTCTAAAAAGTGACGCTTCTGACTCTGACCTGTCTGTGACCTATATTTGTATCCCTGTTTTTCCTGTGGTGCTCTGTGGGTCATTCTGCTCCAGCTGTAATGTAGACTTGTTTCCATATCACATGGTTCCTCACCTCTGTCAGGACATTAGTAATAATGCAGAATCAATTATTAAGCATGTTCATAAAAATACACAAGTATGTTGCTCAGGCAGAGCTGAGTCAGTATTGGCATTGAATCACTGACCACCGTTCCCTGTGAACTGCCTGAGGCAGAACCAGACTTAATTGCAACCTTGATGTATTAGGTACATATAAATGGACACACTAACATACAAATGTAGATCAGGAGTCGACCACTTGGCCCTTCGAGCCTTCTCCGCCATTCAATAAGATCATGGCTGACCTGATGTCAACATCACGTTCTATGTTCTATGTTCTATTCCTGCCTACCCACCATAATTTTTCACCTCCTTGTTTATCACCAGCCTATCTAGCTCTGCTTAAAGATATTCAAAGCCTCTGCCCTTTGAGGAAGAGAGTTTCAAAGATTCATGAGAAAATAATTCCTCACCTTTGTCTTAAATGAGCAACCCCTAATTTCTAAACAATGATCTCTGGTTCTAGATTCTCTCACAAAAGAAAACACACTTTCCTCACCCACCCTGTCAAAATGACTTCAATTCAGACATCTCATTCATCAAAACTCCAGCGGCTACAAGCCAAGCCTGATTAACCTTTCCGCATAAGACAACTAGCCCATTCCACCCAGAAGGGTGATGAAGGTAGTGCAGTGGATTTTGTGTGACTTAATTGAGGCGTACAAAATTATATGGGGAAGAGACATACACCAACGTTTCTGTGTTCCTTCACCTCCTTTAGAGCTTCTCCCGTTATTTTATACTGTCCTTCCATATTCCTCCTGCGACAATGAATCACCTCACATTTCTCTGCATTGAAATTAATCTGCCACTTGCCTGCCCAATCTACTAACATGTCTGTGTCCTTTCAAAGTTCAAGACTATCCTCATCACAGTCGACAACAGGTTGTGCTCTTCCGCCCTGCCCGCTGCAAGGTGTTCTTGGGCGAGAGGTGGACAATGGAGATGACCATTGACCTCGAGCAAGATTCTCCAATCGCTCGGCGGACACGGACGGAGAATCCTGCCCAATGTTTCCAATCTTTATATCATTTGCAAATTTTGAAATCATGCTCTGAACACCACAGTCTATATCATTAACATAAGTCAGGAAGAGAAAGGATCCAAATGCAGACCCCTGAGAAACCCCTCAACAAACCTTCCTCCAATCTGAAAAACAACCATTTATCACTGCTCATAGTGACATACAAATTATATACATCGCATCAATAGCATTGCCCGTAGTAATCTGGTCTGTTTGTTACCTCCTCAAAAACAACTCCAGCTAGTGAGTTAACATGATTTTTCCTTAATGAATCCATACTGACTTTCCTTATTTATCCTGTGAAGCAACTGCGCTACAGTGCCGTGTTAAGGTGTACCTCATCCTTCTTGTACAGGTCCCATCTGCCCCACAACCGGTCCCTCTGCCTCAGAAATCTAAAGGTGTCCCTCCTACTCCATTTCTCCAGCCAAGTGTTGAACTGCTCAATCTTCCCAATCTTATGTTCATTAGCATTTGGTACTGGGAGCAATTCTGATATTACTGCTCTTTAGGTCCAGCTTTTTAATTGCCTTCCCAACTCCCTAAAATTTGCTTTCAGGACCGGCGACTAGTGGCTTTTCACAGTAACTTAATTTGAAGCCTACTTGTGACAATAAGCGATTTTCATTTCATTTCATCCCTTTTATTACTGATGCTCTTCAAAAGCCAGAGGTTGTTCATCCAGAGTGAATGACCACTTGCTTTTCACCCTCCCTCAAAGGAATGTCCTGCAGGTGCTCTATGATATCCTTTACCCTGGCACCATGGAGGTGACATACCATCCTGGAGTCCCATCTACTGTTGCAGAAGCACCTGTCTATCTGCTCCCCTAACTATAAAATCCCCATCACTATGGTACTTCCATTTTCCCTCCTCCTCATCTGTGCAGCTGAGGCACATGTAGTGCCATGAACTTGGCTCTTGCTACAGTCCTTTGAGGGAACATCTTGCTCACCAATATCCAAAATGGAAAAGTGGTTAGAGCGTGAGATAGCCTCAGGGGATTCCCGCACTACCTGCCTGTTTCTTTTAGATCTCTTCTGGTCACCCATTCCTTTGCTTACTGTGTACTCTTAGCTGCAGTATGACCACCTCCCCAAACGTGCTGTTCACATAATCTTCAGCGTTGTAGAAGCACCATTGTGACTCCAGCTGCTGCTTGAGTTCCACAACCTGGTGCTCAGGTTTCTGCAACTGGTGACACTTCCTGCAGATGTCATCGAGGGCACTTTGTCCCACATCCCATAGGATGCACATTCCACAAGGTCGAACTGCACTGACATACCTTAAACATTAAAGTATTTACTACAGTCTGGTATAATATAGTAACCCACCTGTCACTCACCAATTATCTCCTCTGTGCCAAGTCCGGAAAGGCTACACTTACCAACCAATTAATTTACGGGACTCCTCTGACATTTTATCTGTAAATTCTGGGCTTTCTCTCTCCTCTGCTTTATCTGCTCTTGGTCTCCAAACTCCCGTTGCTTTATGGGCTCTCTCTGACTTCAAGCTGCTTCATGGGCTCTCTCTTCCAGGGAGCAATTGAGTGAACCTTTACTAATACTGCCTCCAATTCACGTGTTTGCTTTCTTAAATACGAAGATCAAAATCACACACAGCGTTCCAGATGCAATCTCAGCAAATTGTAGCAGGACTGTTCTCCCATCCTTGCAATAAATGAGATTTGCCATCCGAATTGCTTGGTGCACTTGCATGCTAACTTGTACGAGCACCCCCAAGTTTCTCACCTTTTAAAAAGTATTCTGCTTTTCTATTATTCTGACTAAAATCGATAACTTCAGATTTTCCTCCAATCTCCTCCATCTGCCATCTTGTTTCCGACTCACTTTACCTGCTTATAATCTCTTTTCAGTCCCATTCTATCCTCTCCATACCTTACCTCTCCACCTTGTTTTAGAATGGAATCCCTACAGTTTTGTATCATCAACAAACTTAGAGATGTTACTTTGCCTCTTCATCTGGATCATTAATATGTTAATATATAAATAGCTGAGACTTCAGTACTGATCCTTGCGGCTCTCCACTATTTATGCCAGTCAACTTGGAAATTCTCTGTTCATGCCTACTCTCTGCTTCCATTCCATTAACTAATTTTCTATCCATGCAAATATATTACCCTTACCCCGAACTCCATGAGCCCTTAGCTTTATTATTAACCTTGTGTGTGGCACCTTATTGAATGTCTTTTGGAAATACAGGAATCTACTGGTTCCCCTTTAAGTACCCTACTAGTTGCATCCTCAAAAGTCTGCCAAATTTGTCAGAGTTAACCTTTTGTAAATCCATGTTGACTTGTTCTAATGAATACTTTTTCGAAGTGCATTGTTTTCTTTTTATAAATTTAGCGTACCCAATTCCTTTTTTCCAATTAAGGGGCAATTTAGCATGACCAATGCACCTAGCCTGCACATCTTTGAGTTGTGGGGGCGAAACCCACACAAACACTGGGAGAATGTGCAAACTCCACACGAACAGTGACCCAGAGCCGGGATCGAACCTGGGACCTCGGAGTCGTGAGGCAGCAGTGCTAAGTGCATTGTTAAAGCTACATTAATAATAGAGTGCATAATTTCCCTTTGACTGATGTTAGATTAACTGGCTTGTAGTTCACTGTTCACTCTCTCACTGTTCTTGAAAAACGATGTAGCATTTACCGACTTCCAATCTGATGGTACTATTTCCGAATCAAAAGAATTTTGGATAATAACAGTGATGCGCTATCAATTGACCACAGAAGCGAAGTTGTAGTCCGAAACTGAAGGCTTTAATAGACAAGATGTTTCCCCCAGCAGCTCAGGTACAGAAAGGAAGCTGTGGGGAACACACGGGCTCTTTTCCCCGCCTTACAGGGCGGAGCTACCTTACAGCTCCAACCAATGGGTGACTAGTGTTACATACCATTGGGCCAATGAGCATCGAGCCTTCTCCACCAATGGTGTCTCGGCATTGCTGGTTACCGTAATACCTCTAGTCATACTACCACATTCACCCCCTGTTGAAAAAGAATCCGGCGGGGTGGGGGGGGGGGGCGACTTGGTCGCCCAACCATAACTGGTGGTCCGCCCGGGTTGAATAGCATACTGGTAGTATGACTATTGAGGTACTGCGCTACTTTCGTACTGTGTCTGCCCACTGGCCCATAACTATTTACAAAGACATAATACAGTTTTGCAATTACACAATTGGCCATGTACATGTCACATTAAAAGGTCTATATACAGTTCATAGCGACACAATCAGACGGTCGGGGACCTTGGTTGTCATTTGCGATCGACGGAGCTTCGGCGGAGACGTCGGTGGAGGTGCAGGCATCTGTGACTCCGGGAGTGTGGATCCATTCCCCGTAGCGGCTTCAATGCCCCTAGATGGCGCTGGTGAGGGTGGCTGACCCAGGGAGGGGGCATCCAGACCTCTAGATGGCGCTGGTGGGGAGGTTGACTGGCCAGTGGAGGGAGCGTCTGTAGAGTGCTGTGGTGGGCAGGGGCGTCCAGGCATGGACGGCGGGAAAAACGGTTGTCCAGGGCAGAGGTCGACAGTGAGGTGCGCCGGTGGGGGGGGAGGGTGGGGCTGGTTGCAAGGGCGAGGGTGGGGATCCGGCGGGCGTCAGGTTCCGTAGGGAGACCGTGTCTTGTCGGCCATCGGGGTACTCCACGTACGCGTACTGGGGATTAGCGTGGAGTAAATGGATCCTCTCGACCAACGGGTCCGACTTGTGCACCCGCACATGTTTCCGAAGCAGGATGGGCCCGGGGGCTGCCAGCCAGGTCGGGAGCGAGGTCCCCGAGGAGGAGTTCCTAGGGAAGACAAGGAGACGTTCATGAGGTGTTTGGTTAGTTGCAGTGCAGAGCAGAGGCCGGATGGAGTGGAGGGCGTCTGGGAGGACCTCCTGCCAGCGGGGGACTAGGAGATTCCTGGACCGTAGGGTCAGAAGGACGGTCTTCCAGACCGTTCTGTTCTCCCTCTCGACCTGTCCGTTACCCCGGGGGTTGGAACTGGTCATCCTGCTCGAGGCAATACCCTTGCTAAGCAGGAATTGATGCAGTTTGTCACTCATAAAAGAGGACCCCCTAGCAGTGTGCATGTAGGCGGGGAATCCGAACAGGGAAAAAATGCTGTGGAGTGCTTTGATGATGGTGGTTGTGGTCATGTCGGGGCAGGGGATGGCGAACGGGAAGCGGGAGTACTCGTCAATCACGTTGAGGAAGTATGTGTTGCGGTTGGTAGAGGGGAGGGGACCTTTGAAGTCCATGCTGAGGCGTTCAAAGGGACGGGAAGCCTTTATCAGATGTGCTTTCTCCGGACGGTAGATATGCGGTTTGCACTCCGCGCAGATGTGCCAGTTCCTAGTGACTGTCCTGACCTCCTCGTAGGGCAGGTTGCGGGTATTTACGAAATGGAAGAAACAAGTGACACTCGGTGGTAGAGGTCCTCGTGAAGGGCTCGGAGGCGGTCCACTTGTGCGTTGGCACATGTGCCGCGGGACAGGGCATCGGGAGGCTCGTTTAGCTTCCCGGGACGATACAGGATCTCCTAGTTATAGGTGGTTAATTCGATCCACCACCGCAAGATCTTATCGTTCTTTATCTTGCCGCGCTGTGCATTGTCGAACATGAAGGCTACTGACCATTGGTCCGTGTGGAGGGTAAACCTCCTGCCGGCCAGGTAATGCCTCCAATGTCGCACATCTTCTACTATGGCCTGTGCTTCCTTCTCGACTGAGGAGTAGCGGATTTCGGAAGTATGGAGTGCATTCGAGAAGAAGGCCACGGATCTGCCCGCTTGGTTTAGGGTGGCTGCCAGAGCTACGTCAAATGCATCGCTCTCGACCTGGAAGGGGAGGGACTCGTTGATGGCGCACATTGTGGCCTTTGCAATGTCAGCTTTGATGCGGCTGAAGGCCTGGCGGACCTTGGTCGACAGGGGGAAAGTAGTTGTTTGGATGAGAGGACGGGCTTTGTCGGTGTAATTGGGGACCCAGTGAGCGTAATAAGAGAAGAACCCGAGGCAGCGCTTCAGGGCCTTGTAGCAGTGAGGGAGGGGGAACTCCATAAGGGGACGTATGTGTTCCGGGTTGGGGCCTATCACTCCATTTCGCACTACATAGCCGAGGATGGCTAGGCGGTTGGTGCTAAACACGCATTTATCATTGTTATACATAAGGTTAAGGATTTTCGCGGTCTGGAGGAATTTTCGGAGGTTGATGTTGTGGTCCTGCTGGTCGTGGCCGCAGATGGTGACATTATCGAGATACGGGAATGTTGCCCGTAAACCATAGCGGTCAACCATTCGGTCCATCTCTCGCTGGAAGACCGAGACCCCATTAGTGACACCGAAGGCAACCCTTAAAAAGTGGTAGAGCCGCCCATCTGCCTCGAAGGCAGTGTACTTGCGGTCACTCGTGCAGATGGGAAGCTGGTGGTAGGCGGAGTTAAGGTCCACCGTGGAGAAGACCTTGTATTGCGTGATCCTGTTCACCAGGTCGGATATGCGGGAGAGAGGGTACGCGTCCAGCTGCGTAAACCTGTTGATGGTCTGACTGTAGTCTATGACCATCCTATTCTTCTCCACGGTCTTTACCACCACTACTTGAGCTCTCCAGGGACTATTGCTAGCCTCGATGACCCCTTCCCCCAGAAGCCGCTGGACCTCGGACCTGATGAACGTCCGATCTTGGGCACTGTACCGTCTGCTCCTAGTGGCGACGGGTTTGCAATCCGGGGTGAGGTTTGCAAACAGGGAGGGGGGATCGACCTTGAGGGTCGCGAGGCTGCAGACAGTGAGGGAGGGCATAGGGCCGCCGAATTTGAAAGTTAGACTTTGGAGGTTGCACTGGAAGTCTAACCCTAGGAGAGTGGCTGCGCAGAGGTGGCGGAGGATGTAGAGCCTGTAATTCTTGAACTCCCTCCCTTGGACCGTGAGGTTAGCTACACAATACCCTTTTATTGCAACAGAATGGGAGCCAGAGGCCATGGCGATTTTTTGATTGACGGGGTGGACAGGAAGAGAACAGCGCCTTACCGTTTAAGGGTGTATAAAGCTCTCCGTGCTCCCAGAGTCGAGCAGACAGGACGTCTCGTGCCCATTGATCAACGACGTCGTCGTTGCTGTGGAAAGGGTGCGGGGTCGAGACTGATCCAAGGTCACCAATGCCAATCGTGGCAGGAGTTCAGAATCATCTTCGGGTGGTGTGTGGTCACCCGTGCTGGGGTCCTTGGAGCCGGTCCAAATTGGCGGCGCACATGGGGTTGCACTTGGCTGGGGGTGGACAAAATGGTGGCACCCATACCCCGCACGTGGTGTTGGTAGAGCAAGATGGCGGCATCCGGAGGCCCCACGTGGCGCTGGGGGAGGAAGCTGGCGATGTTTGTGGGCTGCTCGGGGCCCGTGGAGAGGGTTGGAGCGGTGATCCGCCCTCGCCGTCCGGAACCGCAGCGACCGCCCCATGGCAGACTGCCATGAAATGGCCCTTTTTGCTGCACCCCTTGCACGTTGCCGAACGGGCTGGGCAGTGGGTGGTGTTTCGCCTGCCCGCAGAAATAGCAACGGGGCCCAGCGGGGTTGCCGGGGCGTCTTGCAGCGCAGGCCTGAGGCGATTCAGAGTCTGCTGGGAGGGGGGGGGGGGATTCCACGCTGCCCAGGGGCTACCGCGCGGTTGGAGGCGTAGGCGCGGCCATTTCGGGAGGCCACGTCCAGTGAATCGGCGAGGGCCCGTGCCTCCTTGAGGCCCAGAGTGTCTTTCTCAAGCAGTCTCTGGCGGATTTGCGGGGACTGCATACCCGCAACAAAAGCGTCCCGGATCAATAGTTCAGTATGTCCGTGAGCCGAAACTTGTGGGCAGCTGCAGTTTCTCCCTAGCACGAGGTGCGCACGATAGAACTCGTCTAGTGACTCACCAGGGCTCCGCCGTCTCGTTGACAGTAGGTGCCGGGCGTAGACTTGGTTTACTGGGCGGATATAATGTCCTTTGAGTAGTTCAATTGCGGAATCGTAGTCCGTAGTGTCCTCGATGAGCGTGTAGGTGTCCGGGCCCACTCTGGAGTGCATGATCTGTTGTTTCTGCTCCCTCGTAGGTGTGCTTTCTGCCGTGCCGAGGTAGCCGTTGAAACATGCTAACCAGTGCTTAAAGGTTGCTGCTGCGTTAGCCGCGTGGGGGTTGAGTTGTAGACACTCCGGCTTGATGCGGAGCTCCATCCTTTAAAATCTTGTCTATTAATTGACCACAGAAGCAAAGTTGTAGTCCGAAACTGAAGGTTTTAATAGATGTTTCTCCAGCAGCTCAGGTACAGAAAGGAAGCTGTGGGGAACACACGGGCTCTTAAAACCCGCCTTACAGGGCGGAGCTACCTTACAGCTCTAACCAATGGGTGACTAGTGTTGCATACCATTGGGCCAATGAGCAGCGAGTCTTCTCCACCAATGGTGTCTCGGCATTGCTAGTTACCGTAATACCTCTAGTCATACTACCACAAACAGCTAACGTATCCACTATCTGCAGCTATCTCCTTTAGAACCCTTGGGTGTAGGCCATCAGGTCTTGGGATTTTTCTGAATTTTATTCCTTTAAGTTTCTCCAATACTTCTTCCCTGCTCAGATGTTAGCAAATTCTTGGATCTGATGATCCCTGTTAGGTATGTATCTAAAATAGCTGATCCCAACTGGGTGAGGGGAAAGACCAGTCATCCTGATTGCTATTCAGTTCTCATCTGCTTTATAATGCCTTGCTTGTGTGCCGATACGATCTGAACTACCTTCAGAAGAAAAGAAAAACCTGCATTTAATAGTCTCTTATCATGGCCACACAATGTCTCAAAGTGCTTCACAACTCAATTTATTAGTGTAGTTTATGATCTTCAGGCAGATAATTTACTCACAAGATCTGACAAATAATAAATGAACAAATCTTAAGTTAAACCCTTTATTTGGTCGTGGTTGAAACAGAAATGTTAATGGGAGGACGAGTGTTTAAATATTAAAGTGACTCAAATATCTGAACTTTAAACACAGAGACATTTAGAATAACTACACGGGAACATACCCAGGGGAGAAAATGTAATAAAAAGCAGGAAACACCTGTTGTGTTTATATTTAGGCAGTCTTAGATTGGAAAATAAAAATTCCCATTTAATTTGTTTGAAGAAATTGCTGTGTAATGAATCACAGTACAACATAAATCTATTTAATTCCATTCCAGCAGTGATACTGTTTCTGTCTTTTCTTCATTCAAAATCCCAACATGAGGAAGCTTTATTGTAATACTCCTCCAGGTATTTAGTTACACTATCGATGAATATTTAATAAAGTGTGCTGCCTGGAAAGGAATTGAAGTGACATATAATTTATTTGCTGCCAGACAGTGACACCAACGATTGGAACCCTGCTTGACAACTTTTGTAGTTTTAATGAGTGGCTCAATAAATTTCATAGAATCACAGAATAATAGTGCAGAAGAGGCTCTTCGGCCCATTAAGTCTGCACCGATGCAAGAAAGATAGCTGACCTGCCTACCTAATCCCATTTGCCAGCACTTGGCACATAGCCTTGAATGTTATGACATGCCAAGTGCGCATCCAGGTAATTTTTCAAGGATGTGAGGCAACCCGCCTCTACCACCACCCAAGACAGTGCATTCCAGACCGTCGCCACCCTCTGGGTAAAAATGTTTTTCCTTCAATCCCCCCTAAACCTCCTGCCCCTCACCTTGAACTTGTGTCCCCTCGTAACTGACCCTTCAACTAAAGCATCAGCTGCTCCCTATCCACTCTGTCCTTGTTCCTCATAACCTTGTACACCTCAATCAGGTTGTCCCTGTCTGCTCCAGTGAAAACAATCCGACTATCGAACCTCTCTTCATAACTTAAATGTTCCATCCCAGGCAAAATGGGTGAATCAACTCTGCACCCCCTCCAGTACAATCACATCCTTCCTATAATGTGGCGACCAGAATTGCACACAGTGCTCCAGCTGTGGCCTCACCGTAGTTTTATACAACTCCAACATGACCTCCCTGCTTTTGTAATCTATGCCTCTATTGATAAAGGCAAAAAGCCTTTTACCCCACCCTATTAACCTGCCCTTCCGCCTTCAGAGATCTATGGATGAACATGCCACGGGCAGGCACGGGAGGCCGCGCAATGTGTGCATCTGCGCCAATGTACACTGGATGCCTGCAGGTTTACCGACTGGGGGTCGGGGGGAAGGTGGTGGAGGTTGGGACACCAGAGCGGTGAGCACTGGCTGAACTGCGGCCCCAGGACTAAGCCTGCCCCCAACATCTGTCCATTCCACCCCCTCCTCCCCCACGCCCCTCCGCAGCCAGCCCAGACCAGCCCACCCCACACAGCCTCTGTCAGAGCCTGTAGGCAGGTTGTAATATGCACAGGTGTTTAATGTGAACAGGTTTGTGTCCTAGATCCCAACACTATTCTGTGCTCTGCATCCAGTGCCAACTTAACTGTGTCTACTTTCCTTTCCTTATGGGCCCAAATGCTACATCTAGGTGGACACCTAGGAGGTACATCAGGAGTGGAGGCGGCCTGTTGCGTTTCCTGCCCTGTGACCTGGGTCTCCTTTGGTGGCCGTATTCTGGGCAACCGGCCTGGATGGACCCGGCTGCTGCTCAGTTGTCCCAGGTGGCATGCCACCCTGTTCTACCTGCTGCTCATGTGATGCACCAGGGACAGGAGGAGGGGTGAGGAGTCCGAGGTGCTGCGGTGTTCCTGCACCTCCCCTGCAGGAGTCACTGGCACAGGCCCCATCACCTACTTCTCCCTTAGGGTGTCTGGTGGCCCCCGGGCTACTCCATGGGATGGGGGTGCAAGCAGAGCTAACCCCTGAGGCTCCCCCCTATGTGGCACTGTCAGTCCTGGAGGCCAGCTGCCAACTCGACCAGGGTCTGCAGGCCCGCGGCCATGGAGCGCAGGAAGTGGACCACCTCCATCTGGGGCTACACCACATCACACTGCGACACCCCCACCACCACCTTGAAATGTGCCACAACATCCAGTGACTATGCCATCTCCTTCTGGGACTGGGCCACCTCCCCCGGGTTTCTGCCATGTCTCCCAATGCTTGGGCAATATCGCCGATGCTGTCAGTCATGGCCCACTGTGACTAGGCCATGTTCAGGAGACCCGCTGCAATGTCTAGGTGGCTCTGGTACATGGCTACCTGTGATAGGGCAGCCTAGTCCTTGGCCACCGCCTGCACAGATTGTCCCAGGCCTTGGACATCTTGACCCATGGCCAAAATCTTTGCCCCCACCACGGACGGTGTTGGCCTGAGTGGAACGCAGGGTCGGCACCACTTCCTGCTCCTGCATGCGCTTGGACACTTCCAGCTGCTCCTATAGGTGTTGGATTCTCACAAACAACCCCTCATGTAGCCCCTAACTCTGTGATCGCTTTTTCCATGATCGATGGGACCGTCCGTTCCAGAAGCCCGAAACCCATCTGGACGGCAGCTAGTCCCTGGGATCGGCCTGCCCTCCGACCGTCTGCTCCCTCGGGAATCCTACCTCCATCTGCTTTACCAGAGCATGTGTGTGGTGCACAGCAGATAGTGCCCCAGGAGCCTCTTCACTAAAATGTCCAGCCGAGGTGAGTATCTCTGGGATGGTGGAGGGTGTTGGAGACAGCTGTGACAGGAAGTCAGTGTCATCCCTGGCTCGCGCTCTGGGGAGTGTCGGTGTCATTCTCGTCGTTGGTCGACACCTGGGGTTCTGGCTGTGGTCTGGGGTGGGGGACACCAGAAGGGCCCACCCCATCACCAGTAGCTCCTGCAAGACACAAGACAAGTCACATGATTGCATCTCGGGCTGGGTGAGGCGGGGGGAGAGTGGAGAACGGGGATGTGCTGGGGAGGAGGTGTAGGTGAAGCGGGGTGTGGGGTTGGTGCTGGGTGTGATGGTGGTGGTGAGTGTGGGGGTGGTGGTGGTGGGGGGGTTGACACAAGTGCCATGGGAAACCGCAAATCAGCGGGGTCCCAGTTCCTCACCCAATGCTGACCTCAGTCCCGGCAACTTCCCTTTCATCTGGTGCCCTCTGCTCTGCTGTGGTGAGGGGCCGCAGGTCTGAGGTCGCCCTCCAGTCTTCTCTCGCACCTGGCGGTTGTGGACGACCTTCTCCTGGGGGGTGGGGGGGGGGGGGGGGGGAGGGGTGGTGGAGAGAGAGGAGGGGGAGGTGCAGGAGGAAGCAGAGAACACACAGTGTTAGGCGGGTAGCTGGTGGCTTTAGTAGCCAAGGTGCCTGGGCGTGGCAGCCTCCTTTCCACCCCGGGGTACAGGATCACCTGCCCCTTCCCCACGGCATCCAGCAGGGTCTCCAGTTCCGCGACGGTGAATCGTGGGGCTGCGCGTCTTACTGCCATCTTGTTGGCTGAGATGATGCGAGGGGAGTGATGCATGTATATGCGGCTGCAGCTTGTCTGCCTCCTGAGTTGCGATCCCAGACTTGGCGAATCCTGTACCGTTGCACATTGGAATCGATTGTGTTCCATGTGGCGCTGGTGCTAGCCCCTTAACGGTCGATGGATCGGTCCAGCTGCAGCGGCAGTTTTTTCCGTCACAGAAGTCCACAAAACCTGCCCCGGTGTCAAAACTCAGTCCGCCCACCATGTTTTGGCCTCAACTACTTCCTGTGGTAACGAATTCCACAGGCTCACCATTCTCTGGATGAGGAGATTTCTCCTCAGCTCAGTCCTAAATGGTCTATATTCTGAAATATTCTCATGTCAAGAAAATTAGGGCATTATATCAACTATTAGGTCTGAAAGGATTGAAGTTCTTACATTTTTGAGAGTTATTTTTCAGGTTTGTTTTTATTGGGTCAGTTAGCAATAGCTAAAATATCATTGTTTTTCTGCAGTATTATCTGGACAATAATATTTATTTCACTTATTTAAGAGATTCAGAAGATGATAGTACTCATTCAGCTCAAGTGAGAAATGCGCAAAGGAATCTCTGCCTCAGTGTTTGATGTGTGATCTTTCAAATAATTCGAGAAATTCTTTCGGAGGCAATGGGTTTATCACATGACATAATAAGCAGTGGGCTCTGTACAAATCATTTCACCACAATAAAATACACACGTTCTCTGTCGGATGCCATATGGCTTTAGGATGCAGCAAAACATAGGACCTGGACTGGTTAATGATTTTCAACTGTAATCCTGTGGCAAGAAATTAGTGCCCCTCAAGGGATCAACAGAGCCGTGTTCCATATAGCCTCATCTTGAACTGGCCTTGCCTTGTGGGATGTTGTCAGAAGCGGTTGGCAACAAAATCACACAGCTGTGTGCTATTATGGTTAATTGATTCAGAAATGATATTTAGTGGGATGTTCCAGTGCTTCATGTCAGCAGACATGTTTGCATCTCATGTAATTTGAATTAAAGATACAAGCTGCTTTCAGGCTGATTTGCCTTAAAGTCCCAGGTCCATTAAACATCTATGAATCAAAAGTGTAACAGCAAAAATAAAAGAAAGGGAAAATAGGGGAATAAACTGGGAATGAACAAACAAAACAGGAAGGACCCTTACACCTGACACTGAGCCAATTTTGGATCCGACTTGCTACCTTCACCTGTATCCCATGGGATTTCACATTTCCAGCCAGTTTGTCATGTGGGACCTTGTCAAGTGTCTTTTATGAAACCTCTGTTGACAACATCCACTGCACTACCTTCATCAATCCTCCTTGTTCCTTCCTCAAAATATATTATTATGCGAGTAAGACATGAACCTCCGCTTACAAGACTACGCTGATTATCCCTGATCAATCATTTTCTTCTAAGTGACAGGTTATTCTGTGTGGTAGTCACCACTGTTGTATATATATCACATATGAGGTGTATTATGGTAAGGCTCCTGTACTACAGGTACGGGGGTAGGTCCCTACCTGCTGGCTCTGCCCAGTAGGCGGAGTATAAATGTGTGGGCTCTCCGAGCTGCAGCCATTTCGGCAGCTGCTGCGAGAGGCTACACATCTCTGTGTAATAAAGCCTCGATTACATTCTACTCTCGTCTCATCGTAATTGATAGTGCATCATCCTGTCTCTCAGAATTGGTTCCAATAATTTGCCCATCGCTGAAGTCAGACTGATTGGCCTATAATTATTTGGCCTACTCCTCGCACCCTTTTTTAATAATGGTACAAAGTTCAGAGATATCCAGTCCTCTGGTACCTCACCTGTAACTAGTGAGGATGAAAAATAATCCTCAGAGCATCTGATATTTCCTCCCTGGCTTTCTTTAACAGCTTGGAACACAATCCATCCGGTCCTAGTGATGTATCCAAGGATGTCAGTTCCTCCAGTACTTCCTTTCTCATCGTGTTTATTGTATCTAATATTTCACACTCCTCGCTTTTAACTGGAATGTCTGCATCATTCCGCTCCTGAGTGAAGATATAGACAAAGTATTAACGAGAAAACTGCCCATGTCTTCTGCTTTGACATAACATACCAGGTATGTGTCTGATAGGCCCTACCCTTTCCTTCATCATTCTCTTGCTCTTAATATACTGGTAAACCATCTTTGGGTTTTCTGTGATTTTACCTATCAATATCTTTTCATATCCTCCCTTTGCTTTACTAATTTCCTTTTTTACTTCACCCCTGCACTTTCTATGCTCCTGTAGGCTTTCTACTATATTAAGCTTTTTGTGATATTCATGAGCTTTCTTTTTCTGCTTTATCTTACCTTAGATGGCTCCAGATTTGGCAGTAGCACCTTTTTCCTCAGTGGGACATGTTGACACTGTGTTGTGGAATCTCGATTTTGAATACTGATTTGATGCTGTTTTCCCCTCTAGTAGTGGTATCCAGTCCACTTTCTCCAGTTCACTTCTCAGCTTTGTGAAATCCCCAGAATGTTCCTCACTACTACTGTATCCAGTTCCCAGCATCATTTCTGAAGACTAAATCTTGAATTTTGCCCCCTCTCATTGGGCTTGATACGTGCTGGCTAAGAAAGCTCTCTTGAATGCAGTTCAAGAATGTTATGCTCTCTGTGCCTTTCACACTGTTGATATCCCAGTTGATTATGGGAAGTTGAAGTCTCCAACTCTTACCGCCCTATTGTTTTTGCACTCAGAAATGTGCCTATACATTTACCCTTCTACTCCCTTCCACTATTTGGGGGTCTAGTACAGTCTTAGCAGTGTCGTGCCCCATATTTATTTCTCAGCTCGACCCATATATCTTGATTGATGCTTTGTTTTGTAACTCGTCCCTCCTCACTGTAATTGATTCTTGAACCAATGACACTGCATCCCCAACTTTTTATTCCTCTCCCTATCCAGCCTGAAAACTCTATCTGCAGGGATGTTGAGCTGCCATTTAGCTCTCTTGAAGCAAAGTTTCTATTATCTCGATGATGTCATGCAGCCATCTATCTGTTCCCTCAGTTCATCGGTTTTATTTACTATGGTCCTTGTATTTACATATGTACGGCATTGCTCTCCAGATCAATGGAACGTTTAAGCCTCTCCACCACGTAAGTGGCACTTTAAGGAAAGGTCAGCGACAGTTGTGCTGACACCAGTATCCTCATGTACAAGGCGGTCATCCTCCCAACTCTTCTGTACAGCTCAGAAACTTGGACCATGCAGAGACACCACCTCAAAGCCCTGGAGAGGTACCATCAATGCTGGTCTGGGATGGATTCTTCACATCAGCTGGGAGGAGAGGCGTACTAACATCAGTGTCCATGAAAGAGCCAAGAGACCAGCATCGAGCACATGATCATCCAAAACCAACTCTGCTGAGCTGCCATGTGCTTAGGATGTCAGAGTCCCAACTTCCAAAGTAAATTTTCTTTGCCCAGCTCCAGGAAGGCTTCCGAACAAGAGGAGGACAAAGACGCAGACTTACCTCAAGAAAGGAAACATGGGAGACCCTTGCTAGAAGAGGCTTACTTGGAGGAACCAATTGAAGGAACACAATTATTCAAGACGCCACGAGGTCGGAATTGAATCTGCATCCCTGGTGCTGTGAGGCAGCAGTGCTAACGTTGGAGACGCAAGGCCAGTCCTGGGTGGTTGGCAACCCTCACTGAGATGTAAATATTTCAAACCAATTAAATTAATTAAATCATGTTTCATTGGAGCGAAATGCATTTCTCATAATGTTTAGATTGAATTTCTACGTATTCTGTCCTAAGTGATAAGTGCTAATGCTGGGAGATGAAACACTTCCTCCTGTTCGGGGCATGATATCATCATCATACTTAAGGTTTTTCAACAATGCACTTCAAACAGATCATTTCAGAGCACCCATGTGATTTCTTTCATTCCCACATTGGCCTCTCATAGTCATTTCTCTGAAAATGGTCAGACGATACTGCTCCAGAGTTCCTCTTGCCATGTGTAGGTTCAACAACAGCATAAGGAAGTTCTTGGGAGGCAAGCACAACTATGGTCGGCTGTGTGAAGTTCACTGGGTACAATTAATTGACATGGTTTGTATTAATTTTCCATTTGTGCATCAGCATTGCCCAATGTTCAAAAAAGGTTACAATGTTTTGAGCAATTTGCTGGAAAATAATCACATCAGTCAACGTATGGGCTCCTGGATGTTTTGAATAGAGACTTGGAAAGAAGTTCATTAATCACCGATGAGGCCTCTACTGAAATAATGAGGGAAAGGTGTACTTATGCCCAGTTGGTCCAGAAAAAAATCTCAGCATAACAGGAATTTAGCTTCACCCCATCACATTTTGAGTTTAACTCAAACTTACGTGCCATTCCCCAAGATGGAGCAGGTTGCCTATCAACATATATTAAATTCTCAGTTAGAACAGTATTTCAACTCACTTCCAAATTTAGTGCACCATGGGTTTCTTGGATATTAGGTCACTGGCAAAGGTCTCAATGATAATTGAGGAGACTGATTTAACTCATGTAAACACTGCAATAACTACTTGCAGCTGCTTTTCTACTTACTCATGGGAAAGGCTTTGTTCACAATATTTTTGCTCGGGCGTTATTTTCTACACTGTGGATGTTTTCTCAATTTCATCCAGATGGATGATCAATGTGACCACCACCCTGATATTCAGAGACAATAGCTCAGCCGCAACAGCTGAAAGGGGAGAAGCACAGGGAGACAACTCGGGAAGAAAGACTTGTGAATGATTAATAATATTGTCATCATCCAAAAACATTAACGTATTCTCTCTCCACAGATGTTGCCTGATTTGCTACATAGAATCAGAAGAATCATAGAATCCCTACAGTGTAGAAGGAGGCCATTTGGCTCAGCATGTCTGCACCGACACTCCGAAAGAGCTCCCTACCTAGGCCCATGCTCCCACCCATAACCCCACCTAACTTGCACATGTTTAGACACTAAGGGGCAGTTTTGCACAGCCAATCCACCTAACCTGCACATCTTTCGGCTGTGGGAAGAAAACAGAGCACCCAAAGGAAACCCAGGCAGGCACAGGGAGAACGTGCATACTCCAGTCACCCAAGAACAAAATTGAACACAGGTCTCTGGCACTATGTGGTAGCAGTGCTAACACCTGTGCCACCATGCCATCCCTAACCACTGTGCCACCGTGCCATCTTTTTCCATTTCCTGTTTCTATTTCAGTTATCCAGCATCCACATTTTGGTTTGCACGTTTACCCTTGTTAATGCAAGGTTGAACTTAGGTTGCACCAGGACCCACAGCACGAGCACATGCCATGTTCCCAGAAACCCGCTCATTGGCACTGGCACAAAGTGCTGCTGTAACCAGACAACCCTTGAACACTGCATCCCCTAACATTGATCCCCAGATACCCATATCTTCCCATTCATCAAACAAGTTGATTTGCCACCCAGCACCAAGAATGCACAAGACAGAAAAGTAGTGCAAGATGTAATATTCATATAATCTTAACTATACAACCAAAATTAACAACATATTTACTCTTACACAACTGCACACCTTGAGCAACTACAAAGCTTTACTCAGCACTTTTGTACTAGTCCTATATCATGCAACCCAGTGGCTTGAGCAGGGTTGAAAGCAGGCTTCCCAGATCCCTGCTCGGATTGCTGGATTGCTCTTTGTGACATGCTGTGGATTTTAGAGTCTGTGAAGGACTGTTCTGAAGTCTGATCCACCATGTGCAGGGGCAAATTCAGTCATTGAGAGATGAGGGCCGGGATTCTCCCCTACCTGGCGGGACGGGGGGTCCCGGCGGGATAGATTGGCGTGAACCATTCCGGCGTTGGGCCTTCCCAAAGGTGCGGAATTCTCCGCACCTTTAGGGGCTAGGCCCGCGCCGGAGTGGTTTCCACTCCGCCAGCTGGCGTGAATGGCCTTTGGCGCCACATCAGCTGGAGCTGAAAGGACTTCACCGGCCGGCGTAAGTCCGCGCATACATCGGTGCATTAGCAGATGCTGACGTCATACCGGCGCATGCGCAGGGGAGGGGGTCTCTTCCGCCTCCGTCATGGTGAAGACCATGGCGGGGGCGGAACAAAAAGAGTGCCCCCACGGCACAGGCCCGCCCGCAGATCGGTGGGCCCCGATCGCAGGCCAGGCCACCGTGGGGGCACCCCCTGGGGTCAGATCGCCCCGCGTCCCCCCCAGGACCCCGGAGCCTGCCTGCCCGCCAATCCCGCCGGTAAGCGAGGTGGTTTAAACCACTCCGGCGGGAAAGGCCTGTCAGCCATGGGACTTCGGCCCATCGCGGGCCGGAGAATCGCCGCGGGGGGACCGCCTACTGGCGCGGCGCAATTCCCGCCCCGCCGGATCTCAGGGGGCGAGATTGGGAGATTGGGGCGGGACACGGCGGGGGCGGGATTGACGCCGGTACCGGGCGATTCCGCCCAAGGTAAATTACAATACCAGACCAGACCTCAACAATGGCTAGGATACTGGACAGAAACCCCAATGTTATATTTTTTATTTTGTAAGACTGTGAGGAAAGAGGGTATCTTGCTTCAGGAGTGATTACGCAAAGAAATAGGGGTATAATATTTTAAAGCAAACTTTATTACTAATATAACATGTGTGTTGCTGGTTCTTAGTTCTGTCATCGAGTAGGTGGGAGTTCCTTGTCCCTCTCTCCAACAGCAAGAGATGTCAAAATCCATTGATTACCAACCCCTCCTCCTCCTCCTCTCAAATAGTCAGCAGTGAAGGACTAGCCCCAGTTCTCACCCTCACTTCTGAAGCAACAAAGAGACCATGTCCTTCACAACACTCCTTTTAGAACTCACTGCTGGAGCCCCTGAGCTGCTTCTCTCTTTCAGTCTCATCTGGTCCGAGTCAGGAAGGTCGGGTGAGGCAGCGGCTTTGGATTTTCAGTGAAGATAAGTTGCTATGGAGTGTCAATCCATCATGCTGAGGTATTTACGGGCCATTATCTTATATTCTTATAAATGTTGGAAAAGACACCAGGGCCTCAGGGTTTCAAATGTTTAGAACATAGAACATACAGTGCAGAAGGAGGCCATTCGGCCCATCGAGTCTGCACCGACCCACATTAAGCCCTTACTTCCACCCTATCCACGTAACCCAATAACCCCTCCTAATCTTTTTGGACACTAAGGGCAATTTAGCATGGCAAATCCACCTAACCTGCACATCTTTGGACTGTGGGAGGAAACCGGAGCACCTGGAGGAAACCCACGCACACACGGGGAGAACGTGCAGACTCCTCATAGACAGTGACCCAGCGGGGAATCGAACCTGGGACCCTGGCGCTGTGAAGCCATAGTGTTATCCACTTGTGCTACCGTGCTGCCCATTATAGTTTACATTATGCTTTGTGGACCCAGTTTGAAATACTCACACTTTTAGCCACGGATGACATCACGTGCTGCTGGCTGATACATTGGCCCAGATCTTCCGGTCTCCAGAAAGTTGTAACATAGAGGTACCTTAGAAGATACAAATCCCTTGGAAGTCCTCATGCAAGGATTGCATGGGAATTACCTGGAAAGTGTCAACTTCTGCTGGGCACTTACACTGCATTTAGAACCCTTCAAACCTCCAATTTAAAATTGGATAGTTCTGACTCACTGAGCAGAATAGTTACCCAGGAAAGGTCAGAAGGATTAAAACCCGTTCTAACTCTTGGGTAACTATGATAGTGAACATTCCCCCCCACCCCCCCACCTTCCGGACTTCCCAACTAGTCCCCAACTCGCACCCAAAATCCACAACGATACCACTAATAACCCCTGACAACATGACTATCCAACATACTTCCCTGCTCTCCTGAAAACCCCCAGGCCCTGCCTGCTTCACAACTACCTCCAATTACTGACTACCCACAGACCCACATACTACCTGAGCCCCCCTTCAAATAACAGTCGCACCATTGACACTGATGAGCCATCAATTGCACGAGAGACGAGTTGCTTTACAAAAGTTAGGCTTTAATAAGCTAGAACTTAGCCCTGCAGTTGTCTACAATAAAATGGACGACCGCCGGGCGTTTGACTATTTATACCTCGGCAAGGAGGCGTGGTTAATTCAGCCTCTCGACCAATCGGAGAGCTGTCACATGACTGGTCTCAACCAATCGGTCGAGAGGCACATGACCGACCAGGGCCAATGGTAAGCCGGTGTTCTGCCCCAATGGCAGACAGCTATGCAAATCATCTCACCACAGACACCCTACCCTCTCATCCACCTACCTCCTCACCCACCTACCTGCCACCCTACTCCCTCACCCACCTACCTGCCACCATACCCCTTTACCCACCTACTTGCCATCCTACCCCTTCACCCACTTACAATCCAAACTCACCTTCTCTCCATAGCTTTTCAAATTGATGGGACATGTAAAACTTACTGGAATACGGCAGCTAACGCTGTAAAAAAGGCTCGATTTCCTTGATGCTCCTACACTGAAGGACTCCAGAGCAGCTATGCTCCACATTTCTCAGAAGGCCTGGGTTGGAGGTCTGGTGGGATAGAAATAGAAGCGGAGTGGCAATCCGACGGTGATCACTACTTGATGGAAGATTGGGCCATTAAAATGTTACTCAGCACCTGTACAGATACACTTCACAACAAAGCTCCCAAATCATACTGGAACAATACAACATCCCACTCTATTTAAAAAGACATGAATGCGTCCAAGTGGAGTTTGCACATTCTCCCCGTGTCTGCTTGAGTTTCACCCCCACAACTCAAAGGTGTGCAGGTTAGGAGGATTGACCAAGCTAAATTGGAAAAAAAATAATTGGGTGCTCTAAATGTAAAAAAAAAGAATAATGCCTCTTCACATGAATGAAATTTCTCCAGTTGTTAGCTTATATATGTAACTTGAAGAAAATTGACTTTAATAATTAAACAGACCACCTGAACAGTCTTTATAGCGTGTTTTCGTTTCTCAAAGAAACATGATTCATGGTATTGCTTCGGCAGTAGGATGTTGCGTCTCCATCTCATGGATTTTGTATTCACTCTAAGTGATGAGTTGGCGTGCTGTACTGACAATGTTGTGCATGTTGCTCTTGATGTAGGAGTTGTGCTTGATGTCACTGATCTTGTGTCACTTGTTGACATCATTGAATTTGCATTGCTTGATGATTTGATGTTGTCTTACTTCTTCATCATGTTACTGGTGCTATTCATGATCTGCTTTCCCAGCTCAGAACATAGAACATCGGAGCAGGAGGAGGCCAATCTGCTATTCGAGCCTGCTCCACCATTCGTTATGATCATGGCTGATGGCTGACAGTCCAACTCAGAAACATGTTATCGCTCCACCGGCCCCCGCCCCCCACCACCCCATCCATTGATCCCTTTAGTCCCAATAGCTATATCTAACTCCACCTTTGAAAACATACAGGGTGGTATCTCCATTTGGTAGACTATGTTCTCCTGCCGGAGCTGAATTGCACCAGTTTTATGATCCCCTTGCGGTCGTAAAGCGGGTTGCAATTTTATGCATGGTGTTGGATATGAGGAATTCCTGAAGGAATCCCACTATCGCGTTGCCATCTTGAGCGGGCAGCACAAATTGCCATTCCCGCTTCCCACACTACAGCCCCCCTACTCCTGGATTTCCTTGGTGCCCCAACACCCTTAATTACAGGGGTGACCTGAACTGCTCCCGCACAGGGACCCTTATAATAGGGGGACCCACCCACAGGGACCCCTTTAATAGGAGGACCCCCCAGAGATCCCTCTAACAGGGAGAACACCAGAGTCCGCTGTAATAGCGCAACCCCCAGGGACCACTGTAATAGGGCGGCCTCACCCCATGGACCCCTGTAATAGGGGGACTCCCCAGAGACCCCTGTAATAGAGGGACCCTGCAGGGACCACTGTTATAGTGCAGCCCCCCAGGAACTCATTTAATAGGGGAACCCCTCCAGAGAACCCTGTAATAGGGAGACCCCCTAGGAATCCCTGTAAGAGGGGGAACCTCCCACAAGGAGCCCTGTAATAGAGGGACCCCCCACAGGAACCCCTACAATATGGGGACCTCCCCACAGATAACCACTGCCTAAAGGAACACCTCCACAGATCCCCCCCCCTTTTGTCTGGAAGCTAGAGAGCAATTATAGTTGGAATACTTATCTTGCAGCTCCACATGCCCATTCCTCGAAGGTGTGCCTGTGTCTGGTTCCCACAGATCCATTAGTTGGCAAGTGATTCGTAGCTTTCGGTCGTAGTCTGTGATTGACAGCTTGTAGAAACCATCTGCAGCTTTGATCCATTCACATTCTTCCACGCTTCAGTGGCCGAAGTGGTGAAACCCCAACATTGATCACATTAAAGAGAGGTAAGTCCATTGAAATCGCACGCTTGAATGATTCAAATACACTTAGTGCTTGGAATGCACTTACATCTTATTGATGTGATCAATGTTTACAAACAAGTTATCAGCGCCCGGCTGCGGGGGACTCCCGGCTGCGGGGGACTCCCGGCTGCGGGGGACTGCCGGCTGCGGGTGACTGCCGGCTGCGGGGACTCCCGGCTGCGGGGGACTCCCGGCTGCGGGGGACTCCCGGCTGCGGGGAACCCCCGGCTGCGGGGGACTCCCGGCTGCGGGGGACTCCCGGCTGCGGGGGACTCCCGGCTGCGGGGGACTGCCGGCTGCGGGGGACTGCCGGCTGCGGGGACTCCCGGCTGCGGGGGACTCCCGGCTGTGGGGGACTCCCGGCTGCGGGGAACCCCCGGCTGCGGGGGACTCCCGGCTGCGGGGGACTCCCGGCTGCGGGGACCAGAGAATCACAGGAGGCCGGAGCATAGGGCACCAGGTCTGCTAATTAGATGCAAATGAGTCATTAAGATTCAAGTGCATTTATTTACATCCCCCTACTGGCACGCATCGTGGATCTCTTTCACACCACTAGCGGGGGGTTGGAACATCGCGTTCGGATCGGCACCCGCGCTGATCCCGATTTCCCCCGATGACTGATTCTCGGTCCCATGGTGGAACGAATTCCGGGCATCCTGGGACAGAGAATCCCGCCCACAGTGTTCGCCCTCACTGCTTTCTGTGGTAGTGTATTCCAAAGGGTCACCGCCCGCTGGGTGAAGACATTTCTCCTCATGTTAGCCCTAAACGTTTTACCCTGCGTCCTTAGACTATGACCCCTGATTTTGATACATGTCGTCTTGTGTCTTACAGGACCAGCTGGAGATGGGGCTGGTCCATCCGTAGACCCCCCCCCCCCCCCCCCCCCAGCCAGTGCCAAAGCCGATGCCCCCGTCGGCCGAGCACGGGGAGAGCAGCCCAAACACCAGCCCTCTGCCTGAGACTCAGGACACCCCGGAACCCGGGTTGGAGGAGGACACCGACTTTCCATCACAGCTGTCTCCAACAGCCTCCAGCATCCCAGACACTATCACCTCAGTTTGGCACATTAGTGAAGAGGCTCCTGGGACACTATCTGGTGCACAACTCACATCGCATCCGAGACAGCAGGTGGAGGTAGGAGCAGCCGACAGGCCAGACGGTCGGAGGGCAGGCAAGCCCCAGGAATCAGCTGCCGTCCAGACAGATCCCGGGCTCCTGGAACATCCACTCCCAGCCACAGTCCAGGTGCAGTCAGAGACCCAGGGACGACAAGAGGGGATGTTGGCCGGCTTCCAGCAGTTGCAGATGCAGGTGGAGGAGTCCATCCGCGTGTAGGAGCAGGGTGTGGTGACAGTCATGCGTACCACCCTGGCCGACACCGCACCGGTGGCGTCCGCGGTGGAGGCAATGGGGCCGACGGTGTCGGCTATAGGTCAGAGTGTCCAGGGCCAGGGGCATTCTGCGTAGGCGGGAGCCGAGGCCCAGGTCAGGGCTGCCCTCTCAAAGGCAGCCACTCGCCCGAGCCACCTGGAAATTGCATGGCCCAATCACAGCAAGCCATGGCTGCGAATGTCACCGGCATTGCCCAGGCGCAGACCGGGGTTGTGCAGACACTGAGCTAGGTGTCCCAATCCCAGAGGGAGGTTGCCCAATCCCAGAGGAAGGTGACCAGTCACTGCCTGATGTGGCACAGACCCTCAGGGTGGTGGCACAGTCGCAGCGTGACGTGGTGCAATCCCAGACGGAGATGGTCCACTCTCTGTGCTCTTGTCGCAAGGCAGGAATCACAGCAGGCCACCTCCACCCCTACTGTACAGTCTGAGGAACCACCAAGACATAGTGTTAGGGCCTGTAAGGCCAGAAAGTTAGACATCAGTTCAATTGGCATGGGTGCAGGGCACTGTTGAGTTACGGGGCTAGGGCGCAGACTGTGTATATTTCCACACAACAAACACCTATAACCATCATTATAACCTGCCTTGGTGCTCTGTTTGCTGTGTGTGTGGCGGTGGGCTGGTCAGTGCTGGCTGGGGGAGTGGGAGGTGGGGGAACAGTGCAGGCCCCATGGGTAGACCATCCACCCCCCCCTCCCTCGGGCGGAGACGTGCATGATAGTTTTCATAGAATTTACAGTGCAGAAGGAGGCAATTCGGCCCATCGAGTCTGCACTGGCTCTTGGAAAGAGCACCCTACCCAAGCCCACATCTCACCCTATCCCCATAACCCAGTAACCCATCCCAACACTAAGGGCAATTTGGACACTAAGGGCAATTTAGCTTGGCCAATCCACCTAACCTGCACATCTTTGGACTGCGGTAGGAAACCGGAGGACCCGGAGGAAACCCACGCACACACGGGGAGAACGTGCAGACTCCGCACAGGCAGTGACCCAAGCCTAGAATCGAACCTGGGACCCTGGAGCTGTGAAGCATTTTTTTTCTAACCACTATGCTACTACGCTGCCCATTGCAGACCAGCTGTATGTTCATTCAGTAAAACCCGTTTCAGTTGGTGTACAGCGGCCTGTTATCCACCTGTGCCCGGAGGGTAACATTCATTCCATTGATCATCCCTAGACCTGAGGCACCCGGGCATCCTGTTGGGATCGGTCTGCATGGAACTGAATGTACTGGTCTGCCTGGGCGTCCGTGACAGCGCAGATGCACCTGTGCGCTGATGCCTGCGAGATCCCGGACAGGTCCCCACTCAGCGACTGGAAGGACCCCATCATGTAAAAGTTCAGGGCGACCGTCACCTTGACGGTCACCGGGAGCGGGTCTCCTCCCACATAGCCCTGCAGTTCCAGGTGTGCCATTATCTGGAAGATGTGTCGCACAGTCCCTCATCTACATTCACCTCTGCATATCAGGTCCGGCAGGTCCTCGAACGACATCCGGCGCCGGTGCATGCGGGGCCTCATGCCGTGCCTCCTTGGCACCTCCACCTCCTCTTCGACCTGTTGGATGGCCGGCCCTCCAGCCTGCGCGGTAGCCACCTGCACCTCTGCAGCCCGTTCGTCTGCTGCAGATTCCTCCCCCTGTCTGAGCGGCCACTGCTCACACGGCCACAGGGTATCTTGCAAAGCTGCCAGCATTGCAGGTTGATGTCCGAATGCCATTGTCTGCAGGGGGTGAAAGGCCAAGATGTTAGCATGGCGCATACGCCCGTGCCCAACCAGATACCATGGGCTACACGGTGGCCCCGGTTGGCACTGCGGGTCCCGCCCATGCTTGACCCCTTCCCCCCTTCCCCCTGCCCTGTCGGTATGCCCCAGTTCTAGTGCCCTTCCTTGCTGCTGGGGGCAGTCTTGGGTGTGGCGCTGGATGGTCCCACTGTGTGTGGATCCCAATTAGGTGGGCGTTTGGAGCCGGGGGGGGGGGGGGGGGGGAGATGCGCTGTGGGAGAGGTGGGGTGGGATGCAGGCATGGGCGCACCCATACGGCCGGTGCCACTACGTAGAAATATGGGCGGGGGTGGGTGGCCAGTGGGTGTTCAGCAAGATGGCAGTCAGTGCCTGGGCACCGCCCCAGTGCTGTGGGGGGCACCCCGGCTGTTCGGCCCAACCTCCCCAACCCCCCCCCCCCCCCCCCCCCAATTTCCTCGACTTCCCCAGGTCCTGTAGCCCCCCACCCACCTCCCCACCGCAGCCAGCACGGCTGGTGTCCGGCCAGCAGCCCGCAGTTGCTCCACACCATTTCCTACCTCCTCTCTCTCACTCAGCAGCCACGCCGCCAGGCTCATGATTTTTAAAACTACAAGTGAATGACTCCGTCGGGATCTCGGCCCATCGGAGGTGGTGAATCGAGGAGGCCAAGAGCATAGGGTGTCAGGCCTGCTAATTATGTACCTACAGTACTTTCTGCCCACGCGGCGAGCAACGTATTTATGTCATTTTCAGGATGCCGGAGTAAACTGGTGCCTACCCCGATTTCGGCGTCAGAAGCTATTCTCCGCCGATTTCGCCATCAGCAAGCGGAGAATCCCGCCCAATACACTTAGTTCCCTCGTCCAAATCATTAATATATAATGTGAACAATTGGGGTCCGAGCACAGATCCCTGCAGTACCCCACTATTCACTGCCTGCCAATCAGAAAAAGATCCATTTAGTCCAACGTTTTGCTTCCTGTCTGCTAACCAGCTTTCTTTTTTTTTTAAATGTATTTTATTACAAACAGATTACAGCAAACAAACACCCCGGGAAACATGCTTCCTAATCATCAATTATACAGTCTGTACAGATTTTTCCCCTTTTTCAACTCCCCCCCCCCCCCCCCCCCCTTTCCCCGCATCGAACAGCCCCTCAAACACGGTCACAAACATCCCCCACCTTTCCTCAAACTCCCGTGAAGAGCCCCTTAACTCATACTTTATCTTCTCTAATCGCAGGAAGTCATACAGGTCACCCAACCAAGCCGCTACCCCCGGTGGCAATGCCGACCGCCACTCTAGCAAAATTCGCCGCCGTGCAATCAGAGAGGCGAAGGCCACAACATCGACCTTCCCCCTCTCCACGAGCTCCGGCTTCTCTGAAACCCCAAATATTGCCACCAAAGGGTCCGGGTCCTCTCCCTCCTCCACTATACTGGCTAAGACCGTGAACACTCCCGCCCAGAATCTTCCCAATTTTTCGCAACCCCAAAACATGTGCGTGTGATTCGCTGGCCCCCACCCACACCTCACACTCATCGCACTACGCCTCGAAATAACCCACTCATTCTCGCCCGAGTCATATGTACCCTGTGCACCACCTTAAACTGTATCAGGCTCATCCTTGCACATGAGGAGGTCCCGTTTATCCTACGCAGTGCCTCACTCCATGCTCCCCAATTGATCTCCCCTACCAACTCCGCTTCCCATTTCTTCTTGATCTTCACCATCCGCTCGCCTCCCTGCTTCCCCAGCCACTTGTAAATATCCTCAATTCTTCCCTCTCCTTCCACATCCGGGAGCAGCAGTCGATCCAGCAGGGTGTATCCCTGCAACCTAGAGAACCCCCTTCAGACCTTTTGCGCAAAGCCTCTAACGTGTAGACAGCTGAACTTGCTAACCAGCTTTCTATCCATCAAAAGACTCTACCCGTAATCCCATGCTCTTTAACTTTACGCAGTATTCTGCTACTCATCAGCCTACTATTTTTAGTTTCAATGATGTATGACCCTGGAACCTCAGCTTCAGCAACAATGTTTTGCTGGGTTTTAATTGATCCTGTACATGTACAATTTGCCCTCTTAACAACTCAGTCAGTAATTTAGAAATCTTGTTGAATTGCTGACCTCCTTCTAGCTGTGCATCAGTGAGTTATTTGCTCCTGGTCAATTGGGATGTATATCTTGCTTGGCAGAGTTATGTGCTTTCTTCCATTCAACAGTTTTGCAGGCAATTTCATATCATCTGTGAGAGGTGCAAATCAGAATGATAATCAGGCACGGTTGGGTATCTCAGCATTTCATGAGGTTTGACTTGGCAGTCTGGACGTGTCTTTCCATGGACTCAGCTTTCCTTGGGAAATCTGATGATGTTGAACCCAAGCTGATTAGCAAAATTATCTGGAGCTGAATCGGGTTCAATTTTCATATATTACTTTTTCAACAATTTGCTCAATGAACAGCACTCTTTCTGCTGTGATGATTATTACAGCTTTCAAATCTTTCAACTTTCGGATAAAAATGGAATTTTGAGTAATGGCTGACAACTATGAGATGCTATTCTTGATTGTGTGTGAATACATTGGTATTCCAATTCCATGGTCTTGGAGATACCTGTGTGGTTACCATCCATTTATGCTATGTGTTCCTATACTGTACTTCTGGCATTTACTGCATGCAGATAACAGGCGTGATTTACCAGTAGCGTCCCAATGGAATTGGGATGGGACACGGCCGGTAAATCCTGTGAGAGGCCTTTAGGATTCCGGAAGGTGATTACGCCTCATGAGATCTAACATGATTTCGCAAGAGCCCCCCCACCCTCAAGTGCCGTTCTGCCTGATTCCCGTTCGTGGAGACCAGTGATAATCGGCGCCTGGCTGAGGTCTCCTCAGTGAGGCCGATAGATCCCGGAGGCTGATTAGATCTGGCATAGGCACAGTTAAGTGAGCAGTTAAGCTCACTTAACTATGCAAGTCGGGATCCAGACTTGCATAGTTAAGTGAGCTTAACTACTCACTTAACTGTGCCTATGCCAGATCTTACCGGCCTCCGTGATGTATCGGCCTCGCCGAGGAGACCCCAGCCTGGCGCCGAGTATCACTGATCTCTACAAATGGGATTCAGGCGGAACAGGCACTTGGGTGGTCCTCTAGGCAATCGGAGGCACCCGGATGATTGGCTTCTGGGCAAGACTACTGATGCCACCCGAGTGCTGTGGCACTGCCATCCTGGCACCCTTGCAGTATCATCTGGGCACCCGAACAGGTACCAGCCTGGCACTGTCAGGGTACCCGGGTGCCAGACTGGATGCCCTGCACATATGAGGTCAGTGGGGAGGGCTTGAGGATCCCCAAACAGATGAGTTGAGGTGTTGGAGGGGTCTAGGGGTCGCGTTGGGGGAGGGGGATCAAGAGGTTGGGGTACCATTTAAAAATGGCGTACCGATCTTTTCCTGCACTGGTAATCGGAGCTCCTCAGTGCTGGAAATGCGACTGAGTGCGGCTAACAGAGTACCGTTCAATAGCCGGGTCATTCCCGGTGCTTAACCCCCTAAACGTACCCAAAATGGGACTTTAGGTTTTTTTGCGTTAAATCATGCCCAAGAGTTTTTCAGTGTTTGTAGATACCTATCCACTACGGAACTGATCTCGCTTTGAGCTGACATTTCTCCATTCCCACATGGCCTTCCTGTATCTTCTGGAGAAGTTTGTCCCGCATTGTTAAGTGTGTGATTATTCTGGATCCAGCCAGCAGAACAATTTCTTCTCGCGAGGTTACCTCTGATTAACCAACACTGTGATATTGCTGGTTGCTTTTGTTGTATCGTGTCAGCCCATCCCTGGATCACTTGATGAGAGCACATTTATAATTCTTCACTTTTGCTGACCTCACCTCTATCATTACTCGGTTTTAAGGTGGTACATTTACTGGGTGATGGATCTTTGAACCTAAATTTTTTATCTCCTGTTTCTCATGTGCTGACTGTTATATTCTGCTTCTTTGAAGTAAACAAACTAATCATACATGACGGTTGGTGAAACAATTCTTTACTTGAAGATAAGACCATGTAAAGATTATATTCACTAAGAGGCTATCTATAATACATCTAATCTCCACCATGCTGCTTCCCAACTGACTGCAAGTCATGGAACTAAGGCATCATATCCAGTTGATGTGGTATTGATTGACAGTAGTTTAAGATATATCTTCTTAAAGGTATAACCACATCAGGTCACAACATCCACTTTTTTCTAAACTAAAGATTTGCCTTGAAAGAATCAAACTATTTACATGACAACAAAACAAAATAACATTGACTTTGAAACGTATCGAAGGTTTGCTTATCCTTCCAGCTTTAATTATGGTAACCTTTGCTGGAGGTTGCTGTGTGTTTTTACAACGCTGGTTAGTGGTACTTTGCTTGTATTCTAGTAACAAGAGGGTTAGTTTCTTGTTGAGGTATTGTTCTAATTTAGCAGCTATTTCGTTGCATAGTTATATCAGCTGGTGATTGCACTTGATTTGATATTCTGGGCATCTGCTGATGATTTCTGATGTACCATCCCCTGGGTGATGAACTCAAATCTTTTGTCAGATGTTCAGGTTGGGTAGTTCATTACCCATGTTGATCATTGCTTTCTTTCACCTTCCTTTGTTTTTTGAGTAACGCATCCCATACTTTTGGGAGTATTGATAAGTGATGACTGGAGAGGTTTGTCCTCACTTAGCTGCTAACTGGTAATTCTGCACGTGAAAGAATGGTTGCACTGAGTAGTGTCACTGAGGTGGGGCAGCACAGTAGCACAGTGGTTAGCACAGTTGCTTCACAGCTCCAGGGTCCCACGTTCAGTTCCCGACTTGGGTCACTGTCTGTGCGGAGTCTGCACGTTCTTCCTGTGTCTGCGTGAGTTTCCTCCGGGTACACCGGTTTCCTCCCACAGTCCAAAAATGTGCAGGTTAGGTGGATTGGCGACGCTAAATTGCCCTTAGTGTTCAGAAAGGTTAGGTGGGGTTACTGGGTTACGGGGATAGGGTGGGCGTATGGTGTTCTTTCCAAGGGTCAGTGCAGTCTTGATGGGCCGAATGGCCTCCCTCTGCACTGTAAATTCTATGTCTTTGTCACGATTGCAACATAACCACATGTAGATTGTGTTTTGTTTGATGGCACTTCATGTTGAGGGATTTTATAGTTCAAGCACTCTGTTCTGCCATTCCATTGGATTTGGGGAAAAGCCATCACTGCATTCCCCACAATCAACATCCTGGGGGTTACCGTTGATCAGAACTGGACTAGCCATATTAATACTGTGGCTACCAGGGCAGGTAAAAGGCTAGGAATCGTACGGCGTGTAACTCACAACCTGAGCCCCCCAAAGCCTGTTCACCATCTACAAGGCACACGTCAGGGGTGTAATGTGGCACAGTGAGTAGCACTGCTGCCTACGGCGCTGAGGACACTGCGTTCGAATCCCGGCCCTCGGTCATTGTCCGTTTGCACATTCTCCCCGTGTCTGTGTGGGTTTCGCCCAAAGATGTGCAGGTTAGGTGGATTGGCCATGCTAAATTGCCCCTTAATTGGGAAAAAAATAATTGGGTAGTCTCAATTTTTTTTTTAAAAAGGAGTGTAATGGAATGATCTCCACTTGCCTGGATGAGTGCAGCTACAATAACACTCAAGAAGCTCAACACCATCCAGGACAAAGCAGCCCACTTGATTGCTCCCACTTCCACAAACATTCAAACCCTCCAGCATCGAAGAACAATGCCAGCACTGTGTACTGTCTACAAGATGCACTGGAGGAACTCGCCAAAGTTCCTTGACCTGGAAATATATCACCGTTCCTTCACTTTCGCTGGGACTGGAACTCACTCTCTAAAAGCACAATGAATGTACCTACACCTCAGAGACTGCAGTGTTCAAGAAAGCAACTCACCACCACCTTCTGAAGGCCAACTAGGGACGGACAATAAATGCTGGCTTAACCAGCGACACCTACATCCCGTAAATGAATTTTAAAAAACACTCCGGCAAATGCATAGCCGATTGAAGGAGCCACAAATGCTACGGGCGCAGGAGATGATGCAGACAATGCGTGGCATGAAGGCCAACACTGCTAGGATGGTGACTGCAGTAGGAAACCTGCAGTACAAAGTCAGCGTCTTGAGTGGTGGTGTTCAAGGCGTGGCTTAGTCTGTGATGACCATGGCTAAGGGCCTCGACATCATGTCCCCAGTCAATAAGGGAATGTGTCCTAGGCGCGATGGACATTGCTGAGGCACTGCAGAGCATGACCAAGTCACAAAGGAGCATCGCTGAGGTCATCAACACCACGGTGCAGACAATGGTGAGGCGTCAGGCAGTCAAAGCTGGATAACGCAGAGGCCCCTAGAGCTCGCTCCATCTGCCTCTCCATCCCACAGAGACCCTCAGGGCCCTACGGTCACCATCAGAGAGGAGGTACCTCCCACCAGGGAGAAGGCAGCGGTTTCCAGGTCTTTGGAGTCTGTCCCCGACCCCCTCCCCCTCTCGAACCCCTATGCATCTCAAGGGCAACAGGCAGAACAGGGTGACATGGCGATGCCAGTGACACCGGTAAGTTAGCTGGGGTCCTGCAGAGAACGTCACCAAGAGCATCAAAGGCCACAGGGCACAGAAAGCAGCAGACTGCCTCCAGCACTAATGTGCAGCCTGAGGACACCCTCCTAGACGTAGCACTACACCACGAAAGATTAAGAATGAGGAGCACTGAATGGGCACAAGGGGTCACTATGTATAGCTATGGGGAATGGAAATGTAAAATGTCGAAAACATGTAACGCCTGATGCATGTGAAACCCCTGTCAGGTTAATCTTCAGAGCGGGAATGCCTGCACCCACCCAGTGTTCCTCTCTGCTCCCTCCCCGTCACAGTGGTCAAAGATCAAATGCCCCCCAATGCAGACCCCATTCAGAGGATGGGTGTGAATGCGCTGACAGCAGAAAGACAGGAATCAGACTTTGGCGTAAACTAAGGAGCACTAGAGCTTTCCTCCCAGCGAGTGATCATCACTCTCCTGAATTGTATATTGATGCTGGCAGTGCTGACACAGGCACATCACCCTGGGTTGAAGTTATGCAGACCCTTGGAGGGTAGAACACAGTAGTTGGGGAGGATGAGGGGTGTTCAGGAACGGGATGAAGGGAGGCATGGGGAGGAAGAAAGGGAAGGTACGGGAGGGAATGGAATGAGGCGGGGAGGGGCTGACAAACTAAGTCTTGTTCTATGAGAAGCAGGTGACGATGAGGGCTTTCCCGGTCCTCTGAGCATGTCGGACCTTGTTCTGCCACTGCCTGTTCTCCATCCTTCAGCTCCTCCTGTGGCTCCTCCCTGGGCTTGCCCACTATCCCTTCCTGGTCTACCTCCTGCTACTCATCCTCCTAAGGCGAGGTTGACTGTTCTCGTCCTCCAGCATGTTGCCCTGCTGCTGTGCCAGGTTTTGCAAGGCACAGCAGACCACCACAAAGCAGGTGACCCGCTGGAGGGTATACTGCAGGGCACTACCAGAGCGGACCAGGCATCGATACAGCATTTTCAGCAGTCAGATTAACCTCTCAATTACTGCGCAGGTGGCAACCTGGGCCTAGTTGTATCGGGTCTCTGCCTTAGTCTCCGGCCTCCGCACTGGCATCATCAGTCAGAACCTCTGTGTATACTCCAAGAGCCAACCCATCATCCTGAGGGTCCTCAAAGATGCTGGGGATCTCCGACTACCCCAGGACGTAGCTGTCATGCACACTCTCTGGGAAACGTGCACACACGTGCATGATCCTGTGGTGGTGGTCACACACAACCTGAATATTCATGCAGTGGAACCCATTCCAGTCACTGATGCCTTGGAGTGTGCAAGGCGACATGCGTGCCATAAATTACCCTCAGTACCTGGGCCTTCCCAGTAATGGCGGAGAATCCTGCTGCCTGGGCATTTTGATGGGCTTGGTCCAGGTCAAAGTTTCAATAGTCAGCTGCCCGGGCATGCAGGGCATCCGTGACCTCACAGATGCACTTGTGGGCTGTGGTTTGTGATATGGCACACAGGTACCTCCTCGAGTCTTGAGATGAACCATTGGTATAAAAGTGCAGGGCTGCGGTAACCTTCACAGCCACCGGGAGTGGATGTCCTCCTCCTCTACAGGATGCCAAGTCCATGAGAATATTGTAAAGGTTTTTGTTGAGACAGAGTCTCCTGCGACACATGCTGTTCGTCATCTCCTCAAAAGTCAAATGATGCTTGCACACCTTGTGCCGTCGCTGGCACCTCCCTCTGGATTCCTTCTTGGCCTGATGGTTGGCCGGATCTTCAGGTTGTGCGGTGCCCCCCTGCACATATTGTGCCGCCTCCAGCCTGCGCGATGCTGCTGCCTCCCCCGGAGTCTGGCCACCTGGACTGCCATCAGCACCGAGAAGGCATCCACTGCAGGATTGACACCACCATTCATTCTGGTCTCTGGAAGG
The DNA here is from genome assembly GCF_902713615.1 of Scyliorhinus canicula. Classification (NCBI taxonomy): domain Eukaryota; kingdom Metazoa; phylum Chordata; class Chondrichthyes; order Carcharhiniformes; family Scyliorhinidae; genus Scyliorhinus; species Scyliorhinus canicula. Next base: position 155,874,820 of record NC_052155.1, on the reverse strand, counting down.
AATTGGAGAACGAGAGAGTCCGACAATCAGTTAGCGCTTTCACCCCAGGACCCTCAAATTCCCCCAACCCTCCCTCGCCATCTCTCAGAGTGCCATTCAGCAAGCCGCTTGTGCTGGAGAAGCTCACTATGCACACTCACCCCTGGCCATAGCAGGAGCCCTTAGACCCCTACTGGGAACATTAAGGAGACCATGCTCAAGTGCCCTCTGCAGATCCACACACTCATTTTTGGTTGTGAAGGTTTTCCCCAGCTCTTGAGTGTTTGATTTTTGGCTACTGCCTCCATGGTGCTCATGCCTCTACAGTTCAGGTAAAGTGCTCAGGCTTCAAGGTTTGATTGAAATGCGATGCAATAATCATTGTTTGAGACATGGCATGTGTACCTGTGAGAATGCATTTGAGAGCTGTGAAGTGCTCACGTAACTGATAAGGACAATCTTTATTAGCAGTAGCCTTCAGCTGTGAAGCTAGAGGCTGCTCACGGTTGGAGAAATTTGAAGAGACCTTCAGCATATAACCAAGAACAGGGCTCTATCCTGGAAGTGTTTGGTATGACAGACAGGCAGCAGGGGCGACCCCCGAGCTGCATACCTGAAAATGGAAATGACTACTCACCTCCTCAGTTCCCCATAGCAGTCATTTTGCAAGCTGCACGTTTTTAAAAAGGTGCACTAAACGATGCCTCTGGCCTCTGGCAGCACGGTACTGTAGTAATCCATGGGAGGCAGGAGTTCCGTCACCACACCAGTATTTATTTACAATAACGATATTATAGGAGCAGCTACAAACAGTGCTGCTAGCAGTCCAGTCAACTTAAGACTGCTGACAAAGCGTACACAGGTGATTATATGGGCCGCATCAATGAGCTATCATTGAGGGAGCTTATACTCCAATTGGCCAAACAATAAAGCCAATTGGAGTTCATTACACCCCTCCCCCCCAAGGTCCGAGGAATTCATGCCAGCTGGCATTCCTCTGAGCTTCTTCCTGCTCCTCATGTCTGGGTCGGTCACCTCTGTTTCGTCCGCCGGGTTGTTTTCCGAAGTGGGCGGGGTGTACCTTATAGGTGTTCGTTTTTTCCTTGACGATCTCCTTGGAAGTTGTTCGTCCTCCTCCTCGGGAAGAGGTGTCACGGCGGCCTCGTCGAGTGTGTCCATCTCCGACTCTGATGACTGGATGACGGGGTCTGGAGAAATTGTTTGGGGCTGGGGTGTGGGTCTATCCGTCTGGGCTATCCCAGCTTGAGGCGGTCCTGCTTCGCCTGCCTCCAGGTGTGGTTCCGCTGCCCTTATTTGGTCTAGGTGTTTCTTCAGCACCTTACCTCCTATTGAAACCTCATAGGATATGGGCCCTGTTTGGGACTCTACCGTGCCTTTGACCCACGTTGGTCCATTCCCATAATTCTTGACCCAAACCGGTGCCCCCACCTGGAAATGTCTCTGCTGCCGACTATTATCATGCCCCCTGCATTGGGCCTCCTGTTGTTTCTCCACTTTCCCCGTTAAATTTAGGAAAAGGAGACTCAGCCTCGTTCGCAGCCGCCTTCCCATTAAGAGTTCAGCTGGCGGTATGCCCGTTGTGGAATGCGGTGTGGTCCTGTCATCAAACAGCCAGCGGGAGAGCTTTGTGTCTATTGACGCTGCCAGCTGCTTCTTGAGTCCCGCTTTAAGTGTCTGGACCGCTCTCTCTGCCAGGCCGTTGGTCGCTGGATGGTAAGGGGCCGTTTTGATGTGACGGACTCCGTTTTCCTTCAGGAATTTTCCAAATTCCCCACTTGTGAATGCCGTTCCGTTGTCCGACACCAATACCTCCGGCAGTCTATGTGTTGCAAACGAGGCCCTGAGCTTTTCAATTGTCGATGCTGTGCTTGCCGTGTTTACCCGGTGGACGTCCAACCATTTGGAGTGGGCGTCCACTATCACCAAAAACATTGAGCCCATGAAAGGGCCGGCGTGGTCAATATGCAGGCGGGTCCACGGCCTGCCTGGCCATTCCCACGGGTGCAATGGCGCCGCTGGTGGCACTCTTTGCCCCTGTTGGCACTCCTGGCACCGACGTACCAAGGCTGCTATGTCTGTCTCCAAACCTGGCCACCAAACGTAGCTTCAAGCTAGCATCTTCATTTTAGATACCCCTGGGTGTCCGTGATGTAACTCAGTTAAGATTGCCTGACGGCCCTGAGCTGGGACGATTACCCGGGCTCCCCATAATAGGATACCGTCTTCTACGGCTATTTGTCCCCTTCTGCTCCTGTTCTTTCCCATTCCTTCCTCTATGGGCTAAGACGGCTCCTACCCTGTAGGGGGATGCATCACAAATGACTACCAACTCCTTCCTTGGGTCATAATGCTCTAGGACATTTTCGGATGACAGCTGTTCCTTAATGTCCCTAAATGCTCGGTTTTGGCGGGTGGACCATTTCCATTCTTGCCCCAGTGCATCTGGGGCTCCACTGGTCTTTCCAGTTCCCCTGTTAGCAGTAAATGCTTCATCTTGGCTAAAACTGGGTCTTTTTGCGTCCACAACCAAATATGTTGTGCGTCTACTGGTAGGGTGTCCAAAAAATTTAGAGTCATTACTGTCTCCTCTACTTTTGGTATTTGCGGCGGAGTGTCCGGGAGGGGAAGTCTGCACAAAGCATCTGTATGTGCTACTCGCGTTTCCAGTCTGTGCTCCAGAACGTATCTATATGCCGCCAGTAGCAACGGCCAGCGTTGGACTCTAGCTGATGCAATCGGGGTATTGACTTGTCTTCTTTTAATAACCCTAATAACGGTTTATGATCCGTCACTATGGTGGATTTCCGCCCGTACAGATACTGGTAAAAAATTTTTACTGCGAATATCACCGCCAGTCCTTCCTTCTCGATTTGGGCGTACTTCCTCTCAGCCATCGCCAAGGTCCTCGAAGCATAGGCTATTGGCCGTTTTTCCCCATTCCTTCCTCTATGGGCTAAGACGGCTCCTACCCCATAGGGGGATGCATCACAAGTGACCACCAAGTCCTTCCTTGGGTCATAATGCTCTAGGACATTTTCGGATGACAGCTGTTCCTTAATGTCCCTAAATGCTCGGTTTTGGCGGGCGGACCATTTCCATTCTTGCCCCTTTTTTAGTAGCTGGTGGAGGGGTTCTAGGATGGATGCCCTATTTTCAATAAATTTTCCATAATAGGTTACCAACCCTAGAAATGATCGTAACTCCTGGACCGTGGTGGGAGCTGGGGCTTCTTTTATTGCCCTTACTCTGTCTTCTAATGGATGCAAGCCTGACTCGTCTACTTTATATCCCAGGTACGTCACTTGTGGTGCCAGAAAAACAAATTTTTCCCTTTTTCGCCGTACGCCTGCCTTTGCGAAACGCCTGAGCACTTCCTCCAGGTTCCTTAAGTGTTCCCTGTTTGTCCTACCTGTGATTAAGACATCGTCCAAATAAATCGCCACCTGCGGTAGTCCATAATATTTTCCATCATACGCTGGAATATAGCGCAGGCCGATGACACTCCAAAAGGTAGCCTAGTATAACGAAAAAGGCCCTTCAGGGTGTTGATCGTAGCGAACTTCTGGGAGCCCTTGTCCAGTTTTAACTGCAGGTAGACGTGGCTCATGTCTAGTTTCATGAACAAAAGCCCACCTGCCAATTTGGCATATAGGTCGTCTATTTTAGGGATTGGGTATTTGTCCAGCAGTGCGTATTTGTTTACTGTCTGTTTGAAATCTCCACAGAGACGTATCGCGCCGTCTGGCTTCAAAATTGGTACCACCGGCGCTGCCCATTCCGAGAATTGTACTGGTCTGATAATGCCGACGCGCCGTAACCTTTCTATTTCGTCATCTCCTTTCTTCCTTAATGCAAAAGGTACCGGCCTGGCCGTACAAAATTTCGGAAGGGCTTCTGGGTCCACGTGCAAAGTTGCTTTGGCGCCTATGATTTCCCCCAAACCTTCCTGGAAGACCTCCGGGTATTTTTGGAGTACTCCACTCAACTGCCTGCTTCCACTCTGGAAAATTTTCATCCAATCTAATTTTAGGTCTTTCAGCCAGTTCCATCCAATTAAGCTCGGTCCGGAGCCCTCTACTATCGTCAACGGTAATCTGAGCAATTGTTTCTCATATTCCACAGGTACATGAGTCGTGCCTAGAACTTCCAGTGGTTCCCCCGTGTAGGTTTTAAGTTTCGTCAATGTTTTTGTTAGGGTTAGTGGCTGGAGTCCATCTTTGATTTTTCTAAATGCTGCCACTCCCATTACTGATACGGCCACACCCGTGTCTATTTCCATTATTGTCGGCCGCCCGTTCACCCGTGGGGTAATCCTAATGGGTTCTGCTTTCCTCGTTGTAATATTATATAATTGTTCCCCTTCGTAGGAGGATGGGGCGTCTAGGTTGTGTACTTCCCTGCGTCCCCACCTGCTATTCCTCTTTTGCCACCTCCTTCTAGGGTTTCTGTCGTTGTTACCCCACTCTGTGGTGCCAGAAACGCTCCTTCTCTGTTGGGGGAGCCTCAGCCGGTACTTCCCTCTGTCTCCAGTTAGTCCTGGCAGACTTGGGGGCAGTTCTGGGGTTTTCCTTTTTCCCTCTATTCCTCAGGTTTTTCCTGAGAGCGGCTATCTGGTAGCAGGACCCGTTGTGGTAGTCCCTCTCACAGGTATCTACCTCCATTGGTGTGCCCTGTAGTTCCTGTGCCCCACTTGCTGCCTTTTCTAGGGACAGTGCGAGCTGTAACGCCTGCCTGCAGTCTAGCTCCGTTTCCGCCAACAGCCGTTTCTGTATTGTGAGGTCGTTTATACCACACACTAACCGGTCCCGAAGCATTTCATTTAGCGTCGGGCCGAACTCACATTTTTCCGCCCGCCTTCTCAGGCGGGTCAAGAAATTCGTGACTGACCCCCTGTCTTCCCGCTTCGCTGTGTAGAATCTGTACCTACGCAAAATGAGGGGTGGTTTTGGGTCGTAGTGCTCTTTCACCAATTCCGTTACTTCTTGGAAAGTTTTCGTGTCCGGCGCATCGGGATAAGTCAGACTACGTATAATGGCAAAAGCGGAGGGTCCGCACGCCGACAGCAGGATAAGCCGTCTCCTTTCGTCCGTCAGTACATCATTTGCCCGGAAGAAGTAACACATTCTCTCCACATACTGGGACCAGTCCTCAATAGCCGGGTCGATTGCCTCTAACCTCCCAAAAAACGGCATTTTGAAAATGGCAAGGCTTACTCTCCGAGTGCGGCATCTGGTCTCTGCAAAATTCGTAGTTTTCTTCGTCGCCACTGTAGTAATCCACGAGAGGCAGGAGTTCCGTCACCACAGCAATATTTATTTACAATAACGATATTACAGGAGCAGCTACAAACAGTGCTGCTAGCAGTCCAGTCAACTTAAGACTGCTCACAAAGCCTACACAGGTGATTATATGGGCCCCCTCAATGAGCTATCATTGAGGGAGCTCATACTCCAATTGGCCAACCAATAAAGCCAATTGGAGTTCATTACAGGTACCACAAGTGATTAGCACTGTGGCTTCACAGCTCCAGGGTCCCAGGTTCCTCTGGGTGCTCCGGTTTCCTCCCACATGGATTGGCGACGATAAATTGCCCTTAGTGACCAAAAAGATTAGGACAGGTTATTGGGTTACGGGGATAGGGTGGAAGTGAGGGCTTAAGTGGGTCGGTGCAGACCTGATGGGCCAAATGGCCTCCTGCACTGTATGTTCTATGTTCTATGATGGCCGTGTGATTTCATTCTGTGAAGCCGCTTAATTCCCAAGAGGTTATTACATTCAATCCAATGAGATGAAAATTGGTGCTAATTAGAGTTAATGATATACTCGCCATATAATAATTTTTATTAGTGTCACACGTAGGCTTACATTAACACTGCAATAAAGTTACTGTGAAAGTCCTCTAGTCGCCACACTATGGCACCTGTTCACATACACTCAGGGAGAATTCAGAATGTCCAATTCACTGAACAAGCACGTCTTTCGGGACTTTTGGGAGGAAAGTGGAGCACCCGGAGGAAACCCACGCAGACACGGGAGAACAGACAGTGACCCAAGCCGGGAATCATACACGGGGCCCTGCCGCTGTGAAGCAACAGTGCTAACCACTGTGCCACCATGTCACTTTGGGCCTGATCTGGAACTTGCCATCAGGAGCAGGCCGGTTGGAAGGCAAACTGATTCGCGCCCGGCGCGGATCTCAATTTTGGCTTTTTCCGCTATTTAACTGGTGCCCCCAAACCTGCGCTGGGTACAACGTGATGGTTAAATCATGCCCAAGATCTGCGTAGCATGTTTAGGCACGAACCAGAACATATCTCTCTCAACTCCAACAACACTGGGGGCACCAAGAACACGCTATAACATCCCCCTATAACATCCTCCTCTCAGATATTAGACCCATCCATACCCATGCAGGAGCAAATCACAGATTATTTCACCCACAATAACAGCAATAAAAAAGATACATAGAAAATTTGCAAGAATACCAGTTCTAAAAGGATTTTTTATATATACCCCAAGGCTCACAAAACCTCAGGTACAGTACTGAATGATCATCATTCCACAGAGAGAACCAACAAATATTCATACAATAGTTTTGCATTGTATCCAGTGCGGTCAGAGCCTGCCAACGAATTAACTGAGGCTGGATAAAAAAGGAGAACTAGCAGGGGCAGAGTGACTCAGGATAAAAAGGACCAGTACACAGCAATGAGCCTGTGATCCTCCCCCACATGCCCTTCACTGTAAGATAATGAAGAGAAAAAGCTGTTTGTTCAAACCTCACTCAGCGTCTCAGAACATGCCAGCGAAGAAGGAACATCCCAAACATAAGGGGAAACAGAATACCAGCTGTAGTACAGGGCCTGACTGAGTCCTGCACCCTTGTACACTTCGGAGTCAGTAAACCACGGATACTCAAAAAATAACAAGACTCAGCCTCCCAGGACCAAGTGCCTTTGAGATGGGACGTGCCAAGCATAAGGGGGCAACAGGATATCAGCCATAGTACCGGACCTGGCCTAGTCCAACACACATTTGCACATAGGAGTCAGTACCCCAGGATACCAAGTACATGCCAAGATTCACAACCCAGCTGACCTCACTCCTCACTAACTGAACCCAGGGCAGCGTACCAGCCCCAATGACACTGGAAAAATCATGTCATCCTCAACCGAGGAGACCCCATCATCGAGGAGAAGAATCATCAAAACAATCGGGTTTCTTGGGAGGGGGCTGATCTTCTTCCCCCCTCATACAATACGGAACCCCCCCCCCCCCCCCGAAACTCAAATTGGAACTTGCAACAGCACACTGCCATCCAGATAAAGAGAAGAAACTCCCAAAATGGAGGAACTCCTGAATAACCAAAGAACATGGTACACAGAACAACACTGTATGCCATTGAAAGGAGGATACTAGGGGACACAGCAGTGCAGCCTCAACAAAGACAGAAACATTGCCTCCCCCATGGTAGAAAAAACTACAACAAAGAGGTCACTCAGGAAGTCACCATATAAGAGGAGGGCGCCTATCTCCCCCATCAATCCTCCCCTGCCGTGTCTCTACTCATGTTCTCCATAAACGAGGTAAGGGGTGTCCGAAATACTCTCCCTCCTCATAAATGCACATAAAGCACATCAAAAAAAAGGACAAGACTTTGCAAAAACCACATGTCACATTACTGACTCAGTATGGTTGTTGCCAAAACAGAATAACATGCGATCCTTGCCCTCGAGCTCATATATCATACACCCCTGTCAGGAAAAAAGACAATAGCATGTAATCAACAGCATAATCACAGGAGAATAGAGTGCAGGGTTATTGGTGAACTGCAGGATAATAACATCATCCATGCCGCTTGAAAAGGCTGAGGCCATGACAGGGTCTTCGCACAACCCTCAGGATCCCTCTAAAGTTCCATCAAACAAAGCACCTTCATTTCCTCCACGCTGTCTCCCCAATTCCCCGGCAGCAAGGAACCTAGGACCCGGCTGGAGGGGATGACTTGACACATCCAGCCTCCTGGAACCCCTCTCGACGAGCATTGAGGAAAGATAAGGTAAGACCAGTGTTCGGGGCCTCCGACCGACCCCAGGCCTCAAAGACCAGATACAATGTGCTCCATCGAACTTGAAACTCCCAGCCTTAAAAATTGAGATTTCACTTGCATGGCAGTCAACTCTCAAAATCGGACAGGAACTCACCCCCCACTCCTCATAAGAGACCGGACGCACAAACACTTCTTGCCCAGCCCTTACTCCCCAAGTCAGCCAGGGTAGACAACATCCCATACAGCAGGATTTCCAAGGACCGAAGGTGAGCCCTCACCAGGGACATTGCTCTATCAAATAAGAGGACTCTCTTCCGTGCTTCTGCTATTCTCTCAAGGTTATTCCACGGTTTATCAAAGTGAGCACCGAATACCTGCACCATTAGCTGAGATCATCTTCCAGAACATCATTGGCAATACATTCGTATTTGAAAGTGATAAGAAACAAAAATGATTTGAACGAAAGAATAAGGAAATCCCAAGCTTACTGCAGCCCGAAGAAAAACATCACCTGTGAAAAATATTTTTTTTATATGTACGTAAGGCAGTGGCAACATCAGTCAGCGAAGAAAACTAGCTGAATCATGTGAATTTGGAGAGCTTGAAGAATCACTCATCCAAGATAGGATAATTTGCGGGATCACAAATAATTCTCTGCAAGAAAGGCTTTTGAGAGAAGTGGTCTCAAGCTGGAGAAAGCAATAAATATCTGCAGAATGGCACAGACAACAGAATGCCAGATTAAACAGATGATGGGGACGCCTCAAACAGTAAAGCAGCTAGATGCAGTTGAACAGTAACATCGCTGGGGAAAAAACAAATCGACAGACTAAAGATAAAAGTAATATAACTGGTATCACGAGAGTTAAAGCAGCTGTTGTGGAACAGCATTTACCACCTTGTTTTCCAGCCTATGGAAAGCAGTGTAAGACCTGTGATCAACTAAACCACTTCACTAAGCTGCATAAATGGCAGAGGTGTCCACGATTGTACATGATGACACAGACACTGAAACTGAACATTTGATGGAGCACCATAGCTCTTGTCATCGGCATGTTGCCCACACGCTCAGGAGTTCCACACGGAAGTCAAGAACAAGTGGATGATGGACAGCCCTCGTCACCTGAAAGTCACCCTCTGGTTTCTTGTTGTAGCTCAAATGCTGATGGTACAGCAAACTGCCGAAGAATAAAGCCACCATGATTGCTACCAGCACTCCAGACGCATTGCATATGGTCACGGATCAACTGGACATTGAGGGAGTGGAATCCCTTAAGTTTCCGCTACATCTCGGTCTACATAAGGAACAAGGTATGTGCAGACAGTGCAAGCATGGGAAGTACATCATGCTGGTGCAGCTGCGTTCTCACACCTGCTGCTTCTCTTTGGAAAGGTCTGGAGCAAATAAAGACACACTTTGAAGCAACAACAAACTGCATTACAAAGGGACGGAGTAGAAATAATAATCTACATGCTCCATAACATGAGCTGATTTATAAGAGGGGTAGAAAAGAAAATCAGCTTGAAAAGGGCATCTCAATCGGAGGAAAATAAATGCAGGAAAAAAGTTAAAAAGCCATCTTGTATGAAACTTTGCAGCATGTTTGGTATCAAAGTGGAAATGAACCATGTTGAGGTATGTGAAACACAATCCAAATCAAAATGAATTATTAATAAGTAATGTGACTTGCAGTTCAAACTGTCTCTTACACATATTTGTAGCCTGATGAAAGTCATGGTTGATAAAGTTAATGAAAGTAATGGTAACATTTGTATCAGGTAACACCTACAATCAGCTGTGGAAAAAGTGAGTATCTGCAGTAGCTGTCAGCTGGCATGAGCCACAGACCGTTGGTGTCTGAGCTGGTTACAAGTGTGAGATCAAGAGGTGGTGCTTCTTTTTCATTGGTCACTTTACCCTCTTCCACTTCCTGATTCAGCACCGCTGCCCATCTAGGTCAGAGGTTTTCAAAGTGCAGGTTACGACCTGCGGGTGGGTCGGGAGTGGGTGTCGGGATGGTCGCAGAGCAATCGTTCGTGGTGTCCCAATTGCGTGACAAGCACCCAACGGCCGCTACCGGCATTTTTATTGAGAATAGCGGCCAGTGCAGCCTTTTAACTGAGAAGGAAGTGAGGCTGTGTGCAGTCTTCTAGCTGTAGGCAGCAGCAGTGAGCAAGTCAGGCGCCCTGCACGTATACTTGACGTCAAGCGCTCTCTATGTACGTGATTTTAGCGCTAAATCACAGAGGACAGCTTCTTCCATTTTCTAGCTATTGGCAAGCAAGGCAAGAGGACTGTGAAGATGGATAATTTTATTATAAGTAAGAGATGACCAGAGACACAACTAGGCAGTGTACATACTTGCTAGGATCTGACAACTAAATCTCCTGGAGAGAGCTGCGCAGGAGATTCAGGACAGGACAGAGCAGTGCTAGTAGGTCTGTACGGGCTCCCGGGCTCTGCTCTCATTCTTTCTCGAGCTGTTTTATGTTCCTGGTTCCACTCTCAATCTCGCTCTTTCTCATACTGTTTTATCTCACTGGTGCCGTTCCCAGTCTCGCTCTTTCTCATGCTGTTTTATCTCTCTGTCTCCGCTCTTTCTCGTGCTGTTTTATCTCCCTGTCTCCGCACTCATTCTCGCTCTTTCTCGTGCTGTTTTATCTCTCTGGCTCCGCACTCACTCTCACTCTTTCTCGTACTGTTTTATCTGCCTGGCTCCGCTCTCAGTCTCGCTCTTTTATCTCCCCGACTCCACTTTCACTCTCACTCTCTCTTTCTCGCACTGTTTTATCTCCCTGGTTCTGCTCTCGCTCTTTCTCGAGCTGTTTTATCTCTCTGGCTCCACACTCACTCTTTCTCATGCTGTTTCTCATTCTGTTTTATCTTCCTGGCTCCACTCTCACTCTTTCTCGTGCTGTTTTATATCTCTGGTTTCGCTCTCAGTCTCACGCTTTCTTGTGCTGTTTTTCCCCCAGGCTTCACTCTCAGTCTTGCTCTTTCCCGTGCTCTTTTATCTCCCCAGCTCCGCTCTCAGTCTCGTTCTTTCTCGAGCTGTTTTATCTCGCCGGCTCCATTCTCAGTATCGGTCATTCTCGTGGCGTTTTATCTCCCTGGGTCCATTCTCAGTCTAGTTCTTTCTCACATTCTTTTATCTCCCTGGTTCACTTTCAGTCTGACTCTCATGCTGTTTTATCTCCTGTCTCCGCTCTCAGTCTCGTTGTTTGTCGTTCTGTTTTATCTTCCTGGCTCCACTCTCAGTCTCGCTCTTTCTCGTGCTGTTTTATCTCCCTGGCTCCACTTTCACTCTCACTCTTTCTCATGCTGTTTTATCTCCCCAGCTCCACTCTCGCTCCCTCTCTTTCTCGTGCTGTTTTATCTCCCCAGCTCCACTCTCACTCCCTCTCTTTCTCGTGCTGTTTTATCTCCCCATCTCCACTCTCACTCCCTCTCTTTCTCGTGCTGTTTTATCTCCCCAGCTCCACTCTCACTCCCTCTCTTTCTCGTGCTGTTTTATCTCCCTGGTTCCTCTCTCAGTCACGTTCTTTCTCATGCTGTTTTACCTCTCTGCTAACGGTCTCTGTCTCATTCTTTCATGCTCTTTTATTTCCCCGGCTCTATTCTCAATCTTGTTTGTTTCTCGTGCTCTTTTATCCCCTGGCTCCACTCTTTCTGACTCTCACGCTCTTTTATCTCCCGGCTCCACACTCAGCCTCCCTCTTATACGTGCTCTTTTATCCCCCGAGCTCTGCTTTCAGTCTCACTCTTTCTTGTAGCTCTTTTATCTGTCCGCTTTCATTCTCAGTCTCGCTCTTTGATCTGCCTAGAGCCTGTGAGTTCAAAGTTCTGAGAACCGGGGATGAGGTACAAAAAGACTGGAGGATATCCTTTGCAGTAGATCAATTACCTCCACTATCTCCTCTTGTACTGATTGTTTGTTAGCTTGCTCCTCCTTAATAAATACAGATATGAAGCATTTGGTACATAGGAATAGTATTGCCCTGGGCGTCCAACCTTCGGCTTTTTTTCTTTAAGAGGATCCACTCCACCTCTTTCTACCTGCTTACTGTGGAAGATTTTCGGTTTCCCTTTTAACTTCACTGCCATTCTATTCTCATATTCTCGCTTTAGGAGACTTATTTTTCTCCCTCAACCACCTCAAGCTATTGTATTGGACCTGGTTCTCGTGTGAACATACCTCATATATCCACTTTTTTATTTAATCATAAACTGTTGCTAACAACTGTAGAGAATCATTTAGAATCTTCAGCGACTAAGATTACTTCTCATTGAAACCATCTCTTTCTCATCCCCACCCCACATCCCATGAGAGGGAGTTTGCAAAGGACCTGAAGTGGCAATGGACTGGGGAAAATGTTGTGTGGAAAAGGGAACAACACTTGCAAAGCAGCAGAGGGCGCCATACTCTCTGTCTTGATTACCAGCTACAGAATGTAATCGTTGGAAAAGCTTCTGAAATATCACATCCTGTTTTTTTACTTCACTGCCAAAATAAACAGATATGCACTTCATCCAAAAGTTGCTAACAGGATTGTGCCAGCCCGATTAGCTTTGCAAAAATGGCATTTTGCTGTCCCCCTCACCACTGACATGCATTAAATGTCATGAGCAGAGATACAAATTAAACCCACCACAGGTATTGAAGGCGAGTAATTCATAGAGTATATGCCCATTTAACAACATAACCCGCACGAGACCTCTGGAAATAGTCCAATTAGCCTCCTCGTGAGCCTCGTAGCATATGAGGCATTCCCACCCTGTTCATTCCTGACGTTCGGCATGCCCCAGAAAGGAACCCCTGGACCCCCACATTGAGGTGAACACCGCTGAGGCCAGTTCTGTGTATCTAGCACCAAGGTAGAGAGACAAGACACGTCCCCAAAGTCCATGGACCCCATAAGGCCCATTGGGAGACCCCAGATGATGTCGGGCATGCGTCTGGAGGAGTCGCAGGCAGCAAAAACCACAGGGATGCCAACAAACCTGGCGCTCCATCCGAGGTGGAATCAACCCAGAGCCTGCACTTTTCATCTTGGAACAGCCCGATGATGAATGCATGCAGCTGAACTGCATTGCGGCACCCAAAGTTGCCCCATTCGATCACTGTTTGGGTAAACAGTCACCCTCTTGTCATGGAATTGGACAAGGGAGCCACAGTCTCGGGCACAGGTAAACAAACGTTTCAAAAAATTCAGTCAGGAGTACAACGGTTAATCTTACAAGATACTGAATCAAGACTGGTGACCTACATGGGAGAACCACTTGCCATAGCTGGGCCCACGATAACCCCAGTGATCTACGGCAACAATCCGTACTGCTGCTGTTGATAAAAGGGCATGGCTGTAAGGCTGCAATTGGCTGCAACGCTTTCGCCTAGATTGGCAGTGGAATTTTCAGATGTGTGCTCAAGACCTCTATGAGATGTTGGGGAAATACCCCAAAACTTTTCCAAACCGGGCTGGGGAAAATCGAGGAAGTAAAGGCAAAGATTCATGTCTTACCTGAAGAGCAGCCTAAATATTTTCGTGCCTGCCCAGTCCCCGATGTGCTCCTGGCAAAGGTCGAGGCAGAGCTCAGTCGACTAGAGGACCTTGGGATTATTCGGTCGGTAAAATCCGCCGATTGGGCAGCACCAGTCGTTCCCGTCCTTAAACCAGACAAAACTGTTTGACCTTGCGGCGACTATAACTGCATAACTGATGCCACAAATCTAAGATTTGTATGTGTTGTGTTCTTTACTATTTAAAGTTGTCCTGGTGGCATGTTTTCTGTTTTGCTTTACCTGGATGGCTTGGATGCGTAGTGTTGAATAAAGAACACAAAGCTTTGTTAACAAACAAAACTATAAATTTATTACACTACTAAGATTCATTCCCATTCCTAAAGTAGAAGGTTTCTGTATTAAACTATGCTATCCTTAACTAACAGAACTCTTCAAGTACAACTGCTCTCTATGCCTGACACTCTTCCAGCTCTCTCCGCCTGATACTCTTCCAGCTCTCTCCTAACTCATGATTCCCAGAATTCCCAAGTCACATGATATATATAATACTGTTCTGTAGTTCCCTCTAGTGGTAAGAAGCATTATCATTAACTTGTTAACTCTTTACATCCCAGTCAATATACATATCATTACAGTATGCAAAGTTGGCTGGAGGTCATTCATTTACAAAGCTTGACATAAGTCATGTATATGTTCAACTGGAATTAGACCCTGACCCAGATCCTACAATACGTCACCATAAATACCCACAAGTATGAGTACACTAGATTGCCCTTAGATGTGTTGTCAGCCTGTGCCATTTTCCAATGCGTTATGGAAAACATTGAAAGGGTCCTGCCACGTGTGGTGGTTTATTTGAATGATGTATTGGTCATGGGTACAACGGAGCGGGAACACTTATGTAACCTCGGTGAGATGCTTATCCACTTTTCAGAGTCAGGCATCCGCCTCAAAAGAGAACTGCGCCAGGGAGTTCATTTACTTAGGGTACCGTGTGGTCTCGGATGGTCAAAGAGAAGGTGCGAGCAATTCAACAGGCCTCCACGCCGGAGAACACAACTGAGCTGCGCTCATTTCTGGAGCTCGTGAATTATTATGGTAATTTCATCCCTGGACTTGCAAACTTACTCCTCTCCCCGCACATCTTACTGAAAAAAAAGTAGCCAACGGCGTGGACAGCTCAAGTAAAAAAGCTAATTGGCTTTATCCGGCCTGCTAACGCACTACAATCCCACAATACCACAGGTGCGATGCGTCATGTTGTCACAGCTCATGGATGATAGTAGAGAATGGCCAATTGCATTTGCCTCCAGAACACTTGCTGCGGCAGAGAGAAACTAGACCCAAATCAAAAAAGGATTGGCCGTAGTTTTCAGTCAAAATGGTGTCTTAATTCTTGTACGGGCTTCATTTCACAATACTGACGGACTAACTGTTGTTAGGACTCTTCAAGGAAGACAAGGTTATTCTGACCATCATCTCTGCCCATATCCAGAAATGGGCCCTCTTGTTTACGGCATATGAATGCATTCGAGCACCGACCAAGCACACAGATTGCGAACACAGATGCACTGAGTAGACTTTCGCTGCCAATGTGATCCTTGACTCCTCCCAGAGCCAACAAAGTTGTAGCTACACTAAACGTCATAGATACGTGAGTGGACGCAAATATGTGAGTGGATGCAAACAAGTCCTTTATTGTCCAAGGTCTGCCATATCGTGCTTTATGGTAGTCAACACCGGAAACTGCTGCTGAAGGCTTTTTAGACCAAGATAGCGGAGTTCAGCATCAAATATGGCATAATCTGCTCATGGACATTCAGTTTGGGTTCCGCCAGGGTCACTCAGCTCTTGAACTCATTATAGCCTTGGTTCAAACATGGACAAAAGAGCTGAATGCCAAAGCTGAGCTGTGAGTGACTGCCCTTGACATGAAGGCAGCATTTGACCGAGTATGGCATCAAGGAGCCCTAGCTAAACTGGAGTCAATGGGAATCAGGTGGAAAACTCTCTCTGGTTGGAGTCATACCTGGCATAAAGGGAAATGGTTATGGTGGTTGGTGGTCAATCATCTCAGCTCCAGGACATCACTGCAGGAGTTCCTCAGAGTCATGTCCCTAGGCTCAACCATCTTCAGCTGCTTTATCAATGACCTCCCTTCCATCATAAAGACAGACGTTTGGGACATTTGCAGGTGAATGCTCAATGTTCAGCACTATTCGTGACACCTGATAATTAAATAGTCCCATGTCCAAATGCAGCAAGACCTGGACAATATCCAGGCTTGGGCTGACGAATGGCAAGTTACATTTGCGCCACACAAGTGCCAGGCAATTACTATCTCCTTCAAGAGAGGATCTAACCACCGTCCCTTGACATTCAATGGCATTACCATCACTGAATCCTCCACAATCAACATCCTGGGGGTTACCATTGATCAGAAACTGGACTGGACTAGCCATATTAAAACTGTGGCTACCAGGGCGGGTCAAAGGCTAGGAATCTTACAGCGAATAACTCACCTCCTGACCCCCCCCCCCCTCCCCCAAAGTATGTCCACTAACTACAAGGCACAAGTCAGGAGTGTAATAACCTTTATTGTCACAAGTAGGCTTACATTAACACTATAATGACGTTACTGTGAAAAGCCCCTAGTCGCCACATTCTGGCACCTGTTCGGGTACAGGGAGGGGAATTCAGAATGTCCAAATTACCTGACAGCACGTCTTTAGGAACTTGTGGGAGGAAATTGGAGCATCCCACACAGACACAGGGAGAACGTGCAGACTCCGCACAGACAGTGACCCAAGCCTGGATCGAACCTGGGGCCCTGGCGCTGTGAAGCACCAGTGCTAACCACTCTGTTACCGTGGAATATTTCCACTTGCCTGGATGGGTGCCGATACAACAACACTCAAGAAGCTCGACACCATCTAGGACAAAGCAGCCCATTTGATTGCTCCTCCTTCCATAAACATTCAAACACCCACCATTGACAGCCGTGTGCACCATCTACAAGATGCACTGTAGGAACTCACCAAGGTTCCTTAGACAGCACCTTCCAAACCCATTACCATCTAGAAGGATAAGAGCAGAAGATACCTGGGAACCCCACCACCTGGCGGTTCCCCTCCAAGTCACTCACCACCCTGACTTGGAAATATATTGCCGTTCCTTCACTGTCACTGGGGCAAAATCCTGGAGCACAGTGGACGTACCTACAGCAGAGTGGGTGTACCTACACCTCAAAGACTACAGCGGTTCAAGAAGGCAACTCACCATCACCTTCTGAAAGACAACTAGGGATTGGCAATAAATGCTGGTCTAAACACTGATGCCCGCTTCCTGTAAAATGAATTTTAAGAAATCCTTCTTTGGGGAACTCGTGTCGTGGTCCCACACAAGTGTCAGGCCTCTATACTGCGAGATTTGCATAACGGGCGCCTGAGCACATCAAAAATGAAACTGAGGCCAAAGTTATGTCTGGAGGTCAGACCTGGATGTGGAGATAGAGCAGCTGGCTCAGCAGTGCTGTGCTTGCCAGGAGCAGCAGAAGCTCCCACCCACCGCTTCTCTTCACCCAAGGGGATGGCCAGGTTGGCCTTGGGTGGGTGCAGATTCACAACGTTTTGCCAGACCTTTCCAGGGCTCCATGTTTCTGATCATTGTGAACGGCTATTCAAAATAGTTAGAGGGTCACATGATGTCATCCACCACTTCAAGGGCATCGATTGAAAAACTGTGATTCTCGTTTAGTACAGCTGGCATCCTGGAGGTGTTGGTCACTGACAACGGCCTGCCATTTACTAACGAGACGTTTCGGGTTTCATGAATTCAAATGGGGTGCAGCACATCTACATGGCCCCGTACTACCTGGCTTCAAATCAAATGGGCTGGACGAAAGGGGAGTGCAAACATTTAAATGAGGCTTGAAGAAGCAGACCTCGGGCTCTCTCGACACATGGCTAGCCAAATTTTTATTTTGTTACCATACCGCCCCGATGTAGCGCCGGCAGAGCTTTTAATGGGTCGATGACTCCAGACCCATCTCAGCCTTGCGTTCCTAGATATTGGTGGGAAAGTGTGCCTCAGTCAGGAGCAGTAGGGATGTTACTCAGGCAGGTGGACGTAGACCATACATTTGGTGATGGCGCAAAGTGGGTTCCAGGAACGGTAGTTCGACAGACAGGGGCAGATTCATACCGGGTTCGGGCACAGGACCTAGTGATGAAGAAGCATGTCAACCGACTCAGAAGCAGGAGACCAGCTCTACACGAAATTTCTCCAAAAGGTACTACTTTCAAATCAGACAGCCCTGGCACCAAGATTCCTCGGGCGTTGCTCCCTGGAGGACCTGGCGCAGAAATGCATGAGGTTGAGGACTCCGATTCCAATATGGAGACGCAGGCATTATAAGCTTTAGACGGTGAACAGGCTGGAGAACAGCTACTGGTAGTGGTTCACCCAAGGCGATCAGCAAGGAAACGGTGTTTGCCGTCTGGATAGACGCCTCCTGATCTGGCCCCAGAGGCGCAGGCAAGACTTAAAAAGAGCTCCACCATTCTCGGACAGATCTTCGGACTTTGGGGGGGGGGGGGGATGTTATAACCCGCATGAAACCTACGGGGTGATCCAATGAGTCTCACTGTGAGCCTGTAATATATGAGCTGCCCCATAGCCTCTGTGGCCATTAAAAAGACTTAACTGCAAGTGTGGATTTTCAGTCCTTCATATTTTTGAACCTTCAGCAAATTTTAATCAAGTCAAACATAAAACGTTACAGTATTTTCTTAGTTTTCCTTTTTGATTATTTTTTCCTCTCTTAATCCAACCTTTCTTTCCCTTTATTTATGTTCCTTTGCTTTACGTGACAATAAATTCACCCCTTTATTTCACCCTTCTTATCAGCCGTCCTGCTGTTTATTTTCCAATCATTAAGACACAGTAGTTGCATACCTTAGTTACTCAGGTTCCACATGGAGAGTGAATATTAGGCAATGAGAGTGGGAATGGCCCATTTCCATTTGTTGCATTGTTATCGGTTCACACTTCCAAAGGCTTTGTGGAATTTGCTTTGAGCTGAAGTGTGCAAGTGAATGTCTTAATAAATGGCAGAGGACCTATCCCTTGCAAATGTTGTCCCATGGTTATGTTTCTAAAGTTACTTCCTGTAACTAAGGACTGGAAATACACAATCCTTGAAGTTTTTTTGTTTGCTTATAGTTGCTGGTAAACACACCTGCCAATCCAGAAAACTGACAGGCAGAAAGTATTTTCAAATAAGGCTGAAAGTTGCCTTAGAAGTATCCCTTGACATAAGCCTAAGACTGGTGAATACAAGAAATTAGAGCAGTATACATTGAGTAAGAATTAGTACTTTCACACATGCACACTCTGCCACAGCCATACACATGTACAGAGGCGATTGAAGAGCTTGAGATATCTAATTGAAGCATTCAGAGAATCTGCATGCAGGGCCTGAAAAATGATTTTTTCACAACTCGCTGCTTTGCTGAGAAGGACAAGAGATGTGGGAAGGTGGAGGAGGGAAGGACAGCAGATCGCAGGGATTGGGGAGAAGAAAAGCATTTATTCCCCATCTCTTATTGCCCTTGAAAAGGTGATGGTGAGCTGCCTTATTGAACCACTAAGTTGCTATGGTGTAGGTGCACCCACAGCGCTGTTAGGGCGGGAATCCAATCCAACCAAGGGCTGCTTTGTCCTGGATCGTGTTGATCTTCTTGAGTGTTGGAGCTGCACTCATCCAGGCAAGTTGGGAGTATTCTATTACACTGCTGACATGTGCCTTGTAGATGGTGGACAGGCTTTGGAGAGTCAGGAGGTAAGTTACTCGCTGCCAGATTCCTAGCCTCTGACCTGCTCTGGTAGCCACAGTATTTATATGGCTAGTCCAGTTCAGTTTCTGGTCACTGTCAGCCTGTTGATTGTGGGGGATTCAGTGCTTGTAATGCTATTAAATGTTAGGGGAGGATGGTTAGATTTCCTCTTATTTGAGATGGTCATTGTCTGGCACTTCTGTGGCACAAATATTACTTGCCACTTGTCAGCCGAAGTCTAGATGTTGTCTCGATGTTGCTGCATTTGGACATGGACTGCATCAGTATCTGAGGAGTTGTGAATAGTGCTGAACATTCTGCTTTCATCAGTGAACATCCCCACTTCGAACCTTATGATAGAAGAGCTCGGGCAGCACAGTGGCGCAGTGGGTTAGCCCGGTTGTCTCACAGCACCTAGGTCCCAGGTTCAATCCCGGCTCTGGGTCACTGTCCGTGTGGAGTTTGCACATTCTCCCTGTGTTTGTGTGGGTTTTGCCCCCACAATCCAAAGATGTGCAGGCTAGGTGGATTGGTCATGCTAAATTGCCCCTTAATTGTAAAAAATGAATCGGGCACTCTAAAAAAAAAAATTTTTTAATGATAGAAGAGCTGAAAATGGTTGAACCTGGACACTCCCCTTAGAAACCCCTGCAGTGATGTCCTGGACCTGAGATGAATGACCTCCAACCACGACAACTTCTTTTGTGCCAGGTGTGACTCCAACCAAGCGAGAGTTTTACCCTGATTCCTATTGACTCCAGTTTTACTAAGGCTCCTTGATGCCATATTGGGTTAAATGCTGCCTTGATATTGAGGACAGTCACTCTCATTTCCTCTCTGAAATTTAGCTCTTTGTCCATGTTTGAATCAAGGTTGTACTGAGGTCAGAATGTGAGTGACCCTGGCAGAACCCAAACTGAGTGTCAGTGAGCAGGTTATTGCTAAGTACTGTTGATGAACCCTTCCATCACTTTACTGATGCTTGGGAGTAGACTGATAGGATGGTATATAGTCAGGTTTGTTTTGTCCTGCCTTTTGTGTACAGGACACACCTTGGCAATTTCCACAGTGTTGAGTAGATTCCAGTGCTGTAGCTTTACTGGAATAGCTTGGCTCAAGGAGTGACTAGTTCTTCAGTACTATTGCTGGAATGCTGTTAGAGCCCATAACCTTTGCAGTATCCAGTGCCTTCAGCTGTTTCTTGATATCATATGGAGCGAATTGAATTGGCTGAAGACTGGAATCTGTGATGCTGGCGACCTCAGGAAGAGACCGAGATGGTTCATCCACTCAGCACTTCTAGCTGAAGATTGTTGCGAATGTTTCAGCCTTATTTGTTCCAGTGATGTGCTGGGCTCCTACATCACTAAGGATGGGGATACTTGTTGAGACTCCTCCAGTGAGTTGTATAGTTGTCCACCACCATTCATGACTGGATGTGGTAGGACTACAGAGTTTAGATGTGATCTGTTGGTTGTGGGATCACTTAGCTCTGTCTATCACTTGCTGCTAATATTGTTTGGCAGGCAAGTAATCTTCACCAGCTTGACACCTCATTTTTAAGTATGCCTGATGTTGCTTCTGACATGTTCTCCTGCACTCTTCATTGGACCAGGGTTGAATCCCTGGCTTAGTGGTAATGGTAGAGTGGGGAAATGCTGGGACATAAGGTTACATATTGTGGTTAAGTACAATTCTGCTGCTGCTGATGGCCCACAGCACCTCATGGATGCACAGTCTTGAGTTGCTAGATCTGTTAGCTGTCCTGTCCTATTTAGCATGGTGATAATGCAACACAACACGATGGTAATGCAACACAACACGATGGATGGTATCCTCAATGTGAAGATGGGACTTTGTCTCCACAAGGACTGTGCAGTGGTCACTCCTATTGATACTGTCATGGACAGATGCATCTGCGACCGGAAGGTTGATGAGGATGAAGTCAAGGATGAGGTATCCCTTGTTGGTTCCCTCACCACCTGCCGCAGACCCAGTTTACTAGCTATGTCCTTTTGGACTCAGCCAGCTCAGCCTGTAGTGGTGGCAGCACGATAGCACAGTGGTTAGCACAGTCACTTCACAGTTCAACGGTCCCAGGTTCAATTCCCGGCTTGGGTCACTCTGTGCGGAGTCTGTACGTTCTCCCTGTGTTTCCGTGGATTTCCTACAGGTGCTCCGATTTCCTCCCACAATTCAAAGATGTGCAGGGTAGGTGGATTGGCTATGCTAAATTGCCCTTAGTGTCCGAAAAAAGGTTAGGTGGGGTTACGGGGATAGGATGGAGGTATGGGGATAGGGTGGAGGTATAGACTTAGGTAGGGTGCTCTTTCCGAGGGCCAGTGCAGACTCGATGGGCCGAATGGCCTCCTTCTGAACTGTAAATTCTATGATACCCAGCCACTCTTGGTGATGCAAATTGAAGTTCCCCAACCATAGCTGGACCAAGTGCTGAAAAATGGGAATAGGTGTTTGATGGCTGGCATAGACATGATGGGCCGAAGGATCTCTCTGTGCTGTAAATCTCTATGGCTGTAAGACAGAGTACATTCTGCACTCTTGCCAACCTCATTGCTTCCTCTTCGTGATGTTTAACATACTGATTCATCAGCCAAGGGGGGTTGGTACATAGTAATCAGCAGGCCCTTGCCCATGTTTGACCTGGTTCCACAGGGTCCTGAATCGATGTTGAGGACTCACAGGGAAAATCCCTACTTGTGGGACAGACACATCTATGAACAGTGATGATGGTGTCTGGGAATTTTTTTGTTGGATATGAGTCCATGAGTATGACTGTGTCAGGCTGTTGCTTGACTAGTTTATGGGACAGCTCTCCCAATTTTCACACAATCCCCAGATGTTAGTAAGGAGGTGTTTGCAGGCTGTACAGGGCTGAGTTTGCCATTGTTGCTTCCAGTGCCAAGATTGATGTTGGGTGGTCCGTCCAGTTTCATTTCTTTATATTGTTCTTGTGTCAGTTGGGTACAACCAAGTCGCTTGCTAGGCCATTTCAGATGGCATTTCAGAGTCATCCACATTGCTGTGGGTTTGGAGTCACATGACACATTGAAGGTCCCAGATTCAATTCCAGTCTCAGTAGCCACTTCCAGAGGATCATCTAACTGGTATTGGGGGATGCCTGGTCCCCAGCAGCCTCCAAGTATTGGAGACCTTGGCTGTCCCAGCCTCCAACTCCTTCTGGGATATTGTCAGTCAGGTGTTTTCCAGGAAGTGACCCGAGTCTACCTAGAGATGCATCCCACTGAGATGTGTGTTCTGCGCCGATGGAGGACGTGGGTGAGCGATGTGACGGATCTTCATGAGCCTCCTACCTGAAAGTGACCTGGAGCCTCGGACTGCTTCTGGGAAGGCAAGGACGCAGTGGTATTGTTACTGGACTAGCAAGATCTGGTGATGAGGCTTCAAATCCTACCACAAATGACGTTTGATGGAATTTGAATTAAATAAAAATGTGGAATTAGAAGTCAAATGATGACCATGAAGCCATTGTTGATCGTTGTAAAAATCCGTCTGGTTCACTAATGTCCTTTCGGGAAGGAAATCTGATCACCTGGTCTGGCCTATATGTGACTCCAGACCCACAGTAATGGTGACTCTCAAATACTCTGGATTGGCGGGCAGTTAGTAATGGGCATAAATGCTGGCCCAGCCAGCAACGCTCGTATCTAGTTAAATCAATTCTAAAAAAGCTGTCTGGAGGGTCTCAACCTGCTGGTTTCAGTTATGAGCAGGAGCTATACAAGATTGTATGTGACTCACTGTGATTATCAGGATTTGATGACGAGATGCAACTGTGATCGGTACAAGGTTGCTGGGAGAGGCCGATCTCCTCTTCCCATAGGAGCGACCTCTGTCCTCCAAGCAATGATCTTGGCCATCCATCCCCCAGTCTGGGGGCTCTCATGCTTGTTCTGCGGCAGGCAAGTCTGTATGAATACAAATGAAAGGCATGTGATCAGAGGGAGGGGATGGAGCATCCATTGTGCATATCCCGTGCATGGCGACCCTTTCCCCAGAAGGGCCAGAGGATGAACTGTGAGCAACATGATGGATGGGATGGTGATGATGTGCAAGTGTCCATGAGAGATCTGTATCCCTCACTATTGTGTGTGATCCGTGATGAGAGTAGTTATTTGAGTACATGATGTCATGATGAGAGTTTGATAGTGGATTTACCCTTGCGGAGTGGACGAGATCGTTCATCCTCTTCCATCACTGGATGGCATTTCGGGCGCAATTGCCAGCCATGTTGACCTCCTTGGCGATGGCCTCGCAGACCGGCGACATGACTTTCGGGTGCTTCCTGGAGCCATTCCTTGGCTACAGGACATCTCGATACGTCGGGACTCCTTAGATCTAGGTGTCGAGGGCCTGGTGGCTGAAGCGGGGTGCTGCTACCTTCTTAAGGCTGCAAACATCTTCATACTGGCTTCCTGGCATATTGCAGTCTTGTGAAGACAGCTAGGCTGGAAAGAGTAAGTTGTATATGTTGAACTGGCATTTAAATATGGCACCAGTACCTTCAAACACACCAGGTGATGGTGCTATATTTAGCACCCGACCCACCCAACCGACATAGAAACATATATAGAAAATAGAAGCAGGAGTAGGCCAATCAGCCCTTTAAGCCTTCTCTGCCATTCATTACTATCATTCTCCCAGGTCTGTGTGGGAGAATGCTTGTTCCAAGCATGGAATCAGGTGAAATTTCCCGTCATTCCAGCCAGCGCAGGGCAGCACGGTGGCGCAGTGGTAGCACTGCAGTCTTACGGCGCCGAGTTCCCAGGTTCGATCCCGGCTCTGGGTCTGTGTGGAATTTGCACATTCCCCTGTGTTTACGTAGGTTTCGCCCCCACAACCTAAAGATGTGCAAGGTAGGTGGATTGAACACACTAAATTGCCCCTTAATTGGAAAAAATGAATTGGGTACTCTAAATTTATAAAAAAAGAAAATTCCAGCCAGCGGGAAAGACACCACCAGAATTTCCACCAATGCATCAGTCCCAAAAATTGAAAATTCCACCCTCTGATTCTGTGAAATAACTGTGAACCCATGATCCAAGAGCACTTACTCAGGATTGCAGCACTGATCCTACTGGAGTTTGTAGAGTCAGCAGAAGGCGCTGTTTCACTGGGCATAAAAGTTTGTAGACAATCTCTGTATAGGAAGGAATTGCTCATTCCATTTTAATCATGTCTACTTTTCTCTTTACAATATGTAAGCCATACAATTCCCCACAAACCTGCTACAGGGTCATTTGAAGTAGTTGTGCATTGATTAAGCATCAGTTTTATTTTTACCATACCCAGGATTATATGCCAACGAAAGATATTTTCACAGGCTTGCAGATGTTATATGCAGTTTGTATAATAAACCCCTCAAGGACACATAATATTAATTGTAAACTCGAGCAGATCTGATGTATTTATGTTACTATTAAAGACTGTTATCATCAGCACATATGTACTTGTCTATATTTGTACAATGAGAGGGAGAAAGCTGAAAAAATATCAAATAGAAAATCTACAATTCTTGTTTAAATTGACAGTGTCTTTCTATAGATCTACACTTAGACTGGACACCAGAATGCCAAATTTTATACAAATATAAGAATTTGAATATAAATAAAAAGTTAAAAAACTAAAGTCATAAATTATCCCCCAGTGTCCCACAACGAGTAAGATAACAATGGCAACAAATATTGAAGCTATTGCCAGTTTTGTGGCATTTGCAAATTGAACATGGTGCTATATTTGTAACTAAAATATGCATGAATACTTGAACAAAAGCAATTTTTTGTGCAACAGATAACAGTATGGTTAGCTCCGCATTGCACTTCGGCAGTATTGTTAACATCCAGTGTGTCATTTCATGTGTGCCGTTTGACATTTCTGCAGCTGCCTTTTTTTAAGGCTGATTGAACTCAATTTGGGCCAATGCAGCATTTTATTTGTGTTGCTCACTGACAGCATAGTTACATTGAAATGGTTTATTTTTCATCCAGACGTGTGTTTGAATGGTAATTCATTGCTAAAAACAGATGCAGGAAAGCAATTTTTCAGAATGAATCTGTTTCCAGAGACTTGCTGAGCACAGCCCCTGCAGCTTTAATTATAGAGGCTATGATATCAGTCTGTACCCTTGGTAAATATACCATTGAACAGCCCATAACAATACTCTTTTTTTGATGCTGTGATCACTAAGATTTTGCAGTGGGATGGCAAACATTTGATCCAATGTGGGTTTCAACTATTTTGTGTGACGCCAATTAAACTAAATTAAGAGAACTGAAGGACAAATTACAAGTGACAACCTCTTAAGCAAAAAATAATCACAAATGAAACAAAGCATCAAACTAAAATGTGATCAAAAGGGTCAATAAGGCACCCCGGTCATTGTGGTGCCCACCGGTCACATAATAATCTTTATTGTCACAAGTAGGCTTACATTGACACTGAAATGAAGTTACTGTGAAAAACCCCTAGTCGTCACATTCCAGCGCCTGTTCAGGTACACAGAGGGAGAATTCAGAATGTCCAATTCACCTAACAAGCATGTCTTTCGGGAATTGTGGGAGGAAACCGGAGAACCCGAAGGAAACCCACACAGACCTGGGAGAATGAGCAGACTCCGCACAGACAGTGACCCAAGCCAGGAATCGAACCTGGGACCCAACAGTGAAGCAACAGTGCTACTCACTGAGCTACCATGCTGCCCAAGACACAAGACCTCGGTGGTGCCAGTAGACACTGCATGCTCCCTCTGCCGAGACACCCGGCCACAAATGTAACCGTGGTAGACGGGCAGACAGTCTGGCCGGACGACCCACTCAGTCACCCGCTGCTTGGAGCTGTAGATGGCAAGTTTGGCCAGGCCCAGGTTCACGAGAAGGTCCTCCTCCTTCCCGCCCCTCTCCACATCGGGTGCCCTTTGATCAGGAGCATGGGCTGAAGTGCAAACAAAAATGTAACAAAAGGTTTTCAAATAACTAAAATAAGGGCAGCAGTCTAAAGCAGCTTATATATGCATGGTCCACGGACTCCACAATCCCACAAAAAGGTAGGTATCTTGGGAATCCGTGAACCAATGCAGTCTATGATTGTATGTGACTGCTGCATGGAACACCTCCACCCTAGGTCCCTGATGTTGAGGGGAAGAACCTGTAGAGGGACCTCTGCCGTCAGATGGCAACAAAGTGCACCAAGGAAAGTCCAGACAACGGGCGCGGGCAAGCTAAGTGTAGATTGTGCAGCAGCAGCCTATACAGGACACCCCTCTGTGCAGTGTGAAAGAGCATGGAGGGCATTTCCGCAAGGCAGCTAGGGCTGTGGGCTTCGGATCCCGAGGGGGCGGGTCGGAGCTCGGGGCCAATGTGCAATTCTGCACGGGCAGTAGTCACTCAGATGGGACTCCATCGCACACCTGCGTTGCTTCAAGACCACAAGTGTTATCGGGTCTGAGCACAACTGTTTTGAGGTTGGGGTTGGCATCAGCCCACCAAAGTGGGTTTCATACAGCAACAATTCAAACAAGTGTAGTACATGGAATCATTGAATGATTACGGACAAGAGACCATTTGGCCCATTGTGGCTGTGCTGGTTTTCTACAAGAGCAACTCAGCCCATCCCTTTTTACAACCACTTCCCTATGGCTCTGCAATTTTCTCTGTTTGAATAATTACCAAGTGTGGGATTTTCTAGCCCCTCCACTGGCAGGATTTTCCAGTCCCACTAGAGTTAACAGGGATTTGAACGGATTGCTGTGTCTGCCTTGGGAAAACTTGAAGGGACCAGATAGTCTTGTGGAAGTTCCTTTTGAAAGTCCTAATTGAATCTGCCTTCCTTCACCACACTTTCCCATAGTGCATTCTAGATCCTAAACATTCAGTACATAAAAAATATTTATTTCATGTCATCGATGGTTTTTTTGCCAATCATTTAAATTTGTGCCCTGTGCTTCCAAATCCTGGTGATCAATGGGAACAATTTTTCTCTTCCTACTTTGTCCAGGTCACTCTCTATCAAACCTCCTCTCATCTATAAAGAACAGCCCCTGTTTCTCCATATTTCAGGTCTGAGTTCTGATGAAGGGTCATCAACCTGTTAACAGTTAAGACGGCACAGTGGCCAGCACTGCTGCTTCGCAGCGCCAGGGACCAGGGTACCATTCCGGCGTTGGGTGACTGTTTGTACATTCTATCTGTGTCTGCATGGGTTTCCTCCGGCTGCTCAGTTTCCTCCCACATTGCAAAGGTGTGCAGTTTAGGCAGATTGGCTGTGCTAAATTGTCCCTTAGTCCCTTGTCCCATAGTGTCCAAAGATATGCAGGTTAGGTCGGGTTATGAGGATAGGGCGAGGAAGTGGGAATAGGTAGTTTACGGAGGCAGAAGTCCCGTCACCAGAATTCCTTTTATTTAGAAACCCAAAAGCTGAACAACCATGACCATTCAGTCTGCTATCTAGACCAGGAATGCAGAGGACCTGACACTCCCTGTTATATATGTAGTGATCTCTATATGTGCATGTACACAAGGGGTTAATGTGTAATCAGTAGCACCACATGATCACGAGAGGGCTGGACCAACAGGGGTATAAAAGGCAACCACATTGGGTCTCTGGCTTTCTCTTGGGTGCACTGTGACCATGGCAATAGCAGACTAGTTCAGATGGCTAGTGGAGTTATGTACAGTTACCGTAGTTAGATCTTGTTAACCTTATCACTAGTATCAAAGTTAAAGTAAAGAACTCAGGCAATTATTGTTATAGTTACGCAATAAACCTTTTGTTACTACTGGACGAGTTTGAGTCTTCATGGAGATTCAGAAGACCTCATCACTCACCAAGGTTTGAGTAGCACATGTTACCTACCACACAGGTAACAAAACAATATACACAGAAAGGGGTTCCCTGATTGGGCCACTAATCAGGGAACTTGTATTCTAATTGACCAATCTCAAAGGCCTGGCTTAAGTCCTCCCCCCAAAGTCCGGGGAGCCCCCATGGTCCTCGTGACTCATGGGTCTGCTGCTTAATTTTTGCGCCGGGTCCGGCTCCTCCACTTCAGCCTCTGATGTAGGGGGGGTATAACGGCTAGGCGCCCGTCTTTTCCAATGTGAGTGCCTGAGGGGCAGTTCGCCCCTTTCCTCCAGTGGCAGGGGGACAGCTGCGGCATCATCCACGGTGTCCATATCCGAGTCCGATGTCCTCAGCAGTGGTGTCGGAGGGGCGTGAATAGTTTGTTGGGGAGGATTCTCCATGGTTCTTGGTATGCTGGTCTGAGTCAGCTCCAGAGAAGAAAACAAATCTGAGACCCGCACCTGGTCTAGGTGTTTCTTTATTACACGTTTCCCCGCATGTATCTCATATGTCACAGGTCCTGTCCTGGCCTTGTCTGTTCCGGCTACCCATGTGGGACCATTCGCATAATTTCTGACCCATACATTTTCACCCATGTTGAATTGCCTTTCTCGGCGGGTTTTGACGTGGCCTCTGCATTGGGCCTCTTGGTGCCGCTCTATTCTGCCACCTAAATTCGGGAATAGTAGACTCAGCCGGGTTTGGAGTCGTCTACCCATGAGTAGCTCCGCCGGTGCTATTCCCGTTGTGGCGTGTGGGGTTGTTCTGTAGTCAAATAGCCAGCGCGACAGTTTGGTGTCCAATGATGCTGCTGACTGTTTCTTCAACCCGATTTTTAAGGTCTGGATGGCTCTCTCCGCCAAACCATTCGATGCCGGGTGGTATGGTGCTGTCCTTATGTGCCGAATGCCATTCGACTTCATAAATTTTGTGAAGTCCTTGCTGGTGAAATCCGATCCATTATCCGAAACTACCACCTCAGGGATACCATGAGTTGCGAACGAGGCGCAGAGTTTTTCCGTGGTAGTTGTTGAATTTGCACAGTTCATTTTGTAGACGTCCAGCCATTTGGAATGGGCGTCTGCTATTATAAAAAACATTGAACCCATAAACGGGCCTGCAAAAATCGACATGAAATCATGACCATGGTCTACCTGGCCATTCCTATGGGTGCAGCGGTGCTGCCGGTGGCACCTTCTGCCCTTTGTAGGAATTCTTTGCACCGATTTACCAATGCCGCTACGTCTGTGTCCAGGCCCGGCCACCAGACATAGCTTCTGGCCAGCATTTTCATTTTTGATGCAGGGTGCCCATGATGTAGTTCAGGCAGTATGGCTCGACGGCCTTGACGTGGAACTATTACTCGAGCCCCCCATAGTAGGATCCTGTCTTCCACGGTGATCTGCTCTCTTCTGCTCCAGTAAGAGTGGAATTCCGACTGGACCGGTCTTTCCATCTCCCCAGTTAGCACCATGTGTTTTATTTTTGATAAAAACAGGTCGCTTTGGGTCCACACAATAATGTTTTGTGCAGCCACTGGAAGGGTGTCCAGGAAATGTAACATCATTAGCGTTTCCTCTATTTTGGATACTAATGGCGGGGCATCTGGTAATGGCAGCCTGCTTAGTGCATCGGCGTTTGCCACCCAGGTTCCTGGCCGATGCTCCAATTGATACTGGTACGCCGGCAGTAGTAGGGCCCAGCGTTGGATCTGGGCCGAAGCTATTAGTGGTATTGCTTTGGCTTCTTTCAACAAACCCAGCAATGGCTTGTGGTCTGTAATTATAGTGAATTTCCACCCGTACAAGTACTGGTGAAATTTCTTCACCGCTAAAATCACAGCCAGTCCTTCCTTTTCGATTTGGGCGTACTTTCGTTATGCTGCTGCCAGTGTCCTGGAAGCAAACGTTCCTGTCCGTTTTGCCATCTGTGTGCCAAAACTGCACCAACGCCATATGGAGACGCGTTGCAAATTAGCACCAACTCTTTCCAGGGGTCATAGTGTACCAAGACGTTCTCTGAGGAAAGCTGTTCTTTTATCTTTTTGAAAGCCCTGTCTTGGGTGGACCACTCCCAGGCTTGCCCCTTTTTTAGTAATTGGTATAGGGGGTCCAAGATGGAAGCTCTGTTCTGTATGAACTTTCCATAATATGTCACCAGTCCTAAAAAAGACCTTAACTCCTGGATTGTGGTGGGGGCCTGGGCATCTTTAATCGCCCTCACCTGATCCTGCAAATGGTGTAGCCCTGATTTGTCAACCTTGTACCTCAGATAGGTTACTTGAGGTGCTAGGAAAATACATTTCTCCCTCTTTAGGCACACACCTGCTGCTGAAAACCTCCTCAGGACTTCCTCCAGATTTTTCAGGTGTTCTGCCTTTGTTTTTCCTGTAATGAGGATGTCATCCAGGTAAATGGCGATTTGTGGTAGCCCTTGCAACATATTCTCCATTGTCTTCTGGAATATTGCACAAGCTGACGATACCCCAAAGGGTAATCTTGTACCCTGAAAAAGGCCCATCAGGGTGTTTATCGTTGAGAATTTTTGGGACTCTTCGTCCAGCTTCAGCTGTAGATACGTGTGGCTCATGTCCAGCTTTAAGAATAGGAGTCCTCCAGCCAACTTTGCATACAAATCCTGAATCCAGGGAATTGAGTATTTGTCCAGTTGTGAGTAGCGATTAATCGTTTGTTTGAAATTTCCACAAAGGCGGACCAAGCCGTCCGGCTTAAGGATAGGCACCATGGGTGCCGCCCACTCTGCAAACTGGACCGGGTTTACTATTCCCTCACGCTCTAATCATTTTATTTCTATATCAACTTTCTGCCTTAATGCGAAGGGTACTGGTTGGGCCTTGTAGAATTTTGGGACTGCCTCTGGATCTACATGCAATGTCGCCTTTGCTTCCTTTATTGTTCCGAGCCCTTCTCAGAAATCCTCTGGGTATTTGCACAGCAGTTCGCTCAGGCGGCCATTTTCCAGCTGGAAAATGTTTACCCAATCCCGCTGGATCTCTTTTAGCCAGTTTCGTCCCAATAAGCTTGGCCCCACACCTTTCACTACCATTAAAGGCAGCCTAACCAGTTGCACTCCAGAAGCCACAGTTACATGCGTTGTGCCCAACACTCTCAGTGGTTCCCCTGTGTATGTCCTCAGTTTTGCCGAGGTCCTGGTTAGGAATAAGGGTTGGAGTCCATTGCGAATTTTATTGAATGTTGTTTCCCCTATCACTGATACGGCTGCTCCAGTGTCGACTTTCATCAGTGTGGGACGTCCATTCAACCTTATGGATAATTTAATTGGTTTTGATTTCACCATCGTTACACAATTTAGTTGTTCCTCGTCGAAGGTAGGTGGGGCTTCCAGGATATGCATTCTCCTGTACCCCGGCCTATGTGACCTTCTCCAAGATGATGGTTTTGGGCTTCTATTTCTCCTTTCTGGTCCAATCTCTGGCAACAACTACAATATTATGCCGGGCGAAAGGCTGCAGGGGCTGCCATCTGTCTGGACCTAATTTTCCCTTTCTTGGGAGGGCTTCTGCGAGTGGACTTGGTTAACTTAGTATCTGATTTGTTCCTGAGGGTGGCTATGCAGTTGCCTATCCTCCAGCGGTAGTCCCTTAACTCAGTTTCACTGGTATGGGCGTCTACCTCCATCGGAGTACCCTGTAACTCATGCGCTCCGCTTGCCGCTTTTCTAAGGGCAAAGCAAGCTGCAATGCTTATTTGCAATCCAGTTCTTCCTCTCTAACAGACGTTTCTGTATTGCTAAATTATTTATTGCACATGCCAAACGATCTCGGATCTTCTCATTTAGCGTCAGGCCAAATTCGCAAGCCTCTGCTAATCGCCTTAATCTTGTTAAAAAGTTTGCAACTGACTCCCCAGTGTCTCGGAATGCTGAGTAAAACTGGTACTTTTGCAGGATGAGAGGTGGCTTAGGGTCATAGTACTCTTTTACTAAGTCCATCAATTCCTGGAAAGTTTTTGTGTCCAATGCCTCCGGAAAAGTGAGACTGCGCATAATGGCAAAGGCTGCTGGCCCACACGCAGTCAGCAGAATGACCCATTGCTTTTCATACAGAATTATATCGTTTTCTCGAAAGAAGTACTTCATCCGCTCTACATATTGGGCCCAGCCTTCCACTGCAGGGTCAAAAGAGTCCAACTTTCCAAATAAAGGCATTTTGCCTGTCAGTGGCTTACCCTCAATATGTGGCAGCTGCTGACGAGCAGGTTTCTTCAGGTCATTCCATTTTCCTCGTCGCCACTATAATAAGTCCAATATGTCCCGTCACCAAAATTCCTTTTATTTACAAACCCAACAGCTGAACAACCATGGCCATTCAGTCTGCTGTCTACACCGGGAATGCAGAGGATTTGACACTCCCTGTTTTTACACAGAAAGGGGTTCACTGATTGGGCCACTAATCAGGGAACTCGTATTCTAATTGGCCAAACTCAAAGGCCTGGCTTAAGTCATTACAGATAGTGTTCTCTTTCAGAGGGTCAGTGCAAACCCGTTGGGCCAAATGGTCCTATTTGCAGTGTGGGGAATTTTTTTTTAATGTTTCCAATTAAGGGGCTATTTAGAGTGGCCAATCCACCTACCCTGCACAACTTTGGGTTGTGGTAGTGAGACCCACGCAGGCACCGGGAAAATGTGCAAACTCCACATAGACAGTGACCTGGGGCCGGGATCGAACCCGGGTCCTCTGCATCGTGAGGCAGCATGCTAAATACTGCACCACCGTGCTGCCCGTGAGATTCTATGAAATATGTGAAAGAAAATATTATGTACAGAGGAGAGATTATTCTGGCCACTACTATTAGTGTCATATCAGTACTTCAATATTGTTGACTTGTTTGTCTGTCTGATCCCAGAATATAATTCTGTATTCTGCATGACGTCTCATTCTCTGTACAGGTTTTACTGGCTTGGATATTTTTATATTGGCTGATAGGATCAGGGTGTCGCTGTCAGAATAGCATTTATTGTCCATGAGAAGGTTGTACGGAAACCACTTCATGAACCACTGGATTCCCTGTGGTGCAGATAAACCAGTGCTGTTTGGCAATGTATTCCAGAATTTTGATCCAACAACAGCTAAGGATAGTGTGTGTTCTGGAAGGGAATTTGCCAGTGTGCCTCCTCAGAAATCACAAAGTCTCAGCTTGCTGCCATGCAAGCTCAGCTTGGTACCTTGCAGGCACATATTGCTGCCACCATGGCTGTGGGCATTCAGTCTAAACTGTCCAGAAATCTATGCTCCAGTAGATTATTCTTACCATGCTGGGGCACAGAGGCAGTTGTTCCCTGCTGCACAAACCCCAGAGTACATCTTCTCCCAGGATGACAGAATCATGCCATTGACACTCCACCAGTGCCCGAGTTGTCAGTCAACCAGCCAAACAGCTGCTGTCCATAGTGCAGTCTGAAGCTCAGTCCTCCATGCCAAGTGTTGTTTGAGGATGTCATGCAAGCCTACCTGCAGTCTCCCCAGTGAATGTCAGCAGCTTTCCGCTAGCTCTGCGGTAGTGCCGCATAGGAGTACTAGGCACCTGCAAAACAAGCATCAAGGGAAAGCATTCTGCTGAGGAATTGATTCTTGTTTAATTATTGGAAGCTCCCATTCAGTAAGATTACGGATGATCTGATTGTAACCTCAATCTCACATTCCTGCCTATTATTGATACTTTTTCACCTTCTTGCTTACAGTAGCACAGTGGTTAGCACTGTTGTTTCACAGCACCAAGGTCCCATGTTTGATTCCCGGCTTGGGTCACTGTCTGTGTGGAGTCTGCACGTTCTCCGTGTCTGCGTGGGTTTCCTCCGGGTGCTCCGGTTTCCTCCCACAAGTCCCGAAAGATGTGCTGTTAGGTAATTTGGACATTCTGAATTCTCCCTCTGTGCACCCAAACATGTGCCGGAATATGGTGACTAGGGGCTTTTCACAGTAACTTAATTGCAGTGTTACTGTAAGCCTATTTGTGACAATAAAGATAAAGATTATTATTAATTTGGTGTGAAATGGTTGCTTTGTGTTGTCTTTCAATTCACTATTGTGGCTCAGGAGGTGCTGTGATGGTCTGTAATAGAGGGATGATAAGTGGAGAAGTGTTGAGCAATGGAATCATCAAATTATTCAGGGGAATTGGAGTTTGATGAGGCTCTCCTGGACAGCCCGTCTGGATCTCAGAGGTGCCTTTCCTTCTCTTCCTTTTCTTCCTCTTCCTACTCGTCCTTCATGATGGTCAACTTGTGGAAGATACAGGATCACCATAAATCAAAAGACATAATCCTGAGCTATCCAGGACACAGAACTTTGTTTCAGGATGCCAGTGATCTGTTCTAAGATGTTCCTAGTTGTATCATGACTCTCATTGTAGGACCTCTGACTATGTTTGATCAGGCGACAGCGGGGAGTCATTAGCAATGTATTCAGCAGATAGTCAATCTCTGATCAGTCATCCCCTGGTGTCTCAAAAATGTCCTGAATTGTGAACAGATGCAAGATGAAACCGGATAGCTGGCATTCACCAGCATAACGATCTGGACATGGTTGCATACTAACCATGTGTGTGTGTGTGGTCAAATCATTTGTGCACTATTTGGAATCGTGCCATAATGGCAAAACAGCACATTTGCTCCTGTTGCAAGAAGATGACATCCCCTCTCCTTAGTTTCTAAAAGTTAGGTGTGGTTACGGGGTAGCCCACGGGGGAGTGGTTCTAGGTAGGGTGCTCTTTCAGAGGGTTGGTGCAGACTCAATGGGCTGAATGACCTCCTTCTTCACTGTAGGGATTCTATGACCTGGCCTCTGTCACCTCTGAATGCTGTAATGGAGGACTCAGGCCTTCCAAAGCTCCAGCACTACTCACTTTTAATTTAAAATAATTTTGGTGGAACAATAAAGGTGGAATGCACTGCCTGAGTGTGTCAGGGCTTTCAGAAGGATATTGTTTAAGTAACATTTCATCAACCAGAAAATGGTTGCACAGAAAATAGGAGCAGGAGGCCATTCAGCCAACAAAGAACAGAGAACAGCACAAGAACAGACCTGTCCAAACGAAAACCTTCTGCCCTTGCCGGGTCCCTAGCCCTCGATTCCCATCCTGTTCATGTATTTATCAAAGCGTCTCTTAAACATCTCTATCGTATCTGCTTCCACTACCTCCCCCGGTAGCGAGATCCACTACCCTCTGTGTAAAACATTTGCCTCGCACTTCTCCCTTAAACTTTTCCCCTCGCATCTTAAAACAATGTCCCCAAGTAATTGACTTTTCCACCCTGGGAAAAAGTGTCTATCCACTCTGTCCATGCCACTCGTAACTTTGTAAACCTCTATCAGGTCACCCCTCAACCTCCATTGTTTCAGGTGAAAACAATCCGACTTTATTCAACCTCCCCTCATAGCTAAAACCCTCCAGACCAAGCAACATCCTGGTAAACCTCTTCTGTACTCTCTCCGAAGCATCCACATCCTTCTGGTCATGTGATGACCAGAAATGACGCAATATTCCAAATATGGCCTACAGCTGCAGCATGGCTTGCCAACTTTTATAC
The DNA here is from genome assembly GCF_902713615.1 of Scyliorhinus canicula. Lineage (NCBI taxonomy): Eukaryota > Metazoa > Chordata > Chondrichthyes > Carcharhiniformes > Scyliorhinidae > Scyliorhinus > Scyliorhinus canicula. The sequence goes on along the minus strand of NC_052155.1, from coordinate 155,838,965 downwards.
TCAATGCCCAGGCTGATGAAGGTAAGCATGCCGTTGCCTTCTTGATTGCCTTATCCACCTGCATTGCCACTTTCAGTGATCTGTGGACCTGTGCATCCAGATCTCTCTGCCTGCCAATACTAGTTCCCGCCTGTATTAGACCTTACAAAATGCAGTACCTTGCATTTGTCCGGATTAACTTCCATCTACAATTTCTCTGCCTAAGTCTCCAAATGATCGATATTCTGCTGTATTCTCTGTCAATCCTCTTCACTATCCGCAACTTCACTAATCTTTGTGTCGTCCGCAAACTTATTAATCAGACCAGCTACATTTTCCTCCAAATCATTTATATATATTCCAAACAACAAAGGTCCCAGCACTGATCCATGTGAACATCACCAGTCACCAGAAAGCACCCTTCCATCACTATCCTCTGCCTTCTATGACAAAGCCAGTTCCGCTTCCATCTTGCCAGCTCACCTGATTCCGTAGGACTTTACCTTCTGTACCAATCTGCCATGAGGAAACTTGTCAAAGCTTCACTGAAGTTCATGTAGAAAAACATCCACTGCCCTTCCTTGCCTCTTTCAAAAAACTCAATCAAGTTAGTGAGACATGACCTCCCCTTCAAAAACCATGCTGCCTATTGCTAATAAGTTCATTTGTTTCCAAATATGGGTAAATCCTGTCCCAAAGAATCATCTCTAACAATTTCCCTACCACAGATATAAGGCACAACAGCCTGTAATTTCCTGGATTGCCCTCGCACTCATTCTTGAACAAAGAAACAACATTAGCTATTCTCCATTCCTCTGGGACCTCACCTGTATCGAATGAGGATGCAGATTTCTGTCAAGACCCCAGCAATTTCCTCCCTCACCATTGTGGGGTAGATCCCATCAGGCCCTGGGGACGTATCCACCTTAATGCTTTTTAAGACGGCCAACACCTCTCCCTTTTTGATATTGACATAACCCAGAATATTTACAGACCCTTCCCTTGCTCATCATCCACCAAAGACCTACTCTTTGGTGCATACTGATGGAAAGTACTCATTTAGTACCTCGCACATTTCATGTCTCCACGCATAGATTCCCTCCTCGGAGCTTGAGTGGGCCAACCCTTTCCCTGGATACCCTCTTGCTCTTTATATACGTATGAAATGCCTTGGAATTCTCCTTAATCCTGTTTGCCAAGGACTTTTCATAACCCCCTTTACCCTGCTAACTCCTTACTTAAATTCCTTCCTACTTTCTTTATATTCTTCAAGGGTTTTGTCTGTTCTCAGCCTTCAAGACCTTATGAATGCTTCCTTTTTCTTTTTGACTAGGCTCACAATATCTCTCGTTATCCGAGGTTCCCGAAACTTGCCATTCTTATCCATCATCTTCACATGTCCTTATTTCTAATCAACTGATGTTTGAAAGATTCCCACATGTCAGATGTTCATTTAACTTCAAATAGCCGCCCCCAATCTAAATTCTTCCGTTCCTGCCTAATCTTGTTGTAATTAGCTTTCCGACAATTTAGCACCTTCACCCAAGGACTACTCTTATCCTTATCCGTGAGTACCTTAAAACTTATGGAATTATGATCACTGTTGCTGAAATGCTCCCCTACTGAAACTTTGATCATCTGGCTGGGCTCATTCACCAATACCAGGTCCAGTATGGCTTCTTCCCTGGTTGGACTATTTATATATTGTTTCAAGAAACCCTCCCAGATGCTCCTTACTAAGTGAGTCCCAGTCAATGTAGGGGAAGTTAAAATCATCCACCACAACAACCCTGTTGCTTTTACATCTTTCCAAAATCTGTCTACATATCTTATCCTCTATCTCCCACTGGCTGTTTGGAGGCCTGTGGTAAACCCCCAACATTGTGATTGCACCCTTCCTATTCATGAGCTCCACCCGTATTGCCTCGCTGCATGAGCCCACCGAGGTGTACTCCCTCAGTCCAGCTGTGATATTCTCCTTAACCAATAATGCAACTCCCCCACCCATTTTTATATCCCCCTCTATCCCGCCTGAAGCATCTAAATCCTGGAACATTCAGCTGTCAATCCTATCCCTCCCCCAACCAAATCTCTGTAATAGCAACAACATCATAGTTCCAAGTATTAATCCAAGTTTTTAAGTTCAATCTGCCTTACCTGGTATACTTCTCGCATTGAAACAAATGCACTTCAGACTCCCCCTTCAGAATGCCCCATGCTCATTCAGAGGCATCCCCGGTCCTGACTCCATGGAGGCAACATACCACCCTGGAGTTACTTTCACGGCCACAGAAGCACCTATCGGTGCTCCTGACTATACAGTCCCCTATAACTACTGCTCTCTGTGCTTTGCCTCTCCCAGCTGAACAACAGAGCCAGCCATGGTGTCGCCACTTGGCTGCTGATGTTGTTTTCCTCTGATAGGCCATCCCTCCCCCCCCCCCACCCCAACTGTATTCAACATAGTATACGTGTTAGAGAGGGGTACAGGAGATTCTAGCACTGGCTACCTGGTCCTTCTAGCGGTCACCCAATATCTGCCTGCACCTTGGTTGTGACCACGTCTCTAAAACCCCTGTCTATGACGCTTTCTGCCAACTGCATGCACCGAAGTGGATCCAACTGATGCTCCAACTAATCCTTGCATTCTGTGAGCATCTGCAATCGGGTACACTTCCTGCAGATGTAGTTGTCCGGAAGGCTTGAGCTTCTCAGATTTCCCACATCTCACAGGTGAAGCGTTTCATCCCACTGAATGACATTTCTAGCACTAATTAATAATTTATAAACAAATATTGATTAAATTAAGTTACAATTAACTATATGGTCCCTGCCGCTAGATTTCTACTATTCAAATATTAAATGCTAAATACACCAATAGTCACCCTCCGGTCTGTCGAGTTCCAGTCCCAGCCTCTCTCAGGTAGGTCCTGTAGCTGAGAAATTAGGCCGCGAAAAGCCCTGTGTTAAATTTTACACCTTAACCGGGATTAGTCTCCCCCCTCCAGTTAGTTACTCCTCTACTTAGTTAATTAATTGGTTTTTCAATTGTTATTTCAAATTTAGTGCAGATTCCCAACCAGCCAATCAGGTTACAGTGTTCCTGTGATGTCCCTTTTTCAGTTTTGTTTTCCCTTTTCTCTTTTCAGTGAAATCCCCGAGGTAAGTTATTTATACTTATAGCTCCGATGGTCCGCCCCTCCACAGCTGATGATTGCACAATGCTCCGCACCATTCACATTTCCTCAGATAATGAAGCAGTCCATGTCCATGGCAAGTTATATTTGCACCACACAAATGTCAGGCAGTGAGCAACTCCAACAGGAGTAACTCGCAGAATAGATATGGGTGAATCAGTGGATGTGGTATATTTGAATTTTCAGAAAGCTTTTCGAAAGTCCCATACGAGAGGTTAATGTGCAAAATTGAAGCACATAGGATTGAGGGTAATATATTGGCATGGATTGAGAATTGGTTAGCAGACAGGAAACAGAGATTAGGAATAAATGGGACATTTTTCGAAATGGCAGGCAGTGACAAGTGGTGTCCCTCTTGGAACCCCGTTATTCACGATATGCATCAATGATATGGATGAGGGAGCTTAAAGTAAGTTTGCCACGTTTTCTGATGGCACAAAAATTGGTGGGAATGTGAATGGTGAAGACAATCTTCAAAGGCTTTAACGTTATTTTGATAAGTCGAATGAGTGTTTAAGTATGTGGCAGATGCATTATAATGTGAATAAATGTGAAGTTATGGACTTCGAATGGAGAAACAGAATGGCAGAGTATTATTTAAATGGTGATAGATTGCGAAATGTTGATGTACAAAGGAACAGTGTCCCTGCAGTCAGCATCACAGAGTACCAGTTTGAGAAGTGTCCTCGCAGTCTGCATTGCAGAGAACTGGTCTGGCAGCGGCGTCCTCGCAGTCAGTATCACAGAAACCGCCCTGGGTACGCTATCCTCACAGTCAGCATCACTGAGGAGTGGTCTGTGAATGGTGTCCTCGCAGTCAGCGTCACAGAGAAGTGGTCTGAGAACGGTGTCCTCACAGTCAGCGTCACAGAGAAGTGGTGTCCTCACAGTCAGCGTCACCGAGAAGTGTTCTGAGAACTGTGTCCTTACAGTCAGTGTCACAGAGTAGTGGTCTGAGAACGGTGTCCTCGCAGTCACAGAGAAGTGGTCTGGGAATGGTGTCCTCGCAGTCTGTCACAGAAAACTGGTCTGAGAATGGTGTCCTCGCTGTCAGCGTCACCGAGAAGTGGTCTGAGAACGGTGTCCTCGCAGTCAGCGACACCGAGAAGTGTTCTGGGAACTGTGTCCTTACAGTCAGCGTCACAGTGAAGTGGCCTGAGAACGGTGTCCTTGCAGTCAGCGTCACAGAGAAGTGTTCTGGGAACTGTGTCCTCACAGTCAGTGTCATAGAGAAGTGGTCTGGGAATGGTGCCCTCGCAGTCAGCGACACCGAGAAGTGGTTTGAGAGCAGTGTCCTCTCAGTCAGCGTCACAGTGAAGTGATCTGGGAATGGTGTGCTCACTGTCAGCGCCACAGAGATGTGGTCTGGGAATGGTGTCCTCACTGTCAGCGCCACAGAGATATGGTCTTGAAATGTGTCCTCACTGTCAGCGCCACAGAGATATGGTCTTGAAATGTATCCTTGCAGTCAATGTCACAAAGAAGCAGGCTGAGAACGGTATCCTCACTGTCAGCATCACAGAGATATCTGGGAATGGTGACCTCGCAGTCAGAGTCATAGAGGTTTACAACCTGCGGCACAGGGCTAAATCGCTGGCTTTGAAAGCAGACCAAGGCAGGCCAGCAGCACGGTTCAATTCCCGTACCAGCCTCCCCGAACAGGCGCCGGAATGTGGCGACTAGGGGCTTTTCACAGTAACTTCATTGAAGCCTACTTGTGACAATAAGCGATTTTCCTTTCATTTCATTTAATAAAAACAGGCCCTTTGTCCAACTTGTCCATGCCGCCCAGTTTTTACCACTAAGCTCGTCACTATTGCCCCCATTTGGCCCATAACCCTTTAAACCTGCTTTCTCATATAACTGTCTTAATTCTTTTTAAAAGACAAAATTGCACCCGCCTCTACTACTGCCTCTGGCAGCTCGTTCCAGACACTCACCACTCTCCATGTGAAACAATTGCCCCTCTGGACCCTTTTGTATATCTCCCCTCTTACCTTAAACCGATGCCCTCTAGTTTTAGACTCCCCTACCTTTGGGAAAAGATGTTGACTATCATAGAACATAGAACATAGAACAGTACAGCACAGAACAGGCCCTTCGGCCCTCGATGTTGTGCCGAGCAATGATCACCCTACTTAAACCCACGTAACCCGTATACCCGTAACCCAACAATCCCCCCATTAACCTTACACTACGGGCCATTTTAGCATGGCCAATCCACCTAACCCGCACATCTACCTTATCTTTTATACACCTCTATAAGATTGCGCCTAAGTCTCCTAGCGTCACAGAGAACTGGTCTGGGAATGGTGTCCTTGCAGTCTGCATCACAGAGTTGTGGGGCTGGATTCTCCACACCCCTATGGCAAAATCGTGTCCGGCACCGGGGCGGAGAATCCATTTCCACGCATGGAATTGGGACTGGCGCCGGTTCCTCGATTCTCCGGCCCCCGTAAAGTGACGTATCTGGGAAGTACGCCACGTCGCGTAGCCCCCACTTGCGGCCATTGCTTGAGGCCCATCCCACTTTCTCCACCCCCGGCCAGCCGAAGTCCCGATTGCAAAGGGGCGACTTTGCCTTTATTGTGCAGGCGGTCCGGGTCAGGCGCGCAGCCGATTGGGGGCACTATTTATGTGGTCCAGCTCCACAGTCTGAGTCCGCCATGGAGCACGGCGCGGCCGCTGGAGGCTGCCGCCGTGCACACGCGCAGCCTCTGAACTAGAAGTGTAGGGGGGCCGTATCTGGAGCTGGGAGCTTCATGCCGGCTCCCTGCCAGCCCCCTCCAGGGCTGTGAATATGTGGCCTTTTGACGCCAGTTTTTCTTGCATATAAGGCCTCAGTTTTTACGACTGCGTGAGGACATGGTCCCTGAAACGGAAAATACAGCCTATGGTCTGCCAATGCTGTCCTCACAGTCAGCGTCCCAGAGAAGTAGTCTGAGAACAATGTACTCACAGTCAGTGTCACAGAGATGTGGTCTGAGAACAACGTACTCACAGTCAGTGTCACAGAGAAGTAGTCTGAGAACATTCTCAATGTACTCACAGTCAGTGTCACAGAGATCTGGTCTGAGAACAATGTACTCACAGTCAGCGTCACAGAGATGTGGTCTGAGAACAATGCACTCACAGTCAGCGTCACAGAGATGTGGTCTGAGAACAATGTACTCACAGTTAGCATCACAGAGAAGTAGTCTGAGAACAATGTACTCACAGTCAGCGTCACAGAGAAGTGTACTGGCAATGGTGTCCTCGCAGTCCACACCACAGAGGTGTGGTCTGGGAGTGGTGTCCTCGCAGTCCACATCACAGAGATGTCTGAGAATGGTGTCCTCACTGTCAGTATCACAGAGATGTCTGAGAATGGTGTCCTCACAGTCAGCATCACAGAGATGTGGTCTGAGAATGGTATCCTCACTGTCAGCATCACAGAGATGTGGTCTGGGAATGAGTGGCAGGAAGTAGAGGGTGATGGTCGAGGGGTATTTTTCTGACTGGAAGCCTGTGTCCAGTAGGGTCCCACAGGAATCAGTGTTGGGGCCCTTGCTGTTCGCGGTTTATATAAACGATTTACACTTGAAGGTAGGAGGGTTGATCAGGAAGTTTGTGGATGATACGAAAATTGGTTTGGTGGTAAATAGTGAGGACAATAACCTTCGAATACAGGAGGATAAAGACAGGCTAGTCAGATGGGTAATTAGTAGCAACTGGAATTCAATCCGGATAAGTGTGAGGTGATGCAGTTGGCCAGGACAAACAAGGCAAGGGAATACATGATAAACAACAGGACCCTGGGAGCACTCAGAGGGACATTGGTGTGCATGTACACTGGTCCTTAAAGGTAGCAGGGAAGGTAAATACAGCGGTTATGAAGGCATACTTGCCTTTCTTAGTTGAGGAACAGAGTTTAAGAGCAGGAGATTATGCTGGAACTGTATAAAATGTCGATTCAGCCACAGCTAGAGTTTTGTGTGCAGTTCTGGAATCCACATTATCTGAGGGATGTGATAGCATTGGGAAGGGTGCATAGGAGATTTTCCATGATGTTGCCTGGGCTGGTGAGTTTTGGTTATGAAGAGAGATTGGCTAGACCAGGGTTGTTTTCCTTGGAGCAGAGGAGACTGAGGGGGGACATGATTGAGATGTATAAAATTATGGATATCGTAGACAGGAAGAAACTTTTCTCCTTGGTGGAATTTCAACAACCAATATTGGAGATTTGAGTGGGCTGAATTTTATGATTAAGACTGAAGTTTTGCCTCTGGGACTAAAAGTGGGAGGCAGGCCCACTTATAATTATATAATAATAATCTTTATTGTTACAAGTAGGCTTACATCAACACTGCAATGAAATTACTGTGAAAAACCCCCAGTCACCACATTCTGGTTCCTGTTTGGGTACTGTGGTGAATGAGATTCACACGGTATTATAATCTGTATATATGTATCAATATTGTAAGTGCAGTTGCACTACCTGACCACCGGGGGAGTAGCGCTGGGAGTACTCGAGTTTGTACTGGGCTCCTCCCTTGGCTCCACCCAGGACTCCTCCCCCTAGAGCTGCTGTATAAAGATCCGTGCCGCAGGGTCAGCCAGCCAGTTCACCGAAAGTTCAACGGCTAACAGGCTGGCTCTGCTGTAAGTATATTAAAACCGCTATTCTAATCCTACAAGCACGTGTCCGTAGAATTGTTGGTTCCAACACGTACACAGAGGGAGAATTCAGAATGTCCAAATTACCTAATAGTACTTCTTTCAGGACTTGTGGGAGGAAACCGGAGCACCCGGAGGAAACCCATGCAGACACAGGGAGTATATGCAGACTCCACAGACCGTGACCGAAGCTGGGAATCAAACCTGGGACCCTGCCGCCATGAAGTTATAGTGCTAACCACTATGCTACTGTGCTGCCCAAACGGTTACCGCTGCGAGGAGACCCCATTGGAGTTCAAGTTAGGTTGGTGGTGGTGCCTGGGAAGCCATATTGCCACCAGCGCCCAATTAAGTGGCTACCTCTGGGGCTATCAACTCAGCAACACCACTGCAAGTGGTGGCCATTGCTGGAACTGCACCTGAAGGATGTGTGCATTTGAAGATAGTTAAGTGGAGTCTGGGGACGCTGAGGCCAGGCACATAGAGCGATCATGGAGCACGAGCAGGTTTTGTTGAGGGTGACTATGCCTCTCCCATAGAAGCGACCATTGCTAAAGACTAAAAATTAACAGTCATTGGACTCCAAACGTTAAAATTGACAGTCATTGGACTCAAAACGTTAGCTCTTTTCTCTCCCTTTTCTCACCCTACAGATGCTGCCAGACCTGCTGAGATTTTCCAGCATTTTCTCTTTCATTTCATATTCCAGCATCCGCAGTAATTTGCTTTTATCCTACCCCGTTTTCCTACCTTGCCTCTTCTACTTGAAAGCAAGGATAATCTATTTGGAGCCCAGGGTACTAGATGAAGCCCTTTCCGCAGTGGTGGAACAGTTCATCTAAAAATGTGTGACAATGTCATGAGTGCATAATCTGAGCGGCCACTTCTGTCAGTGGTGCTAAGATCCAGATGAGGGGGGCAGCACTGTGGCACAGTGATTAGTGCTGCTGCCTCACGGCGCCGAGGGCCTAGATTCGATCCTGGCTCTGGGTCACTGTCCATGTGGAGTTTGCACATTCTCCCCGTGTTTGCGAGGGTTTCGCCCCCACAACCCAAAGATGTGCAAGGTACGTGGATTGGCCGCGCTAAATTGCCCTGAATTGGACAAATTAATTGGGTACTCCATATTTAAAAAAACAATCCAGATGAGACCTTACACTACCGCTGCTGTATCTATCTTCTCAGCTATACATAGGGTTGGAACTTTGTGTTTGGTGGGGTGAGGGAAGCAGAACTAGAGGTTTTCCTGCTGTCGCTCTACTGTCTCAGCTTGATGAATCAAGCAGGAATGAAGCTAGCTAGCAGTGCAAAGGTGGGCTCTGTATCCAGTCAGTTATCTAGTCCAGGATATCGTAGAATCATCTAAAGCTTATGGCACAGAAAGGGGCCACCTGCGTCGGCTGAGAAATGAGCCACCCAGGTTAATTCCACTTTCCCACATTTGGTTTGTAGACCTGCAGGTTACAAAACAGGGGTGATGCTGTGAACAGGAAGTCTGTCATGGTTAAACATTTAAAGGCCCTCTGCTCTCTCAATCTCTCTCTTCTTCCTATGACAGGCTAAGGCTCAAAACTATTCAGAAATGGTGGCGGGCTAACTCCGAGGACCTCCACAAGTTAATAGAAGAGACTCTAGCTCCCAAATGATCGGCGTTGGCGAAGATTCATGAGACGGTAAAGGCATCTGGCGTGGCGCTACAGCTGTGGCAGGAGTTCTTTTGAAGGAGAGCAATCAGATTATCTCCCTAGAAGCACAGTTGGCCAGTGATAATAGAGCACTAAGGGTCAAGGTGGATGATCTGGAGAATCGCTCCAGGAGACAGAATCGTAGAATCCTGGGATTTCCAGAGAGAGTAGAGGGCTCAAATACGACAGATTACATCTCAAAGCTGTTTGGGAAGATGGTGGGGGAGAATGGATTGACAGGCCCTCCCGAGCTGGATTGAGCCCACTGGTCACTCAGGCAGTAGCCTCGTTCTGGCGAACCACCAAAGGCAATAATCGTGAGGTTCCACAGTTTTCAGGAGAAGGAACAAGTCCTGATGTGGGCGAAGGATCTTCGGGACTACAGATGGGAAGGCAACACCATCTGGCTCCATTAAGATTTGGTTGTGGAACTGACTAAACGACGGGCAGCATTTAACAAGGCCAAGGCCAGAGTCATGGTAGTGTCCTCCACCATTTTCTCAGCAGAAGACCCTCGAGAAGCTTCCAAATCCGTCGATGAATTTTTATTTGCTAACTTCTTTCTCCTGGACTTTCTGGGCATTTCTCTTGTGTGGGAAACTTATCCCATCGAATTAGTGAAGTTTTAACCTAAACACCCCCCAAAACCTGAGCGATAAAGGCTAAAAGATAAAGTATGCTGAGCCACCTTGTGTGCGACTTCTCCCTCCATGCTGCCACTGAAGTCCAATTAATTGCTTTTTAATTGTGGTTACTGTTAAATTGTAGACAAACTCAGTAGCCAATTTGCACACATGAAGGTTTCACAAATGAGACATGCATCTAGATGAAATTGTTTGAGACTTTGAGCGATTAATGTTAGCGAGAGCACTAGAAAACCCAGTTTTTTTTCAAAATAGTGTGATTGGGTCTTGTATGGGTACAAATCGTGTGGGCTGCTCCCTGCGTGAATGTAAAATATAGTGTGATGACATTAAGTTGGCAACACGACGTAATCACATCAGTCTTCACTATTACGGGAGGCAAGCGTGCGCTGAATTCGGAACCCAGCTTGCCATTTGAAAACAACCAATTAACAAGCTATTGATCATGTTAAAGAGCCAATTGTTCGCAATTTTTCATTGCTTGCTCTATTTTTTTGACATTAGGCAGGAATGGTTTGCAGCAACTCTGACAAGGTGGCACAAGAGTGGAAGAAAAGACCTGTCGCCAGGGTGGCACAGTGGTCAGAACCTCTGCCTCACAGCGCCTGAGACCCGGGTTTGACTCCGATTTGGAGTTTGCACATTCTCCCCATGTCTGTGTGGGTTGCTTTTGGGTGCTCCGGTTTCCTCCCACAGTGCAAAGATTTTTACATCGAATTTACAGTGCAGAAGGAGGCCATTTGGCTCATCGGGTCTGCACTGGCTCTTGGAAAGAGCACCCCACTTAAGCCCTCACCTCCACCCTATCCCCGTGAACCAGTAACCCCACCAAACCTAAGGGCAATTTAACATGGCTAATCCACCCAACCTGCACATCTTTGGACTGTGGGAGGCAACCGGAGCACCTGGAGAAAACCCACGCAAAGAGAGAACGTGCAAACTCCGCACGAACAGTGACCCAAGCTGGGAATCGAACCTGGGACCCTGGAGCTGTGAAGCAACTGTGCTACCATGCTGCCCACATCTGCATGTTAGGTGGATTGGCCATACTAAATTGGCCCTCGGTGGGGTTATGGGGACAGTGTGGGGTTTGGGCCTATGTGGTGTGCTCTTTCAGAGGGCGGGTGGGAACCGATGGGCCGAATGGCTTCCTTATGCACTGTAGGGATTCTATGACTATGGCTGCATGTATCTTGAGATTCTACTGGGGAAGGTGGGTGGCAGCATCTATATGTTTTTAGATATCATTTATTCACCTTTTTGAGCCTTATCCGGTCATAGGCAGAAAAGAGAGATTGAGCGAGCAGAAGGCCTTTAAATTCTTCCTGCTTGTCAGGGACTGCGGGGTTGGGTCGGGTCATTTGAGTATCTGCGGTCCACTTCCAAAATGTCATCCTCTAACTTCTCACGCTCCTCTCTCTTCCCTATTCATATATTCTTTGTGTGATATAATATGCGGTCTAATCACCACTTTCAAGGCCTCCACAGAATTGAGGGCAAGACCAACCCATTCCCATTATAATCTTCATTATTGTGACAAGTTGGCTTGCATTAACACTGCAATGAAGTTACTGTAAAAAGCCCCAAGTCACCACACTCCGTCGCGTGTTCAGGTACACTGAGGGTGAATTCAGCATGCCTAATTCACCTAATAAGTATGTCTTTCGGGACTTGTGACCCAAGCCAGGAATCCAACCTGGGACTCTGGTGCTGTGAAACAACAGTGCTAACCATGCCGTCCGAAAACCCCACATATTCGTCCTTAAAAACCCATGTCCGCTAATAACCCCACATCCAGCCTCTATGCCGGGAGCTGAACCAGACCTACCTCTAATACCAAGTCCACTAAATGTGGAGCTTGATCTGAGATGACTCTAGCCAAGTATTCTGCTTTGCTCACCCCAGGAAGGATAGACTTTCCCATCAAGAAAAAGTCTATCCGAGATTATACTGGGGGGAAAAATGAAAATTCCTTAGCCCCAGGCTGCATATCTGCCACGGATCTGCTTTCCCCCACCCACCACCTTCATAATCGCCACAATGTCTTCACTGCTCCCGAAGGGGCCAACGACCTCGGCCTAGACCGGTCAAGTTTCAGGTTCAAAACACAAATTAAATCTCCCCTCGGAATCGACTGATTCATGTCCAAATCCGGTATTTCGGCCAAAAATCTCCTTGCAAATGTTACATCATCCCAATTCAGGGGATATCCTTTCACCAGCACCACCAACCTACCTTCCAGCATCCCATTGACTATCACATACCTAACTCCTTGATCCGCCACAACTCTTCCAGCAAGAAAAGGGGCCTTCTTGTTAATTAAAATTGCCACCCCCTCAGGCTCTGCTATCGAAGCCCGAGTGGAATACCTGGCTCACCCAACCCTTCTGGAGCCTAGTCTGATCCCTCACTCGCAGGTGGGTCTCCTGCAAAAGCACAACATTGGCTCTTAAATTCTTCAGGTAAGAGAAAACTCTCGACCTTTTCACCGGGTCCCCCAGACATCTAGGGTGGAATTCTCCGCTCCCGCGATAAATCAGGAAGGCCGTCGTGAACATGGCCGAGTTTCACGACGGCCTTGGAGGCCGCTCCTCTCACGTTCTTCACCCCCACCCGGGGGGCTAGGAGCGGCACTCCGTAACTCTCGGCCGCTGGGCCTTGACGCTTGAGTCAAGGCGGCGCGCTGAGAATAACGCGACGGCGGTGCCTTGGTGACGTCAGCCTCGCATGCGCAGGTTGGGCAGCTCCAACCCGCGCATGCGCGGCTGACGTCACGACGGCTGACGGCTCAAGCCCGCGCATGCGTGGTTTCCAACTTCCCCTCCGCTGCCCCGCAAGACGTGGCAGCTTGATATTGCGGTGCGGCGGAGGGGAAAGAGTGCATCGCTTGGAGACGCCGGCCCGACGATCGGTGGGCAACGATCGTGGGCCAGTCTCCTCCCGAGCACGGCTGTGGTGCTCACTCCCCTCTCCGCCCCCCACAAGCCTCAAACGGGCATTTGGCGCCCATGTTCATGACGGCAGCGACCAGGTGTGGTTGCTGCCGTCGTGAACCGGTCGGGAACGGCAGGCCGCTCGGCCCATCCGGGCCGGAGAATCACCGGTCGCCGTGAAAAACGGTGAGCGGCGATTCTTCCGAGCGGGGGGTGGGAGAATCGGGGGGGGCGTGTCATGAGTCGCCCGGCCCTCCCGCGATTCTCCCACCCGGCGTGGGGAGCGGAGAATCGCGCCCCTAACATTCCAAGTGGCTACTCTAATCTGGGGTCTCTCAATCCCACCCCACTTTCAAATCAGCCATTTATATGGTGAGGAATTATCCCTTCCTTACTGCAAATTCCTAAACCCAAGGCCCACCCAAAATGGCCACCAATCCCACCCATAAGGTGGGACAAAAAAAAGTCCCTGGCCACCGTCAGCACTCTACCTCTGCCCCTTCCCTCCAACTTAAAAACCTGCAGAGTGCCTACTGAAGAACAATACTCCCTCCTTGCCAACCCCTCCCCCAACTAAACAAACACGCAAGACTCATTGAATCCTGTCTCAACAGGTCCAACAGGCCACTCTCCCACCTCACTCCCGTTCACTAGTTAAGACCTAGCTGTTAGTGAGGTACCAGAGGGGCACACACCTAAAGAGGAAAGAAGAAATTGAAGCTCCCCCTGCCCACCACTGCTGCAAAGGAATAACCAAAACCAAAGCCCTTGCAATTCTCAACTTCTCACTGGAGACCACATTGCTTCCTTAACCATTACCTCCATTGCCCCCCCCCCCCCCATCCCACCACCATCCCTTCCCAAACTACATATACATTGGACACTTCCTATCCCTTCTAGCACAAATCAAGAAGCCCCAAATAACCAGAAATATATACAGAACACTGAAACATCCCCAAATGCAGTTTGACCTGTTGTCCACAGACAAGGCACTCGAGGATGGTTACTTATGAATATGGGGAGAGGGACAGGCATCTCTTGGCTTGCCAATTGAGATGGCATGTGGCCACCCGGGAGATTATCCAGGTCAGAGACCCGGGCAGCAGACTGGTGTCCACTCCAAATAAAGTTAATGGAGCATTTGAAACTTTTTATAAGAATCATTATAGGTTGGAGCTGCCGGACGGGTGGTCAGTTATGTCAGAGTTCTTGGAGGGCTTAGAGTTTCCAGAGGTGGGGGAAGAAGAACATGAGGAGCTGGAGATGTGTTGGGTCGAGAACAGGTCCTAGTGGCTAAAGGCGGTTGCAAACAGGTACGGCTAGACAGGTTCCCGGTGGAGTTTTACAAGGGGGGCGATTCTCCGCACTCACGACGGTGCGGAGAATAGCGGGGGTCGTAAATTTTTACGGCCACGCCGGTCTGACGCCCTCCCGCTATTCTCCCCCCCCCCCACGCCCGTCTCCCGACACGAATCGCTGCCCGCCGTTTTTTTACGGCGAGCAGCGATTCTCAGCTGGCCGATGGGCCGAATTCCAAGCCCTTTACGACCATTTTTAGGAACGTCAAACACACCTGGTCTGATCGTTCGTAAAAACGGCCGTAAAGTCGCGATCTGGGGAACCATGGCACCGATTGGCACGGCAGTACCACGGCCGTGCCAAGGGTGCCATGGGCCCGTGATCGGTGCCCACCGATTGCGGGCAGCGGGTACTTACCCCGCGCACTCTTTATCCTTCCGCTGCCCCGCTGTATCCATTCGCGGGGCGGCTGAGGGGCATACCGGCCCGCGCGTGCGCGGGTTTCACGCAAATGCGTGATGACGTCATCCGCGCATGCGTGGGTTGGAGTCTTCCAATCCGCGCATGCGCGGCTGACGTCATGTGACGCGTCAGCCGTTGAAAACTCTGGCAAGCGGGCTTAACGAAATTCGTTAAGCCCGCGATGCCAGAGTTCACGGCCGCGGGATGCTAGCCCCGACCGGGGACAGAATCGGTTTCCGGTCGGGGGGGGGGCGGAGGCTGGCGTCAAACCCGCCCATTTTTGACGCCAGCCTCACGATTTCTCCCGGGTTCGGAGAATCACGCCCAAGATGTTTGCTGGACAGTTGATTGCCTTACTGGTAGGAATGTTTGAGGACTGTTTAGCAAGGGACTCCCATCCTGCAACTCTGGTACAGGCATCGATTTCCCTTCTACTGAAAAAGGGCACAGACCCCATGGAGTTTAGGTTGTACCGTCCTATTTCATTACTTAAAGTGAATGCAAAGGTAATGGCTAAGGTGTTAGCGCTAAGGTTAGAACACTGTCTTCCTATGGTGATTGGGGAAGATCAAACAGGATTTGTTAAGGGCCACCAATTGTCGTCCACTGTGTGGTGATTGTTAAATGTAGTTCTTTCCCCGTCTGTCGGGCCCTATTCAGAGGTAATCATCTCATCAGACGACAAATTGGCATTTGATAGAATAGATTGGAGGTATCTCTTTGCAGTTTTAGAGAGGTTCGGGTTTTCGGGTTGGGGCCCAGGTTTGAGTGCTGGATATGCCTGTTGTACAAGGCTCCTTCGGCTAGCGTTCACACCAACACCACGAGCATATCCTAAACTTGTAAACTTTGGGGTCTCCTTCTTTGACACCATGTCAGGGATTCTTACTATCGAGCTGGAGCCTTGTCTGCTGGTGGCCATTTTTGGGGTTTCAGACTGCAGGTGGTGGTGAAGACGGTTATCCTTGTCTTTTCCTCATTAATAGCCTGGAGGCGGGTGCTGCAGGGGTGGAGATCTCCTACTCTGCCCAGTGCCTCAGCCAGGTTGGGTGAGCTCATGGAGTTCCTAGATCTAGAGGAATCTAGAGGAGGTCAAATACACCATGAGAGCATTGGTAGAAGGGTTCTACTCGAGATGGCAGCCATTCATTTCCTTTATCAAAGAGTCAGTCACTGCCAGCTGTTAGGGTGGGTTTTAGTTATATGTTGATGGGTTGGGTTTAGTGGGGTTGTTAACTATCGATTGTGCTATTCACACATTTTAACTTCATGTATTTGTTGTTTAGTGTGGCATAATTTTGTTATAATGAAAAATGTCTTCAATAAAAATCTTTTAAAAAAAAGCAATTAATTGGGACATCCTGAAGTAATGAAAAATACTTTATAATAAAACTTGAGGGCGGCACAGTGGTTAGCACTGCTGCCTCACAGCTCCAGGGACCCAGGTACAATTCCGGCCTCAGGTGACTGTGCAAAGTTTACACGTCCTCCCCGTGTCTCCTCCAGGTGCTCCGGTTTAGTCCCACAGTTCGAAGATGTGCAGGTTAGGTGGATTGGCCTTTCTAAATTGCCCCTTAATGTCCTAAAGGTTAGGTGGGGTTAGGGGATAGGGTGGAGGTGTGGGCTTAAGTAGGTTGTTCTTTCCAAGGGCCAGTGCAGACTCGATAGGCCGAATTGATCCTTCTGCACTGTAAATTCTATGATTCTATAAATGAAACTTTGATCACAAAAGGTTGACTGATTTATTCAGCTTGCCAATGCCTGAAGAGGTTTAACGACTCTCAAATTCCACTGAATCTTCCACCTGAAACTCTTCCAGTTGTCATTTGATTTTCCAGGATACTTCACCGCTTACGAGGTTTGATTTTCAAAAACAGTGATCAGAGATAGAAACATACTATAATAAATTTACGAACTTAAGAAAAAGGAGCAAAGTAGGCTCTTCATCCCCTGGAGCCTGTACCGCCATTCAATAAGATCACAGTTGATCTGTTTATGTTTTGAGTTCCACATTCTCCATCTATCCCCAATAATCTTTGATTCCCTTACTTAACAAGAATCTACCATTCCTGCCTTCAAAATAATCAGTGACCCCGGTTCCTGTGTCTTGGGACAGACAGTTCCAAACCCGCAAAACCCTCGAAGAGAAAATCATTCTCATCTCTGTCCCAAAATTCCAGTTCTCTTCCCACAGGTGCTCTGAGGCAGACCTTTGTCTGTTTTCATTGTTTTTCCTGGAACAGGGCTCATGTCTGTCACCAGAGGCTTATAGCTTGAGCGGCACCACTCCACATCAAGCGTGGCTGACCAGGAGTCTCTTTCGATCTTACCGCCATTCGCATGTTGGAAGGATTTGCAGGTTGACACTCCACCTGCGTGATGAATGCACCTTCCTTGGCCATTCACTCCTGGGTGGGACTCAAACCCGGAGCTTCTAGTTCAGAGGCAGGGGTGCTAGCCACTGCCCCACAAGACATCCCTGTCCTATGAGGGTGACCCCTAATTTCAAAATAGTGTTGCTTTATTCTGGACTCACCACAAGAGGAAACATCCCTTCCATGTCTACATTCTCAAGACAATCTTATATACTGCAATCAAGTCAGCCCTGTCTCATCTAAACTCCAGTGGTAACAAGCCCAAATTGTCCAACCTATCCTCATAAGACATTCCTCTCATTCTAGATATCAATCTACATCCTTCCTTAAATAAGGAGACCAAATCTGTGCACAGTATTCAAGATGTGGGGCGGAATTCTCTGACCCCCCGCAGGGTCGAGGAATTGCCTGGGGCCGGCGTAAATCCCGCCCCCGCCGTGGCCGGAATTCTCCGCCACCCGGGAATCGGCAGGAGCGGGAATCGCGCCCCGCCGATCGGCGTGCCCCCCGCGGCAATTCTCCGGCCTGCGATGGGCCGAAGTCCCGCCACTGTCAGGCCTCTCCCGCCGGCGGGATTGGCGGCGCGAGCGGACCCCCAGGGGGGAGGGGGGGGGGGCGCAGAGAACTCTTAATCCCCTCATATTAATGTCCTCTACTACCACTGCATTCCTTTTTGCTCCCTCCACTTGAATGGCTTTCTGTTCCGTGGTCAATTTGCTCATCCACCCTGCAGTCCCCATCCTCATCCAAACAAGCTGAGAGAACTTCAGAATCTATTGGGCAATTTTGCCGAGGCTGACATTCCTCTCCTCTCGTTCCCCTTACCTGCTTCACTCATAGTCATACCGTCATGTTCCTGACCAAATCAGTAGGCCGTATCCGAAGTGGTGCGACTGCCTCCTGGTACAAAGCATCAAGGTAACCTTCCTGCTCTTGATGTGCGTCAGAATCTGCAGCTCAGCCTCCAGGTGTGCCAATGTTCCTCGAGCTGCAAACATTTGCTGCTATAGTGTTTACCCAGGAACACAATGGTATCCAGGAGCTCCATTGACTGCAGCCTTGAGACATTATGGGGGCGATTCTCCGCACTCACGACGGTGCGGAGAATAGCAGAGGTCGTAAATTTTTACGGCCACGCTAGTCTGACACCCTCCCGCTATTCTCCCCCCCCCCCCCCACGCCCGCCTCCCGACACGAATCGCTGCCCGCCGTTTTTTTACGGCGAGCAGCGATTCTCAGCTGGCCGATGGGCCGAAGTCCAAGCCCTTTACGACCGTTTTTAGGAACGTCAAACACACCTGGTCTGACCGTTCGTAAAAACGGCCGTAAAGTTGCGATCTTGGGAACCATGGCACCGATTGGCACGGCAGTACCACGGCCGTGCCAAGGGTGCCATGGGCCCGCGATCGGTGGGCACCGATTGCGGGCAGCGGGTACTTACCCCGCGCACTCTTTGTCCTTCAACCGCCCCGCTGTATCCATTCGCGGGGCGGCTGAGGGGCATCCCGGCCCGCGCATGCGCGGGTTTCGCGCAAATGCGCGATGACGTCATCCGCGCATGCGCGGGTTGGAGTCTTCCAATCCGCGCATGCGCGGCTGACGTCATGTGACGCGTCAGCCGTCGCAAACTCTGGCAAGCGATGCCGGAGTTCACGGCCGCGGCATGCTAGCCCCGACCGGGGACCAGAATCGTTTCCCGGTCGGGGGGGGCGGAGGCTGGCGTCAAACTCGCCCGTTTTTGACACCAGCCTCACGATTTATCCAGGTTTCGGAGAATCATGCCCTACCTGTTCTGCCATTCTTAATGTGTTTTAATTAATTATGTTATTTGTTTCGATATTTTATTCACTTTATGACCAATCTTTTAAACCTTAAGGATAAAATAGAACTTCCCCAATTACCAGATACTCATCAAACAGCTAGCTCCTTGCCCAACCAATTCCGACAGCGTGGAAAAGGGAAACAAACAATTCCTTCAAACCCCTCTCCCTCCACATACTCCCCCGCTCATCAAACTCCAAGTCTGCAGTCAGCTTCCAGAAAACAGTGTCTTCTCACTTCACTATTATTTGATTCATTCTGTTGGGAAATAGATTTTATTTAACCTTCATTATTTTCCTATTGGCACTCGCATGTTATTTGTAGTCTTGGGTCTAAGTGTCAATATGCAGAAATGTGACCAGTTCTGCTGCCCAATGTTGATCCACCTAATTCAGCACAGACCAGGGATTGATGTTGTCATGCTTGTGGGTAAGCTGGCAATCTACAGGCCCAGGTTATGCATGTCTGTCCCATGGGATGGTCACTCCGCATGCCTGCCTCTTTCATCCTCTGGATAATCCTAGTGAAGGAGCATGCAATGTTTGCCAGTTCTTTTTTGTCTATACTAGGAGTAGGACAACTAAGAGTTTCTAAAAGAGGCGAAGACTATGGATTGAATTTGGAGACTCCTGCTCCTTTTGGTTCATTTTTACACCAAGCAATGTACTGACTGGATCTCCAGGAGAAATAATAGGCTGGATTCTCTGCTGGCAGAATTCTCCACTGTGCCGGCAGCGCACCTACACCCAGGGATTTCCTGACAGCGTGGAGCTGCCCACAATGGGAAACCCCATTGGCCAGCTGGCGGGACGGAGAATCCCGCTGCCGGTGGGAGCACGCTGCCCCAGTTTCAATCCCGCCCAACAAGTTTCAACATATTGGTTGGATCCTTACCAAAAACTGGTAACTTCCAATATAATTTTAAAATTAATCAAAAAATATTATAAATTCTGGTTTCCGGTTGCGGCGATAAGTGGTTACGTTCAAAGTGGCTCCCGTTCAGCAACGTGCTTTTCGCCCTTGTCAGCTAATTTAAGGGTGTAATTTTTTTTTAAAAAGGAAGCAAATTTGTGCTTACTGGTCTCTCCTCTGATGTGGAATGCTGCAGAGGGTAAAACCAGGCAGAAGGCATTTAAAAGCTCCTCACCTCAAAAGGCAGCACTTCGTGGTGAGGGGAAGAAAAACATGTCGGAGCTTTCTGGATCGTCGACGCTTACCCTGGAGCCAACGGAGAAATTAATGGAAGTCCTTGTGAAGAGTGCCATAAACAAAGGCAGTTGTTGGGGGAAGATGTTTCTAAAGAAATTGAGGGAGCGGTGGCCCCCTTTTGGTTAACCTTGCAGAGGGTAGATCAGTGGATGGAGGCACAAGGCACAAAGATCCGTGACAAGGAAGAGGTGGTCTCGGATCATAGTGAACGGATTGCCTCATTGGAGGCTGAGGCTAAGTTGATGATGGAGACCCAAAAGGTTTTAAGAGCCCAGGCTGAAAACCAGAACAGGTCCAGGCCAGGCATCAAAATTTGCATATTGTTCGGCTACCGGAGGGCATCGAAGGCACGAATACCACAGAATTTGTGGCGAGGGTGCTCGGGAAATTGATGGGGGAGGGGTCTTTACTAATCCTCTCGAGATGGACCGGGCCCACCGGTCACAATGACGAAAACAAAATCCGGCAATCCACCATGGGCAGTCATAGTCCACTTTCATAGATTTCTCGATAAAGAGCGGCTCTTGAAATGGGCGAAGGCCACGAAGGAAAGCTATTGGGAGGTGCCCGTTTTAAATTTACCAGGACGTCAGGGCGGAACTGGCAAAGCGACAAGCTGGGTTGAACAAGGCCAAGACGGTGCTTTACAAAAAAGAGGTGCGATTTGGAATGGTGTATCCAGCTCGATTGTGGGTCACGTTTAAAAACAAGGACCATTACTTTAATACGCTGGCGGAGGCAAATGACTTTGTAAGGAGGAGCGGACCAGGAGAAATTTGATTGTGGTTATGGGATTTTTTTGGGGAATTTTGCATGCTCATGTATATAGTTCCTGTCACTGTTTGTGCTTTAGTTATTTGGGCTCCGTGTTCTTCTTCACACGTGATAGTATGGAGTATTTTGGTCAATTAGGGGTGTGGACTCTTTATTTATTTATTATTTTGCCTAATGTGTACTTTTGCTTTGGACGAGAGACTGGGGTAAGTGGGCGTTTGGCTCTTTCTGGTGGGATTTCCCTTTTGTAAAATATTTTGGACTTGCTGGATGAAGGCCGCCTGGCTAGCGGTTTTGCTAGTTCACGGAAGCAGGCCGCCTGGCTAGCGGTTTTGCTAGTTCACGGAAGCAAAGTGGGGGTGGGGGCTGCTGCTAGATGCTTGGGGTAGGAGTGGTTTCTGTTTTGTTTGTTGGGTTAGGTAATAGGTTTGGGTTGGTTGAGTTTTCTGTGTTGGGGTGGGAGGGATTGTGTGCTTATTTGAGCTGGGAATGATGGTTAGCAGATGTTTGGAAGGGTGAGGGAAAGGGAGGGGAAAGGGGTGTTGGGTGGGCAGCTGGGGGTGGTGGGGGTAGATAAAATGCTGGTGACTAGGTTCTCTTTATGTATGGGCCAATGTAGGGGTGGAGGCGGCATCCAATTTGGATGTGTTTGGATTTGAAGTAGGTTGGGGCCCAATTGGACATCCTCACAGAGGGGATATGGCTCACTCTACTTGAGGGAAGGTCCGGAGCCCATCACGCGGTTTGGTAGCGTAGTACTTAAGGGAATTTAATGGTCCAGTTAAAAGGTCTCAGGTTATTACTCATTTGAGGACTTTGAACGCAGAGATAGTCTTCTTGCAGGAGTCACATTTACAAGTTAGGGATCAGACGAGACTGAGGAAAGGGTGGGTGGGGAAGGTGTTCCATTGAAATTTTGATTCAGGTTCGAGAGGAGTTGCGACCTTGATCAACAGGAGGATGGCATTTATGGCAATTAGAATTTTGACAGACCCTGGCGAGCAATATGTCACGGTGAGTGGGTGCACCAGTGGTGTTAGTTTTCTTTTCCAAAAATATTTTATTGAGGCATTTATATTTTCACACAACAAACATAATCACAAATCAAAAGAAACCAACAGGCCTGCAATTAACATACTCAACAAAATAAATGATGATTCAGCTTGAATCAACGTGGAATGAGATGAGCCAGCTTCGCCGATTGCAAGGGACATTTTATGAGTTTGTGGATAAAGCCAATCGATTATTGGCTCACCAATTGAGATGGCATGCAGCCACACGGGAAATAACTCAGGTTAAAGATGAGGGGGAGTGCTAGTTACTGCCCGGATAAGATTAATGGAGTCTTTAAGGTTTTTTAATTGAGGCCTATACAAGTCTGAACTCCCAGAGGATGGCTCGGAGATGGAGTGACATTTGGGGAGATTGGTCTTCCCAGTGGCAGAAAGGGTGAAGAGGGAGGGGCTGGAGGCACCGTTGGGGGTGGAGGACGTTATAGACTGTATTGGTTCCATGCAATCGGGGAAAGCACCAGGGCCAGAAGGTTTTCTGGCCAAAGTTTACAAACAGTTATGGCCATATTGTAGAGAAGTAGAGAAATACAGCACAGAACAGGCCCTTCGGCCCACGATGTTGTGCCGAACTTTTGTCCTAGGTTAATCATAGAATTCTGGACACTAAGGGCAATTTATCATGGCCAATCCACCCAACCTGCACATCTTTGGACTGTGGGAGGAAATCCACGCACACACGGGGATGATATGCAGACTCCACACAGACTGTGACCCAAGCCAAAATCGAACCTGGGACCCTGGAGCTGTGAAGCAATTGTGCTATCAACGATGCTACCGTGCTGCCCTTAAGAACAAATTAATCTACACTCCATTATTCTACCCTAATCCATGTACCTATCCAATAGCCGCTTGAAGGTCCCTAACGTTTCCGACTCAACTACTCCCACAGGCAGTGCGTTCCATGCACCCACTACTCTCTGGGTAAAGAACCTACCTCTGACATCCCCCCTATATTTTCCATCATTTACCTTAAATTTATGTCCCCTTGTAATGGTTTGTTCCACCCGGGGAAAAAGTCTCTGACTGTCTACTCAGACAGGAGGCTGAGTATAAGGCGTTGCACTTATTGGGAGTGAGTCTTATAGCCCTATTTCACTATTAAACACTGACGCAAAAATACTAGATACGGTTCTGGCGAACTGTTTGGAGGGGTGCCTGCCAGATGTGTTCTCTGAGGACCAGACAGGATATCTGAGGGACCAACAGTTGTCATCTAACATCAGGGCGTTTTTGAATGTGGTCATGTCACCTCTGGAGCAGGTGGTGGAAGTAATCATCTCCATGGATGCAGAGAAGGCCTTTGACTGTGTGGAGTGGAGCTACCTCTTTGAGGTTTTAGAGGTGATTTGGGTTATTTCCTGGGTGAAGCTGCTATATAATGCCCTCATGGCTAGAGTCTGGACTAATGCTGTTAACTCAGGATATTTCTGACTACACAGAGGCATGAGACAGGGATACCCGCTGTCTCCACTAATATTCGCGCTAGTGATTGAACCATTGGCCATTGCACTTAGATCATCAGAATGGAAAGGTGTTGAGAAAGGAGAAGGTGAAGAACATAGAATGTTCTTTACGGGGACAATTTGTTGTAATTTCTGATCCTCCCACAGTTATAAGAGAAATTATGGAACTGTTGAAAAAAATTTGGATCCTTTTCAGGGTACAGATTGAATATGAGCAAGAGCAAGATGTTCCCCGTAAACTCCATGGGGAGGCTGCCTTTTAAACTAGCCAAGGCACAGTTTAGGTATTTCGGGATTCAGGTGGTGTACAATTGGACACCGTTGCATAAGTTGAACTTCACCAGTCTGATGGAAGAGGTGAAGGGGGACCTGAAGAGGTAGGATGCCCTTTCTTGGCGGGTTGATTATAAATGGTCAAAATGAATGTTGTACCGAGGTTTCTATTCGCATTTCAGAATCTTCCAATCTTTCTCTCAAAATTTATTTGTGCTCGGGTCGATAGATTAATCTTTGCCTTTGTCTGGGTGGGAAAGACTCCCAGGATCAGAAGAGCTTTCCTGCAGAAGAGGACACAATTGGGTGAGTTGGCGCTACCAAACGTGATGCACTATTACTGGGCGGCGAACATCGGAAAGTGCGAAGATGGTTTGAGGAGCCGGGCATGGAATGGGGTAGGATGGAGGCCTTTTGCACAGGGTCGTCTCTGAGGGCGGTGGTTACGGCCCCTCTTCCATTCTCCCCAAACTCTTGATGAGCCTGGTGTTCGTGGCATCTTAAAGAATTTGGAACCAGTTTAGACAACATTTTGGACTTGGGCACATGTCTTTACTGTGATAATCATAGATTTGCACCATCAGGGTTGGACGCTATATACAGGATATGGAGGAGAAAAGGGGTTGAGAGGTTCAGGGACTTAATTGTGGAAGGTAAGTTTGCAAGTCTAGAGGAGACGAAGGAGAAATTTCAACTCCCCAGGGCGAGTGAATTCAGGTATTTGCAGGTGAGGAATGTTATTCGTAAAGAGTTGTCCTCGTTCCCCCAATTGTCAAGACTCACACTGATAGATAGCTATTACGGCAGTGTTTTTCAAACTTTTTTTCCCGGGACCCACTTTTACCAACCAGTGGACCTTCAGGACCCACGCTGGCCGACGTTCATGACACATGTCGGCCAATCTTCACATCACACCATTATTGTTTACCTTTAATGCGGGAAGTGAGTCTTCTTGGTCCTCGCGATCTCACTTGCTTCGTCATTCAATGTTACATTTCTGCAAAAGATTTTAGTTGACGATTTACGTTCTCGTTGCATCCTTTGAAAAAAAAATCAGATTTGTCCTCGAACTCGCCATGCTTTTGAAAATGCCTTTGAAGATTTTAGGATTTTAAACTTTCATTTGCCAGCACTTCCGTGCATATAACACAGATGGGGTTTGCATCCTGATTTGCATTGGCATAATTTAAGCCATACCTCAAGAAATCATCTTTTTATTGCTCCTATTTCAGTTTCCTCTTAATTATTTGTTCACCAGAGGTCCTGGAGGTCACTATACAGCTCACACCAGCCCTGCTTTTGTCCTGCCATGGAGTCTCCTGACAGCTCTCTCCAGCAGATTCAGTCGTGAGATCCTGACCTGTTTGTGTCTCTGGCTCTCTTTTCCTTATTACTTATTAATCTGTTTTCAGTTCTTCACACAGTCCATTGCTTGCTTGCGGTCAGCTACAAAATTGAGGAATCTCTCCTCCATGATTTCACGTCCAAATCATGGATGTACAGAGCGCATGGCGTCAGTGCATGTGCTGGGTGAGGGACTTTCTCTCTGCCGCTGCCTCTGACGGAAAGACCTGATTGTTCATATTTAAAGGCCGGTCCTGTCCACCTTTTTTTACTTTGAAACTTTATTTCCAATACCTGATTTTTCCAGGTTTATGACTTTTTACTACAGAAAATTGAAACAATTCCAGTTGAACATGCGCATCCATACATTTACACACAAACTTTGTTTTAAATATATTCCATTTTATTTAGAAATTTAAACAAGTGTAGAAATAAGTACAATCTTGTTTTTACTTTACAAACTATGGGCGCGATTCTCCGTTGCCCACGACGGGTTGGAGAATAGCGGGAGGGCCTTTCCAACAATTTTCACGCCCTCCCACTATTCTCCCCACACCACGGCCGCCCCACGACACGAATCGCTGCTCCCCGTTTTTTACGGCGAACAGCGATTCTCCCCAGGCCGATGGGCCGAGTTCCCAGGCCTTTACGGACGTTTTCATGAACGCAATTACACCTGCTCTCACCGTTCGTGAAAACGGCCGCAAAGTGCCGTCCCGGACAACCATGGCACCGATTGGCACGGCCGCACCACGGTGGCACGGAGCCAAGGGTGGCATGAGCCTGCGATCGGTGGGCACCAATCGCGGGCAGCGGGTCCGATACCCGCGCACTATTTGTTCTTCCGCCGCCCCGCAGGATCAGTCCACGGGGCGGCTGAGGGGCATGACGACCCGCGCATGCGTGGGTTTGACGCGATCATTGTGCGCGTCAGCCAGCGTGACGCTTGGCGCGCGGACTTAGCGACGATCACTAAGCCCGCGATGCCGTGCTTCACGGGGCCCCGCTGCTAGCCCCGCCCAGGGGGGAGAATCGGGTCCTGGGAGGGGGCGCAGAGGCTGCCGTGAAACACGGCCAGTTTCACGGCAGCCTTTACGACTCACCGCATTTGCGGAGTATCGCGCCCAATATGTCTTACTGGTTCCACTGCATTGCACTATCTAAACATCCAAGCCATCTCCTTCTCCATTCTCACCAAACCCACTTAATTCCCGTTTGCTGAGAGTGGGAACACAAAGTGATGTCTGGACGTTTCTTCCAGTGTTGACACGTGTCAGCTGTATTGACTGGCCTCATTTGATCAGTATTCCTCGCCGAGGCACATAGCCGAGCCTCGCTCTGCCCGCCACCTCAAACGCCACAACAATCGAGAGGTGCCCGCGGCCAGCATTATTAAAAGCCGGTCGCGGCCATTGGGGACTTCTTCCCATGATCAGCAAAGCCACAACTCGCTTCCCGACCCTCCCAATATCTGCCCGCGACCCAGAGTTTGAAAAACGCTGTATTACGGGATGCAATGGGGCAAGGGAAGATCTCTGATATATTTGAGTCTTTGTTGGAGATGGGAAACCATCACTAGAAGAGGTAAGGGGGAAGTGGGACTAGGAGCTGGGCTTAGGGGTGTGGAGTGAGATCCCGCACAGGGTGAACTTTACCACATCCTGTGCTAGGTTGAGCCTGAAATAATTTAAAGTATAGTACATAGAGTGCACTTAACTAAGACGCATATGAGTGGGTGCTTCCCTGAGGTAGAGGACAGGTGTAAGAGTTGTTCAGGGGGGCCTGTGAATCACTCATACATGTTCTGCTCTTGCCCTACTCCAAGCTAGTTGGGTTCTGGGTCTCATTTTTATGAGATCATGTCAGAGATCGTTGGGGTCAAACTAGAGCTGTGTCCGCTGGTGGCTGTCTTTGTGGTGTCAGACTCCCAAGAGCTCCTAGGGCAGCGCGGTAGCACAGTGGTTAGCACTGTTGGGTTCAATTCCCACTTGGGTCACTGTCTGTGAGGAGTCAACACATTCTCCCCGTGTCTGCGTGGGTTTCCTCCGGGTGCTCTGGTTTCCTCCCACAACACCCAAAAGACATGCTTGTTAGGTGAATTAGACATTCTGAATTCTCCCTCTGTGTACCTAAACATGTGCCGGAGAGTGGCGACTAGGGGTTTTTCACAGTAACTTCATTGCAGTGTTAATGTACGCCTACTTGTGACAATAATAAAGATTATTATTATTGCGGTTAGTAGAGGAAGGCTGACATCTTGGCCTTTGCCTCCTCGGTGGCTCAGGGGCGTGTCCTGCTTGGACGGAGGTTGGCGGTGCCACCCAGGGCCTCGCGGTGGTTGAGCGACCTGGCAGAATTCCTGCAATTGGGAAAGATTAAATATACACGGAGAGGGTCGGAAGAAAGCTTCCATTCCAGGTGGATGCTATTCATCACTTTCTTCAAGGACTTGTTGGTGTCCAGCAGTTAGTGGGATGGGTTGGGAGGTTTAGGAGGGGAGATCGGAGAAAATGAGGATTGTTGCTTTGTTAAAATAAAAATGACAAGCTGTGTGCCAAAATTAAGCAAGAATTTGACATTGTTTGGAATAAAGTTGAGGTTTTATAAAAAAAAAGTTATCTCGACTCTTACTTAAATGTCTTGCTCCTCCGATTGAACATTTGTAAGCTGACAAGAGAGGGTGACGGGGTCAGAGAGAGGTTGCACCGGCCGCGTCCTCACACACGTTGTCACATCCTCCACATAAACATTGGCCGGAGCTGCTCCGGAGAGGAAGATGGCGGCGCTCGGCGCGTCCGGCTGATCCGCCCTCCGCGTTGGAGACCGACCGACCGAGAGAGAGAGAGAGCGAGCATGGAACATTTCAGCGGCTTTCCCGGCAGGGGAGGCAGGTTGCTGCGGGGCAGCTCCAACAGACTGTGGTCGGGACTGCGGGTGGTCCGCTTCCTCGACTCGGTCAAGGAGGCGGAGGCGGGAGAGGCGCGAGAGCCTCCGCTCCGACCAACTGCCACGGGCAAGTAGCGCCAAGTTTGGACTCGACTTTGGGCCGGTGTCTGGGACGCGGCGTCCCCCTCCCCCATACTTTTGCACATCTCTTTGCAAAAGTTTTAAGCTTTGTTTTGAGTGACAGGTGGGCAGCGTTAACTTCCAGGTGGCGTGACACTTTGCGAAGAAGGAAGTTCGCAAGGCTGAGGGAAACCTTGGGAGAATTTCAAACGCGCGTCGGTTGCTGCTTTCCTGCCCGTTTCACTTTTTCCATTCTGACTTGAGACGCGTGGAAATGATCCCCTCCCCGATTTATTATCACCTTTTCGACTGCAATTTTTCTGAGTGCTTAAAGCGCTGTAGTACTTTTCAGAAAGAGGGAGCGTTTCGAACGTGCTTTTATTTTTGGACGATGTTTCTTCGCTGGGTTGGGTGTGTGTGTGAAAGGGAAGTCAAGAGTGCTGACAGCTGAGAAAAAGTTACACCACTTTCCCTTTGACTCCACCCCTTCCAGCGTGTGTGTGCGGAAGGTACGGTCCTTGGGACTGGTCTCAGTGCACAGGCTGCTTCCCGTGCTTTTTAAAAGGGAGGGGGGGGTGTTTATCTGCCAAGAGTCAGCTGCCAATCGTCCCAAACTGCTGGGCGATTTGTGCTGCTCCCCACTGCAGGACTCTACTATCAATCTTCATTTCAGTTTCAAAACATTGTCGCAGGCTGATATTCCATGACGTGGTGACATTGATATTCCCACTTTCCTGCAGGAGACCCCCAGGAAAGGACCTTGTGACAGCAGATTTAGTCTATTGCAAAACCGAGATTTGTGCAATCGCTCTGAATTGATTGATTGTCGGCTGCGCTGATGCGTAGATTAGTGAAAATAACATTGGGGCTATGGTTTGTTTTCTGACTGAACTCTTTGATCAACTTCTTAGCTGAGCCTACCTAACTTTATCGCTGCGAATGCTGTGCATGCGAAGTGTGCAGACAGGTACCAACGGCCATCTTGCCTTGCCAGGAGAGACAGTGTAACTTTACACCTTTGAGGATCCCTTTAACTCACCAATGTACATTCCACACTGCAAAATGTGCCCAGTCCTGAAGGCAGCACTGACTTGTGACGTGCTAAATTGTAGAAATTGATTCAATAAATCTGGTGATACGCTCTAAAATGTCCACCAAACCTGCCAGATTGTCAAAAAATCACTGTTCACTCATGTCTTTGAAGAAGGGAATTTTTCACTCCTACCTAGTCTCGGGATTTGAACGCTAAACTAATATGTAGTTTACAAAAAAAATTCTTGCGTAAAAAAATAGAAGCAGGAGGAAGCCATTCAGCCCCTCAAACCTCCTCTGTGGTTCATTATGATCATGGCTGACTAACTTCAATACCATTATCCTGCCTCTTTCCTTTCTCTCTTCACCCCCCCCCCCCCCCCCCCCCAATATCCCTTGATTCCTTTAGTCCCAAAGAACTATATCTAATTCCTTCTTGAAATTACTTTTAACTCCTTTCTGGCGTAGTGAATTCCCGATTCAGAGGAATTTCTCTTTACCTCAGTCCTAAAAGGTTTACCTCTTATCCTCCAACTATGACCCCTAGTATGGACTCTCCCACCATCGGGAACATTCTTTATTAATCTACCCTGTCTAATCTTGTTCGAATTGAAGTTTCTATGAGATTCCCCTCTGATTCTTCTAAATTCCAATGAATATAATCCACAGCAAGAACATTCTTCCTCAGATAAGGGCACCAAAACTTCACACAATACTCCAGGTGTGGCCTCACCAATGCCCTATACAATTGCAGTTAAACTCAAATCCTCTCTTGCCATGACGGCCAACATAGGCCATCTTTACCGCCTGCTGTACTCTTCCTTTCAGGGACTGATGAACTAGGATGCCAAGGTCTCACTGAGAGACTCGCCGCTCTCAATTTACATCATTCAAATAATAATCTGCCTTCCTATTTTTTCTACTGCCAAAGCTGCTAACCTCTCATTTATCCACATTCTTCATCTGTGACATATGCCCACTCACTCAGCCTGTCCAAATCCCATTGAAACATCTCTGCATCCTCCTCACAGCTTCCCCTCCCACCCAACTTTGCATCATCTACAAATTTGGAGATAATACATTTAGTTCCCTCATCCAAATCGTTAATATAAAATGTGAACAGTTGGGGATCCTAGCACAGATCCCTACCGCACCCCACTAGTCACTGCCTGCCAATCGGTAAAAGGTCCATTTTATTCCTGTGTTTTGCTTCCTGTCTGCTAACCAGCTTTCTATCCATCTCAAGACACTATCCACAATCCCATGTGCTTTAACTTTACATATTAATCTTCTATGTGAGACCCTGTCAAAAGTGTTCTGAAAGTCTAAATAAACCACATCCACTGGTTCTCCCTGGTCAACTCTACTAGTTACATCTTCAAAGAATTCTAGTAGATTTGTCAAGTGTGATTTCTCTTTCGTCAATCCATGCTGACTTTGTCTGATTAGACCACTGCATTCCAAATGCTGTGCTATGAAATCCTTGACAATGGATTCCAGCAACTTCCCTACTACCGACATTAGGCTCACTGATCTATAGTTCCCTTTTTGAATAGTGGAGTTACATTAGCTACCCTCTGATCTGTAGGAACCATTCCAGAGCTCAAAGACTTTTGGAAAATGATCACCAATGGATCTGCTTTTTCTAGGACCACTTTCTTAAGTACCCTGGGTTCAAGATTGAAGATTATCAGGCCGTGGAGATTTATCCACCTTCAATCCTATTAATTTCCCAAAGCCACTAATTTCCTTCAGCTCCTCAGAAACCTTTGTTTCTCAGAACCTCCAGTAGGAAGACCGAAGCAAACTGCGAATTTAATTCCTGAGCCATTTCTTTGTTCCCTTTTATGGATTCTTGTCAGGGAATAATTTTGTTGACAAAAAAAAAGGATAATCTCAAATTTAGAATATAAACCGATGAGGTTGATTGGACAACAAAGATGGATACTTAACATTCTGGGTCACTGTCTGTGTGGAGTCTGCACGTCCTCCCCCTGTGTGCGTGGGTTTCCTCCGGGTGCTCCGGTTTCCTCCCACAGTCCAAAGATGTGCGGGTTAGGTGGATTGGCCATGCTAAATTGCCCGTAGTGTCCTAATAAAAATAAGGTTAAGGGGGGGTTGTTGGGTTACGGGTATAGGGTGGATACGTGGGTTTGAGTCGGGTGATCATGGCTCGGCACAACATTGAGGGCTGAAGGGCCTGTTCTGTGCTGTACTGTTCTATGTTCTATGTTCTATATTCCATTAGTTGAGGCATAGCATGACAGTGTCCTTCCTGTGGATCCGAGGTCTTTTGGGGTCTTGTCTTGGTTGCTAGGATTTCAGACTTTTCTTGGTCCCGAGGACCTAGATACTTAACACTTGAAGTCTCAACCTAATTCTAATCTAAATACAAAATCCCTTTGCCGCTTAAGAGTTCTAATTTCCCAATCTATTTATATCAGAGCCATTGGTTGAATGATCCTCTCTCTCTTTCTTCCGCATCTAGTCTACAATTGCTGCTTGAGTACGAAAGGTAGCAACTTCACCTCGAGTCCGAACACTGAATTCTAATTCTGATCTAACCCTGGACTCAGAAGGGAAAATCCCTACCCCCTTCTGGATTCTTACAATCCTAACCTATATTTATTCCTAGATTTCTTGCAGTAAATCTGAAACCTTCCCTGGCACAACTACAAAGGGGCAAGATCCTCTTTTTTTTTTAAATTTAGATTACCCAATTATTTTTTCCAATTAAGGGGCAATTTAGCGTGGCCAATCCACCTACTCTGCACATTTTTGGGTTGTGGGGGCGAAACCCACGCAGACACGGGGAGAATGTGCAAACTCCACACGGACAGTGACCCAGAGCCGGGATCGAACCTGGGACCTCAGCGCCGTGAGGCGGTTATGCTAACCACTAGGCCACCGTGCTGCCCAAGATCCTCTTTTTAACAAGTCTCCTGAGACCAATGCTACCCCCTGGTAAATGATGAGATCCTAGAGAGCTTCTCCCCCAATTTCATACCTTTTTTTCAGGCAGCTTTTGCAACATTTGGCCGAAGTCTTGAGCACTTGTATAAATATAACTAATAACCTTTTACATATATTTGTAACTCCTGACCAATGAAAAGTGAGCTTATGGCTTTCTTGCAACAACCTAACCACAATTTACATCTTATCTTTACAATTCTAGCCGTCGGGCATCCTTTCAGCCAGTTGGTATCCCAGTTTTGGCTTCTGTTTACTGATAATGTTGGAATCTTTGGAGACCAAATACAACAAAAATTGTGAAGTGAACCGAGGCAGCAGTTGAGATATATAGAACGTAGAACGTCTGTTCTACGTTCTATATATCTCAACTGCTGCCTTGGTTCACTCCACAATTTTTTCTCCTTGAAGCTATATTACAGTTGTTCTACTTGGAGATGTCAACTTACATAGAACATAAAACGATACAGCGCAGTACAGGCCCTTCGGCCCTCGATGTTGCACCGACATGGAAAAAATCTAAAGGCCATCTAACCTACACTATGCCCTTATCATCCATATGCTTATCCAATAAATTTTTAAATGCCCTCAATGTTGGCGAGTTCACTACTGTTGCAGGTAGGGCATTCCACGGCCTCACCACTCTTTGCGTAAAAAAACCCACCTCTGACCTCTGTCCTATATCTATTACCCCTCAATTTAAGGCTATGTCCCCTCGTGCTAGCCACCTCCATCCGCGGGAGAAGGCTCTCGCTGTCCACCCTATCTAACCACAATTTACATCTTATCTTTACAATTCTAGCCGTCGGGCATCCTTTCAGCCAGTTGGTATCCCAGTTTTGGCTTCTGTTTACTGATAATTTCTTAACATTCCAATAGTACATACAAATTCAGACTTTCATCACCAAACTTATGTATAGTACAATTTGATAAACTAGACTTTATTAATTACACAGTGGTGTCATTGAGGTAATGTTTTAACACTAGCTTGACCGCATAATTGATTTTTAATGCCTTCAGTGTATTGAGGGCAAAGTACCAGCTATCTCAGATGGCTAGTGTGTGGTATGTCTTTCAGAATAATGCCAAGAGCATGAATACAATTCCCGTTCCAGCTGAAGTAGACTTTGGACCTGCCCCCTTGCCCTGTCTCTGAGAGTGGGAGGCAGAGTAAACTGGTCATAAGTTGCTAAAAAACCTCAGGATTCAGCAGCAGCCGGCAATGGGCCAAGGACCTACCTTCAACTCCCTTGTTAGTCAATAATCTAAGTCTGCCTAAAAATATTCGAAGACTCTCTCTTCCATTCCCTGGGAAGAGAACTTCATAGGCTTGTAACTTGGAGGGGAGCTTGCAGCTGCTCTTCTTCCCTGGGCATGGCATGGTGGAACAGTGATTAGCTCTGCTGCTTTACAGTTCCAGGGACCCGGGTTCGATTCTGGCCTTGGGAGGCAATCTGTTTGTGTGGAGATCCCTGTGTCTGTGTGGATGCTCTGGTTTCTTCCCACAGTCCAAAGATGTGCAGGTTGGCTGATTTGACCAGAATACATTGTCCCTTAGTGTCTAGGGATGTGTAGGTTAGGTTAAGGGTTTACACTGGGGAAGGGTGCTTTTTCAGAGGGTTGGTGCAGACTCAATGGGCTGAATGGCCTCCTGCATTACAGGGATTCAATGATTGTAGATGTTGGGAGGTGCTGTTGAAGGAGCCTTGTGGATGTTGCCACTGTGTGCCAAATTTGAGATGGTGCATGTCGTTGAGTTGTGTTGTTGGAGCTGCTTTGGGAAAGTGGAGAGTATTTCATTGTACTCCTGACTTGAAGTCAATCTTTGGAGAGTCAGGAGATGAGTTACCTATCACCGAATTCCCAAGCTCTGATCTGCTCTTGTATCCACTGTATGGACATGGCTCTTGCAGTTCAGCATCTGATAGATGTTGATGGTGGGGAATGTGATCATCAGAATGTAATTGAACATGAGGGAAAATGTGTGAGGTGGCACAAATGTTGTCCACCATTTATAGGCCCATCCATGGATATTTTCCCAAGTCTTGCTGCATTTTTCTGAGGAGTTGCATATAAAACTGAACTGAGCCAAGTAATCTTGACAGAAACCATGTTGAACATTGTTTGCAAGTTATGGATGGTAAGTGCCATTATTGTTGACATCTTCCATCAATTTGCTAATTGAAGTGCATTGACGATGTTAATTGGCTGGATTGGATTAGTCTTTGGTTTTGTGGAGAGTGTTCCATTTCTGGGTGATATCAGTGTTGTAGCTGTATTCAAAAAGCCACAGCCTCCCCGAACAGGTGCCGGAATGTGGCAACTAGGGGCTTTTCACATTAACTTCATTTGAAGCTGGATCTTTTTTTTTCTTGAATTTGTGTATCCTATCATCTGTGATGGTGGTTCTCACCACCAGGAGGAAGCTGAGATGGATCATCTGCTTGGCATTTCTGTCTGAGGGTGCCCATGCCGCCTTCATCTTGTCTTTTCTTCTCTCATACTGGGCTCCACTTTGAGGATGTGGTATTTGTGGATTTTCCTACTCCTGTTAGTTGTCCACCTAGACACTGGTTTAGCTCAGTTGGCTAGACAGATGGTTTGTGATGCAGAGCAAAGCCAGCAGTGCGGGACCAATTCCCGTACCGGCTGAGGTCATCCATGAAGGCCCCAACTTCTCAGCCTTGCCCCTCGCCTGAGATGTGGCGGTCCTCGGGTTAAATCACCACCAGTCAGCTCTCTCCCTCAAAGGGGGAAGCAGCCTATAGCCATCTAGGACTATGGCAACTTTAACTTACCTTTTGTAAGTATCATCTCATGACCCATTATCTAATATCACAGACTTTAGGTTTTTGAATCCCCTCCCCACACCCACGCACACCCACGCACGCACATGCACACTGCTGCAAGCTGCTATTTGGACTGATTTGGCAGACCCCTTGATTCCGTATGAACAAAGAACAAACAAAGAAAATTACAGCACAGGAACAGGCCCTTCGGCCCTCCCAGCCTGCGCCGATCCAGACCCTTTATCTAAACCTGTCTCCTATTTTCCAAGGTCTACTTCCCTCTGTTCCCGCCCATTCATATACCTGTCTAGATAGAACATAGAACAGTACAGCACAGAACAGGCCCTTCGGCCCTCGATGTTGTGCCGAGCAATGATCACCTTACTCAAACCCACGTATCCACCCTATACCTGTAACCCAACAACCCCCCCTTAACATTACTTTTTAGGATACTACGGGCAATTTAGCATGGCCAATCCACCTAACCCACACATCTTTGGACTGTGGGAGGAAACCGGAGCACCCGGAGGAAACCCACGCACACACGGGGAGGACGTGCAGACTCCGCACAGACAGTGACCCAGCCGGGAATCGAACCTGGGACCCTGGAGCTGTGAAGCATTTATGCTAACCACCATGCTACCGTGCTGCCCATGCTGGGCAGATGCTTCTTAAGATGCTTCTTAAATGATGCTATCGTGCCCGCCTCTACCACCTCCGCTGGTAAAGCGTTCCAGGCACCCACCACCCTCTGCGTAAAAAACTTTCCATGCACATCTCCCTTAACCTTTCCCCCTCTCACCTTGAAATCGTGACCCCTTGTAACTGACACCCCCACTCTTGAGAAAAGCTTGTTGCTGTCCACCCTGTCCATACCTCTCAGAATTTTGTAGACCTCAATCAGGTCCCCCCTCAACCTCCGTCTTTCCAACGAAAACAATCCTAATCTACTCAACCTTTCTTCATAGCTAGCACCCTCCATACCAGGCAACATCCTGGTGAACCTCCTCTGCACCCTCTCCAAGGCATCCACATCCTTCTGGTAATGTGGCGACCAGAACTGCACGCAGTATTCCAAATGTGGCGAACCAAAGTCCTATACAACTGTAACATGACCTGCCAACTCTTGTACTCAAAAGGGCTTAGCCCGTAATGTCATTTCGATGGACTCAGTTATACACCTCTTCTGGAATTTTTAAAAATATTTTCACTGGTGGTTCGTCAAGCACTTCAAAATGTTCTGGAGAACAGACAAGCTCCATTTTGTAGTTTAACTTTTGGGGCTCAGACCTAGAAGGCACCACAAAGCAGATCGATCTCTCAGCTCGGCAATTTGAACTTGTTACAGCCACGTCTGTGGCAGTCTCTCCTGTTAAAAGCCTGCAGGCAGTAGTCAGGTCTGTGAGAATTTGAAATGTCTGTTTGGAAGGCTGATGATGTAAAACACTCTTCTATCAGCTAAATGTGGCAATGAAGGTGTCCTCCAGTTGGCCTGTGAATGTTCCACTTCAGAGTAAAAGGCTGGGGCCTGAAAGTGACTTTTCCAAATTGATGGCCTGTGGTTAAAGACCTTTTTCTGCAGTCAGGTCAACCTGTGGAGGGCCTTGTCCAGTGCCACTGGAAGGAAGAAGGGGTTGTTTAAATACCTCATGAAATCCTCAGGCGAAGAATTCTAATATTACATCAGTGGGTTAGACTGTAGTGGTCCTACAAATGCAAATGACTCCCTAGAGGGAATTCTACCGCCTCCATGTTCAAATTGAAGACAACCATTAGATAAGGCAAACCAAGAGGAGTTTGGCATTTAGCGCCCTTGGAAGATTGCTGACCACAACCTCCACAGTGAAGATTAATCGCAAACCTTTTTGAATTCCAGTTATTTTGATTATTTTCCTACTCCGACCGTGCGTCTGTCTTGTGTGTGTCTGGGTGGAGGGTGGGATGGGTTTTTATGGAATAGTTGGGCTATTATTGTTCTACTATTTCTATCATATGTTCATCTCTTTCTCTTTAATATTTTACTTGTAAATCTGGTGCCTGTAATTCATTGGAACAATGAGGAGTTAATGATCTCAGGCAAATACACAAATTATTGATTCATTCACTTATGTTTGGACTCCAGGGTCTGTGTGGCTGGAATTGACTGCGAACTCGCCCAGGGTATTGTAATACTTCACCTTGTCCACTACCATTCACAACTAGATGTGGTAGGACTGCAGAGCTTTGATCTGATTCATTGGTTGTGGAATCTGTAGAAAGCTGCTTTCACTGTTTTAGCATGCATGTAGTGCTGAGTTGTAGCTTCATCAGGTTGTCACCTCATTTTTGGGTATGCCAGCTGCACTTTGGCCATGCTTTCACTCTTCATTGATTGACAGTTTGTCTGGTTTAGATGGAATAAAATTCTTCTGATAGTCTATATCTGAGCTGCTAGATCTTTTCTGAATCTCTTTCATTTAAACTTGTAGCAGGGTCACACAAAACAGGTGGAAGATAGAACTTTATCTGTGGAAGATTATGCGGTGGCTACACTTAGCAGTACTGTCATGGATAGAGGTTTCTGTGACAAACCGATTGCTGGGGTTGAGATTGTTACTGAGTGGTGCTACTGAGTAACTCTTGGTGGTTAACATTGAATATTCCCATATTCTGTGTGTTTGCTGCCCACTGTTCTTCAAATTAGTGCCCATCTTAGAAGAATACTTGAGGATTGTAGGTGGGAATAAGCAGGAGGTTTCCTTTCCAATATTTGGCCACGGGTCTTCATGGGGTCCAGAGTTATTGATGAGGGCTCCCAGGGCCACTACTTCGCTTCCGTACACATCTGTGCCATAACTTCTGCGCCATAACTTCTGCTTGATTTGTCCACCTGGTGGGACTGGGATATCCACAGTTGGTGATGGGAAAAGTCTCCGATACTAACTGAAAAATGAATATGAGAACGGTAACACAGTGGTTAGCACTTTTCATTCACCGTGCCAGGGACCCGGGTTTGATTCCCGCTTGGATCACTGTCCGTGAGGAGTCTGCACGTTCTCCCCGTGTCTGCACGGGTTTCCTCCGGGTAGTCCGGTTTCCTCCCACAAGCCCCGAAAGACGTGCTTGTTAGATGAATTGGACATTCTGAATTCTCCCTCCGTGTACCCAGACAGGCACCAAGTGTGGTGATTAGGTGATTTTCACAGCAACATTATTGCAGTGTTAATGTAAGCCTACTTGTGACAATAATAAAGATTATTATTATTATTACCAGGCTACTGCTTAATTTGCCTGTTGAACAGCTCTCCAAATTTTAGCACAAGTCCCCACATATTCATGAGTAGCCTTTGCAAGATTGGCAGGGCTAGGTGTTCTTTTGTCATGACTCAATCATGTGGCAGATTGGTCTGCCCATTTTAATTTTGTGCTTTTTGTAGGGGTTTGATAATTGGCTTATTCTATCTTTTTGCACCAAGAGTTAACCATATTTTGCTAAGCCTGCAGTCAAATAAAGTACAGAGCCAGTAAGGGTAGCCGATTTCTTTCCCTAAAGATTGTTAGTCAACTTGAAGGGTGTTATGAAGGTGAACATTCTTTGTTTCAGTCTTAACTGGGCCCCCTCCCTCACTCTTGCTTTAGTATGTTGGTGCTTTATTGTCCAGTTTCTCTCTCTCTGCTGGAAAATATAATTGGTTTTTCCCCCCAATTTTCTTCTCCTCCTCACCTTCCGATTCCAACTCTTCCTCCATTTATGGAGATAAACATTATACAAATATTCACCATAAGCCCAATGGCTCCCACAGCTACCTTGACTGAACTTTCTTCCACCCATTTCCTGGTTCTATTCCGAATCTTCCTGTTTCTCCACCTTTGCTGTATCTGTTCAGACGATGTAACCTTCCATATTAATGTTTCTTTTTTTTTTAAAAAAGGTATTTTATTCAAATCACATGTAACATCAACAAAGTACAAAATACAGAGTCCATCAAATCACAATCCACAGTTTGTATAATTTTTCCCCTTTTATCATTCCCCCCACCCCCCATGACGAACAACTCCTCAAATAACGTCATGAACAGTCTCCGCCATATTTCAAAGCCTTCCTCTGACCCGCTTCAACGCAAATTGATCTTGTCCAATCGGAGAAAGTCGCACAAATCCCCCAGCCAAGCCACCACCCCGGTGGCATGTCTAACCTCCAATTTAACAGGATCCTTCGCCGAGCAATCAACAGAAGCAAAGGCCACAACACGGCCTCCTTCCCCTGCAGAAGCACCCGCACTTCCGAGACCCCAGAAATTGTCACCAAAGGTTTGACCCCCCACCTCCAATATCTTGGATAGTGTTCCAAACACCGCCTCCCAGCAGCTCTCTAGCTTCTCACAGCCCCAGAACATGCGCGCATGACTCGCCTGCCGCCTCTGACATTTCTCGCACCCATCGGTCACCCCCTGGAAGAACCCACTCGTCCTTGCCCGAGTCATGTGTACCCTATGCACAACCTTGAACTGAATCAAGCTCATCCTCGCGCAGGAGGAAGTTGAGTTCGCCCACTGCATCACCTTGCACCACAGCCACCAACCTATTTCCCTCCCCACCTCCTCCCATTTACTCTTGAGCCTCACCACCTGCTCCCCCAACCATCTGTATATATGTGAAAAACACACCCGGTGCTCCCAGAGATGCATCTCCTGTAGAAAACTCACTTCCCCTGTCAAACCCCGCACAAAAACAGTCCATTTAGTCTTGGACATTCCATGTCACGACTCTTACCAGAGGCTTACATCTCCATTCAACTCTACCGTCTGCCATCATCCCCCACCAGTTCTGCCTCACTTAATCCCACCCTAAACCGGGCTCATCCAAGATGGTTCCTCTCTCCGCCATGACTACGCTTAACCTCCAGTCCTGTCACATCGTATTTCCCCCCCTCCCTCCCCACTGTCCACCCCTCGCGACGTTCTCCCTCAGTACACCTCTGTCCACCAGCATTTAGCATTGCTTGCTAGCATGGTAGCTCCCACCTGAATGCCCCTTTTTGGCACTCTCCCACCCCCCCCTCCAGTCCCTCCTTGGAATGCATCACCGGAACGTAACCCCCCCCCCCCCCCCCCCCCCCCCCCCCCTTGAATAACAACAAGACCATCAACCCCACCCCAAAGGACCCATCATATTCACCTCTTGCGTGAAAAAGAAAGCACCCAAATTTACAAATACACTCCTCCCAAACACAAGTCAAAAGGCAGGAGGGGGAGATTGATCCCCCCCCCCCCCCACAAACTTAGAACTCTCCCAAAAATTCCCCTCTTTGTGGACTTAACCCCTCCATTCCACACTACCCCTCGCTCCGTTCTCCCCCAATTTATGGTCCCTTATAGTGGTTTGCTTCCTCTGCCATCTCAAAGTAATACTCCCGACAATCGAATGTTATCCAAAGTCACGCCGGGTACAACACCCCAAAACTAATCTTCCATCGATACAACACAGCCTTGGACTTGTTGAATCCCACGCACCTCTCTGTCAGCTCCCCACCAATGTCCTGGTACATCTGGATTTGATTACCATAAGACCATAGGATATAGGAGCAGAATTAGGCCACTTGGCCCATCGAGTCTGCTCCACCATTCAATCATGGCTGATATTTTGCTCATCCCCATTCTCCTGCCTTCTCCCCATAACCCTGATCCCCTTACTAATCAAGAACCTATCTATCTCTGTCTTAAAGAGACTCAGTGATTTGCCCTCCACAGCCTTCTGCGGCAAAGAGTTTCACAGATTCACCACCACTTGGCTGAAAGAATTCCTCCTCATCTCTGTTTTCAAGGATTGTCCCTTTAGTCTGAGGTGGTGTCCATTACTCTCCCATTCATAGACTTGCTTCGCCCTGGCCCACGTCAGCACTTTCCCCTTGTCCATGAACTTGTGCAATCGTACAATGACCGCCCGTGGCAGCTCCCTTGCTCTCGCCGTCTGACCTATGGACCCGCTCCACCTGTGGAACTTGTCCAGCACCTTCTCCACCAACCTGGCCAACAATCTCGAAATGTACTTTGACGCTCGGTCCTTCCACACCCTCTGGCAGACCCACAATTCATAAGTTCTGCTGTCTGGACTTGCTCTCCTCCACCTTCATCTGCAGCGACATGTATAGCTCCCCCCCCCCCCCCCCCCCCCTTCGCAGAATCCCGGACACCACCTTCTCCACCTCGTATATCTTGCCGCTTGCGATTCTATGCACTTCTCCACCCGGTTCAACGACACTCGCAGAGGTGCCGCTGCTCCATCAATCGCCTTCGACCTGTCATTGTGTATCTCCTTCCTTTGCTGGCAAAATTCCTCCTTGATGAAGCTCATCAACTGCTGCATCTTGAGGCTTTCCCACCAACAGCAACCCTTCCTCCTCTGCCATTCCCGAAATTAGTGCTGTGCCACAGGTCCCCTCCAACTCCTTAGCCAGGTCCTTAACTGTCTTCTGCCATGTCTGATGGCCAGTACACATGCCAATCATGGGGAGAACCTCTTATCCTACACCTTCCACTCCACTTTTCTGCCCAAACTACCCCACTAACGAGTGAAACGTGCCAAAACCAAC
Organism: Scyliorhinus canicula; assembly: GCF_902713615.1. Classification (NCBI taxonomy): domain Eukaryota; kingdom Metazoa; phylum Chordata; class Chondrichthyes; order Carcharhiniformes; family Scyliorhinidae; genus Scyliorhinus; species Scyliorhinus canicula. Next base: position 155,797,410 of record NC_052155.1, on the reverse strand, counting down.
ACCTTCGAGCCGGAGCTGCCCTATGTGCGACCACTACTTCATGGCCGCCACTGGAAGTCTAATATAATTGTTTCTGATGTGCCTTTCTCCTCAAAAGTTTTCTTCCTCTCAGGGTTCCTTCCAAGTTGGATGTTAAAAACCCTCAGATATCTGTTCTATTCTAGGCACCCCTGCTGTCAACTGTTCCCATGCCTCCCAGATCCAAGGGTTCTCCTGATCTTGCCTTTCAACCACCAGCATCCATATTCAATGGATCATATCCTGCTAGCTGCCACCTCTAACTTGATACGAAAATCAAACAGCAATTCTGATTCTGAAGGGACTGTTCCTTCCATGTTGCCCTGGTCCATCCCCCAGCCATCCCAAAACCATTCTCTTTCCTGTGGCACATTTCCATGCAAGGCCTTTAACTGCCCCCTCTCACATTTTAAGGCCCAAACACTCTTTCCAAGTGAAACAGCAATTTCCTTGAACTTTCGATTTAGCATATTGTATTTATTGTTTGCTTATGATCTCCGTGGAGACCTATAACTTTTAAAAAAGGGATTCAAACTTGCAGTTACTAGCTGCATGAATGGCATGGCAAGATTTAATGTTTTGAAATTTTAACTGTAACATCTAACTAAACACTTATTTTTGTCGGCAATTTATACGTTGCAGAAAATTTCCCATTTATACTTATCACGTCTTGCACTATCCATGGAATTACTGTCCTCCTCGTAAACAATCCACAGTTGCTCCCGCCTTCTACTGGGTTCTTGTATCCCCGTTTCACCACTTTGAGTCACCATCGCAAGGTGCTTTCCTCAGGGTTTGGAGAGTTTCTTAAATCCGCCACCAGCAATAAAGCCTGTTTCAATGATTCTTCTCCCTGGCCATACCAGAAAAAAATTCCCAGAATCCGAAGCTGCAGGTTACAGCTCTTTGCCTGGAGACCATTTTGTCCCCAGCCCTCACCATGTTAGATCGCAAAGTCAATCAAACGTTTCATTCTGTTGCCCACACATGTTACCCTTCTGTGATGATACTGATTTATAAGGGAAACCTGCAACCCGATCACAAATTAGCTTCCTCTTTCCTGTGGCAGTATGAAACACACTGACCTTATATCGAGATAGAAATGCTAAATGCCTCCATTTGATCCCAGCTCTCTTTCATTTTAGAAGTAAATGGATAGTTTACAACACAACTGTTTGCAATCTGATGCCTTCAAACCTTTCTTGGACTTTGGATGTCTCAGAGTCTATTAATTACAAACCTTGATAATGCTGCCATTGTTCAACTGAGATGATGCAAAATATTTATGTTTGGAGACAATATAAGCCTTTCTTTGATCTCTAACAATCTAACGACCCTGTCTTAGGTCCAGAACAGGTCACTAAACCCCCTTCATTTACCTTAAATTTAAACCTACCACCCCAAAATATAATCTTATCAACATTGTTGTAACATCCGATACTTTGGAGAGACGAAACACAGTTGGGTGGCTACTTTGTAGAACATCTCTGTTCAGTCGACACGCATGGTCCCTGAGTTTTCAACGCCTGTCATTTCCTTGGCCTGCTGCATGGTTTCAATGAAGTACAACACAAGTTCAATGAACAACACTCCATCTTTTGATGGGGTACTATACATCCTTCTGGCCTGAACAGAGTTCAACAATTTTGTTTCATGTTTTGCTATTCTCTTTTTTTTTTCTTAATTTCTTTATTTTTCATTCAGGCAGCTGCTATCTGCCCATCAGACCACCTCAACACTCACCTTTTTGTTTCTTAACTTGTCCCATCACCGTTTGGTTTTGCACCACAATCTTTTGTGACTTTACTTTCTCCTGCCCTCTATGCTATCACTTGTTCAGAACCGATTATATTTTCTAACATTTGCCACTCTCCACAGATGAACCAGACCAGTTGAGTATTTCCAGCATTTTCTGTTTGTTTCAGATTTCCAGCATTGACTTTAGTTTGATTGATTTAATGGCAATCTGGTAGCTTCATGGTCACGATGACTGATTTTAACCTCTGGAGTTCGAGTCCACTATCATAATAAATTAGACTACTGTTCCCATATATGGTGAGAAAGTAGGAGAACTGGCCTTGTAACTGATTACTGTATAGTCAGGGTCACTAATTAGTAATCAAGTGTGAACCCCATGTTCATGTGCCCCCCCTTCAGCCTGGTTCCTGGACACTGAGACTTGGGGCGGGATTCTCCGAGCCCCGTGCCGGGCCGGAAAATCACCGCAAACGTGCCACGCCACCCCAACGCCGGCATGCGATTCTCCGAGGAGTGGAGAATCTGCGCCGGCGTGTTTGGTGCAGTGCTGTCTGCAGCCGTCTCCGTCCTTGATGGGCCGAGCGGCCGCGCAGAAATGGCAGAGTCCCGCCGGCGCCGTCCACACCTGCTGGAGGCCAGCAGGAACTCTGTGTGCAGGGTCGGGGGGGGGGGGGGGGCTTCACCGGGTGGGGGCCTCCGATGGGGTCCGGCCCGTGATTGGGGCCCACCGATCGGCGTTCTGGCCTCCAGCTGCGGTCCTATTTTGTTACGCGGCCGGCCCCTGAACCCCCACGCCATGTTGCGTCGGGGCCGGCGCGTTGATGAAGTCCCCCGTGCATGCGCCGGTTGGCGCGGTGCCACTGCGCATGTGCCGGGAAGTGAGGCTGGAGTGGCATGAACCGCTCCATCACTGTGCTTGGTAGTGCCCGCGCCTGTTTCGCGCTGTCGTGAAACGCGATGGAGTTCACGACAGCACGGACACTCTGCCTCCATTTCGGAGAATCCCGCCCTTTGTGTCAGACTTGGAATCCTCCCTTTGCAAGTAGACCATTGCAGAAGAAAGAGTTGCAAATAACAAATAATGGATGTTTTTCAGAAGTTATTTTTTCATTTCTAAAATATCTGCGGAAACTGCTCTTGGTTTTTTTGGTTGTTGTAGAGCTGTCCTACAGAAAAGGGATAGGTGGAAGAAAGTGTTGGGTGGGAGATGGTGAAGAATGCACAGTGGCTTCATATTGATGCCTTTGGCGCTGTACTGAAAAGGGCAGGCACTAAATGTGTAAGCTTAGTCTTGATTACGAACAGGATCCTTGGCTCTATAAATATAAGTTATGTTGGGACCTTTATGAAGATCCAGTTAGGCACCAGCTGGAGTATTGTAGCTAATTTCGGGCACCACAATTCAGAAAGAATGTCAAGCCTTTAAGAAGGTGCAGAAGAGCTTTTCTATTAGACTGATGCCAGGATTAAAATACTTCATTTACAAAGAGAGACCAGAGAAAGGAGGTCATTCCCCTCCTTGGAACAGAGAAGGGTAGCAGTTCTGTTCAAAATGATTAAATAGTTTTGATTACTTACCTGCAAGCAACAACTGTTTCCAACAGCAGAAGTGTCAGTAGCCAGAGAATACAGATTTACAGTAATTGGCAAAGGAGCCAGAGGCAACAATAAGAAAATAAAATTACGCAATGAGTTATTATGAACAGGAGAGTATTGCCTGAAAGGAAGTAGATTCTATAGCACCTTGCAAAAAGAAAAATTGGGTGGGGTTTTTGAGTCGCATCCACCCCAAGACCCAAAATCCCCGAGAAAGGTCAAAGGAACGGTAAACAGTCTGCAAAACTTTACCTGTATGTGACTATTCCTGTGGTGGATGGGACAGGAAAATTTCTGGTGCCCGAAATTGGCCACAATACTCCAGCCTAACTGGAAAATTTACCCCATTAAAATTTTCATGGCTATTGAGGAAAGTGCAGGATTTTCAAGGAACTGTGACCAGCACATTGGGCTGAATTGCCTCCTCTGTTGTAGCATTCTGTGATTCCATGCTACCCTAGAGTTCCCATATAGCTCTGATGAGATGAATGGCCCCCCTCCAATTGCTTTTCAAACTTATCTTCCTCTGTTAAACATTTAAACACTGCTTCTTGGCAGCTAAATAGTAAAGGACAGCTTGGAATTGCAGTAATTTAGCATATAGATATAGTATGTTGATCCTAGATAATTAAGTGATTAAAGCAGAACCTGGCCAGAGAGAAACAATGTTCCAAGGACAAGTGTTAGTTGTAGGTGGGAAATGTTTGTGATTACATTGTTCGCCTGTGAATTTGTACACATGCCAAAGAGAACGCCCTCTGTCTGTAATTATTGTAGCAGGGAATACATTAAACAGAGTTCCTGCTGCTGCCTTGGAAGTTGGAGCTCTCTCTGTGTACACTTTGTTGTAGCATACCACAGTCTCTGCTGGTCTCGTTACCACTCAAACTATGTCTTTTCAAGGTCTTTCACATCCTTCCTAAACGGTGGCAACTAGAACTGGATGCGGTACTTAAGTTGTGGGCTAACCAGAGTTTTATAAAGGTTCAGTATAACTGCCCTCCTTTTGTAGTATATACCACTATTTATGAAGCCTGAGATGCCATTTTCCCAATGGCTTATGTCATTTCGAAGATCACTGCATGAAGATCTCTCTATCCCTGCACACTTATCAGACCTGTGAAATTGAGTATAAATAGTGTCTCCCTAGCCCATGCACTAAAGTAAATCACCTAGCACTTTTCTGTATTACATTCCACCTTGTTACGGACATCTGGTGAACTCTCCACAGTGGCTAAGAGACTGGACCAAGTGCCATAACCTCTTCCGTTTTAATGCAGTGTGGAAAGATTGATTTGTTCCAGTAGTAATAATATAAGTAATAGGGCTTTTATTTTTATAAACAAACTGTATTAAAACAAAATAAGGCAATACTTAAACTTTTACTTCAGCTCTAACAGATTACATACAGTTTCTTAACCTTAACACACTCGTCCCCATTAGACAACACTGTAACAGAACATGCTTTTCTCCTGCCACTTTCCCAGGTCCTCAAAGGCAATACTTGCATTTACAAAGCAGCTTTCCTTCTGGTAAGGGCCTTCGTTCTGAACCCTTTTCCAAAGCTTGCTTCGGTGGCAACTTTCGTGATCTCTCTGCTCAGTTTCCACAGCCCTCTCCCTGTAACTGTTCAAAACAGCATCTCCCTCCTCACTCTGCTCTCCCTCCTCGCTCTGCTCTCCCTCCTCGCTCTGCTCTCCCTCCTCGCTCTGCTCTCCCTCCTCGCTCTGCTCTCCCTCCTCGCTCTGCTCTCCCTCCTCGCTGTCGAAGCTCTGCCCAGCACCTCAAACAGAGATTCTCCCCTGAGGTGGCTAGACTTGAATCCATTATCGCTATCATGGGTGCCATTAATTTAAATATAGATTGGACAAACCATACTAGCAATGGTCCAGTGGCGCTAGAGTTCCTGGAGTGTTTACGTGATGGTTTTTGAGACCAAGAGTGATGGTTTTTGAGACCAAGAAGAAAGATGGCTCAACCATGGCTTACAAAATAAATTAGGGATAATATTAAATCTACAGAGGAGACACAAAATTGCTTGAAAAAGCAGCAAGACGAGGATTGGGAGCATTTTAGAATGTAGCAAAAGAGGTCAAAACATTTGATCCAAGAGAGGGAAAATAGAGTACGAAAGTAAAATTGCAGGGATCATAGTAACTGACCATAAAACCTTCCATATGTCTGGGAAGAGAAAAAGATAAGGAAAGACGAATGTTAGGTCCCTTACAGTCAGAAGTCGGGGAAATTATAACTGGGAACAAATAAATGGCAGAAGTATTTAACATATTTCAATGCATAATATTGAACCCGGCTCGTTCAGAGGGTCGGTGAAGACTCGAAGGGCTGATTGGCCTCCTTCTGCACTTTTGATATCTTTGCTTTGGATCTGTCTTCAGAAAAGAGGGCACAATTAACCTCCCAGAAATGTTAGGGAGCCAAGGATCTGGTAAGAGGGCGGAATTTAAATAAATCCGTATTTGTAAAAAAATTTTGCTGGAGAAATTAATAGTTAATGGCAGACAAATAACCCAAGGCTTGATGATCTACATCCCAGAATGTTTAAGAAGATAGCCCTGGAAATATTGGATGTATTGGTGGTCATCTTCCAAAATTCTATAAATTTTGGTGCAGTTTGTACAGATTGGAGAGTGGCAAATGTGATCCCACTATTTTAAAAAGGGAGGGAGAGAAAAACGGAGAGTTACAGATCAATTAGCCAAACATCAATAATGGGGAAGTTGCTAGAGTCGATTATAAAACATGTGATAGACTCATAGAACATTACAGCGCAGTACAGGCCCTTCGACCCTCGATGCTGCGCCGACCTGTGAAACCACACTAAAGCCCATCTACACTATTCCCTTATCATCCATATGTCTATCCAATGACCATTTGAATACCCTTCGTGTTGGCGAGTCAAAGCGTTTAACGGGTTTAACCCGGTTGATGAAAAGCAAAACCTATTTATCAAATCTACTGGAGTTTTTTGAGGATGGAACTAGTAGAATAGATAAGGGAGAACCAGTGGATATGGTGGACTTTCAGGAGGCTTTTGATAAGGCCCCTCAATAAGAGGATAGTGAGAAAAATGAAAGCACATGGGATGGGGGTAATGCATTGGCATTGAGTTCTGGGTATTATTTGAACTAAATTCAAATTTGTTCATTTAGGACTTTAACCAATAAAAGCAATAAGGGATAGTCGGTGAATTCGGGAAACTTTACTTAAGATTTGAGTGAATATTTAACAAATCATGGCAGCGAATTGAGGGGTGTATTATGGCTCTTGCTTTACGGTTCGGCTTGGGGCTCGAGGTGAAATTCTGCTTCCATTCTCTCTCCATAACCTCTGGGCCTTCTGCTTCCCTGTAGATAGCAGGCTCTGCCAACTTCACTTTCAAACTTGGTGTGCGCTTTGCTCACTGAAAGCTGCTGTTTATTAATCCATTCCAAACCACAACATGATCAAGGATGTTATTGTTTTCTGATTGGCCTAAATGAGGCAAGGCTAATATTTGGTTCAAGGGGTGCGTGATTAATCTGTGATTGGTCTAGGCAGGCATGATCATGTCCAGTTGGTTTCTCAAGAGTGATGGTCATCTATTGATGTAATTTCCTATATTCCTCTGACTACCCTCCAAGGTGTCAATTACCTGTGGGATTATCCCTCTCATTAAAGTTTGTTTCTGTCACCTCTTGCTAAGATAAAAGCATGTTTTGTGGGATCTTCCTTGCTCATTTGTTTGAAATGGATGAGTATGCTATCCTATCCTTATGAATGGTGCCTTGAGCGCGCACAGTCTTGGGATTTGCTTAATTGGTGCAAACTCCTCATTTAATCAAATCCTTATCAGTTACTGTTTTAGAGGGATTGTCCTTTACTCTGGGTCTTGGGGCTTGGAATGAGAGTTAGAACAAAGAATAAAGTGGTAACATTGCTTACAACTTAATTCTGCATATCTAATACCGAACGTTACGCTGCAATTTGCACAAAGTAGACGAACGCAAATCAATAGTCACTGTTTAAAATGTGATGTTTCAAATCGGTCTCCTTATATGTTTAAATGATACATAGCATGGGATTTAACTAAATGGGCACAAAATTTCATGGTGAAGGCATTTAGCCACCTGTTTCCCATGTTCGCAGTGCCGAGAAACACCCTGCTATTCAACCTTCTCCCCCCCCCCCCCCCCCCCCCCGGGGCAAGACAGGGGGCCTCAGCGGAGAATGCGCAGCCAAGGCTGTACATCGCTCCACTTTCTGCACTGAGGAGCTCTGTTCACCAGGACGCCTCAGTGTTGCGAGAGATCGGGATGGGGATTTTTAAATGGTGACCTGATCTCTGGAGCCCCCGAATTAGCCGGCGTCCCCAGCACCCGTGTAGGGCTCCTCCGGCCCGATCGCCGCCATGCGTAAAATGTCAGCATTGTAAAGTATTGTGAGATTGCATTAGATCTTGCGAGGCGTTGCAAGCTGGGTAGATCCCGGGAGCGGGGTCTCGCGGCTTCTATTGGCCACGGTGCCAGCACTGCCTTTCAGGCGCAACGTGGCCGTTCAATCACGCCAATAGTGTTAAATAATAATGATCTAAAATACAACTAATCACACGCTGTCACAAAGTTTCAACTCTGATACAAAGTTTTTAAAACAGCGATTGCTCTTAAAACCTATGTAAGGAGCATCTGCTGTTATACTTTCCTTCCTTCCACCCGTAAATTCCTGCCAGCCTTTTTGCTGATAACAAATGTGAACTACCCATACAACCTTGAAGGCTATAAACCCCTGCAGTAATTTACAACCAAGGCTGCTTCAGGCGTTACCTGTGATTAGCTCATCGAGTTAGCTTTATTCTTACTATGGTTGGCTAACTATAGAGTTCGCTTTATTCTGCCTAAAATGTCAAGAAGCGATATCCTGTCAAGTGAAGCTAAGAATAGCCACATGATGCTAAAACTAAAATTCACTACCCGTTTAATCCGAATCATATAGTAGTATGTTGATTAATTATTGCACTAAACCAAAGTTATTCATGTGACATCAATTTACCGACAGCATGGATTGAGAATTGGTTGATAGACAGGAAACAGAGTGGGAATAAACGTGTCTTTTCCCAAGTGGCAGGCAGTGACTAGTGGGGTACCCAAGGATCAGTGCTTGGGCCCCAGCTGTCCGCGATATGTTTTAATGACCTGTGTTGACTGCTATCTTTATTACAAGATGCAAGTACGTTCCGTGTATTGGACAAATGACCACACAACCAGTATATTAGCTCAATTATAGCTTATTATTAAACATAGGATTGGTTCTATACTTAATAACTTGCACGTTACTACACATTAGACTATATATAACAGCTTAAATGATCTTTACTTAACTTTCAAGTGACCGGCTCTGTACAAGTTAGATAAGGCCTTTATCTGGTTCCCCTCATGTGGCGGCTGGAAGTTGTCAAGTACGTCTGGGCTGAGGTTCGTCCTTCTGGTAGTGATCAGGGGTCCTTGAACTTGGCTGGTCAATAACTGCAGTTGGTGAGGCAGAGGCCAGTCCCAAAAGACACAAGAGTATTGGTCGAGCATTTCCTCTTATCCTCTGAACTTTTGCACTATTTTGGGAGATCCCAACTTAGGATCCAATGGATCAATAGGATTTCGATCACCTTAATCAATTAGGGGCGGGTACCTTAATAATTGGGCGGATCCTGGTTGTTATTGTCCAAGTATGCACTCCCAAATAAGGTGAATAGGCGCCCCCGAGTCTGTTATTACTGTTATGTGTTAATCTGAGTCCCAATGTCCTGGGGAGATCTGTGATTGACCTCGAACAGGTACAATTTTCTGAATAGGTCTGGTTTGCTTTTTTCCAATGAACACAAGCTATGTCTCATCTGTGTCCCAGCCTGACCACAATTCCCATTATCCTTTTGCGGGTGGCCATTTTAGATGGCCACACCTGGATGACGGAACCAAATGTAACATTTCCAAGTTTGTTTGCTGATGGCACAAAACTGGGCAGAATGGTGAGTTGTGAGGAGGCTTCAAGGTGATTTAGGCAAGTTGCATGAGTGGGAAAACACATGGCAGATGCAGTACAATGTGGCTAAATGTGATGTTATACACTTTGGTGTGAAAAACAGAAAGAAAGAGCATTATTTAAATGGTAATCAGGGTGCCCTTGTACAAGTCAATGAAAGTGGAGAGGCAGGTGCAGCAAGCAATTAGGAAGGCTAATTCACAGAAACATATGTAGAAAATAGAAGCAGGAGGAGGCCATTTGGCCCTTTGAGCCTGCTCTGCCATTCATTATGATCATGGCTGTTCATCAAGTTCAATACCCTGAACCTGCCCCCTCTCTTCTCCTCTCCCCCCCCCCCCCCCCCCCAAATATCCCTTGATCCCTTTAGACCCAAGAGCTATATCTAATCCCTTCTTGAAATTACACAATGTTTTCACCTCAACTACTTTTTGTGGTAGTTGACCTTTATTGCAAGAGTATTTGAGTTCGGAAGTAGTTATGTCTTACTGCAGTTATGGAGGGCCTCTGTGAGACCCCATCTGGAGTATTGCATGCAGTTTTGGTCCCTCTCCCTAAGAAAGGATATGCTTGCCACAGAGGGAGTGCAGCGGAGGTTCACTAGGCTTATACCAGGATTGCTGGAATTATCCTTTGGGAAGAAATTGGTTTGACTGGGCCTGTACAGTTTAGAAGGATGAGAGGAGATCTGATTGAAATGTATAAAATTCTAACAGGGCTGGGCAAACTAGATGCAGGGAGGATGTTTTCCCTGGTTGGGGAATCTAGAACCAGGGACACCATCTCAGGATATGGGGTAGACCATTTAGGACTGTGATGGGAAAAAGTTTCTTCACTCAAAGGATAGTCAACCTGTGGAATTCTCATCCACAGAAGGTTGTGGAGGCCAAGTCATAATGGATTCAAGAAAGAGATGGATCATTTTAGAAGATGTTCATGGCATCAGGGGTTATGGGGAGAAAGTGGGAATGTGGTATTGAGATAAGATCATATTGAGTGACGGAGCAGGCCGAAAGGCCTACTCCTGCTCTTAGTTTCCATCTTTCCTCTCTTCCTAAACTCTCTCACTCACCAAACTCAAACTTAATGCAGCCTAAAGCAGCACGCCCTCTCTCACCAAACTCAACTTAATGCAACCTAAAGCAGTACTCACTCAGTCACTCTCCCTCACACTCACTCTCTCCCCCCTCACACTCACTCTCTCCCCCCTCACACTTACTCTCTCCCTCCCCCTAACACTCACTCATACACTCTCCCCCTCACACTCATTCCCCCTCACACTCGTGCACGCTAATGCAGCCCAAAGCCGAACTACGGTGCAGACAAAGGCACCTGTTCATATGATCCTTGATTCAAGTTTCCAAAAACTAGTTGGAGCCAGTTATCAAGCTCCACTTCCCCCAACCCAAAGACCAACTTTTGGTTTATTGCTAAATTAAAGAAAAGGCGAGACTTTAGATAGAAATACATCATTAAATAAATTAACCGTTGAAACTCCCTCTCTCCCTCACTCTCCAATTTCCAATTTAAGCAGTGTAATGCACACAAAGCAGCACTCCAGTGCAGACTCGTGCAGTTCTTTATTTATGGTTCAAAATCTGAACTGTGATCCCAGTCAATAAGAGAAGGGAAGTGTCATTTTATAATCATTATGGAACTAGAGATATGAAGAACTGTAAGTATGAGCTATATTACAAACAAGCTTGTCCCGCAATTGAGCTGGATTCAAGAGCCTTGCAAGTTGCTGAGGGAGAATAGCTTGGAACTAACACACACATTATCTCATCTGCTTTTAGATACCGACCAGAAAAAGCCCCAGGAGAAAAAGGATGCACGGCGGATGTCTTTCCAGAAGCCCAAAGGGACCATTGAATACACGGTGAGTGTGGACGAGTCAGGAACTGGCTGGGTGTATAGGTCTTGGGCACTTGCTCAGATTATTTTATAATTGGGGAGATCCATTTAGATTAAAATATTTTAGCCCTCCTATCATCCCACAAAGCAATCCCTCCTTAGCCTGAACTACAAATCCTGTTGCCCTGGAGCATTCCATGCAGCTCTCCACCAATTTCCAATGCTTGTAAAAAAAAAAAATAAAAAAATGGTGCCTATTTGCCTCTATTGACTCCTCTTGAAATAACTCTGTAGTAAATTGCCAACAGTTTAGGAGATGACTGGAAGTGATGTGTGAATTTCAGATGGCACATGCGATACTCAAGAGGTTCCCTCTCCCTAACATTGTCTTTTTAAAAATCCGCTTACATTAAAATACATTATACCTGTTAAAACCTGCAAGGGAAAATCACAACCTTGTAAATCTGTGCAATTTATTTCTTCCAGTACTACATGCTGGAGCAAACTCTCTCTTAATGGCTTGGTTAGAAAATATTTCCGAAAAAAAACACCATGCCCTCACACAAGTATTGCAACAGCTGTATTAATACTGTTAATGGAATTTTGTTAAGGAGTGATTTTTGACAGTATTTCTTAATTGTATTGCCGCAGCAACTTTACTAAGCTGTGAGAGATCAAAGGTATATAGAGACAATTATTGAGTGGCTTAATGCTCCAAGCAGTGTATTTCTTTTAAATGCTTTTATTTTATATCTTAACATGGCAGGAGAGAAATCATGATGATGGTCTTTTTTGGGTTTCATTTTTTGGGGGATTTTCAGTGAAGGCTTTTTGTCCATTGGTATTGGAAGCTCTACTGTGGTTGTTTTTCTTTGGTTAGGCTTCAATGCCTCACAAAAGGAATTTTATAAATGTGGAAAAGAAAATGATGGAAAAGCTCAGCAGGTCTGGCAGCATACGTGAAGAGAGAAGCAACTCTGAAGAAGTCATATGAACTCAATGTTAACTCTTTTCATCTCTCCACAGATGGTGGCAGATCTGCTGAGTTTAACCGGTATTTTCTGTTTGCAGAATCCCGGCATTCACAATATTTTGCTTTTACTTTAAAGAGGTAACGACTGCAACCACCTAAGGCCCAAACCAAGGGGTGCATGACACCTTTAGGGTGGTGGTGAAGGAGGTACATTTTGTTCTTCCTTCATTAAGTTGATCCTTTTGGAATCCTGTGGAGTCACAGCTGTGAATATCTACTGTCTGCAGGACATCCCCAGAACTGGATACTTTGACATAACCTTAAAGAACATTGTAGTATGCATGCTCCTCAAGGTGTTTGAGGAGCGGAGTACCATAGCTGAGAATCCTCACTGCAGTGCTACCGTTTACTCTGCCATAATAATAGAATCCCTACAGTGCAGAAGGAGTCTATTTGGCCCATCGAGTTTGCACCGACCCTCTGAAAGAGTATCCCTACCTAGGTCCACTCCTCCGCCCTATCCCCATAACCCCATCTAATTTTTGAACACTAAGGGGCAATTCCGCTTGGCCAATCCACCTAAACCTGCACATCTTTGGACTGTGGGAGGAAACTGAAGTACCCTGAGGAAACCCACGCAGACATGGAGAGAATGTGCAAACTCCACACAGTCACCCGAGGTTGGAATCAAACCCGGGTCTCTGGTGCTGTGAGGCAGCACTGCTAGCCACCGTGCCAACCATACACATCTAAAACTCACATGTTTCTGTCATGGATGGGCACCCCTTCCTTGCCAATACCTATTGGGAACTGCAAGAGGGTCTTTGGGATTTGGACAAGCAAACAACAGGTCAAGGTGAATGAGAAGATCAGGGGAATCTGGGACTACGTTGTTTAGACCATAGGACATAGACGCAGAATTAGGCCATTCAGCCCATCGGGTCTGCTCCGCCATTCAATCATGGCTGATATTTTTCTCATCCCCATTCTCCTGCCTTCTCCCCATAACCCCTGATCCCCTTATTAACCAATTACATTGGACAGCCCAAAGTTTGTTGCTCCTGTAGAAAATTTGTGGTCATCTGTAATAATGGAGACAGGATGGCCATCTGACAAAGGACTGCAAGTAGACTGCACCCTTGTGTGATGGGGCAGGCAAACTCTAGAATATTTGCCCTAAACCCTGCCTCAGTACTGTACAGATGGTGACACATGCAAACGGAATGGCGAGCATGACTTCCACAAAGGTATTCTGCAATCCCCCACCCACCACGCACTCTAATGAGAATAGGGCAGAGTAAGACACAGGGAGGGACAGGAGGAAATAATTGAGTAAGGCAGCATTCTACCAAACATCAACACCTGAGCATCCACTCCTCAGCATACTAAATCAGTGGAGAAGGAATCAACGGAGGGACAAATAGAGGAGTGCAGTTAGTGAAGAAGACCAAAAGGAAGGGGCCAAGCTATCCCCCTTGACCAGTAGCATGCATGAGGGGGACTTCTAGTCATCGGATGAGGAAGGACAAGTAGCGTACTGAAGAAGCAGCAAAGCCTGATGGAGCTGAAGAAGGGAGATACTCTTCCTCCAAAATAATGGAGACCAGCACACCCCAGCACCTGACGCTGGGAGCAGTAAAGTGCTCAGTGCACCCCAGGGCTGGAAGTTGGAGCTGCAATGCCATCTTGGGCAAATGGATTGAATTACTTCTTTCAAAAGGGCTCCTTGCAAGAACCCTCTTCCTGTTGTCACCTGGTGGAACAATTCTAACCAAACAAACCAGGTGGATTTTCTCAGCCCATCACATAGAATCATAGAATTTACAGTGCAGAAGGAGGCCATTTAGCCCATCGAGTCTGTACCGGCTCTTTTTGAAAGAGCACCCTACCCAAGCCCACACCTCCACCCTATCCCCATAACCCCGTAACCCTACCCAACACTAAGGGCAATTTTGGACACTAAGGGCAATTTAGCATGGCCAATCCACCTAACCTGCACATCTTTGGACTGTGGGAGGAAACCGGAGCACCCGGAGGGAAGCCATGCACACACTGGGAGAACATGCAGACTCCGCACAGACAGTGACCCAAGCCGGGAATCGAACCTGGGACCCTGGAGCTGTGAAGCAATTGTGCTAACCACCATGCTACCGTGCTGCACATGTGAGACAATATAGGGAAGAAGCATATCCAAGCACTGTGCACCTGTAGCCTGGTTTAAGGTGCTAGATTAAGGTTCCAGTCTGAGTGAGAGCATGGGTTTGAATCTCACCCCAGCCATCGTCTTGAGTTGTCTAATATTTTGATTACTGCTGCTGATTTTTGTGCTGTGGAGGCCCAATCAAGAGCCTGGGGATTTGTGCAGCTGCTGCTCCAAATACAGACGCAGGGGCCTGGAACTGGGGCCTTGAGGTCTGCGTTGCTGACTGCAGCAGATCAGGAGGAAGGACCACACGGATTTATTTCTGCTTTCCATCCAGAGGTTGGTGCCTCAGTCTTTGTGTGTGGTGTGCTGGAGAGGAGTATATCTGTGGAACTCTTTGCTGCAGAAGGCTGTGGAGGCCAATTCACTGAGTGTCTTAAAGACGGAGATAGATAGGTTCTTGATTAAAAGGGGGATCAGGGGTAATGGGGAGAAGGCAGGAGAATGCGGATGAGAAACATAGCCATGGTTGAATGGCGGAGCAGACTCGATGGGCTGAACGGCCTAATTCAGCGCCTATGTCTTATGATATTTCAAGCTTATTGACTGGGGAGGTTGGGGTGTGCGGGAGAGATGTATATCAAGTGTATTGACTGGAGAGAAAGAAGAAAATTACAGGAGCTTGGGGTCTGAGGGGATGAACCAATAAACTGCAATATATCTCACAGTCAGCGTAGATTTACAAAAGGGAAATCATGCTCAACAAATCTACTAGAATTACTTGAAGATATAAATAGTAGAGTTCACTAGGGAGAACTGGTTTATTTAGACTTTCAGAAGGTTTTTGACAAGGTCTCACAAAAGCAGGTTACTGTGTTAAGATATAGCGCATGGGATTGCGGGTAGTGTCTTGAGATGGATAGAAAGCAGTTTATAGACAGGAAGTAAAAAGTTGGAATAAATGGGTCTTTTTCTGATTGGCAGGCAGTGACTAGTGGGGTACCGCAAGGATCGGTGCTAAGACCCCAACTGTCCACATTATGTATATTAATCATTTGGACGACAAAACTAAATCTATTATCTCCAAGTTTGCAGATGATACAAAGTTGGGTGGGAGGGTGAGCTATGAGGAGGATGCAGGGATGCTTCAGCGGGATTTGGACAGGCTCAGTGAGTGGCCATATGCATGGCATTGAATGAATAGAATCCCTACTGTGCAGAAGGAGGCCATTCAGCCCATTGAGTCTACACCGACCCTCTGGTCCACTCCCCTATCATATCCCTGTAGCCCATACCATCACCTAACCGTTGGACACTAAGGGGCAATTTAGAATGGCCAATTCACCTAACCTGCACATCTTTGGACTGTGGTAGGAAACCGGAGCACCTGAAAGAAACCCACGCAGGCATGGGAGAATATGGAATATCAACACAGATAGTCACCCAAGATTTGAATTGAACCCTGGCCCCTGGCACCGTGAGGCAGCAGTGCGAACCAATGTCCTACGATACCGCAGATGCAGTATAATATGGATATATGTAAGGCTATCTGCTTTGGAAGCAAAAATAGGAAAGCAGGTTATTATTTGAATGGGTGTAAATTGAGAGGTGGATACTCAGCAAGACTTTGGTGTCCTCGTGCATCAGTTGCTGAAAGTAAGCACTTGGGTACAGCAGGCAGTAAAGAAGGCAAATGGTATGTTGGCCTTCATGGCGAGAAGATTTGAGTTTAGGAATAGAGATGTTTTACTGCAATTCTATAGGGCATTGGTGAGGCCACACCTGGAGTATTGTGTGCAGTTTTGGTGTCCTTATCTGAGGAAGGATGTTCTTGCTATAGAGGGAGTGCAGCAAAGGTCTACCAGGCTGATTCATGAGATGGTGGGACTGTCATATTAGGAGAGACTAAACAGGTTAGGATTATAATTCTAATTATGTAGTAGAATTATGATTGTACAATTCTGGTTGCCACACTACCAGAAGGGTGTGGAAGCTTTGGAGAGTACAGAGGAGCTTTATCAGGATGTTGTCTGTAGTATTGGCTATGAGGAGAGGTTGGATAAACTTGGGATTGTTTTCACTGGAATGACAGAGGTTGAGGGGCGACCTGGTAGAAATTTACAAAATGGACAGAGTGGATAGTCAGAATCATTTTTTCTAGGGTGGAAAAGTCAATTACTAAGGGACAGGTTGCGAATTTAGAAGAGTGAAAAGGGACCTCCATAGAAACGTATAAAATTCTAACAGGATTAGACAGGGTAGATGCAGAAAAAATGTTCCTGTTATGGGTGAGTCCAGAACTAGGGGTCATAATTTGAAGATAAACCTTTTAGCTTTCTTCACTTCAGAAAGTGGTGAATCTAGGAAATTCACCACGACAGAGAGTAGTTGAGGCCAAAATGTCGTGTAATTTCTGGAAGGAATTAAGTATATATTTTGGGGCCAAGGGAATCGAGGGATCTTTCGGGGGGGGAGGGGGGGGCGGAGTCGGGGTATTGAACTTGATGATCAGCCATGATCATAATGAATGGCAGACCAGGCTCGAAGGGCCAAGTGTCCACCTCCTCCTTCTATTTTGATGTATAACCCTGTATATTGATCTTGGCCTATCCACCTGACCTGCACATCTTTGGTATGTGGGAGGAAACTGGAGCACGCGGAGGAAACCCACGCAGGCACTGGAAGAACGTACAAACTCCACACAGACAGTTGCCCAAGGCTGGAATTGAACTGGGGTCCCTGCCGCTGTGAGGCAGTCGGGCTAACCACTGTGCCATCGTATCTGTTCTTTTTCTATTTCTTTCTAACATTTTCACCCTTCAGAAGCAAGGGGTACTTGGTCAGCATTTCAGTTGCTGTGAAGCAGCAGCAGGGGAACAAATGGACAAACACGAGGTTACAAGAAACCGTTGGGTTGATTGGCCAGTAAATGCTTGGCGTCTGGGGCAGTGTGAAAAACCTGCATCTGGAATAAGGGAAAGTTAGGGCCTAAAATAGAGTTAACATAAGAGAAGCACCCTACAATTTGAAACAGTGCACAACTTGGTGTTACTTAATAAAATATTTCAAAAAGTACTGTCAATAAATATATAATTTGATTAAGTAAACACATTAAAGATGGCAGGATAGGTGATGTGTCAAGGCTTCAGCATGTGGATAACATTGTGATCCAGGGCAAGCAAGTGTTTGTGACTTGAGGAGCTTCGGCTCAGAATAATCGAGCTGGAGCCTGAGCTGTAACACTGCGACATATCTGTGAGGGAGTGTTACCTAACACTTTGTTTCAGGAGGTGATCACCTCCTTTAGGATAGTGTCTTCTAATTTGGAAAGCGGTCAGGGACAAGGATGTGCAACTGCAACCAAGGCGGGACCCAGAGAGCAGGAGTGTCAGGCTCTTCAATTGTCCAACACGTTTGAGGGTCTCGCTACTTCTTTTAATGAGTGGAGGTTGCAAGGTGGATGAGCTGACTAGCCATGGCACCATGGTACAGGAAGCCATTCAAGTGCGAGGAGCACATAAACATGTAGTGGTAGTAGGGACAGTATCGTAAGGGGGGATAGACACTGTTTTCTGCAGCAATGAGCCAGTATCCAGACAGCTGTGTTGCCTGCCGGATGCTAGTGTTCAGAACTTCTGCTGGAGAGGAACTTGCAGTGGGGGGTGGGGATTACATTGTCGTGGTCCATGTAGGTGCCAAAGACACTGGATAACGAGGAAAGAGGTTCTGTCAGGAGTGTTTGAGGAAATAGCCGCTAAACTAAACAATATAACCTCCAAGGTTATAATCTCATGGGGGGGGGGGGGGGATGTTCACCAGCCTCTTACTCGGGGGTGAACAGGATAACACTAGAGAAAGATCGACATAATACTGGAAGGGTGTCAGGAGAAAAAGGGGTAATACTGGAAGGGTGTCAGGAGAGAAAGAGGTAACATGGGAAGGGTACCTGGGGCCAGGGGAGAATAGGGGTGGGGTGGCATTGAACTGTAGGGTACTGTGAAGGAGACCAGTTGAGGGCTCTGTGGAGACCGGAGGAGCTTGCCTGCAAGGTATGGGGGCTAAGACTCATTGGGTGGAGTTAAGAAACCAAGGGAGAACACTATCAAAGTGATGAGCATTGTTCTTGAGGTTGTCTTCTGTTTCTGGCCTCTAGCTTCCCCAGCAATTGATTCATGCCCTCCTCCCCAACCGGGGGTTCCGACTCTTATAGCTGGCTAAAAAGTTCCCGGAACATTTAATTCACCATCACCGTGTCCGTCACCGTGTTCCCCCTCAAATCCTTTATTTTCCCTATTTCTCTCACTGCCTCCTGTTTCCTCAGCTGATGTGCCAGCATCCTGCGAGCTTTCTCCCCATGTTCATATATTGCCCCTTTTACCCTCCTCAGCTGACCCTCCGCCTTTCCTGTGGAAAGGAGCCCAAACTCCATTTGAAGTCTCTGACGCTCTTTCAGGAGCTCCTCATTTGGAGACTCCGGATATCTCCTGTCCACCTCTAAGATTTCTCCTATCTTGTCCAGCTCCGACCGCTCAGTTTTATCCCTGTGAGCTCGAATCAAAATACATTCCCCTCTAATGACCGCTTTCAGTGCCTCCCAGACCACCCCAGCTGCAGTCTCTCCCGTGTCATTGATCTTTATGTACCCCCGAATGGCCTCTCTCACTTGCTCACAGATCTCATCCACTAACAGTCCTGTATCTAGTCTCCACTGTGGGCACTGGGACATTCCATGTCTGCCCATAGGTCCATCCAGTGTGGCGCATGGTCTGAGACCACAATTGCTAAGTACTCGGTGTCCTCAACCCCTGCTAACAATGTTTTATCTAGCACGAAGAAATCTATCCTGGAGTAAGCCTTATGTACGCGGGAGTAGAATGAATATTCCCTGCTCCTTGGTCTCTCAAATCTCCACGGATCCACCCTTCCCATGCGCTCCATAAACCTCTGCAGTTCTCTTGCCATTGCTGATAGCTTCCCGACCTAGCATTTGACCGGTCTAACCTCGGGTCCAGGACCGTATTAAAATCACACCCCCATGATCAGCCGGTGCGAGTCAAGGTCTGGGATCTTCCCCAGCACCTTCCTGACAAACATGACATCATCCCAGTTTGGGGCATATATATTCACCAGCACCACTGCCATTCCCTCTAGCTTTTCACTAACCATAATAAATCTGCCTCCCGGATCTACCTCTATCCTCCCCACCTCTAATGTCACCCTTTTATTAATCTGGATAGCCACCCCCCTTGTTTTAAAGTCAAGTCCTGAATGGAACACTTACCCGACCCATCCCTTCTTTAATCTAATTTGGTCTCCCAGCTTCAAGTGTGTCTCCTGTAACATAGCCACGTCCTCTTTTAACTGTCTCAGGTGTGCGAACACATGAGCTCTCTTGACCGGCCCGTTCAGTCCATGAACATTCCATGTAACCAGTCTAGTCGGGGGGCTTTTGCCACCCTCTCCTGTCAGTCAACCATGACCTTTCCTAGCCCATGTTCCGCATTTCACTTTATCCGCCCCTCGGCGGCAACCACCATCTGATCTCCATCTCCAGTCTTCTAATTGTCCCTTACCCGTCAGCAGTACCCTCCCTCCCCCCACTTCGTCTTTCCTCAGCTCTCCCCTCACTTTGCTCCTGCGAACCAGCTATCCAGCTAGCTCTTCATCTCCCACCCTCTGGCGTCAAAAAGCCTGCCGACTGCCAGATTCTATCACACCGAGCAATAACACAAGCACTCAACACAGTAACAACAATCCCAAAAAGCCAACATACCATCTCCCAACGCGCAGGCAATGAAGCAAACCCCTCCCCCTTAACCAATTCTTATCAGTCCTATCACCTTCAAACAGAATCCAACACAAAAGAAGAAGCTTCAAGCAGCTTAAGTGAAATTATGCATGCAAGAATCAACCATCCTTCTTGCAGAAACTAAAACACCCCATCGCATCTTAAAAGTTCTTCCCTCTCTCTATCCAGTACATAAAACAATAAATCAAATACACAAAAAGAGAGGAAAGAAAAAACTAAAAATTAAAACACCAAAACCCTTTTCTTCCCGAACATCGTAACTTAACTCACAGAATTAAAAGACCAAAATTTTAAACAAGACTGTCCCTTCCCCCAAACTCAGACCACCACAGTTTGAGTTTAAAAGTCATTACGCCAAATTGCCAGGTTCTACCCCTCCCCCGTTGACCGATTCTTATCAAGTCACATTACCTTCAAAGAGATTCAAACACAATAGAAGAAGCTTCAAGCAGCTTAATTAAAATTATGCATGCAAGAATCAACCATCTTTGTTACAGAGAATAAATCAAAATCAAATTACACAAGACGAGAGAAAAGAAACAAGAGCAAAACATTTTTGGTTTTAAAAAATAAAACGCCCAAATCCTTTTCTTCCCAAACATCGCAACTTAACTCACAAAATGAAAAGACTGAAATTTTAAACAAGACAAAGCAGAACATAGAACCATTTTTCTCTCCTCACTGCCACTCCACCTCAAACTCAGTCCACCACAGTTAGAATTTAAGAGTCCTTAAACCAGATTATTGTCTTTCATGAAAGTAACCACCTCTTCAGGAGAATTAAAGTACAGCTCCCAGTTCTCATAGGTCACCCAAAGTCGCGCTGGGTATAACAGTCCAAATTTAATGTATTTCTCAAACAGGGCTGCCTTAACTTTGTTGAAACTTGCTCTCCGAGTTCTGGTCCCCAGTCTTGGTACACCCTGATTTCTGCCCACATGTACTGTTTTGTCTGCCTGGCCCACTTCATGATACGCTCCTTGTCGAGGAATCGATGTAACCTCACCACCATTGCCCTTGGGGGCTCACGACCCTGGGGCTTATGTACGAGCACCCTCTGCGCCCGGTTCACCTCCAGCGGCTTGTCAAACACATCGACCCCGACCATCTCCTGCAAACATCTTCCCCACATACGCTACCGCATCTGATCCTTCCTTCCTCTCTGGCAGATGAAAATGAAAATCACTTATTGTCACGAGTAGGCTTCAATGAAGTTACTGTGAAAAGCTCCTAGTCGCCACATTCCGGCGCCTGTCCGGGGAGGCTGGTACAGAAATCGAACCGTACTGCTGGCTTGCTTGGTTTGCTTTAAAAGCCAGCGATTTAGCCCAGTGAGCTAAACCAGCCCCAGGATATTTTGTCTGCGAGACCGGTTCTCCAAGTCTTCCACTTTATCTAGCAATCGTTTCTGGCTGTCCTGTAGTATGCTAATTTCCAAAGCCATTGCAGTGGACTCCTCTCGTTCAGTCGCCAGCTCCTGCAACTTTAGAATCTCCTGTCCCTCGGTCGTCATTTTCTCCTCCACCGGGTCAACCACCTCCTTAATCGAGGCTATCCTCTGGGTTACATCTTCTGTGCAAGCCTTGCGATGCTGGGCGAACTTCTCATCCAGGTACTCGACCCATTGCTCCATCGACCAGTGAGCTGGCGCGGACACGCTTTGTCTCTATACCATTGAGCTCGATGACCTCTGATTCTTGCTTTCACCCATCTTTTGGTTTCTCCTTTTTGAACTCTTATTTGGACGCAATTCCATAAATTGAGGGTCACCTCATTTTCCTCTCCCTTCAATCAACTTATGTTGAGCAATTTTCTGAAAAGTCCAGCTGAAACACCATTAAAAAAAAAAAACACTAAGGCCGAGAGCTGTTGAATATGCGACCGTTTACTCCATGGTCGCCATCGGAAGTCTACTGTATCAAATCTTAAGAGGCTGAGCAACACGCTGAATTATTTAACTGGCCACCAGAGAGGGAAGAACTGATGCAGTGAAAGGTTTACTGTTCCAGTTCAGCTCTTTGAGGAGTGCTAAATGTTTTCCACAGAAGGCCATATGTTGAATAGTAAACCTTGGTGTGTTGCCCTATTATGTATTTTCTTTTTATTTTATTTTATTTTCATGTACCTAATGATCTGCTTGAGCTGCTTGCAGAAAAATATTTTTCACTGTACCTCGGTACACGTGACAATAAACAAATCCAATCCAAATTTCTGTTAATACTCGTCTGCATAATTTCCTTTCATTTGCATTTACATCTTTAGAGTTTAATGAAATGCTTTCACTTCCCAATAAGGCTTCTGGCAAACAGAAAAGTGTCGTATCACCTCTTGCTCAGTTCCAATAGGCTTCAGCCACCCGCTGGTTAATGGCAGCAATTAGAATGTCAGTAAATGGGAATTCAGGAATCAGTCGTGTGGGTGCATTTTCACCATTTGATGGACAAGAATCTTGATCGGGAATGGGTGGCAAAACAGCCCTGCTGCAGCTGCCAGCTGTTCCACTGACCCTACATAAAGGTCAAAGTAACTCCATGTTATTTTACTTGTACTGTAGTTTTCAAGGTGAGAGGGGAAAAGTTTAAGGGAGATATGCGTGGAAAGTTCTTTACGCAGAGAGAGGTGGGTGCCTGGAACACATTGCCGGCGAAGGTGTTAGAAGCGGGCACGATAGCGTCATTTAAGATGCATCTAGACGGATACATGAATGGGCAGGGAGCAGAGGGATACAGATCCTTAGAAAATAGGTGACAGTTTTAGATAGAGGATCTGGATCGGCACAGGCGTGAAGGGCCTGTTCCTGTGCTGTAATTTTTCCTTGTTCTCTTTGTTTTGCACAATTTTTAACACTTTATATTTGTGGAGGCATACCCTGAATGTTTGAAAAGAGATCTGGGCTGGATCTCAAAAGGTTATGAACTTGTGTTGCTTAAATCGATCTCTTAGACAGCCTGTATTACACGTTCTGGAAGTGGTGATTCTCTCGCTGTTTCTTATCTGGGTGGTGCTTTTCAGTTCCATCATGCAAAAGCATTGTTTTCACATGAATGCTATGACACCCACGACTTCGCTGCCATTTTTCTCAACTCCTTCACTTGCTAAATCATCAAGCTGTTTATCCAATGTCCAATACTAAATGAGCAGACATTTCCTCCAATTGAATGAAGACTGAAACCATTGTTTTCGGTCCTCTTCCATTTGCATTCCCCTAGTTGCTGACTGAATTCACCTAGCCATCAACTGGATTCCTTTCCTGAGCAAAAGCCTAAGATTAAACCAGTCCACTTGTAATCTCCTGGTGTGACATTCTGACCTCCTATTCATGAGATCGCTAAGACTGCCTATTGCATTACCTGACTTTGTGGTTGTCTCCACTCATCTGCTGCTGAAAACCCTATTCATGCCCTTGGTACTCTTAGACCCGATTATTCCAATAAACGCTCATCTGTTGACCCCCATTCTATCCTTGGTAAACTCGAGGTCATCCAAAATTGTTGCTGATGTCTTGCAGCATGTCCCATTCTTCTAACATCCTTTTGTGAAATTGGCTACCAGTCAAGCCATGCCTTGATTTTACAATTCCCATCCATGTTTTCAAATCATGCAATGGTCTTGCCCCTCCCTACTGCTGTATTTGTCTCCAGCCCCACAACCATCACCCTATGGTATTAAAGGAGATTTCGGCCGAGATAGTGGATGCATTGGTTATATGTCAAAATTCCTTGGATTCTGGAGAGGTTCCAGTGGAACGCTAATGTGATGCCCCTATTCAAAAAGGGAGAGAGGCAAAAAGTAAGAAACTATAGACCAGTTAGCTTGACCTGTAGTGGGGAAATATCTGGAATCAATCATTTAAGGAGATGACTGAACATTTGGAAAAACAAAGCTCAGTCCACCATTATCAGCATGGTTTTATGGAAAGTAAGTCATGCTTGGCAAGCTTGCTTGACTTCTTTGAAGCTGTAACCAGCAAGGTGGATAATGGTGAACCCATGGATGTGGAATATCTGGACTTCCAGAAGGTGTTTGATGACAAAGTACTAATCCAGAAAGGTTATTGGGGATAGAGTGCTAAATTGGGTTGAGGATTGGCTGAAAGCAGAAGGTCAGGATAAGGAGATCCTTCTCTGGCTGGCGAACTGTAACTAGCGGGATGCCACAGAGTCAATCTCGGACGTCAACTGTTTACAGTCTTACACTCTGTCCCTGCTTGCAGGTGATAACATAGCAAAATTTGAGGATGATATTAAAATAGGTGGGAAAGCAGGCAGTGAAGAAGAGATGGAAGGGTTTACAGACAAATATTGATAGTCGAGAATAATGGGCCAAAATTTGGCAGGTGGAGTTTAATGTGGGTAAGTGTGAGGTTATCCATTTGAGCCAAAACAATAAAAAGGCAAACCAGAAAGCAGACTGAAAATGAGTCTGGGCAGAGGGATCTGGGTGTCTTTGTTCATGAATTGCAGAAAGTCAGTGTGCAGTACAGCATGTAATTAAAAAGGTAAATGTAATGTTAGTATTTATTGCAAAAGGACTGGAGTATAAAAGTAGAAAAATGTTGTTACAGAGACCACATCTGGAGTATTGTCCAATTTTGGTCGTCTCATTTGAGGATGATGTGGTGGCATTCATTGGAGACAGTTCAGAGGAGGTTCACCAGATTGATTCCGAGGATGAAAGGATTGACATAGGAGGAGATTAAACATTTTGGGCTTATACTCACTGGATTTTAGAAGAATGAGAGGGGATCTGATCAGGATATATAAATACTAAAAGGGACTGAGAAAGTAAACATTGACTAAATATTTCTCCTTGTGGGGCAATCTAGAACGAGATGTCACATATATAGGTTGAGAGGCGGTACATTTAAAACTGAGGTGAGGGCAAACCACTTCTCGCAGAGGGTGGTTAATTTGTGGAACTCACTGCCCCCATAGAGTCTGAATCAAGAAATGGTTTCAAGAAGGCGATAGATATATTTCCGATTATGAAAAAACAAAATGGGTTAAAGGGATATAGGGAACGATTAGGGAAGTGGATTTGAGACCAGGAAGAGATCAGCCATGATCTAATTGAATGGCGGAGCAGGCTCAAATAGCTGAATTGCCTCCTTCTGCTCCTAATTCGTATGCGTCTACATCTGTGGTCATCCAATTCTGATCCCCCATACGTAAACACTCCATAATGGGTGGCTGGGCCCTAAGTTTTGGAATTCTCTCCGCACATCTCTCCAGCTCTCTACTTCACATTCCTCCTTTAAGACATTCCTTGAAACGTACCTCTCTTGGTCAACTGAACCTGTTATCGTGTGTTCCTGATAATAATTCATTACATTAATGGCACTACGTAAACATAAGTTAATGTAATTCTTCTTTCTCTGTAAGCCCTTGCTGGTTGTCTTGCAATGTCCAATGTCCTCGGGGGTGCTTTTGCTAACACTGTTGGGGAGGTTTTAAACTAATGTGGCAGGGGGATGGGAACCAGATTAGGAAGTTAGAGGTCAGTAAAGAGGCAGCAACTAAAGCCAGGGGAAGAGTTGGGCAGCAGGGTAGCATGGTGGTTAGCATAAATGCTTCACAGCTCCAGGGTCCCAGGTTCGATTCCCGGCTGGGTCACTGTCTGTGTGGAGTCTGTACGTCCTCCCCCTGTGTGCGTGGGTTTCCTCCGGGTGCTCCGGTTTCCTCCCACAGTCCAAAGATGTGCGGGTTAGGTGGATTGGCCATGCTAAATTGCCCGTAGTGTCCTAATAAAAGTAAGGTTAAGGGGGGGGGTTGTTGGGTTACGGGTATAGGGTGGATACGTGGGTTTGTGTAGGGTGATCATGGCTCGGCACAACATTGAGGGCCGAAGGGCCTGTTCTGTGCTGTACTGTTCTATGTTCTAGTAGACAGGGAAGAGATGATGATCGCAAAGGGACTTGTGGTCTGAGGTGCATTTGTTTTAATGCGAGAAGCGTAGCAGGTAAGGCAGATGAATTTAGGGCTTGGATTAGTACCTGGGAATATGTTATTGGTATTACTGAGACTTGGTTGAGGGATAGGCAAGACTGGCAACTAAATATCCCAGGGTATAGATGCTTCAGGAGGGATAGAGAGGGAGGTAAAAGGGGTGGAGGAGTTGCATTACTGGTCAGAGATGATATCACAGCTGTGATTAAGGAGGGCATGATGGAGAATTCAAGCACTGAGGCAATATGGATAGAGCTAAGAAATAGGAAGGGGGCAGTAACATTGTTGGGACTCTACAATAGGCCTCCCAAAAGCGAGCGTGAAGTAGAGGTACAAATATGTAGAAATGTAGACAGATTACAGAACAATGTAGGAGCAATAGGGTGGTTGTGATGTGAGATTTTAACTTCCCCAACATTGAATGGGACTCGTGTAGTGTTGAAGGCGTAGATGGAGCAGAATTTGTAAGGAGCATCCAGGAGAGTTTTTTAGAGAAGTATGTAAATAGTCCAACTCGAGAAGGGGCCATACTGGACCTGGTATTGGGGAATGATCCCGGCAAGGTGATTGACGTTTCAGTCGGTGATTACTTTGGGAATAGCGATCACAATTGCGTAAGTTTTAGAATACTCATGGACACAGACGAGAGTGGTCCTAAAGGAAGAGTGCTAAATTGGGGAAAGGCCAACTATAACATAATTCGGCAGGAGCTCGGGAATGTGGATTGGGAGCAGCTGTTTAAGGATAAATCCACATTTGAAATGTGGGAGTCTTTTAAGGAAGGTTGATTAGAGTGCAGGACAGACATGTTCCTGTGAAAATGAGAGATATAAATGGCAAGATTAGGGAACCATGGATGACTGGTGGAATTGTGAGACTAGCTAAGATGAAAAAGGAAGCATACATAAGATCGAGGCGACTCAAAACTGATGAAGCTTTGAAGGAATATCGGGAAAGTAGGACAAATCTCAAACGCGCAATAAAGAGGGCTAAAAGGGGTCATGAAATATCTTTGGCTAACAGGGTTAAGGAAAATCCCAAAGCATGTTATTCGTATATAAGGAGCAAGAGGGTAACTAGAGAAAGGATTGGCCCACTCAAAGACAAAAGAGGGAATTTATGCGTGGAGTCAGAGGAAATGAGTGAGATTCTTAATGAGTACTTTGCATCGGTATTCACCAAGGAGAGGGACATGACGGATGTTGAGGCTAGGGATGGATGTTTAAATACTCTCGGTCATGTCGGCATAAGGAAGGGGGAGATTTTGGGTATTCCAAAAGGCATTGGGGCGGACCAGTCCCCAGGACCGGATGGGATCTATCCCAGGTTACTGAGGGAAGCGAGGGACGAAATAGCTGGGGCCTTAACAGATATCTTTGCAGCATCCTTGAACATGGGTGAGGTCCCGGAGGACTGGAGAATTGCTAATGTTGTCCCTTTGTTTAAGAAGGGTAGCAAGGATAATCCAGGAAATTATAGACCTGTGAGCTTGACGTCAGTGGTAGGCAAACTGTTGAAGAAGATACTGAGGGATAGGATCTATTCACATTTGGAAGAAAATAGACTTATCAGTGATAGGCAGCATGGTTTTGTGCAGGGAAGGTCATGTCTTACAAACCTAATAGAATTCTTTGAGGAAAGTTAATTGATGAGGGAAGGGCTGTAGATGTCATATAGAACATAGAACAGTACAGCACAGAACAGGCCCTTCAGCCCTCGATGTTGTGTCGAGCCATGATCACCCTACTCAATCCCACCCTATACCCGTAACCCAACAACCCCCCCCCCTAACCTTACTTTTTAGGACACTACGGGCAATTTAGCATGGCCAATCCACCTAACCCGCATATCTTTGGACTGTGGGAGGAAACCGGAGCACCCGGAGGAAGCCCACGCACACACGGGGAGGACGTGCAGACTCCGCACAGACAGTGGACTTCATGGTCTATACGTGTATATACATGGACTATACATGGACTTCAGTAAGGCGTTTGATGAAGTTTCCCATGGCAGGTTGATGGAAAAAGTGAAGTTGTATGGGGTTCAGGGTGCACTAGCTAGATGGATAAAAAACTGGCTGGGCAACAGGAGAAAGAGAATAGTGGTGGAAGGGAGTGTCTCAAAGTGGAGAAAGGTGACTAGTGATGTTCCACAGGGATCTGTGCTCAGACCACTGTTGTTTGTGATATACATAAATGATCTGGACGAAGGTATAAGTGGTCTGATGAGCAAGTTTGCAGATGATGCTAAGATTGGTGGTTTTGCAGATAGCGAGGAGGACTGTCCGAGAATACAGCAAAATATAGATAGATTGGAGAGTTGGGCAGAGAAATGGCAGATGGAGTTCAATCCAGGCAAATGCGAGGTGATGCATTTTGGAAGATCTAACTCAAAAGCAGACTATATGGTCAATGGAAGAGTCCTTGGGAAAATTGATGTACAGAGAGATCTGGGAGTTCAGGTCCATTGTACCCTGAAGGTGGCAACGCAGGTCGATAGAGTGGTCAAGAAGTCCTTCATCGGACGGGGTATTGAGTACAAGAGTCGGCATGTCATGTTCCAGTTGTATAGGACTTTGGTTAGGCCACATTTGGAATACTGTGTGCAGTTCTGGTCGCCAGATTACCAGAAGGATGTGGATGCTTTAGAGAGGGTGCAGAGGAGGTTCACCAGGATGTTGCCTGGTATGGAGGATGTTAGCTATGAAGAAAGGCTGAGTAGATTAGGATTGTTTTCATTGGAAAGACGGAGGTTGAGGGGGGACCTGATTGAGGTCTACAAAATTATGAGAGGTATGGACAGGGTGGATAGCAACAAGCTTTTTCCAAGAGTGGGGGTATCAATTACAAGGGGTCACGATTTCAAGGTGAGAGGGGAAAATTTTAAGGGAGATGTGCGTGGAAAGTTTTTTACGCAGAGGGTGGTGGGTGCCTGGAACTCTTTGCCAGTGGAGGTGGCAGAGGCGGGCACGATAGCATCATTTAAGATGCATATGGACAGATATATGAAAGGGCTGGAAACAGAGGGAAGTAGACCTTGGAAAATAGGCGACAGGTTTAGATAAAGGATCTGGATCGGCACAGGCTGGGAGGGCCGAAGGGCCTGTTCCTGTGCTGTAATTTTCTTTGTTCTTTGTGAAACAATACGATTATTTCTCTGATTTTCATAGAATTCCTACTGTGCAGAATGAGGCCATTTGGCCTTCTGAATCTGCACTGGCATGCTGAAAAAGCACCCTACCCCACGGCCCATAACCCCACCTAACCTACACATCTTTGGACACTGAGGAGCAATTGATCATGGCCAATCCACCTGACTTGCACTTCTTTGGACTGTGGGAGAAAACCGGAGCACCCGGAGGAAACCCACGTAGACACGGGGAGACTCTGCAAACTCCACACAGACAGTCACCCAAGGCCACAATTGAACCCGGGTCTCTGGAACTGTGAGGCAGCAGTGCTAACCATTGTGCCACCGTGATGCCCCCTACTCACTCCTGCTTGACGCATGCTTTGATTCCAAAAGTTATAAAATATTTTCATCACCTTTAATTTGTTACTTTTAAAGCAAAAATCAAATGTTTCTGTAGCGGGGGTGAGTTGAAAAGAGGTGAAAACAGTAAACTGAAAAAATATATGCTACTGACTGTCTGCTTTTGCTTCAAGATTTAACAACTGAATTTTGACCTTGAATTTCTTTATCCGACAGGTTGAATCAAGGGATACTTTGAATAGCATCGCACTCAAATTTGACACTGCACCGAATGAGCTAGTACAGCTGAATAAATTGTTTGCCAGAGCTGTTGTTCCAGGCCAGGTAAGAGACTTTCTCTTGCAGAAATACTGTTCTGTGCTTACTAATATGTAACATGCAAGCTGTGTAATATAATCATATCTGTAGTTAAATCTGGTTAACTTAAATATAAAATTGCATTCATACAATATCATATGCTTACGTTATTTATAAAACTAGTTTGTTTTAAGTAGGTAAATGCAGCACCACAATCCCACAAGCAATGAGTAGGGTTGAGGGTGAAATGTTTACATAAATTCCACCCTGCTATTAACTATTTGTGCACATGAGTTTTACATTCCAGACAAACTCACAGTGAAGACTTT
Source organism: Scyliorhinus canicula (assembly GCF_902713615.1). Classification (NCBI taxonomy): domain Eukaryota; kingdom Metazoa; phylum Chordata; class Chondrichthyes; order Carcharhiniformes; family Scyliorhinidae; genus Scyliorhinus; species Scyliorhinus canicula. Next base: position 155,767,166 of record NC_052155.1, on the reverse strand, counting down.
TTTTTCCTGAATTTCCAAATGGATGTAGTTGTGACTGTCTTATGTTTATGATCCTTGGTTTTGGTTTGCATCCGAAGTAGGAGCATCTCATCCCATCTAGCTTATAAATCGCAATCTTAAGGACTTCCACCAAGTCAGCCCTCAGCCTTCGCTTTTCTAAAGAAAGGAGACCGGGCCACTGAAATTTTTCCAAATGGGTATAAGCTCAAATTTACATTATTTCCCATGAGACACATATTGGAAAGTGAGAAAGTTCATTCTGAAGGCAGGATATTAAACTTGAATAATGGAAATTATGAAGGAAGGTGAATTGGGAAAATACATTAAAAGATAGAACTGCGCAATGGGTATCTTCAAAGAACAATTACATAGCATACAACACCTATACATTCCTTCAAGGTACAAAACCCCCCCAAAACTGTGGCTGACTAAGGAAGTTGAGGATTATATAATATTAACAGAAAAGGCTTACAAAGTTGGCAGAAATATGGACAGCGCAGTGGGTTAGCCCTGCTGCCTCACGGCGCCGAGGTCCCAGGTTCAATCCCGGCTCTGGGTCACTGTCCGTGTGGAGTTTGCACATTCTCCCCGTGTTTGCGCGGGTTTTGCCCCCACAACCCAAAAATGTGCAAGATAGGTGGATTGGCCACGCTAAATTGCCCCTTAATTGGAAAAAATGGATTGGTTACTCTAAATTTAAAAAAAAAGTAACTTTAAAGAAGTTGACAGAAATAGTACTGAACCTGAGGATTGGAAGGCTTTTGAAATAAAGCAAAAGAAGGCCAAGAAACTGATAAAGAAAAGAAGAACAGAATATGCACACGATCTAGCAAAGAAACATTAAAAACTGATCCCAATTGCTTCTGCAGATATGTAAAAAGGAAGCGTTTGGCCAAAACAAATATGGGACTATTACGGCAGAGTCAGGAGAATTAATAATGGGGAATAGAGAAATGGCAGCGAGGCTAAATAATTACTTTGTGTCTATTTTCACTAAGTAAGATGCTGGAAATCCCCCAGATGTAGCGCTCCAAAGGACGAGGGAGAATGCAAAGTTCAAGGAAATTAGTATAAGTAAGAAGGTTGTATTGGAGAAATTAATGGGACTGGAATTGATACGTCCCTAGAACCTGATATTATGCATGCCAAGGTGTTGAAAGAGGTTGCCATGATGTGGAGATGCCGGCGTTGGACTGGGGTGAGCACAGTAAGAAGTCTTACAACACCAGGTTAAAGTCCAACAGGTTTATTTTGAATCACTTGCTTTCGGAGCACAGCTCCTTCCTCAGGTGAATGAAGATGTATGTTCCTTCATTCACCTAAGGAAGGAGCAGTGCTCCAAAAGCTAGTGATTCAAAAAACAAACCTGTTGGGACTTTAATCTGGTGTTGTAAGACTTCTTACTTGAAAGAGGTTGCTATGGGAGATAGAGAATGTATTGGTGATTGTCATGGAGTGTCATTTTGAGTATGGAGTTTTCTTATAAGCCTTTCTCCTATGTAATTGTTTTACTGGCTTCTCTTGAGGGTCCCATAGAATCTCTACAGTACAGAAGGAGGCCATTTGGTCCATCGGGTTTGCACCGACTCTACCTACGCTCACTCCTCTGCCCTATCCCCATAACCGTTGGATGCTGAGGAGGAGAAAGAACGTAAAAATGGCCTTAAAGGAAGAATTTTTTTTAATTATTAACCTGAAAGGAAGAGAAATGAGGAGAAAGTCTGATTCTTTATTCTCCTTTTTCCCTCCACCAAGTTCAGTTGTGTATTCCCACCAGTTGTGATTGGTTGATTCAGCACAGCCGTGCTTGGATTCCTGTCACAAAACATTACCCATGTGCCATCAGGGAACCCACCACATGTAGTTGCAAAGTAGTATTATTTTTAAAAGAATAACCGGAACAGAAAAGTCAATTGTGTTGGTTATTTGAATTTATTAAAATGTGTTCTAGACAATGAAGCTAGGATTAAGTTATTGAATTTTCTCTCTTTCTCTTTCTCTGGCAGATTCTTTATGTTCCTGATCCAGACTACATTTCCAGTGTGGAGAGTTCACCGTCACTGAGTCCAGTCAGCCCTTTGTCACCAACGTCTTCAGAAACAGAGTTTGAAAAACCTATGGTAAGAGTCTGAGGGTTCGAAAGGATGTTAATCCTACAAATGTATCGAACAGTAGGGGGCTGGTTTAGCACAGAGCTAAATAGCTGGCTTTTAAGGCAGACCAAGGCAGTCCAGCAGCGCGGGTTCAGTTCCCGTACCAGCCTCCCCGAACAGGCGCCAGAATGTGGCGACTAGGGGCTTTTCACAGTATCTTAATTTGGAGCCTACTTGTGACAAAAAACGATTTTCATTTCATTTCAAAGGGCCTTTTCTGCTCTGTACAACTCTGACTCTTGAGGTTGAAGGGATCAAAGGCTTTGGCGGGACGGTGGGAACAGGCTATTAAGTTGGATGATCATCTCTGAACGTGATGAATGTTGGAGCAGACTCAAAAGGCAAAATGACATACTCCGCTCCTATTTTCTATATTTTTGTTTCTTTCCTACTTCTATAGCTGTTGTCCATCCTCCTGTCAATTTTGATCATATCTCTCCTCAACCAAGGACATTGGTCCCAATCCTGTTGAGGTGCAACCGGTTCCATTTCAATGGATGCGTCCCACTCCTGAACCGGTCCCACTGCCCACCTCAAGCCACTCATTCATCCTACCTTTGTGAAAAGGAATAGCCTTTTCTCATTCTCTTTCTTGTGTTGTCGCAACATACAAATAGGTGATAACGTCCTGTGAAATAATGAAGAAAGGTCTTGTTGATAGTTGGCCACAAATTTTTTGAAGGCCTTTGAGTGTTGTCAGATCCAGGGGATCAGTGGTTTCTTGTAGTTGAGTGAAAAACAGTTGGACTTTTCAAATAAAAAAATCCTTACTAAACCTGTCGGGCAGGATTTTGCTCTTTGGCTCGGTTCCCAGAATATGGGGAGGACGACAATTGGTGCCTGGCAGCTGGAGGGCTAAAAGGTGTGTCTCCAGCTTAGAAGAAGCTGCAGCCTGTAGTTTGGAGAACCGGAGAATGCTTCCATGATAAGGTGCAACTTGTAAATTTAAGCATGTCTGGGCCACCATTGTGGAATGAGAGCCCCTCCATGATGCAACCTGCCACAGCTGACACCAGGCAGGTGGGGGGGGGGGGGGTCTTTGAAGCTTGCGTGGAGTACTGACGCTCCTGGTCTGTTGCCTATGTTATGGGCCAGGGTTTAGAGAACCCCAAAGTGTATCATGGAGTTCACCTGACCCACAACTTTTAATAGATTGTGGTATGGGGAGCACACGGCCCACTACAGGTGTGGTACAGCAGAAATGGAAAAATATTTTTTAAAGCAAAACATGTTTATTCTATGAACTCAAGTTAACCTTTTTAAAACATACAGTGAACATCTTAGCAACCATTAATTCAAATACAACCCCCAAAGATACAACACTAAGTAATCCTTAACCTTTCCTTTTAACATCCATATGACTTAAAAACAAAACCTTTAGAAGCACATCAGGTTATAGTTACTACTGAAAATATTTATAATTCTGAATTCACCAAATTATCAAGAGATAGTCTTTTGATGGCAAAGAGATCAGCAGTACACCTGCTTGGTCTGGCTTCTGCTCCAACACTGGAAACTAAACTAAAACACACCCTGCAGAAAACAGCCTCAAACGAAAGTAAAAAGCTGTCAGACAGCCCAGCTCCACCCACTCTCTGACATCACTGATAAACATCCATTTCTTAAAGATGCGTTCCTTAAGCACCCATTTCTTAAAGGTATTCTCACATGACACCTCCCCCCGAGAAAAAAAAACCCATCAACTTCAAGATGGTTTCATTTTTCACCGTTTCACTATCCTTTAAGAAATGCACATAGTAAATATACTTTTTTGTTTCAAAAGATAAACAGTATAATAACATAGTCCATTATTTTTCTGTTCTTCTTCCAACTGAAATCCTTCTCAATTGACAGTCTCTCTTTGAACAAGAAAGTCTCTGGACGATCCGTCCATTACTCTATGCCTCGGCATGTCTCTTCAAAGTCAGATACTTTAGTTCAATCTGATAACAGAATCCCTTGCAATTCTCCAACACAGGAGCATTGGTTATCACAGCTTTCAGGCAGTCAAATGCTTGTTGAAACTCCGCTGTCCATTGACATTTTTGACGTTTCTTCAGTAAGTCCATCAGTGGAGCAATCACGCTACAAAACGTTTGCACAAACGTTGGAATAAATCCACTCATGCCAAGAAATCGCATTATTTCCCTTCGTCTTGAGGTGATTGGAAACTCCTCAATAACTGTTGCTTTCATATCCCGTGTGACCATTCGACTCTGTCCGATTGTATGGCCAAGGAAAGTGACTTGGGCTTTTCCAAATTCTCTTTTGGCTAGGTTTATCACCAAACCCGCCTCCTGAAGTCGATCGAATAATTTCATCCGATGTTTCAAATATTCTTTCCATGTCTGGCTGAAAATTACCAGATCGTCGATGTATACCGCACAATTGGGTAATCCTGAAGCAACTTTGTTCGTTAAACGTTGAAGTGTGGCTTTGAATTGGTATATACCATCTGGAGTCACAAAAGCTGAAATCTCCTTCACCTTTTCAGATAAAGGTACCTGCCAGTAACCTTTCAGTAAATCCAGTTTAGAAATAAAAGCTGATTGTCCCACTTTCTCAATGCAATCCTCCAAACATGGGATAGGATAAGAGTCCGTTCTTGTAACTGCATTAACCGTTCTATAGTCCACACACAATCGTTGGGTACCATCACTATGGGTGAGCTCCATTGGCTGCAACCCACTTCAATTATGCCATTTTTAAGCATACTCTCAATCTCTTTGTTAACCTGTGCCAATTTTAACGGGTTAAGTCTATATGGATGTTGTTCCCACATCTACATCATGTATAGCACTTTAGTACTTCCCAATTTATCTCTACAAACTTGCCCATGTGATATCAATAACCCTTTCAGGTCAGTTTGGTTCTCCTCTGGAAGGTAACTCAACAATTTATCCCAATTTTTAAGAACATCCGAATTTTCCAATTTAATTTGAGGAATGTCAAGTTCAGAGTCATCTGGATTTGGTTTGTTACTTTGAGTTAGAATCATTAAAACCTCCTTTTTCTCTTCTTCCCTTTCAAAGTACCTTTTTAAGCATATTCACATGACCCACTCGGTGAGTCTTCCTTCTATCTGGTGTTTTTACCATATAATTCACCTCACTTAATTTCCTTTCAATCTGATAAGGTCCACAAAACCTAGCTTTTAAAGGTTCACCTACCACTGGTAACAATACTAAAACTTTATCTCCACTGGCAAAACTACGAACTTTGGATTTCTTGTCCGTTACCCGTTTCATCACATTTTGTGCAACTGTTAAATGTTGTCTAGCCAATTCACCTGCTCTGTTTAATCGTTCCCTAAAATTTGACACGTGATCCAATAATATAATTTCTGATTTCTCACTCACCGATTTTTCCTTAATCAATTGAAGTGGTCCTCTTACCTCATGACCAAAAATTAGTTCAAAAGGACTACATTTGATTGACTCATTAGGTGTATCCCTAATTGCAAACAGTAAGAATGGAATTCCTTTATTTAACCCCTCAACATTGTCTTTAATGTCTGGTGCCACCTTTCTTACACTCCCTGTGATTCTGGATGGTTTGCAGTTGATTTTAATTGTTTTATTTCTAAGCTATCCGTAACTTCTTTGAATAACCTTAAGGTAAAATTCGATCCTTGATCCGATTGTATTTCTGTGGGTAGTCATATCTAGTAAAGAATGCAAGTAATTCCTCCACAATTGTATTTCTGTGGGTAGTCATATCTAGTAAAGAATGCAAGTAATTCCTCCACAATCTTGCTGTAATATTACGTACTAGAATGGCCTCTTGGAAACCTAGTAGACACATCCATTATAGTCAAAAATTATTGATTTCCACTTTTCGTTTTAGGAAGCGGTCCTATGCAATCAATTGGGATCCGTGTAAAACGTTCTTCAAATGCTGGAATGGGTATTAAGGGCTCTGGTTTTATCACTGCTTGAGGTTCCCCTATCACTTGACATGATTGACAAAATTTAACTACATCTTTATGTAGTCCAGGCCAATAAAAATGTTGTTGTATTTTAGTTCGAGTTTTCCTTTTTCCCAAATGACCTCCCACTGGTACCTCGTGCAACTCGCAACATCTCTTTTCTATACCCCACTGACAATACTACTTGATGAACTTCTGCCCACTTTTCATCCGCCTGCATATGTAAAGGTCAACATTTTCTCATCAAGACATCGCTTTTACGGTAATAACACTATGGTATCCACTCGGATTCCTCTTCCGTGTATGCTTTTTGATATATCCATTTTATTTCTACGTCTTTCTGTTGTAACTCCGCCAATTTTTCTGAACTAAAAATAACCGCCTCATCCTCCACCTGTTCTTGTTCAACCATCTGATCAAAAATCGTTTCTGATAATTGCACTTCAACTTCATCTTCACTCTCTGATTTCTCCTCTTGTCTTAACCTGTGACTTTGCGACCTTGTTCCTACACAATCCGGAAAAATCCCAGGATATTCGTCCTTCAACACTTCAGTTGCCTGATTTTCCACTGGCTTATCAACCACAGTAGGCACCACTCCCACCTGCGATCCAGCTATATCATTACCCAAGATAAACTGTATTCCTGGACAAGATAGTTTCTCTATGACTCTTACTACCACTTCACCACTCTTCACTGGATTTTCCAACCTTACCTTATGTAATGGAATACTAATCTCCTCACCCTGAATTCCACATATTACCACCTTTTCTGGCAACATTCTTCCCAAACTACATAACTCCTCATCTCTTACCATTAAATATTGACTAGCTCCTGTATCTCTTAAAATTCTGACTTCTTCACCTGCTCTTCCTGATACACATGAGTAAACTTTACCCACACAAGTAAATTCTTTAAAGACATCTGGCACCTTCTTATCAATCACCCATTGATCAGGCTGTACAATCTTTTGCACCTCCTTCACTTCACTTGGGCTTTCCTTTACCACTTTTGCAAACCGCACTGTCTTATCCTGTTTTACCACATCACCCTTCCCAGTGCTTTTCTTTAACCACCAACACTGTGACTTTACATGGCCTAGTTTATTACAGTGAAAACATTTGAAACTTTTCATGTCTCTTCCACCCTCCTGGATTTATTTTTTAATCTGAGGTACACTCCTTATTGTCTCCCATTTAGATCCCCTTTACTTTTACCACTTGAGTATTTCTCATGTCCCCAGTTTCTATCTCTCACAGGCTGGAACTGATGTCGGAAACCAAGCTTTGATTTATGAACTAATTCATAATCACCTGCCATTTCTGCTGCTAACCTCGCAGTTTTAACCCTCTGCTCTTCCACAGGAGTTCTCACTACATCAGGAATTGAATTTTTAAACTCCTCCAAAAGCATAATTTCTCTGAGAGCTTTATATGTTTGTGGTCTATTTTCAAAGCCCTTATCCACCTATCAAAATTGCTCTGTTTGATCCTTTCAAATTCCATGTATGTTTGACCAAATTCTTTCCTTAAATTTCTAAACCTTTGTCTGCAGGCTCAGGCACTCGTTCATATGCACCTAAGATGGATTTTTTCACCTCGTCATACGTCCCAGATACCTCCTCCGGTAGTGATGCAAACACCTCACTGCCCTATCTATCAGCTTTTTTTGAATCAGTAGTACCCACATATCCTGTGGCCATTTCATTTGTTTAGCCACCTTCTCAAATGAAATGAAAAAGGCTTCTACCTCCTTCTCATCAAACCTTGGCAATGCTTGGACATATTTAAATAGATCCCCGCCAAGCCTTCGACTTTGACGCTCTTTCTCACTATCCTCATCGCTTTCATCCAACTGTACGTTTCCCTTTTCCGTCTGCCAATTTTAACTGACTGTCATGTTTCATGGCCATTTTCTGAAGTTCAAACTCTCTCTCTTTATCTTTTTCCCTGATCTGTATCTTACTTTCTCTTTCTTTTTGTTCTGCTGGGGCTATTCTTCCTTTTCGCCTTTCTTCTCTCTCCTTTTGTTTTTCCTCCCTCTCTTTCTTTTTCCTCTCTTCCATATTCAAGCTGCTTTAATTCTTTCTCATGTTCTATTTGTTTAATTTGTGACTGAATTTTTACCATTTCCAATGAGTCAAACTGTATCTCGGGCAACTTTAAATGCTTAGCCACCACCATAATTACTTCACCTTTTCGCATTTTGTCAGGCAGTGTTAACTGCAATGTTTTTGCCAAATCTAACCGTCTGCTTTTAGTCTCTGTCCGTAAGGTACTGCGTGTGACTGTCTCCATTCCCAGAAACTTCAGAGCCTCTGAAAGAGTCACTGTCCACAACACACTCCCCACTTAAACAAGAATACTACACCTGATAAGCAACCACAACATGCTCACCCCTCATTGTCTTTAAGTTCACTAAGCCAATTCAATAGGTAGACATTTATCCTCCTCGAGCCCCCAATTTGTTATGGCCCAGGGTTGAGAGAACCCCAAAGTGTATCATGGAGTTCACCTGCCCCACAACCTTTTATAGATTGTGGTATGGGGAGCACATGACCCACTCTACAGGTGTGGTACAGCAGAAATGGAAATATTTTTTCAAAGCAAAACAAAGTTTATTCTATGAACTCAAGTTTTAACCTTTTTAAAACATACAGTGAACATCTTAGCAACCATTAATTTAAATACAACCCCGAAAGACTACAACACTAAGTAATCCTTAAGCTTTTCTTTTAACATCTAAATGTTCTAGAGCTGTTGGGGAGGGTTTAAACTAATGTGGTAGGGGGATGGGAACCGATGGAGGAAGTTGGAAGGTAGTAAAACAGGGACAGAAACAAAAGGAAGTAAGGGGTAAAGTGCAAGGCAGAGAAGACATAGTCAGAAATCCATAAGGGCGACAGTACAAGGTACAGTGACTGAGGGGAGCACAGTGAATAGGCCCAGTAATAACAAAAGGAATAAAACTGGAGATGTTAAGATTCAAAACAGAGGTAAAAAAACCAACATAAGTGTACTTTACCTGAATGCTCGTAGTATTCGGAATAAAGTAAATGAGTTGATGGCACAAATCATCGTAAATGACTGATTTAGTGGCCATTACTGAAACATGGTTAAAGGATGGTCACGACTGGGAGTTAAATATCCGAGGATATCAAACTATTCGGAAGGACAGAGTGGATGGTAAGGGAGGTGGTGTTGCTCTGTTATTTAAGGATGACATCCGGGCAATAGTAAGGGATGACATCGGTGCTATGGAGGATAAGGTTGAATCCATTTGGGTGGAAATCAGGAATAGTAAGGCGAAAAAGTCACTGATAGGAGTAGTCTATCGGCCACCAAATAGTAACGATATGGTGGGGCAGGCAATAAACAAAGAAATAACTGATGCATGTAGAAATGGTACAGCAGTTATCATGGGGGATTTTAATCTACATGTCGATTGGTTTAACCAGGTCGGTCAAGGCAACCTTGAGGAGGAGTTTATAGAATGTATCCGCGATAGTTTCCTAGAACAGTATGTAATGGAACCTACGAGGGAACAAGCGGTCCTAGATCTTGTCCTGTGTAATGAGACAGGATTGATTCATAATCTCATAGTTAGGGATCCTCTCGGAAGGAGCGATCACAATATGGTGGAATTTAAAATACAGATGGAGGGTGAGAAAGTAAAATCAAATACTAGTGTTTTGTGTTTAAACAAAGGAGATTACAAGGGGATGAGAGAAGAACTAGCTAAGGTAGACTGGGAGCTAAGACTTTATGGTGGAACAGTTGAGGAACAGTGGAGAACCTTCCAAGCGATTTTTCACAGTGCTCAGCAAAGGTTTATACCAACAAAAAGGAAGGACGGAAGAAAGAGGGAAAATCGACTGTGGATATCTAAGGAAATAAGGGAGAGTATCAAATTGAAGGAAAAAGCATATAAAGTGGCAAAGATTGCTGGGAGATTAGAGGACTGGGAAATCTTTAGGGGACAACAGAAAGCTACAAAAAAAGCTATAAAGAAGAGTAAGATAGAGTATGAGAGTAAACTTGCTCAGAATATAAAAACAGACAGTAAAAGTTTTTACAAATATATAAGACAAAAAAGAGTGGCTAAGGTAAATATTGGTCCTTTAGAGGATGAGAAGGGAGTTTTAATAATGGGAAATGAGGAAATGGCTGAGGAACTGAACAAGTTTTTTGGGTCGGTCTTCACAGTGGAAGACACAAATAACATGCCAGCGACTGATAGAAATGAGGCTATGACAGGTGAGGACCTTGAGAGGATTGTTATCACTAAGGAGGGAGTGATGGGCAAGTTAATGGGGCTAAAGGTAGACAAGTCTCCTGGCCCTGATAGAATGCATCCCAGAGTGCTAAAAGAGATGGCTAGGGAAATTGCAGATGCACTAGTGATAATTTACCGAAATTCACTAGACTCTGGGGTGGTCCCGGTGGATTGGAAATTAGCAAACGTGACGCCACTGTTTAAAAAAGGAGGTAGGCAGAAAGCAGGAAATTATAGGCCAGTGAGCTTAACTTCGGTAATAGGGAAGATGCTGGAATCTATCATCAAGGAAGAAATTGCGAGGCATCTGGATAGAAATTGTCCCATTGGGCAGACGCAGCATGGGTTCGTAAAAGGCAGGTCATGCCTAACTAATTTAGTGGAATTTTTTGAGGACATTACCCCAGTGCAGGGAGCCGATGGATGTGGTATATCTGGATTTCCAGAAAGCCTTTGACAAGGTGCCACACAAAAGGTTGCTGCATAAGATAAAGATGCATGGCATTAATGGTAAAGTAGTAGCATGGATAGAGGATTGGTTATTTAATAGAAAGCAAAGAGTTGGGATAAATGGGTGTTTCTCTGGTTGGCAATCAGTAGCTAGTGGTGTCCCTCAGGGATCCGTGTTGGGCCCACAATTGTTCACAATTGCTTACATAGATGATTTGGAGTTGGGGACCAAGGGCAATGTGTCCAAGTTTGCAGATGACACTAAGATGAGTGGTAAAGTGAAAAGTGCAGAGGATACTGGAAGTCTGCAGAGGGATTTGGATAGGTTAAGTGAATGGGCTAGGGTCTGGCAGATGGAATACAATGTTGACAAATGTGAGGTTATCCATTTTGGTAGGAATAACAGCAAACGGGATTATTATTTAAACAATAAAATATTAAAGCATGCCGCTGTTCAGAGAGACTTGGGTGTGCTAGTGCATGAGTCACAGAAGGTTGGTTTACAAGTGCAACAGGTGATTAAGAAGGCAAATGGAATTTTGTCCTTCATTTCTAGAGGGATGGAGTTTAAGATTAGGGAGGTTATGTTGCAATTGTATAAGGTGTTAGTGCGGCCACACCTGGAGTATTGTGTTCAGTTTTGGTCTCCTTACTTGAGAAAGGACGTACTGGCACTGGAGGGTGTGCAGAGGAGATTCACTAGGTTAATCCCAGAGCTGAAGGGGTTGGATTATGAGGAGAGGTTGAGTAGACTGGGACTGTACTCGTTGGAATTTAGAAGGATGAGAGGGGATCTTATAGAAACATTTAAAATTATGAAGGGAATAGATAGGATAGATGCGGGCAGGTTGTTTCCACTGGCGGGTGACAGTAGAACTAGGGGACATAGCCTCAAAATAAGGGGAAGTAGATTTAGGACTGCGTTTAGGAGGAACTTCTTCACCCAAAGGGTTGTGAATCTATGGAATTCCTTGCCCAGTGAAGCAGTTGAGGCTCCTTCATTACATGTTTTTAAGGTAAAGATAGATTGTTTTTTGAAGAATAAAGGGATTAAGGGTTATGGTGTTCAGGCCGGAAAGTGGAGCTGAGTCCACAAAAGATCAGCCCTGATCTAATTGAATGGCGGAGCAGGCTCGAGGGGCCAGATGGCCTACTCCTGCTCCTAGTTCTTATGTTCTTATGTTAAATGACTTAAAAACAAAACCTTTAAGAGAAACCCATCCAGTTAAAGTCACTACTGGAAACATTTATAATTCTGAATTCACTAAATGATCAAGAGAGAGTCTTTTGATGGCAGAGAGAACAGCAGTACACCTGCTTGGTCTGGCTTCAGCTCGAATACTGAAATTGAAACTAAAACACACCCTGCAGCAAACAGCCTAAAATGAAAGTAAAGAGCTGTCAGACAGCCCAGCTCCACCCACTCTCTGACATCACTGATGAACACTCATTTCTTAAAGGTACTCTCGCATGACACTTGGAGGCCACCTCCAGCAAGCTGCCCGAGTGCCATATGCTCGGGGGCACCTGCAGGCCGATTGAAAAATTCTAATTAACTTCTGACAGTAGGCCTTGAGAGGTATTTAGCTATTCTTAATTGCTTTTTCAGACATTGTACTGTTGATATGGCGGTATGGAACAGGAACATCAGCATGCTGGCTGACAGTGCCCATACACCTCTTGTGCCCTCCTCACTTGAGGGATTCAAATCCTCTTACAGAATCTAAACCAGGAAGTACAAAG